>NC_091270.1:33630000-34255000 GCF_042477335.2 Ovis canadensis | reverse complement strand
GCGTCTTTTCATTTCATAGCTGCAATCACCATCTGCCCCCTATCTTTATTTTGGAGCCCCCCCCCAAATAAAGTCTGACACTGTTTCCCCATCTATTTCCCATGAAGTGATGGGACCAGATGCCATGATCTTCGTTTTCTGAATGTTGAGCTTTAAGCCAACTTTTTCACTCTCCTCTTTCACTTTCATCAAGAGGCTTCTTAGTTCCTCTTCACTTTCTATCATAAAGGTGGTGTCATCTGCATATCTGAGGTTATTGATATTTCTCCTGGCAATCTTGATTCCAGCTTGTGCTTCTTCCAGCCCAGCGTTTCTCGTGATGTACTCTGCATAGAAGTTAAATAAGCAGGGTGACAATATACAGCCTTGACATACTCCTTTTCCTATTTGGAACCAGTCTGTTGTTCCATGTCCAGTTTTAACTGTTGCTTCCTGACCTGCATATAGGTTTCTCAAGAGGCAGGTCAGGTGGTCTGGTATTCCCATCTCTTTCAGAATTTTCCACAGTTCATTGTGATCCACACAGACAAAGGCTTTGGCATAGTCAATAAAGCAGAAATAGATGTTTTTCTGGAACTCTCTCACTTTTTCCATGATCCAGCATATGTTGGCAATTTGATCTCTGGTTCCTCTGCCTTTTTGAAAACCAGCTTGAACATCAGGGAGTTCACAGTTCACATATTGCTGGAGAATTTTGAACATTACTTTACTAGCATGTGAGATGAGTGTGATTGTGCAGTAGTTTGAGCATTCTTTGACATTGCCTTTCTTTGAAATTAGAATGAAAACTGACCTTTTCTGGTCCTGTGGCCACTGCTGAGTTTTCCAAATTTGCTGGCATTTTGAATGCAGCGCTTTCACAGCATCATCTTTCAGGATTTGAAATAGCTCAACTGAAATTCCATAACCTCCACTAGCTTTGTTCGTAGTGATGCTTTCTAAGGCCCACTTGACTTCACATTTTAGGATGTCTGGCTCTAGGTGAGTGATCATACTATCATGATTATCTTGGTCGTGAAGATCTTTTTTGTACAGTTCTTCCGTGTATTCTTGCCACCTCTTCTTAATATCTTCTGCTTTTGTTAGTGGGACTGTAGAGAAGCTTATTAAGGGGTAGAAGATAGTTGTTTAAAATCAAGTTCAGGTGTGCGTGGTACACCTAAACACATCTCTGCCCTCATTTTTGTCTTGAGTGATTTCTCCAGTTGCACAGGTGGGTTTGACCTGCTCCCCCTAGAGTCCATTTCCCCACAGCTGGCTTTAAACAAGGCATGAAGTTGTAAGGCTGTTTAGCACTTGGCTTGATCTCAAGTCTATAATAAGGGCTTCAATATAAGAACTAGAACTGAAACTAGAACCTGAGTCTTAACCCCTAGGGATAAAACTATCAGTGTTAATAAGCCATATAAATTACACTGAAGGACTGGAGAAAGAAATGGAAGGAAATCAGATTATCGTATCATGAGTCCTGGTAATCAGGGCATTTTGGCTTCATGTGGTCAGTGTTTCTGGATTGCTTGCATAATCTTCACTCATGATTGTTCCTCTTTACTCTGTAGACCAGCACCTATATGTCTTTAGTTATTATCGTTTGTATTTGTAGGTTTTGTGTTAGTATTGCTTTCTTAACCATGACAATAACTGAAGAGGATATCAGGATCTATTAATAACTGATGCTTAGAGCTTATAATTTTCAAAATATATTTTTAAAATTATTTAACTATAAGGAAATTTTGCCAGAAAGTTTTCAGATTACTCTGCACTTTAGAAAAATTATTTGGTCCTCTGACTGGTAGGAGGGAAACTTCTTCTTAGTCATTCTCAGACAATTAAAATGTATATTATTATTTATGCATATTATGCTGAACTAAATATAAGGGGAAGAAGTCTTTTATTACCTAGTAATTTATGGACTTTGAAATAGATTTTGCAGTAGTTTTAGGGGTATCACCTTGGTTGGTTTATTGATAGTTGATGATCCTGACTACCTTTCTCTGAGGCAAAACATTTGACCTTCTCTCCTCATTTCCCACCCAGCCCTTCCTTGAAGTTCACATGGTGTCATAGAATAAGGACTGGAACCTTGCATTTTAGTCTAACCTATATATTTGCTTATTTAAAATCTATAAAAATCTTTGATTTAAATCTCCCCATTGAGAGCCCAGCCTGTGATGCTCTGTGATGACCTAGGGGATGGAATGGGAAGTGGGGTGGGAGGGAGACTCAAGAGGGAAGGGATATGTATTTTATATATATATATAATGACTGATTCACATTGGCAGAAACCAACACAACCTTGTAAAGCAATTATCTTCCAATTAAAAAAAATAATTAAAAAAATTTCCCTATTGTTGCACTGAAACCTAGAGTACAAACTCATGCAACTCACAAAGTCTCAAATGGGAGAACTGATATATATGAAAAGATTTCTAACCCTACAGAATATTTAATATATGTAAGGTATTCTAATCACTAGACTCTGGCCTAATACAAGGTAATCTCTACATGTGGAAAAATATCCATGTGATGCAAAAAAGCACACAGCAGAAGGTTTCTCTGTCTGCTGTTTCCCCGTTTTTCAGTCTCCCAATTTCACGTCCTGGAGGCAGCTGCTCTTCCTGGTAAGTTCTGGAGACCCTCTGGGGACACTGACAAAGCAAGATATTTTCCTAAACACATTTAATAGACCATGGGCCTACTTCTAAGAGAATACACTTTTGTATTTAGTAGGTCATAGTTCTCAGTGTGTGATATTGCTCAAGATTTAAGGAATGCATCAGAATCATTTTTCCTGTTTCAAGTAGGAAAGAGTGGAAAGCCGCCTGCTGTGAGCTTGCTGAACCGGTGAATTTCTCAGGTATGTGTTGAAGTTCACGGAGCACCACCTAAAGAGGTGGAAGTAATGCTACACGGGAATATGGCCTTTCAGCAACACACACAATTTCACACCACATGTTATTAGTTCTTGTAAAAGCTGCTGCCTCTCTTTCTCATTTCTAGATCACTGGATGACGGCTTTGGCAGAAACAAATAGCAGGTGGGATGACACGTATTTGTGGATTTTAGGTTAGAGCTTGACTTTAGCATATTCCTGTGTCTCTTTTTCCAGACTTCCCTTCCTTTCAGGGGCTCAACACCTCTTGTTAACATAATGATTAGATTCAAGGCCTGCAATTTAGTCAAGATGGAGTCACGGGTCAGTGGGCCCCTATTATCACAGCTGGGGTTTCAGTCCCACGTTGACTGTTCCAGAACAGCGAGTGTATTCATCTCAGCTGTGCCATCCTGGGCAATGTCAAACACCCCTCACATTCCTTTCCAGGGAGCCGGTTCTCTTAGATGTCTTTTTTTTTTTTTTTTAAACTATTTCAGGGTCCATGAGGGCTATGTCAAATGTCTCCCGGATCTTTTACCCTTTAATTTGTCCACTTTTTGCCTTAGAGGTCAGTTCCAACTGGATATGATCCTAACAGCTGAATATGACCAGGGGCCAGGTTTAGAGGCACCAAGAGGGGAAATTTAAAAGGACAATATTTTCACTGCCCATCAGTAAGAGTCAATTGTATTCATTATTACTTCTCATAAAATTCTACTTCAAACAATGAAGAAAGCCTCTCTCTAAAATGTTTATGTCACCTAAGGCTGGCAGAGACACTTGCTTGGGATTTTGGCCTTGAAAACGAGCTCATCTTTGGAAAAAATAATTAAGTCTTGCTGATGAACAAGTAAAAAAAAAAAAAAGGATAATTAAGTTCATTATTTCAACACAAATAACAGGGAATTAAAAACTTTGCAGACCTTTGGATAGACTCAGAAATCTTAGGGTTGCAGGTATTGGCTCAAGATAATATTTTGCTAAAGTATTATATCTCTTTCCTTGAGAATCAACATTCTGAAATAATCATATGGTGAAAAAATTCCCAATAGAGAAACTTAAAACAGTATGAGCACAAAATATGGTTGAGAGCCTAAGATCTTGAGTGAAACTATGAGTAATTTTTCAGTTTATGAAAACCAATAAAGCAGCAGAGTGATTGTGAAAACATTTCACACATATTAAATTAACGGGTACAGTATGATTGACTTCCATTTATTATCCAACAATCACTAGAGAATTTTCAGACTCTCCTTATGTAGTTTCAGAAACGTGACTGGAATTAATTTTACTTTGATACAGACATGATGTACACCGAGTTAAATTTTTCCTCTCTAGTTGGCTATTCATCGCCATAGTGATTCTGTAATTCTGAGATGATGACTTCTGCCCTCTTTACTTGTCTGGCACCGTCTTGGCTTCAGAGACATAAAATAACTTGGACTTTTGAGATGAATAATGTTGGTCCAATTGAGTAGCTATTTCTCTACCATCTTCGCAAATAGATAAGGTTGTATTGCTTTAGTTCCATTGTAATGCCCTTCTGACCCTCCTGCACACAGATACTGCTGTGCTGTTTTAAGGAAGAGGATTATCATGCTCCCACATAACTTTGCCTTTTTCAAAGCTGTATTCCAGATATCTTTACTCTTTCTTGTTCATCCTCATCCATTCAATGCTACTTCCCTTTTTTCTTCCCAACTTCCATCTGGTTTCTTATTTTAAAACTATCTCATTCAGAATAAACAAAATTGTGATACTGCTACATTTCATAAATGGATGCAAAAGTATTGTCAAGTTTATCAGGGATTTGTGGAAGAGAAACAAAAATAATGATAAAATATATTGTTTATTTAGTGCTGACTGTCAGACACACATTATCCCCTTTAATTTTTTTCAACAATCCAGTATGACAGATGACATATTAGTTTTAAATGGAAGGTAGGTAACTTATCAGGGTTACACAGATAATAAGTAGGAAGTTAGAACCCAAGAACCCATACTTTGGGCACCATGCTATACTATACTTATTGACCTGTGTTTTGAAGAATATCAAATAATGAGGGATCTAATTATGGAATATTTGTCTATAAATAACTTCTATGATCTGTGCCATGTTGAATAATCTTGCCTGGAGAATTCCATGGACAGAGAAGCCTGGCAGGCTACAGTTCATGGGATTGCAAAGAGTTGGACCCAACTGAGTGACTAACACAAGGTCATGAATATTTCCCCCTATGTTTTCTTCTATAATAGATTTTCCCAAACTTTCTTGGTTTACGGAACCTTTAATATGTTAGTAATTTTTTTCAGAGAGCTCCTAGGCCAGAAGAAATACCTAACAATTCTGTTTATTAAGTAAGTAGGTACAAACAACTTAGAGCTTCCCAGGCGGTTCATTGGTAAAGAATCCTCCTGCTAATGCGGGAGACATAGGAGACTCAGGTTCGATCCCTGGGTTGGAAAGATCCCTTGTAGGAGGAAATGATAACCCACTCTTACATGGGAAATCTCATGGACAGAGGAGCCTGGCAGGCTGTTGTCCATAGGGTCACAAAGAGTCAGACATGACTTACTGACTGAGGATGCTTGAACCAAACAATAAGGATTTATGTTCCAAATCACATGTGTGTGTGCGGTGTGCTCAGTTGCTCAGTGGTATCTGACTCTTTATGATCCTGTGGACTGCAGCCTGCCAGGCTCTTCTGTCCATGGGGGTTCTCAGGCAAGGATACTGGAGTGGGTTGCCATTTCCTCCTCCAGGGGATCTTCCCTGACCCAGAAATTGAACCTGCAACTCCTGTGTCTCTTGCATTGGCAGGTGGATTCTTTACCACCACACCACCTGGGAAGCCTATGTCCGAAATCCTAGTACGTGTTTGAAGCAATAATATAAATTAACCGAGCCTCGTAGGCTACAGTCCATGGGGTCGCTAAGAGTCGGACACGACTGAGCGACTTCACTTTTACTTTTCACTTTCATGCATTGGAGAAGGAAATGGCAACCCACTCCAGTGTTCTTGCCTGGAGAGTCCCAAGGACAGAGGAGCCTGGTGGGCTTCCGTCTATGGGGTCACACAGAGTCGGACACAACTGACGTGACTTAACCAAAAGAAAAATAGTATTTCTATTTTATTCTTCAATACCCTAATTATTTACTAGTGGGGTATATGCCTATTACCGTTCAGAACTCCAATTCTTGGAAACTTATTGGACACCAATACCTTCATACTCTATCCATGTTAATTTTCACACAATACTTATGTTTTTTTGTTGTTCTTTTTAAAAATTTACTTATTTGGCTATGCTGAGTCTTAGTTGTGGCATGCAAACTCTTAGTTGCAGCATGTGGGATCTAGTTCCCTGACCAGGGATTGAACCTAGGTCCCCTGCATGGGGAGCACAGAGTCTTAGCCACTGGACCACCAGCGAAGTCCCAGTAGCTACCACTGAGCACCTGGTTTTGCAAAGGTATGGGTGGAATAAAATGTAGCACAATGTAGCACTGAGAACATGAGTGCCTTGAGTGGGTAGTTTGTGAAGGGTCTGACAGAAGTTTGTATTACTGTTTCTCTCATCAATGTAAAATATCTGATGGCATTTGAGTTTGCTACAGACCCCCAAGGCACCTTGACAAACAATCTAATTCTAGAAGATTTATTGTTTGACATTTCACATTTATGTTTGTAATCTCTCTCAAATTAATCTTTGTGCACAGTGTGAGGTGAGTACCACAGTTCTTTTTTATTCTTGTTCTTTAAGACTGTCCTGACTTTTTATCCGTTTTTCATCCTTTGCCTCTGCACATATATTTCAAGATTCATGTGTGATATTCCACTGTATACAAAACTCTTCTTTCAAGTGCAGTGAGACCTGTCTGTGACTATTGTCAGGTTTATATGTCTGGGGGAAGGTAGAGGGATTTCATTTGCTCTTTCATACGTTCCCTTCCTCCCCTTTGTGGTGATAGCTCTGCTCCTTCAGTGTGTTTGAGGGCAGTGTAGGGAGGAGGAAAACGGAAAACATCTTAATTAACCAAGAAGGATGCAGTCTTCTTGTGGGCTGGTTATGGCTCTTCATGTCTCAGTGAGTGTTGGTTGGGCTTTGCGGCACATGGATGGAAGGTACCTAATAGCTGGTTCTTGCACTGAGACATGAGCATGGACTCTCCAGAGGCCACCTGGGGAGGAGGACCTCGTGTCCGACCTTCGCTATGCTCCCCTCCACCTTGGCACATTCTGCTGCTCTTATTTTCACCTCTCCCTACACACCATTATCATCTTGGTGCCGGAATCCTTTATCTAAAGGAATGTCTCGAGTGGAATGTTGGCAAGAATCCTCAAACCCAGCTACTTAGTATGGCTCTGTCTTTCTCGCAGAGCACTCACGTTGTCCTGTCATCTCCATCTACTCTCAGATTCTCTTTCCCCAAACAGGATAACAGAGGTGACTGGCAAATACCTGGCTGAGCGACGTGTAGCCAGAGGATAAGATGCCAGTTTCCTCTGCTTGCCTGCATCACTGGTTTTACGGCTGATGCTCACTCTCTGTCTTTGTGGTGGAAGAAGGTGAAGAATTCCTCCACAAGCACTTTATTTTAACGACAAGTTCCAGCGACAAGTTCATGCCTGCACCTTTATTGACTGTACAGTGGTGGTTGTTGTTGGGGCCATTCTGAGCAGGCATTTCTCAGTAAATTAGGCAAGCTGTTGGCAGAATTTGAACTCTGTGTGGCCATTAGTGACTTTGGTGTTTAGTTTTGGGTCTCAGACGTGATTTCCCCCCCTTTAAGAAAAACAGCAATAACAACAAATAATAATAATTCCATGGCCTCTGGTTTAGGCTAGTTTTTTTGTTCTAAAATCTTAAAGAACTAAAGAATAGTCTTAAACTTGTCTCTCAAACCTGCTTATCTATTTTTAAAAAGAATGTATTCTTTTTCCAGCTTCATACAAGATTAATAAAGCAACAAATGAGACCAAGATATTGAAATTCAAGAAATATGTATAAAGGTTTACTATGAGTTCAGCACCATTCCATCTTCTAAATCTGTATGTGAATATATCTGATTTAATGCAAACAAAGTTTAGAAATTAGGCATTATTTTTACTGAAGAAAACTAAGATGCTGAGAAAATTGTTGTTCATGAGCCCTGGTTTAATTTGCTACTGAGGTTGCCATTTCCCCAAAGTAAGTAGTATTTCATGAATACGACTTAGGTGTGTATCCATCTGCCACTCAAAAACGGATGACCTCTTAATATATCAGTTGTCATCTTATACTAAAGAAAGCATATTAAATCTTGAAAATCTAAGGTCATTGAACTTCAACCAAAAGTGATTTTTTAATTAGATGATCTATAAACTACCTAGAGACTCCCTTTATGAGGTTAGCACTGAATCAATAATTCGCCTCCGTGTTCCCGGAGTTACTCGTTTCTTTGATCTGGAGATGCAAAGAGAAGTAGTGCTAGAGATAAACAGGGAGAAAAGACAGGATGAAAGCACTAAATTGACTTCATTTAGCTTGTTGACTTCCAAAATTTAGGAGAAATTGCGAAACACGTATTTCTTGTGACTCGATTGTATTAAACTTGCAGGTAGTTGGAGAATCTGGCAATATCAAACACTGAGAATCCCAGGGAAGGGGGAGCCTGGTGGGCTGCCGTCTATGGGGTCGCACAGAGTTGGACACGACTGAAGTGACTTAGCAGCAGCAGCAGCAGCAGCAAGTTAAAGAAACAAAACCATAGTTTCCTTGGATGTTCAGAAAAGTGTAAAGCAATCTCTCCTTTCAATTAAAGTTGCTTTTCTTGCTTTTCTCTCTCTCCCTATTTCCTTTTCAGAGTGGCACCCAATGTTTTCATCAGAGTTTTCAGCTTATTCCCAGATTATTTGGTACTTTTAAAATGAGTTGATTTTTATTTGACTATTTGCATCTAGTTTTAACTTAGTGATTGTGGCATATATTGACAGATACTTTATTCTGTTGGAGAATCTCATTAGAATTTTTTTTTTACTTTTTTGTTTTAATTTCATGTAAGTTATAAAAACCCCAGTTAACCTGACTTGAATCTGATTTGAAATGTAATCAGCGGAGGCCTACCTCTACTTCATTAAGATGTTAGAAAATTTGTGTTTTTATTCATCTCACTGTATAATTAATTTTGGTTTTGCTTTTTGATGCAAATCTGAGTTGTGTTTTATTCATATGATAAAGGCACTGGAATAAATCACCACCTTTATACTATCACATAGAGCAGATGGCCCATATCATTGAAATTTACAAGATAAGTCAAAAGTCATTTTTCAGATACTAAATCAAAGTTGATAAAGGATCTTTTTCCTGAAATTGGAGAGAAAGGTACAAATTACCCTCAATAAAGTTTTCTTTAACTTTTTGTTGTTTCATAATTTGATGACTTGAAGATAACGCTAACCTATCCAGACTCTAGACTTCCTTTTTTTCTCAATAGATTACTTTAAGCTATGTTTTAAATTAAATATAATGCTTATCTGTCTACACTATATTTATAGATTATTTGGGTCAGCATCATTAGTAGCCAAGATAATTAGAACACTAATATAAAGTGGTTTCCAATGTGTGTGCATGCTTCACGCTTTAATTAGAAAGTCCTTTATAGTTTCATGTATGGGGGACACCCTTATCACTTTTATGGGAGATTTTTTCTCCAGAGAATTAATTTAAATGATTTAGAAATTATGTATGGAGAGGAATCATTACTTTTAATGACTGAACAGAGGGAATTCATTTGAAAAAATATTGAAATTAATAATCAGGAGTCCAAATACAAAACTGTCTTATGGAACTTTGATTTTATTTCCAAAATGAAGTGTAAATTCCTCATCCCAGGAAGAAATAAAGATTTGTTAATCCAGATATGTTATATATGAAATTATCTTCACCTCATGAAGTAAAATTTTTTTCATGTAACATTGTGTAAGTTTAAAGCGTACAAGGTGATGATTTGATATACATGAATATTTGATAAATGATTATCACAATAAAATTAGTTAAAATATATATCATCTCACTTAGTTGCCATTTTTGTGAGGTGATGAGAACTTTTAAGATCTACTCTCTTAGCAACTTTTAAGTACCCAATAAAGTTGTTGCTATTGCATGGTTAACTACAATTATAATGCTGTATATTAGATTCCCCAGAACTTATTCATTTTATAGCTGAAAGTTTGTACCATTGACCAACTTTTCCCTACCCTCTCCCTGGCAACCACCAATCTACTCTCTGTATCTATGAGTTTGATGTTTTTAGATTCCACATGTAAGTGAGATCATTCAGTATTTGTCTTTCTCTGTCTGACTTATTTCACTTAGAACAGTGCCCTCAAGTTTCACGTGCGTTGTCGCAAATGGCGAGATTGCCTTCTTTCTGTAGCTGAATGATATTCATTGTCTCTGTGTGTATATATATATACACACACCACGTCTTCATTAATTATTCATCTGCTGATGGTCACTTAGTTTGTGTATCTTGGTTACTGTAAATAATGCTGCAGTGAACATCGGGGTACAGATATCTGTTCACGATATTGATTTCGTTTTATCCTCATATATGTTCAGAAGTGAAAATGCTTGGTTGTATGGTAGTTCTATTTTTAATTGTTTGAGGACCCTCCATACTGTTTTCCATACTGGCTGCACCAATTTACATTCCCACCAACAAGAGTGGGAAGGTAAATATGCCCTGCAGCATCAATCCCATGGTTTTTGCTAACAACTTTTCTAACAGATGTGATTTGTACTTCCCTTTGCATTGAGCACCTTTTCAATGTACTGTTCGCCATTTGTATATCTTCTTTCGAGAGACAGGGACAGAAAAAGTAAACAATAAAGAAGTTATGGGATAAAATGTTAATAATATACAAATCTTACTAAAAGTGCTTGCTTACTAATGGGTGTTCTTTGTACTATTTTTATTCTTATTTCCTTTTTTAATTAAAAAGAATATGTTGGCTCATGTAACTGATAAATCCAGGGATAAACTTTAAATATGACTTTAAAATACCACCAGTAATTTTCCTCCCTCTCTGTGCTTTCCTCTGAGTTGACTTCACTTAGAGTTAGTTTTGCCAGAGACAGGGAGGTAGTAAGACCTTGTTGTTGTTCAGTCTCTCAGTCACCTCCGACTCTTTGTGACCCCATGGGCTGTGGCACACTAGGCCTCCCTGTCCTTCACCATCTTCTGGAGCTTGCTCCAACTCATGTCAGTGATGCCATCCAACCACCTTGTCCCCTGTCATCCCCTCCTCCTCTTGCCATCCATGTTTCCCAGCATCAGGGTCCTTTCTAATATCTCGTAGCCTTTCTCTAAGTTTGAAGTGATTTCCAACTAAAAAAAGATATAAGCTTCTGAACTGGAATTCTAAGGTTTATTAAAATACCTGGGAACAAATCTTAAAACTTTTAGGATATCTTAAAATGAGTTTCCATTTAAGAGACTTTATATACTTCTTGAATTATTTGTACCATTCAGCTGTATTTCTACAGTATAAAGTAATTAGTTGATAGCTATTTAGCCAGACTGCTTTCACGAGAAAGAAAAACTGTGGTGGAAGGGACAGGCAGAGGGCACAGAGTTCATGGGAGAAAGCTAAGGTTACTGAGCAGGAACTGGGCTTTGATTCTACCCTGACCCAATCCTGAACTCTGGCAAACAAAACTCAACCGCAAGTCTGAACCCAAAGCTGTAGGACACAAAGTTCTTCTGTTGCTATGGAAGAAGCTTTCAGCAAATCGAAGATTAATCTCCAATCTTTGAGACTGTGAATTATTCTCAATTTCAATAAAATAAAAATTTCCTCTTCCATGGGAGTTTGTGGGATTTGCATGATAATTTACTTCCATGTGGCGTCTAAGTTCTTCCATAAATGTAATAAAACATACAACAAAACAAATTTAAAAACCTAACATTTAAGTGAAAGTCACTCAGTCGTGTCCGACTCTGCGACCCCATGGGCTATACAGTCCATGGAATTCTTCAGGCCAGAATACTGCAGTGGGTAACCTTCCTTTTCTCCATTATTTAAAATAGTTTATTCCTACTTTTATAGATATAAAAAAAAAGCCAACACTTCATCATTGTTCTTTGTTCTTTGGTACATTGCCATTTTCTCCTAAAGCTGCTTATGAGTGGAAAGCAGATCAGAATGCTATACAGTCCTCTTAAAGTCTAGAGCTGAACTCGTTCCGCCTCATCCTTGCATTTGTAACCTCACATTTTTATCACCTTTCAAGTGAATTTCAAAGATCATTCAAAAATTCTATTTGATCAGTTAAATTTGCCAAATTGTATATTCCTTTCTGTAATTTTCTTTAAAGTTCGGCTTTGAGAACAAAGATGTCCACATGTGGTTTATAGATTCCCTTGGAAAGCAAAGCAAGGAGGAGGGAACTAGAAAGGCAAAGTAAATGATTTTTTTTTTTTTCTGGTCTGTGTCTGATTTTGATTATTTGGGACAGAGTCAGTGTTGAACTAAGTGAAAAATTAAGAATAAGCAAGTTGACCGAAGTCAAACACCAGCTGATACTGTAGCCAGAGCTCAATACTGACACTGTCCTAGCGCTATGCCGTATGTGTGGGTCTGTTAGTCGCTCAGTTGTGTGTGACTCTTTGCGACCCCTCGGACAGTAGCCCATCAGGCTCCTCTGTCCATGGGATTCTCCAGGCAAGAATACTGGAGTGAGGTGCCATTCCCTTCTCCAGGGCATCTTCCTGATCCAGGGATCGAACTAGGGTCTCCTGCATTGCAGACGGATTCTTTACTGTCTGAGCCACCAGGGAAGCCCAGATGTTATGCTACCAGAAGTCATAGTTTGAAGAAACCTCCCTTACATCACGTGCTTTATTTTTCTTTCTTTCTTATTTGCCCAGTGAATGGGGCAGCAGAACTGATTTGCTAGAACTCAAATGGCAGAGAGACAACTCACCTTGCAGAGCTGAGAGAACCTGCCAAACAAAACAACGGCCAAGTTAAAAAATACCTTAGAGATCACCTATTCTGACTCTGCGTTCTTCAGATGTCCTCACAGCAACAAATAACTAAGGTCTGGAGAAGTTTAACTGGTTGATCAAAATACCCTAGTTTGCAAGATGACTGTTGGGCAAATCACTTATCCTTTCTGAATCAGATTGTTCGTTTGTTGAAAACATGTGAGTATTTATTAACTAGGCTGTGCCTGACCCTTTCAGGACCTCTGTTCATGGGATTCTCCAGGCAAGAATACTGGAGTGGGTTTCCATTTCCTTTTCCAGGAGATCTTCTTTACCCAGGGATCGAACCTGAGTCTCCTGCCTTGGCAGGTGGATTCTTTACTACTGAGCCACCTGGGGAACCATTATAAAGAGACGTAGGGCTATTGGAAAGTTAAGATCATGTTTATGAAGAACCTAGTATACTCAGTGTTTGACAGGTATAGTTAGTGCTTGACACCCAATTAATGTGGTCTTTAATTGTTAGAATCATACCTTAAGGTTTAAGATTATTAATGATGAGTATATTTATCATTGTCCTGGTTGAAAGCAGAAAGGGGAAGGCTTGGTGCTGCTTGAACTTTTCTCAGCGCTGCAGAAATCCTGGATCCAGAGCCTTGTCACACATGGTGAGATCTAGTCTCATTTGAAGTCATGATCAAAGTTCTGCATGGTTTGTGCTGAGAGGTAGTTTTTCTTTTTCTTTTTTCTCCCATGTGCCCCTTGCTTTCATTTTGCTCAGCTTTAAAACATTTGTTCTATTTACATGAATGTATTCAACAGGCAGATTGTTCCTTGCCTGAGAATTCTTCCCTTGAATGCAAATAACATTTCTTAATCTTTCACAGCTGGTTCAAGAAGTATGCCTGATGAATCACCTAGAGGAGATAGAAAAAAGGATAAAGAGAAGACGAACAAAAGCAGAACATTATACAACCCTTGAGCAGCCCATTAACCATTTAACTTATGCAAAATATGCACTGCCTGAAGAACTGTTTTAGATGGAAGCCATAAGGCTTTCTCTCGGGCTGTGGAAAGACAAGGTCAGACCTTTGATGCTTTAAAAATGCAGAAAGGTTATAGTCAGTTGAGATTTCCACGCCAACTGTGTGAAACAAACTTGGGTCCAAAAAAAAAAAAAAGAAATCTTGAAGCCAGAAATGCTCTGGGTAGATCTGAACCCTTTCCCTGCGGGAGAGGGAAGGTATTTTTCTCAGGCAACATTGGTCCTCCCCAATGCTTTTCTAGGGAAATTTGGTACCTACATAGGCCATTGCGTGTGTTTGTGTGTGTGCCTCTTCAGTCATGTGTGCTCAGTCGTGTCTGACTCTTTGTGACCCCGTGGACTGTAGCCCGCTAGGCTCCTCTGTCCATGGAATTCTCTAGGCAAGAATACTGGAAGCGGTTGCCATTTCTTCCCCACCCAGGGATAGAGTCTATGTCTCTCTTGAGTCTCCTGCATTGGCAGGTGGATTCTTTACCACTGTGCTATTTGGGAGGCCCACAAAGTTCATTGGTGGTCTTCAATTTTATTTACCAATTAAAAACAGCTATAAGAAGATTTGTTTCTCTTTCCTAAGAGAGGTGTTAGGAAATTGCTGGAGGCTGTGAGCTTGCCTGGCAGCAGGCAAAGAGCACAGATTGGACACTTCTGCTGAGTTTGCAGAGCTAGGTAACATATTTGCACACAGAATTGAAGTAGAGAAGATGCAGGCCCTGCTCCCACGGAATTTCCATTCTGGTAGATAAGTGTTCTCACAACTTGGGAGGAGACCAGCTGCTGAGAGTAAGCAAACTGTGAAACATCTTTTTTATCAAATGCAAAAGTCAGCAAGCAATTCAGTGTGTCTCCATATATTTCAATGGGTATCTCTATGTTGGCACATGCCTCTTCTCCCGCAGTGAGGTCTGAATGTGAAAAGAAGTGAGTTATAAGGGAGAAAAATGGATTGGCTTTCGCACTGCATAAAGTGGTGATGAAAAGACAGTAATACTGAGAAGAGGGAGTGGCAAGAGATAGGACTCAGGAGGCACAGACTACGGTAAACTGTGGGGTTGGGAGGAGATGAATCCACTCATTCCTTCCTGTCCTCCTTTACTCAGCAAATATTTATCCTAATCTTATTCCTCCCCTGATTAAAACCCTTCAGTGGTCTTCTTTATACCTAGAGTGAAACAAATGTCTCTCCCAGACTGTCATGGGTACAATGACATGAGCCCTGTCAACCTTCTCATCTTCATCTTACACCATCTCTCTAGTTCCGCTGTTCAGGTACAGTTTTCCTTTCTGAACTGAACTCTTTTTCCTGTAGGAAATACTGCATAGCATCACACCTCTGTCACACCCCACCACATCCTTCTCTCTCTCTCATGCGCGCACACACATACACGTTTCCAAGGGCTGGTTGCTTCTCATGTTTCTAGGCTCAGCTTAAATCTCAGCTACTCAGAGAGACCTCCTCTGACAATCTATCCAAGCCCCAGTGCTTTTCTCTATCTCAGAGCTGTAGAAGGGCTTTCCGGGTGGCTCAGACGGTGAGAATCTACCTCCAGCGCAGGAGTTCCGGGTTCAACCCTGGGTCAGGAAGATCCCCTGGAGAAGGAAATGGCTACTCACTGAAGTGTTTTTGCCTGGAGAATGCCATGAACACAGGAGCCCGGTGGGCTACAGTTGAGGGGGTCGCAAAGAGTCAGACCCGACTGACAGAGCTGTATTCACTCCTTCATAGCTCTTGTCACCACATAGAGGTGTTTTATTTGTTGGTGTATTTGTTGTGTGCTTCTGCCTCTAGAAGAAAGGCTTCCCTGATAGCTCAGTTGGTAAAGAATCTGCCTGCAATGTAGAAGACCCCAGTTCAATTCCTGGGTTGGGAAGATCCTCTGGAGAAGGGATAGGCTACCCACAGTAGGATTCTTGGTTTCCCTTGTGGCTCAGCTGGTAAAGAATCCACCTGCAGTGCAGGAGACCTGGGTTGGGAAGATCCCCTGGAGAAGGGAAAGGCTACCCACTCTGGTATTCTGGCCTGGAGAATTCCATGGACTGTATAGTCCACAGGGTCGCAAAGTGTCAGACACGCCTGAGCGACTTTCACTGTTTTACTTTCAGTGCCTGGCACCGAATAGGTGCTCAGTAATGAATGGACCATGGAAGTCTGCAGAGGCCAGGATGTTGAATGATGGTGGAAGAGGCTACTTAGTGAAATCTCCTTAGTCTCAAAAGCAGCCTGTGGCTTTCATTTCTAAGCTTCTTCGGGGACAGAGACCTCCGGTGGAGCAGCGTCCAGCAGCACAAGGGAGGGGGGATTGGAGTCAGGCAAACCACAGTAGATCAGGGTCCTGAAACCCTCAGAAGAGCTTGCTGCTGGATTCTGTTCTGAATGTCTGAGTATTAATGAGAACACGTTTTGCTAATGTGGGTTCTTTCATCCTATGTTGCCTATTGGCCAGTGGCTCTTGCAGATTATTCTCTTCATACTGGAAAGCAGTGCCAAAAAGCGCCAGTGCTCTCAGACAGGGCAGTGTGTCGAAGTGTGAATATTTTGGTCCTAGTTATGGCAGAAAGTGAAGAGGAACTAAAAAGCCTCTTGATGAAAGTGAAAGAGGAAGTGAAAAAGTTGGCTTAAAGCTCAACATTCAGAAAACTAAGATCATGGCATCCTGTCCCATCACTTCATGGGAAATAGATGGGGAAACAGTGGAAACAGTGTCAGACTTCATTTTTTGGGCTCCAAAATCACTGCAGGTGGTGATTGCAGCCATTAAATTAAAAGACGCTTAGTCCTTGGAAGAAAAGTTATGACCAACCTAGATAGCATATTCAAAAGCAGAGACATTACTTTGCTGACTAAGGTCCGTCTAGTCAAGGCTATAGTTTTTCCTGTGGTCATGTATGGATGTGAGAGTTGGACTGTGAAGAAGGCTGAACGCCGAAGAATTGATGCTTTTGAACTGTGGTGTTGGAGAAGACTCTTGAGAGATCCAACCAGTCCATTCTGAAGGAGATCAACCCTAGAATTTCCTTGGAAGGAATGATGCTGAAGCTGAAACTCCAGTACTTTGGCCACCTCATGCGAAGAATTGTCTCATTGTAAAAGACTCTGATGCTGGGAGGGATTGGGGGCTGGAGGAGAAGGGGACGACAGAGGATGAGATGGCTGGATGGCATCACGGACTCGATGGACGTGAGTCTGAGTGAACTCCGGGAGATGGTGATGGACAGGGAGGCCTGGCGTGCTGCGATTCATGGGGTCGCAAAGAGTCGGACATGACTGAGCGACTGAACTGAACTGAGTCCCTGGCATCTCACTGAGCCATGGTTAGTGCCTGGGTCACCATCAACACCCTCTGCAGTGCTGTCGAGAGCCCCAACTTCCAGCGAGTAGGCCATCTAAGAATCCTGTATGCAGTCCTCTTGGGGGCGGTGGTGGTGCGTGCGGAGTACCAGGCTGGCCCTTTGCTCTCCACAGATACTTGCATCCTGCCCTGATGGAACCACACTCCCCTCAACAGGGGTTCTCCTGCTCCTCTGGCCACCACATCCCTAGGGTGTGACACGGTTGGACCCATGACATTCAGCTCATAGTTGGCAACCTCAGGGGTCTAAAGAACATGGCGGTACTGCTCAGTTCTTCAGAGTTCAAGAACAGATATGCAGATCCCTTCCTAAGACTCTCACCATTCCCAAGGCCGTAACGAAAGTAAATTCTGATAATGATTACTTCGGCTCTTTCTTCGATCAGCGTGAATTTAGAAAAGGATGGGGGAGGTAGTGGGGAGTAGGCTCCTACAGTGATTGCCATCTCGGCTCCCTTTTCTGGTTGCTAATTTCTTCCATCTCTAACTAAGAGGTAGGGCCAAAGTCGAGATTTCCAAACTCCAAGGTAACACACTTGAGTCCAGAAGGTAGGTGCTGGTTGAATTTCATAGAATGTTGTATCATTGCAGTTAACTTTGCTGGGAGCAAAGAAAGAAAGTGGTTGCCTTGAGAAGAGAGAGGCGTCTGCTCTTTGAGGCATTTGAGGCTTGTGATTCGGCTCCTTTGTAATGAAGCCAAGGTGTTGGCAAAAAGAACTGATGGTGTCTCTGCTCGGCTGCATTCAATGAAAATGAATCTGCGTGAAGAGGCTCCAGGTAAACGCCTCTCCTCTGGGGATGCCTGAAAATTTGTGCAACATGCCAGAGGAATATAAAGCACTGGCTTTTAAAAGCTAAACCTTTTAAAACATTTTCCATCCTTTCATGCTAAATTGACAGTGTTTCTCACCTGATCATTTCATCCACAACAGGGAAAATTTGTTTTCTGTTAGAACATGAAAGGCAGTGAGAACAGAGCACATTACAGAAATACAGACACTGCACAGTGCCTGAGTAACAGTAAAAGGAATTCTCAGGCTATGTATAAAACATCTTAAACTAGTTTTACATCAGAGTCATATAACTTCTGCAAAATATATCCCTTCTGGGTAGGGACTGAATAAGCTTAAGGGCATGTAATCATGTATACTGTTTATAAAGAGCTGTGTAAACAGGTGTTCTGTGGTGTTCTCACTAACTCATTTCCATCAGCTTATTAAAATAGTTGTTGATCAAGGTAGTCTCCAGGTACTGAACTGATAAAGCAGAATTTCAGACGATAATTAGGTATGGTGTAAAGAAACTCTGAAGGTTTAGTATTACCTGATATAGTTGTTTTTCAGTTGCTCAGTCATGTCTGACTGTTTGTGACCCCATGGACTGCAGCATGCCAGACTTCCCCGTCCATCACCAACTCCCGGAGTTTACTCAAACTCATGTCCATTGAGTCAGGGATGCCATCCAACCATCTCATCCTCTGTCACCCCCTTCTCCTCTTCCCTTCAATCTTTCCCAGCATTAGGGTCTTTTCTAATGAGTCAGCTGTTTGCATCAAGTGGCCAAAATATTGAAGCTTCAGCTTCAGCATCACTGTTTCCAATGAATATTCAGGGTTGTTTACCTTTAGGATTGACTGGTTTTAACACTATTATTATTACTAACGTGGTTTTTATTAGAGGGGCCATTGGCACATAACAAAGGCCATCACTTCTTTCTTGGTTTTTCTCCTGATTATTCTCCTTAAAGAGGTGAAGTCTTCCTTCTTGGGCTATCACTGGCTGTATAGTACTATGTTCCTTTACTATGTCTTTTTTCACGGAAACACTCTGGTAGGTGCCTCATGTGAAGCCTTTCCTTCTTTTTCCTGAATTCTCTAAGATGAGCGGCTTTGGAAAAGGAAGCCATACAGGCATTATCCATGTGACTGAAACAAATTAAAGGAATTATTTCAAGTAACAGTGCTTAACATCTCAATACCAATTAAGGAGAGATTTCTATCAGTTTTTTAAAACTTAAACAGACCAAATAGACTGGATTACTTTTGATTAATTGAATTAACCTTTAAGAGTTTATAAATTTCTATTAACATTTGGCTATTTCAACTTTGGTCATGAGATAAACTTTGAAGAACTTCTCTGGGCAGCTAACTTTTATGAGATGAGAATAAAAGTAGCACAACTTTCCCAATAGTTTATAAAAAATTTTAAAAACCTGCCAACCATATCCACATTAATATAGAAATTGCTGATATATTTAATTTATCTTACCTACTTAAAAGACCAGGGCTTCCCTGATAGTTCAGTTGGTAAAGAATTCACCTGCAGTACAGGAGACCCTGGTTCTATTCCTGGGTTGGGAAGATCCACTGAAAAATGGATAGGCTACCCACTCCAGTTGGAGAAGGCAATGGCACCCCACTCCAATACTCTTGCCTGGCAAATCCCATGGATGGAGGAGCCTGGCGGGCTGCCGTCCATGGGGTCGCGAAGAGTCGGACATGACTGAGCGGCTTCACCTTCATGTCTCACTTTCATGCATTGGAGAAGGAAATGGCAACCCACTCCAGTGTTCTTGCCTGGAGAATCCCAGGGACGGCGGAGCCTGGTGGGCTGCCGTCTATGGGGTCGCGCAGAGTCGGACACGACTGAAGCGACTTAGCAGCAGCAGCAACCCACTCCAGTATTTTGGAGCTTCCCTTGTGGCTCAGCTGCTAAAGAATCCGCCTGCAACGTGGGAGACCTGGGTTTGATCCCTGGGTTGGGAAGATCCCCTGCAAAAGGGAACGGCTACCCACTCCAGTATTCTGGCCTGGAGAATTCCATGGGCTATATAGTCCATGGACTCACAAAGAGTTGTATACGACTGAATGACTCTCACTTTCACTTAAAAGACTTATTGTGATGAGCCAGACAGGAAACATATAGGCTGAGAAATAGCTATTTTTAAAACCAGGTTTGCATTTCTTTAAGTTTTTAAGATTATAACAGCTTTTTCTTTTCCTTGGTAATTAAATCTCAGCCCAAAGTAGAGTTATAATTTGGTAAATAATTTTCTGATTTACAGAGGTTCAGTATTATTCTTAAAATTATATATGAAAATTGTCTTATAAAATGACGGCTTGTAACAGTACTAGATTACCTAAAGCATTCTGGTTTGGGCCTCTCGTCTAGGTGTATCAATAATTGCAATCTCTTCACTTTCAAAAGTGTCCTGGTTTGGACAATAAATTTTATAGTCACCATATTTATTCATACTGGTAGATAAAACTCTACCCAAGTATCCACACCAACAGCAATGATATTAACAACATTATTTATAGAGTAACAAAGAGAGGGTTATTTTAAGCTGGCCCATAAATGAAGAATAGTATTACAGTTAGTCAGGACAGGATAATGGGAGGCCATTTTATCTGCTTTGGGTAATGTGTGTTATTAGCGTGAGCCATAGGTTGTATTACTGGAGTCCAGCCATGAATCTGAACCCTTTGGAAGGCACAGAGGGTCTGGTTTGGTGCAGTAAGAAGTGGTGAGTTATTGAAACGTTCTGAGAAGATATGTGATAGATTTAAAACCACTGTAAGAAAGCTAATATAGCAACAGCATACAAAAACGTTAGAGTAGTATGTGGTATCATTCCTAGACCATAACTACTGAAAGTGGAGCCTAGTAGCTAATCTAAAAGGCAGTTCTAAATCAATAAGCAAGCAAATTAGCTGATATATCACCCACAGGAGTCATCATTCTAAAAGGAATGGTAAGAGGTATATAATAGTCACAAAGACAGTAATATGGAAACTGAGTAGAAATGAGATTGGAATTGGAAAGTTGAAAAACCTGGTAATTCCCTAAGCCTACCAGTATATGGCTTCAGTGGTCTTTTTTTTTTTTTTTTAATGGTTTTTAATGGTTTTTATAAGGTGGTACCTGGAGGATTTAGCTCAGGATTGAAATAAGTAATTGTCTCCCTTATTCGTAGTTATTATATGAAGCTATGTTTGAGACATAGTGGTATTTCATGTTTAAAAGAACTGTGAATTCTTTTAGGTTAAAATTAAATGGAATTTTGGGCTTCCCTGACAGCTCAGTTGGTATCTGCTTGCAATGCAGGAGACTCTGATTTGATTGCTGGGTCAGGAAGATCCGCTGGAGGAGGGATAGGCTACCCAATCCAATATTCTTGGGCTCCCCTTGTGGCCCAGGTTGTAAAGAATTCACCTGCAATGCAGGAGACCTGGGTTCAATCTCTGGGTTGGGAAGATCCCTTGGAGAAGGGAAAGGCTACCCACCCCAGTATCCTGGCTTGGAGAATTCCATGGACTGTGTAGTCCATGGGGTCTCAAAGAGTCAGACACAACTGAGTGACTTTCACTTACTTCATAAAGAGGTTGAAACAGCTGTAGAAGTTTAAAAAATGTAAATAAAATCATGGTTGTCTATATGGAGTTTTTGAAGGTTCATTTAATGTACTCAGGAGACAACTTAATCTTGTGAGTACAGCATCATAGAAAACCATAATGACACCCTCTCACAAATAATACTATGACGTTTGACAGAGACAGTATACACAGAACAATATTACTTTGTCCTCACTCAGGATTTATTTCTTCTGTTAAGAAGTTGTCTGCAACTTGTGTAAGATAAGATGTCAAAAGCTAGAGAAGACAAGGGTGATCTATCTATCTATCCATAATATGATGCAATTTCCTCAGATAATCCTTTATTTTAAATTGCCAAGTGATTCAATTTTTATAATCCACCGATATCTCTATTGCTTATTTTCCTTCTTCTTTAAGTATTGATATCTTATATTTTTTATCTCTGGGCTTCCCTGGTGGCTCAGTGGTAAAGACTCTGCCTGCCAATGCAGGAGACGTGGGTTTGATCCCTTGGTTTGGAAGATTCCCTAGAGAAGAAAACAGCAATCTACTCCAGTATTCTTGCCTGGGAAATCCTATGGATATAGGAACATAGCGGGGTACAGTCCATGGCATCACAAAAGAGCGGGGCATTCTAAACAACTAAATAGCAATTAGCGACTAAACAACAACAATGGCAATTTGATCTTTACTAACTTAGAGCTAAGCAGTAGTAAACCTTTTGAAAGGCAGAATCAAAGAATATATTGGAGAACAAAGAAGGAATCACTCATTTCCATGTGGTTTATATAAACATCTTAAAATCTTAGTTGACCTATCAGGAACTCGTTATGTATGTAGGCAAAAAGGGTGAGGGGCAAATACATCAGAGGTATTGAAGGGTAATGTCTCTAATAGGACTTCCTGGTGGCTCAGACGGTAAAGCGCCTTGCTTACAATGCTGGAGACCTGAGTTCAATCCCTGGGTCAGGAAGATCCTCTGGAGAAGGAAATGGCACCCCACTCCAGTACTCTTGCCTGGAAAATCCCATGGACAGACGAGCATGGTGGGCTACAGTCCACTGGGTCTCAAAGAGTCGGACATGACTGAGCGACTTGGACAGCATATAGCTTTCCAATTGTACAATCATGAATGAATTCACTGTTTTTTATAATACTGATACTAGTCTTGGTTAAGGCTACCCACTCCAGTATTCTTGGGCTTCCCTGGTGGCTCAGATGATAAAGAATCCTCCTGCAATGCAAGAGACCTGGGTTCGATCCCTGGGTTGGGAAGATCCCCTGGAGAAGGGAACCATTATCCACTTCAGTATTCTGACCTGGAAATTTCCATGGACAGAAGAGCCTGGCAGGCTGCAGTACATGGGGTCACAAAGAGTTAGATATGACTGAGTGACTTTCACTTTCACTTTTCAAGCACTGAATCAATATTTAATAATTAAGGATCAAACTTTGTATAGGTTTCATAATATGTTTAATGGATCAAAAGAAATCATTTCTAAAGGATTAAAACTAAGTATGGTAACAGAGTCTCAACTAGGAAAGAATATCAATAAAGAGAAGTTGTAAAAAAAATTGGATTTGAAAATTGCAAACATTGAAATAGAAAATTCACTAGAGCAGCTCAGCAGCTTATGTGAAATGTCAAACGAAAGGGTCAGAAAACCTGAAGACAGTTCAGTTGAAATTGCCTAATTTGAGGAACAGAAAGAAAGAAGAATGAAGAAAAATAAACACCTTCAGACACCCATGGGACTCCATAAAGCATATCAAAATAACAGATGTTCCAGAAGAAGAGGGGAGAGAAAAAAATGTCAAGAAAAAAAGTGATTCGTGATATATAAGGGATTTTCAATAAGATTAAATGCTGACTTCTCATCAGAAACCATGGGGGATATAAACAATAGGATGGCATATTCAAAATGTTGAAAGATAAAATCAACCAAGATGTCTGTATCCAGCAAAATAATATTTTAAAAATGAAAGAGAATTAAAGATATTTCCAGATAAATGGAAACTGAGAGAACTCATTGATAACAAACTTGAAAAATTTTGAAAAGGTAGTGAAAGGTGAAAAATTAAAAAGGTAGTAGTACTTCAGGATGAAATGAAAGGATCCTAGATAGAAATAGGATTTCACACAAAGAAATACTGATCAATAAAAAAAGAGAAAATTCAACTTAATAAACTCAGGAATGAATCACTGCCAACCTTACAGAAATAAAAATGATTATAAGAGAATACAGTAAGCAACTTAGTGCCAAAATACTATATAACTGGGAGAAAATGGACAAATTTCTATGACTACTAAAACTAACTCAAGAAGAAACAAAAAATCTAAATAGATACATAACAAGTAAAATGACTTAGTGATTTAAAACCTTATTATGAAGAAAAGCGTAGGTCCAGATGGCATCAATGAAATCTATAAAACATTTTGAAAAGAATACTGAAACCACCTTCTCTTTAATAAAAAAGAAGAGAACTGAACGCTTCCCAATTAATTCTGTGAGACCAGATTTACTCTATACACCGGAACTAGACAAAAATTATGAGGAAAGAAAACTATGGCTCTTTTGAATGCAAAAGATTTGATAAAGAGCATCTGTGAAAAACATACAAGCACTCCTCATACCTAATAGTTGAAAGATTGGATGCTTTCCACCTACAAGATCAGAAGACATGGACGTCTAAACTTTTATGCAACATTGTATTGAAAGCTTTACCCAGGGCAATTGGGGTGGTGGAGTAGGGGAGAGAGAGAGAAAAAGGGCATCAAATTAGAAAGGAAGAAGTGAAACTATTCCTATTTATAGATGACATAATTTTATATATAGAAAACCATAAAGAATCCACTAAAAAGCTACTAGAACTAATATGGGAGTGTAGCATGGTAGGCTGCAGTCCATGGGGTCGCAAAGAGTCGGACACGACTGAGCTACTTCCCTTTCACTTTTCACTTTCATGCATTGGAAAAGGAAATGGCAACCCACTCCAGCATTCTTGCCTGGAGAATCCCAGGGATGGCAGAGCCTGGTGGGCTGCCGTGTATGGGGTCGCACAGAGTCGGACAAGACTGAGGTGACTTAGCAGCAGCAGCAGCAGCATTGTTGTAAGATGCACAGCTGAAATAATAAATAAATTGTATTTCTATATACTTGTAACAAACAATCTGAAAATGAAACAATGAAAACAATTCTGCTTAGCATCAAAGAGGATAAGTACTTAGAAATAAATTTAACAAAATGTTGCAAGTCTTCAACGCTGAAAACTACAGAATATTGTTGAAAAAAAGTAAGGAAAACCTAAATAAACAGGACATTCCAAGTTTATGGATTGAGCAACTTAATATTATCTTAGATGAACACATCCCAAATTAATCTACAGGTTTAATGCATACCCTGTCAAAATCCCATCTGAATTTTTTGCAGAAATTGAGAAACAATCTTCAAATTCATATGGATATGCAAGGAGGCTTCCCTGGTGGCTCAGAGGTTAAAGCGTCTGCCTGCAATGCGGGAGATCCCCTGGAGAAGGAAATGGCAACCCACTCCAGTATTCTTGCCTGGAGAATCCCATGGACAGAGGAGTCTGGTAGGCTACAGTCTATGGGGTCGCAAAGAGTCAGACACAACTGAGTGACTTCACTTTTCACTCACAGATGGCCGAAAGATATTTAAAAAGAAGAAAAGATTTGATTACTTATATTTCCTGATTTGGAAGCTTACTTCCAGCTATATTATCTAAAATAGTATATCGCTGGCATAAATGAATAGTTAAATAGAATTGGGAGTACAGAAACAATCTATATTTGTGGTGCACTGATTTTTGACAAGGGTTCTAAGATGCTTCAGTTGGGAAAGAGTAATTTTTTCAAAGTCTTCCCAGGTGGCGCTAGTGATAAAGAACCTGCCTGCCAATGCAAGAGACGTAAGAGACGCAGGTTGGATCCCTGGGTTGGGAAGATCCCCTAGAGAAGGGCATGGCAACCCACTCCAGTATTCTTGCCAAATCCCATGGACAGAGGAGCCTGGCAGCTTTTGGTCCATGGAGGTCACGAAGAGTCAGACATGACTGAGCCATTAACACTTTCATTTTCGATCTTTCCAACAAATGGTGCTGGTGCAACTAGATGTCAATATGCAAGTGAATAAAACTGGCTCACTAACTTACATCATCCAAAAAAGAAAAAAAGAGACCTAAACGTAAGAGCTAAATCCATGAAACTCTTAGGAAAAGCAGAGGAGTAATTTTTTTTGACTTTGAGTTACAGCATTTCCCTAGATACAACACCAAAAGTACAGGTAAGAAAAGAAAGATTACCTAACAGGAAATTAATTTAGCACTTTACAACTTATTAAATAGGTAAACTGGACAAATAATTCCATTTAAAATAAGCAAAAAATCTAGTAGATATTTTTTCAAAAAACAAATACAAATCACAAATAAGCACATGAAAAGATGCTTGATCTTTAGTCATTAGGGCAATACAAATTAAAATTATAATGAGATATAAGTCCATAGCTAGTAGGATGGCTATAGTTAAAAAGTAAAAATTATTAATGAGGACTGGAGAAATTGAAGTCTACATACATTGCAGATGGGAATGCAAAAATTGTACAACTACTTTAAAAAGCAGCTTAGTAGTTTTTTAAAATCAAAGAGCAGAGTTATCATGTGAACTAGCAATCCTATTCCTAGGTATCTACACAAGAGAGAAAAATGTATATCCACATAAAGACTGGTACATGAATATTGATATCATTATTATTCATAACAGGCAGAAAGTAGAAATAACTCAAATGTCTATTAACTGATAAATGGATAAGTAAAATGTGATTTGTCCATGCGGTAAAATATTACTTGTCAACATACAAGAATAAAATATTGATATATGCTACAATATGTATGAACCTTAAAAACAATATAGTAAGAGAAAGAAACAAGAACTAAAAAACTCATATGATTTCATTTGTATGAAATGTTCAGAGTGGACAAATTTATAGAGAAAGAAAGTAGATTAGTGGTGTTCAGAGCCCTAGGTTGAAGATGGTGAATCGGGGCAAGTAGAGATGACTGTTAATGTGCATAGATTTCTTTATGGGGTGATAAAAATGTTCTAAAATGATTGCAGTGATGATTGTACAACTTTTTGAGAATATTAAAAGACATTGAGTTGTTTGTTTCTCTAGAACTGCAAAGTAATGAGGTTCCAAACCCGGGGACCTGGGGCTCACAAACCACTGTTGGTACAAAGCAAACCTACGCTACTCTTTCCTCAGTGAGATATGGCCAAGTTGAAGTTGAACACTGGCCAGAGAAGAACACGAATCCCACCTGTGTAGACATCTAAGTATGAACAAAAGCCATCAGCATCAGACAAAACCAGAGAGAGCTTTAAATGGGTGAAACGTAGGGTGTATGAAGTGTATCTCAATACTTTTGTTTTAGAAAGTATACTGATCTTTAGTTTTCAGAGATTTTTCTTAGTTTCTAAGCCTGAGACATTGCTGCCTTGCTTGAATGTAGGCCATTTGAAAGGCAGTGATGAAGTTGGTTTAGAAAAGACCACAAATCAGGACTTCCATAGTGGCTCAGTGGCTAAGACTCTACACTCCCAATGCAGGAGGCCTGGGTTCAATCCCTGGTCAGGGAACTGCATCCCACAGGCCACAGCAAAGAGTTCACATACCATAGCTAAAGCTCCCACATGCCAGAACTTAAGATCTGGTACAGTCAGATAAATAAATAAAAGTATTTTTTAAAACAGTAGAAGATATAAAATTAGGATATCTCAGTATTCTTTACTCTCATATTATTGGGGCATAAAACAAAATTGATTTTTTCAATATTTTACAATGCTGCATATTAAATACCTTCTTCCCTTCATACTCATATACAAGTTAAAATTCACCCCTCTTGCAACTAGAGCTTTGATCTTGTCTCCCTATGAGTACGTGTGTGTGTGTGTGTGTGTGTGTGTGTGTGTGTGTGTGTGTGTGTGTAGCTGGAGACTGTTATGATCTGGCTTTGAGATACCTCCAACCTTTCTTTCCAGGGATAGCTCCTCTGGTGTTGGAGCAGGGACAGGAAGGAGGATGCATGATGCAATCAAAAGATATGCTTACATAATGAGTGCATGGCAATGCAGAGGAGCTAACCTTTAAAATCTCGTTTAGTCTATTTTTTTTCTGATGCTGATGGTTTTATTGATGTCAAGATGTCTAATAGGCAGTATTAACGTTTATCTCTGGTCATCATTCAACTTTAATTTGGTCCCCATTCTCACTAAGGAAAGAGTATCTAGTTTTCGTTTGGCACCAAAAGTGATTCAGGTCCTCAAGTCCCTGTCCTTGGTTTTGTTCTTGTTCAGTCGCTCAGTCATGTCTGACTCTTTGTAACCCCATGGACTACAGCACGCCAAGTTTCCCTGTTCTTCACCATCTCCCAGAGTTTGCTCAAACTCATGTCCATTGAGTCAATGATGCCATCCAACCATCTCATCCTCTCTCTTTCTCTTCTCCTGCCTTCAGTTTTGTGCAGCATCAGGGTCTTTTCCAATGAGCCAGTTATTCGCATCAGGTGGCTAAACTATTGGAGCTTCTGCTTCAGCATCAGTGTTTCCAATGGATATTTAGGGTTGATTTCCTTTAAGATTGACTGGTTTGATCTCCTTGTAGTCCAAGGGACTCTCAAGAGTTTTCTCCAACACCACAGTTCAAAAGCATCAATATTTCAGTGCTCAGCTTTCTTTATGGTCCAACTCTCACATCCATACATGACTACTGGAAAAACCATAGCATTGACTCTACAGACCTTTGTTGGCAAAGTGATGCCTCGGCTTTTTAATATGCTGTCTAGGTTTGTCATAGCTTTTCTTCCAAGAAGCAAGCATCTTTTAATTTCATGGCTGCAGTCATCATCTGCAGTGATTTTGGAGCCCAAGAAGATAAAAGTCTGTCATTGTTTCCATTTTTTCCTCATCTATTTGCCATAAAGTGATGGGACCAGATGCCATGATCTTCATTTTTTGAATGTTGAATGTTAAGCCAGCTTTTTCACTCTCTTTGACCTTCATCAAGAGGCTCTTTAGTTCCTTTTAGCTTTCTGCCATAAGGGTGGTGTCATTGGCATATCTGAGGTTATTGAACTTTCTCCCAGCAATCTTGATTCCAGCTTGATTCATCCAGCCCAGCATTTTGCATGATGTACTCTGCATATAAGTTGAATAAGCAACCTGGCAACAAACAGTTTGACATACTCCTTTCCCAATTTGGAACCAGTTTGTTTTTGCATGTCCAGTTCTAACTGTTGCTTCTTGACCTTTTTTTTTTTTTTTTTTTGCAGGAGACAGGGAAAGTACTCTGTTATTCCCTTCTCTTTAAGAATTTCCCACAGTTTGTTGTGATCCACACAGCCAAAGACTTTAGCATAGCCAGTGAAGCAGAATATTTCTGGAATTCTCTTGCTTTTTCTATGATCCAACAGATGTTGGCAATTTGATCTCTGGTTCCTCACCTTTTCTAAATCCAGCTTGAACATCTGGAAGTTCTCAGGTCATGTACTGTCAAAACCTGTCTTGGAGGATTTTGAGCATGACCGTGCTAGTATGTGAAATGCGGGCAATTATGCAATAGTCTGAACACTCTTTGGCATTGCCCTTCTTTGGGGTTGAAATGAAAACTGACCTTTTCCATTCCTGTGGCCACTGCTGAGTTTTCCAAAGAGGCTGCTCTTGAATTTGGGGCCTCATTAACAGGCAGCGCTAGAGTAACTTCTTTAGTATCCTTTTGCATTCATATGTAGCTGTGGAACAGCTGATTATCTTTCCTAAGCATTCACAGTGCCATGGGGAACTGTGATGGAAAATGACTCCGTCTTTTCCTTTCATGTATGTTCTAACATATTCCATTCAAATCCTTTGGTTTGCTCTCTGGCTGAGAGATGAATGCTCATCTTAATGTTCACATATGATCCCAACTTCACAGTGCAGATGTCTAGCTCTTATGTAGACTCTCTCATCCAGCTCTACCTTTGGGTGGCAACATCTGGACCTGCAACTTCTCCAGCAATGTAAATATAAGGCCAAAGAATGATATCCCAAATTTTGATTCTTGCACACTCCATCAGTATTAAACCCCTCCTCTCTTACTAAGAATTAGAATGCTGCTCTCCCAAAGAGAATATATATAGTCACCTCTGTTAAGACCTGAAAACATAAAATTCCAAAAGAAACAATCTGTAATGTCAGTCTTAGTGATGATTTTGTAATTCCAACTCCCAAGCCAAGGGAAACAAAAACAAAAGTAAATGACACTACATTTAACTACAAAGCTTCTGCAAAATGAAGGAAACGATTTCAAAACCAAAAGGCAGCTTGTTGGATGGAAGAACATATTGGCAAATCATATAACTGTTCAGACGTCAATATCCAAAATGTATAAAGAACTCATACAAACAAGTCAACAAGAAGAAGATAAATAACAGGAGTAAAAACTGGGCAGAGGAGCTGAATGGACATTTTCCCAAAGAAGACACATATATGCCCAACAGGCACACGAGAAGATGCCCCATATCACTCATCTTCCAGGGATTGCAAATCAGAGCCACAATGAGTCAGAATGGCTATTACTGAAAAGACAAGAAATACCATGTTGTGGAGAATGTGGAGAAAAAGGGAAGTCTAGTCCACTGTTGGTGGGAATGTAAATTGGGGCAGCCCTCCAAATTTGGCTCAAACAGTAAAGAATCTGCCGGCAATTCAGGAGATTTAGGTTCAGTCCCTGGGTTGGGAAGATCCCCTGGAGAAGGGAATGGCTACCTGCTTCAGTATTCTTGCCTGGAGAATTCCATGGACAAAGGAGCCTGGCAGGCTACACTCCATGGGGTCACAAAGAGTTGGATATGACTAAGCAACTAACACTTTTACTTTTCTCTGGAAAACATTATGGAGTTGCTCAAGAAATTAAGAATGGAACTATCATATGATCCAGTCATTCCACTGTTGGGCGTTTATCCAAAGAACATGAAAACACTAACTCAAAAATATATATGCACCCCTATGTTCATTGCAGCATTGTTTACAATAGCCAAGATATGGAAACAACCTGTGTCTATCAATGGATGAGTGAATAAAAAAGATGTGATATATATACACAGTGAAATACTACTCAGTCATAAAAATATAACAAAATCTTGCCATTTGCAACATGGTTGGACCTAGAGGGTATTATGATTAGTGAGATGTCAGAGTGAGAAAAACAAATACCTTATTATCTTACTTACATGTGGAATCCAAAACACAAAACAAAGACAGAAAGGAGAATAGACTCATAGATACAGAGAACAAACAGGTGGGTGCCAGAGAGGAGGGGATGGAGAAACGAGTGAAACAGGTAAGGAGAATCAAGAGGTACAGACTTCAAGTTACAAAATAAATGAATCATAGGAGTGAAATGCACAGCATGAGGAATGATAGTCAATTATATTCTAATATCCGTGAATGGTGACATAATGACGAGACATATTATGGTGATCATTTCGTAATGCATATCAATAGCTAATCACTGGAACTGACTTAGTGTTGTAGGTCAATTATACTTCCGTCAAGACAAAAACAACAACAAATCATTAAGCTGGTTATTTCTGATTTCATTTGATCAGGTCTCATATTCTTGTATTAGATTTTAAATCATCTTTTAGTGTTTTATTTTTAAGTATGTATTTTAAAATTTATTTTTAAGTGAAGCTTTACAGTATTACATTGGTTTCTACCAAAGGTCAACATGAATCAGCCATAGGTTTACCCATGTCCCCATGTCCAATTTTTAATTGGAGCATAACTGCTTTACAACATTGTATTGCTTTTCAATATTGTGTTGGATACATCAGCCGGAATCAGCCATAGGTATGCGTACATCCCCGTCCTCTTGAACCTCCCTCCCGCTTCCCATTCATTCCCACCACTCTGGATTGTCACCAAGCAATGGTTTGAACTCCCTGTATCACACAGCAAATTCCTACTGGCTATCTATTTTTATATATGGTGTATATTTTTAATCATTTTATGTCTTACCTTCCCAACTATTTTTTGAGCTATTTGAGGGCCCAGGTATTAATATGTTCCTTCCTTGGAGCACCTGCAATGCTATGCACATATTAGGTGCTCAGTATACATTTTTTCTTAATGTCTTTTTTTCTTCCATATGAATTGGAAGTGTGGCAATTTCCTATCATATGATTTTCAAAAATTTTGTACTGTTAAAAAAGAAAATAATTCTTCAGGCTATTAAAATACTGATAGTAGAATGTAGCAAATGAAATTATTCTTCTTACAGCTGTAAAGCCTAAAATAAAACCTAATGGCATCTGCCTTAAGACCCTTATTGGTGTCAGTCTGTTAGGTGAACTTTTCCATGCTTATTAGACACTTGAACTTAGTTTATATGGATGAGATTAAACAGATTAACCACTTGTATGAGAATGTAGCTACTGAAAAATCCCCTTTGGCCCAAAACTCAATCTACATACTGTATGAGTAAGAGAGATGGACAGGAAGATGAAACATCACTGAGTCACTGCAAGTAATTTAATTATAAATAGAGTTTTTATTAGTAGTGTTAATGTGTGCTACCTCAGCTAACCTGACAATAAAGGTTTCACAAGCTACAATGACATCTGGAACCAAATCACATGTAGGAATTATGCAGCAGCAATAAAAGTCGCCTAATTAGCATTGCAAATAGTGTTCCAGCATTTATGTGATGTCTGCAAATTTGCATACAGATACATAATTACATAATTTGCAGCTGTTGTGTTTGTTCCATAAGACCTTGCCACTTTATTAGCAGAATATGTAAATCAGGAATTAATTCTCTTTATCATTTTCATTCTCAGCCTTCCAAAGATGTGTGGTGAATCATGGTGGTTTGGTGCAACTCTTTTATATGGACTTGATGACCTTGTCTTAGATTGGTTTTAGAACAAAACTATATCCTGTGACTTATTTAGTGAGAGGGATATTTTTGATTGATTTGTAAATACCATTTGTAAGTATTTATTATCTGACTTTGCCTTTCCATATCTGTCTTTGAAGTCCTTTACTTACTCTGTCAGTCTAGAAATATGGCCTATTTTTTATGCTAGTTGAAAGAGGTTAATCATGTATTTGCTCTTATCTGTATCTTTCAGATAGTAGTAACTATCTCATAGTCTAAATTAATGCAGTCCACTGGAATGGAAGAATCTAATCAAAATGGAATAACATCTAATAAGAGTTTTAGATACAGAAAGCTGAGCAGTTTGGGAATTAAACATACAATAGAAAAGAGGTGCACTCAACTTATTGTCAATCTTTCTGAGGAAAGACTAGTTGAACTAACAATAGAAAGTATTAGTATAATTCCATGTAGTAGAATCATAATTTTGCGTACTTCAGATCTAGAAGTTGTGAGGGAAAAAATCCCAACATGGCTTTGTGATTTACTATAAACTAATCAGATGAAAAAATATGCAATGTAGTGTGCTTTGATGTCTTGAGATGGTCTAAGCTTAGATATAGTTAGTATAAGATACTGTAGAGAAGTATAATGTATCTTTTGATAGATAGTGGACTTCTATATGATATCCTTGGGTACTGGAGTAAAAATTATTTTAGAACATCAGATTAAATGTAGAAATAAATAGTGGTCTTCAAGGAGAGGTGCCTGGATAGGATGAGATTTAAAGGTATAAACTCCATTATTCATTCTTTCATCTATTTATTTAATATTTATTGAAATAGGTGTTGAGGAAGAAAAGTCAAGCTAGGTTATAAAACCGGGGGCTGAAGATAAGGGAGACTAAAGTGTTTAATCTTACCGTAAATCTCATAAGTTAATATTATTGAAAGTGAAAGTGAGAGTGTTAGTCTCTCAGTCTTGTTCGACCCTTCATGACCCCATGCACTGGAGCCTGCCAGGCTTCTCTGTCCATGGGATTCTCCAGGCATTCTCTAGGCATCCAGCAGTGGAGTGGGTGGCCATTCCCTCCTACAGGGTATCTTCCTGACCCAAGGATCAAACCTGGGTCTCCTAAGTTGCAGGCAGATTCTTTACCATCTGAGCCACCAGGGAAGCCGCATTATTGGTTACTATCAAATAATGGGATTTCCTAGATGGTGCAAGTGGTAAAGAATCTGCCTGCCAGTGCAGGAGGCACAAAAGACTTGGGTTTGATCCCTCAGGAAGATTCCCCCTGAGTAGGAAATGGCAACCCACTCCAATATTCTTGCCTGGAAAATCCCATGGACAGAGGAGCCTCCTGATCTATAGACCATGGGGTCACAAAGAGTTGGATATAACTGACTGTACATGCACACATCAGATATGTTTTCTCAGTACCCATCTTTATGGAGTGCTGGACTGGCTATAGTGAAAGTGAAAGTCTCTCAGTCATGTCCGACTCTTTTTCTGTCTGCCAGGCTTCTCTGTCCATGGAATTCTCCAGGCCAGAATACTGGAGTGGGTAGCCTATCCCTTCTCCAGTGGATCTTCCCAACCCAGGGATTGAACCCAGGACTCCCACATTGTAGGCGGATTCTTTACCAACTGAGCCACCTATAATTCAATTTAAAAAAATAAAATTCCTACCTTTATATGAATCTTAAAAATAAAACCCATGTGCAAAACATAGATCATTAAATATAAATAAATGAAACTCTGTATGTTTTTTGTGGCTTATGTTCAGATGGGGAAACAGTAGAAACAGTGTCAGACTTTATTTTTTGGGGCTCCAAAATCCCTGCAGATGGTGACTGCAGCCATGAGATTAAAAGACGCTTACTCCTTGGAAGAAAAGTTATGACCAACCTAGATAGTATATTCAAAAGCAGAGACAATACTTTGCCAACTAAGGTCCGTCTAGTCAAGGCTATGGTTTTTCCTGTGGTCATATATGGATGTGAGAGTTGGACTGCGAAGAAGGCTGAGTGCCGAAGAATTAATGCTTTTGAACTGTGGTGTTGGAGAAGACTCTTGAGAGTCCCTTGGACTGCAAGGAGATCCAACCAGTCCATTCTGAAGGAGATCAACCCTGGGATTTCTTTGGAGGGAATGATGCTGAAGCTGAAACTCCAGTACTTTGGCCACCTGATGCGAAGAGTTGACTCATTGGAAAAGACCCTGATGCTGGGAGGGATTGGGGGCAGGAGGAGAAGGGGACAACAGAGGATGAGATGGCTGGATGGCATCACTGACTCGATGGACGTGAGTCTGAGTGAACTCCAGGAGTTGGTGATGGACAGGGAGGCCTGGCGTGCTGTGATTCATGGGATTGCAAAGAGTCGGACACGACTGAGCGACTGACCTGAACTGAACTGAAGGGAGGAAAAAATCCCCATATCCTTTGATATAGGGTTTCTTAAAATTTCTTCTATCTTCATGATAGTAGCTATTAAGTTAATGCCTTTAATCATTTAGGAGAATGAATATCTTTCATGTGGTTGAGCTCACTAAGAATCTGTATAACTTTCTCTAATTCCTTTTTCTTTTTTCTACTTCTTGTTGTTCAGTTGCTAAGTCATATCTGACTATTTGCAACCCAATGGACTGCAGCATGCCAGGTGTCCCCATCCTTCACTATCTCCTGGAATCTGCTCAAACTCAAGTCCATTGAGTTGATGATGCCATCCCACTATTCTCCCTGGACAGGATATTTTCACTCTTTTACAGATTCTTTAGCCACGATGGTGTATTCTTGGATGTTTAAAATTACCTGTGTGGAAAATATATAATTTGATTCATAATGGAATTAATAAAATAGAAAGCATTCTGCCTCAGGCTTGCCTTAAGTTTCTGATCACTAGAATCTTTAGTGACCCCCAACTCAGTAAGCTAATTTTGGTCACTTGATCTGGTGGCCCATTCTACATTCTGAAGATGGTTCATTGATTCCAGTAGCAGGGATACAACAGTACTTTCACAGCGACTGCTCTTTGAAATGGAAAAGGTGACCACACAGAGGGATGATGCAACTTCTCTGCAAGTGTCTGTGCTCCTGTGATTTAGTTCTTCTCCTTTCTTTCTGATTGTAGCTTGAGATAATGTTTAGACTTTCACAAATACAGCCTTGCCTACAAAACTAGTCACAAAAATCACTCTTTTTCTCAGTGTAGAATCTTGACATTTTTCGCAGAACTGGCTGGAACAGTTTCCAGGCTGTGGCCTCCATGGCAGGTCAGTGTGCTTTGCCTCATCTGCCCCATCTCTAGATTCTCATGGAAATGTGGCTTATCTCAGTTCCCCCAACTCCATTGTGCCAACTCTGTTCTTTAAGTGTTTCTTACTGTGTTTGTAGAAGAGTGGGATGATTATTACTGTTAGCCTGGTGGGCTGCCGTCCATGGGGTCTATATGTGGGTATGAGTCACATCTTCCTCTGCACTTGTTCAATTGGGTAAACTGATTTGTCTGCCCTGTAGCTTTAAAAATGCTTATGAACTTATAAACTTTTATAAACTACTGCTCTTCCTTCTTAAACATCAGAAATTATAATAATGATAAAACATTTTTATAGTAGAAAGGTAAAAATATATTTAAAGGATAATTTGGCAATTTTCCACTTAAGTAATGAAAGTGAATTAAAATTATGCCTTAAATTACAAAAATTATTATAATATTAATTAACAGTTTCTACTATAGTCACAATCAAATGACTAAGTAGTTATTTCCTGAATCCAAGTGTTCCTTACAAAGAGGTGGAAAGTATTTCTTTTATGCCAGAGCAGTTATTAAATTCTTTCCTTTCACCTATTATGGAGCAAACTGTTCTGGAATTTTATGGCTTCTATTAAGTTACACATGGAAAAAAATCAGGTTCAAAACTTATAAAGTTGGATTTACTCCAATGAAACAAATATATTATTAATTCATTTCATTTTGTAATAGCAAGAGTACCATATTGATAAGCTCTAATAATATAAACTTTATAATATCTCAGATATTTTTATGTTTACTCTGACACTTTTATTGGAAGTAGTAAAAGAAAACCTATAGCTTATGAAAAAATAAAGTCTTTAAAACTTACTGTTGCACTAAAAAATAGCCAATTTCCATGTTAAGATGGGTATTACAGAGAAGGGGGAAAAAAGCCATCAGTTAGGGGGCTAGGGTTCTGTTCAAAAACCAGAAATTGCTCCAGGTTTTTCAAACAGGATGGTATTTAATTCAGGGAACTTAAATGACTGAAGTGACTTCAGCAGCTGCAGCAGCAATGCTTTCAAACTTCATGAGATGCTGGGAAAGTGAAGCCAGGGCAATGTGTATGAACTCTTGGATCACTCTAAGCTTTTAGAGAACCAAGGGGTCACAGATTCAAGAAAGGGATGCCGATCATTGTAGTTTTTCTCTAACGTTTAGGAAAGTGATTTTCACGAGCTCACCTGGAGGCCACCACGAAAACCTCCTGTTTTCTGCTGCTGCTGCTAAGTCGCTTCAGTCGTGTCTGACTCTGTGCGACCCCATAGACAGCAGCCCACCAGGCTCCCCCATCCCTGGGATTCTCCAGAAAAGCCCTTGCAAGGATCTGGAATGGAGAAGAGAAGCAGAGGCCATCTGAATCTGTCTCTGGACACGGCAGGCAATTATGCAGGCCTGTTTTCTGCATGCCTGCATAATTGCCTGCTGTGTCCAAAGACAGGTTCAGATGGCCTCTGCCTCTCTTCTCCATTCCGGATCCTTGCAAGAGCTTTTCATCACCAGCTCTGCTAGGTGGGGATGAGGTGATGCTGGGAGGCTCTCAGGAGTAGCACAGGACTGTGTGGCCCAGAGGTAAGCTACAGCAGGGTTATTATTATGAGCACTCTAGAATCTTTTAATACGGTCGAGTATCTCTGTTAGAGGGATCTGGCATTGCTTACAGAAGGAAATGGCATAAAAGAAAGCAGTAACATTATCCCTGCATGGCACTGAATTCCTGGCGTGATTAATCTGAGAATGGGAAAGCCCACCCATTTCCGTATTGGGAGGTTTCATCATCTACATTTCTCATCACCTGGGGACACAGCATTTCTACAGCCCCTGCCTGCATCCTCCCACGCTGATTCGCCTCCCCACCACAGTTCTTGTGTGTATTGCATTTGGGTGAGCTTCCTATCCTGTTTCCTAATCATTTCTTCCTTTCTCTCAGCCATGCCTGCTATTTTTCCTATTTGTAGCACTTCTTACCACAGGAATTGGCTTAGCAGCGTGGTGACGGTAAAGATATTTACATCCAGAAAAGACCTGTGAAATCTTCTTCATCCCTTATTGGACTGATGGTTATTTTAACCGAGCAGTTGATGAGCTCAGCATCTTCCCCTCTTAACTGCAGCTTCTGCCTATCTTAGCCAAATTTGTTGTTGCTGTCCAGTTGCTCAGCTGTGTCTGACTCTTTGCAGCCCCACGGACAGCAGCATGCCAGGCTCCCCTGTCCTTCACTGTCTCCGAGAGTCTAGTCAAATTCATGTCCATCAAGTCGATGACGCTGAATTTAGGGAAGAATAAAGACTAAGGTGAGATGTATCATCTTCTGGTTTATCTTACTTGCTTTTGGTTCACACTGATGAAGCACCCAGCACTTCTGCCTCAGTTCTTTGTATTTCTCTCATTTCACAAGCTTCATTCATGCTCTGTAACCACCACTCTCTCTGAGGCTTATCCTCTGGACTTGCTGTCACACAGTGTGGCTCAATATCTGAAACGTGCCCTGACATTTTTTCCCAATGCCTTTTGCTGCCTGTATCCCCCCTCCTGACTGGCTTGTTTTCTGATCTCACCTGTACCTTCAGTTTCCTCCCCCGTCCTTGTCTTCTAATGTATTATGTACTCTTGACTCTTCACAAATGCTATTTCACCTGTGTCTTGCATTATCTCAACTTTAATTTCACTTTATAAAGTTAATTTCTAAAGAAGAAACGACTAGAACCCAATGGAATTTTTTTTTTTTTTGAATCCCTAATGGTAATCACACTTAGGGGAAACTCAATTGGTTAAATACACAAATGAACCTAACTCCTTATTTTCTCTACTTTTATTCCTGGGGTGCTGGGAAAAAGCATCATATAACTCTACTTAGTGACTGAACGTACATTCGTGATTTCTGTATTCAGTGGGGCCCTTCATTTGTAATTAATCCTTTTTCTAATTCCTAATTAGATAGTGTCTCTGCCTAGGTTTCTTAGAAAATAGTGCTTGAGACAAATATTAGGGGCTATGGTTCAATATGAGTGCAACCCAAGGAAGTAAACATTAGGGAAAGGGTGAGTCAGACTGAGAAAGAGGGAATAAAAATATAAGGGGGTTGTTACTGAGTTGGTCACAGCCATGTCACGTAGAATGTCATCAGCAGAGCGGCAAGAGGGGCTGCCTCTCCGAACAGTCCATGCAAATGCAGAAAGCACCAGAACTTACCTGCTTGTAGCTGTCTTCCATTGGTCAAATTTCACCCCATGGGGCACCCTCTCCCTCCCTTTTGGGTTCCAGATATATGGATGTTGAGAAAGGTACCTGGGGCATCTTGCATCTTCGTATCAACTGGAACCTGACGGGGGAGAGAAGAGGTGGCTGGCGTAGGTATCAGGTGGGTGCTATCAGGTGTAGTTCATGGTTGATATGAGGGCAGGGGTGCAGCCCCAGCACAGGACATGCCTCTGGTTTGAACTGGCAGCAGTGACCGGCTCTAGAATCGAGGCACTGTCACAGGGTCTTGTCAGAGATTCCACGGCCAGAACACAAGCCAAGTGCATGTATCCGGAAAGGCACGTTGATGAATGTCACTTTTCTTCTCTGGAGGTTTTCACAAGTTATTACTATTATCAGGTGACAGAGTAGTCCATATGAGTGACACATTTATTATGTTTTGATATTTCAATTTTTATTATTTTTCAAGGACAGAATATCTTATATGTATAGTTTATATTGTTCTGTTATATGAAATGTGTTGTGTCAAAACAGCTCAATGAGTAGGCTTGGGTAGTGTTAAAACATTAAATTTAATAATGACACAGAGACTCAGAAAAGGTAAAAGCCATGTCCAAAAGTCACAGAGCTATAGTATTCTGGTAAAAAGAACTCTGGACTGGGAAGCAAAATTTAAATTTTCACTTTAGCTTCATATCTTACTTTTACATTTGTTGTTGTTTAGTCGCTCAGTTGTGTCTGAGTCTTTGCAGCCCCATGGACTGTAGCTCACCAGGCTCCTCTGTCCATGGGATTCTCCAGGCAAGAATACTGGAGTGGGTTGCCATTTCCTTCTCCAGGGATCTTCCCCACCCATTCCAGGGGTGGAATCTGTGTCTCCTGCAGTGGCAGGTGGGTCCTTTACCGTTGAGCCCCTGGGAAGCCATTTCATCGTTGTTTGACCTGGGAGCACCGATATCCAGACCAACCTGGAGAAATGGGCTAAACAACCTCTGGTCTTGCATTGTACTCCTATTAAATAGCTCACCAGCGTTTTATGGAAGTCAGTATGTCTGCACTGTTAAGATTGGGATAGAAAGAGAATGAGAACTATGTGGATTACTTAGCTTATGACTTCTGTGCATTAGAATTAAAGCCAATTTTATCTGTTTATCAGAAAATGTCTTTTGGTTGGAATTAAAAATCTGGTTCCCACTAAAACAAAACATAAGAGAAAAGTTCTATTTCTCTCTCATTTTCTCTCTTTTGATAGTGAATAATTTTGGTTTTTACATTATAACATTTCATGGTACTAAAGGTTTTATTTTATAAACATAAGTCATACTAATTTCTTTGAGGTTCAAATATGTAAATTAAGGTTAAGGATCAGGATTTTTTTTCCTGCCAAGGATATGATTTTACATCCAATTTCACAACTAAATAGGCTTTCAGAAAATAGCAAAGAACTATAATCAAAGGTAACAGAATTTGGGAAGCCTAATCTGCAATCACAAACAATTTTGGTCTTAAGGCTGAACAAGCAAAAAGAAATAAATGAATGGGCCATCATGAATATGTTGGCCTCTTTCTGTTGCCAGGGGATGATATAGCTTTTATGTCTTAAAAATATGCAGGTTTCTTCTTCCTGGTGCAGTCATTTAATATCAGAGTTATTTCTGCATGTTCAAAGTTGATTGAATTAATCCTCTAGTTGGATTAATTCAACTGGCTCAAGCTGGATGTTGCGAACCATTCATCCTGTTTGTTGTTCTGTTTCCTCACCGTTTCGTTGCATTTACATCAGTATTATAGCCTAACTGGTGGTGATCTCATACAACCAATTGTATGCATTGGTTATTGTAAGCATTTCTTAATAATAATTTTCCAGAAAATTTTTATTTCCTAGCCAAAATACGAAGTAGCACAAAATAGTTCAGGCTCCTTGCCAGCATGAAATATGGATGTAAATGAAACTCTGTAGTTGGAAGCTGATTCAATGTTTTCTTCTTGATCAAGAAGAGATAATTAGCGCATCTCCAAAAAGGATGTCATTTTTATTATCTGTGAAGACATTGCTACAATGAACACATCAATACCTGTACAAATAAGAAAGAAGAATGCTTCAATTCATTTTCTGAGCTGCTATGAATGGGGAAGAAAAACAATTTGACCTTATCTTTTTCTTTATAATTAGCATTGCTGAAACAACTCTAAAGGCAAAACCAAAAGCTGGTAAAAATATAGACTGGTAACAAGTTGGGAAGGGTTTATTTTAAAAGAGACCTGTAATTATTTAAGGAATATACTACCTAGGAAGGCCTGTGCTTTCAAAGTGTGGAACATTGGGCAACAGAAAACTACTGATTCTTTAATAAGAAGTAACAGAAGGAACATAAAGCAAGGGATTGGGCTCTCTTAGAAAAACTGAGCTGCCGGGAAAGGAATATATTAACAGCTTGACAATGAAATATGCAAAATGCATCTTTAAATTGCTGATAAAGTTCACAAGGCCAAGTTCCACAAAAAGCAGAATCAGGACCTTTGGGATATAATCTTTGATCCTGTGCCATTGTTTATGTTCATAAAGACTCTTGGTTTTGTCATGTGTAAAATTATGATAAACTCTAAGGCATTCTCCAGTTTGCCAGTGGGCTGTGTTCCAGGATTGTTTGGATCCTAAAACATAATTAGAAGTACCTGTATAGAATCTCTCTATGTATTGACAGAGGGGCCAGGAACACAGAAAACCCCCTTCTGAGGTAACCAGAGACCCCCATGGCCAGGAACTTCCCAGGTGGCCAAGGGGTAGAGAATCCGCTGACCAATGCAGGAGGTACAGATTCGACCCCTGGGAAGACACCTTGGAATAGGAAATGGCAACCCACTCCAGTATTCTTGCCTGAAGAACCCCATGGACTGAGGATTTCTGGCGGGCTACAGTCCATGGGGTTGCAAAGAGTTGGACATGACTGAGCACACACACACACACACACACACACACACTTGCACACACTTATACTCACATGTGTTCCTCAAGTGTTCCTCAGGGGAGTAGAGATGGTGATCCCTGCCAGTTTAGGGACTGAAGATCATGGGCAGATCAGATTTTCTCTGAATTAAACATGCTCAGGGCTGTCTCTGAATCTTATGTCAGTTGCTTGCTGTCATCCCAATCTGCCATTTTTTCTAATTAAAGGGACATGGAACTAATTTGCCAGCTCTTGTTTTTTTCCACTGCTACTGCAGCTTCCAGCAATGAACTCTCTACCCCTTGACCCACTGGAGGAAAGGGTACAGTGAGTCACCTGCCCTTCTGTTGCTAAAGAAGCCTAAGGCTTATCGGAGGTTTTATAACATTTATTCTTTGAATGGGCTCTTTTTTACAGGACATATTATGTTTTAGACTCATGATTAGACATTAGCAACATACAGATGGAAAGGCTTAGTTCTCTCTCTGGAAGGAAGTCAGTGCTAGACAACAGATAATTAATAAAGTATGTGACAGTCACTGCACACCCATGAGGATGGCTACTGTCAGAAAAGCCAGAACATGAAAGCGTTGGTAGAGATGTCAGAAAACTGGAATCCTTGCGTGCTGTTGATGGGAATGTAAAAGGTGTAGCCACTATGGAAAACAATATGATGGTTCCTTAAAAAACTGGATCCATGTGATACAGAAATTCCAATTTTGGATGTTTTCCAAGGTCTCAAGGAGATATCTGTATACTCATGTTTCATAGCAGCATCATATAATAGCCAGAAGGTAGAAGCCACCTAAGTGTTCATTGATGGATGAATAATAAACAAAATATTACATGCATACAATGAAATATTAAAGAAGAATGAAATTCTGATACATGCTGCCATGTGGATGAACTTGAGCATATTATGCTAAGTGAATAAGCCAGTTAGAAAAAGACAAATACTACATTATTCGACATATATGAAGTATCTGAACTAGTCAAATTTGAAGAAACAAAGAGTAGAATGGTTGTTGCTAGGCAGGTGAGGGGAAATCGGGAGAATTATTTAAAGGGTGTATAATTTTAATTTTGCAAGATGAAAAAGTTCTGAAGATTTGTTGCACAACAATATGAATGTGTTGTTGTTCAGTGGCTAAGTCATGTCCGAATCCTTGTGACCCCATGCACTGTGGCATGCCAGGCTCCTCTGTCCTCCACTATCTCCCAGAGTTTGCTCAAATTCATGCCCACTGAGACGGTGATGCTATTAAACCATCTCTGCTCTGCTGCCCTCTTCTCCTTTGGCCTTCAATCTTTCCCAGCATCAGGGTCTTTTCAAATGAGTCTATTCTTTGCACCAGGTAACCAAAGTATTGGAGCTTCAGCTTCAGCGTCAGTCCTTCCAGTGAATATTTAAGGGGTGATTTCCCTTAGAATTCATTGGTTTGATCTCCTCATTGTCCAAGGGACTTTGAGTCTTGAGGAGTCTTCTCCAGTACTACAATTTGAAAGCATTAATTCTTGGGCATGAATATATGTGAATGTATTGCGTTAATAGGTAACATGATTAAACTGTACCCTTAAAAATGGTCAAGCTGGTAAACTTTATGTTGTGCATTTTACTATAATTAAAAATAAAAATATATAACATATGGCAAATTCTATCATAGATGTATAATGTGGACTATGAGGATAGAGAAAGACAATACCAACAGTTGCAGGGGCTCGGGTACATGTGTGGAAGAGCTGGCCTGTTAAACAGTGAATGAGAAGCTCCCCAGAGAACGGGCAGAAAGACATCCTGAGCAAAGGAACAAGCAGATCCAGGCAAGATGCAAATCTTGCTGCTCTCTATGGCTGGGGATGAAAACAGGAGAGAAAAGACAAGAGGAAAGTCCAGACTGTCAAATTACTTAGAATGAATATTTGAACTTGGCATTAATTGGCCCTGCAACTGGAAGTGGATTTCAGTCTTTTCAAACCTCTCATTAGCGTTGATAGCCGTATCTTTTTCCACACCGGTGAGGGTCACAGTGGAAAACTAGGATCGAAAGGGCATAGCCCCACATAGGCAGGCTCTGCAGAATGAAGTGAGAAGGGAGAAGAGCAGAGAAAGATTATCAGTAAAAATGCAATTCAGAGGGGCTCTGGCTGCCTCATTCAGCCACAGATTGCGTTTCAGGCCCAGCGAGGAGGCAGGAGATACCTGTACAACATATGAGATTACTAAGAAAATTTGCAATGTGGGGTTTTTGAAAGGGGTGCTTTTGTGAAATGGGAAGTTGACTAAAAGGTAATTGTCTTTTGAGACACAGAGTGTTGATCGGTAATATGACAAGAGGTTATCAGCAATACTGAGCTCAGGGCTGTCACATGATCTGTCTTTTACAACAAGTTCCCAAAACATTTTGAGCCTAGTGGCTGCTTTCTCCCTCCAGGCTGCACTGCTTGTTGAACCCTTTCTTTCTCGACTTTGTGAGCAGATTCACCCCCTTCTTGTGGCTTACGTGTGGAGCGTACACTTAGCCAAAGTTGGCCTTTTTCATAATGGATAAGACCAAGCATAATTCATATATATGAGTTTTCAGGGAAATCATGGTAATTAATTACCTTAAATTTTAATTATGAAGATTCCATTTTAACAATTATGGGAAACATAAGATATAATACTTTTAAAGTAAGATATACAACAATGCAATTAAAAAACACAATCCTGAAAGTATAAACTAGCTTCATTCAGAGGTTCTTAGATTTCTCATCATCTTCTTGGTGGGTATTAGTTGAGTGCCTCTGATGGGCTTTCTAATTCGAGTTACATGAATCTGTATTTCTTCCCTGGCTCAAGGGCCAAAACAGTCTTATCTCTCACTAGCTCTCTGCTCTTATCCTATTTTCCTCCCCTTTCCTCATGGTGATCTGGCCATGCAGATCAAACACACCTCAAACACACCAGGCCTGCTTCTGTTCAGAGGCTCTGCATAACTGTTCCCTGTGCCTGGAACTCTGCCCTCCGATTGCTCTCTGGCTCACTCCTTTGAATGCCACCATCCACATTCACCTTGTTAAAACTCTCTCTCTCTCTCTCTCTCTCTCTCTCTCTCTCTCTCTCTCTCTCTCTCTCTCTCACATTCTAGGCTCTTGCCCTACTTTATTTCTAGAGCACATATCCTCATAGACATACTATACTAACTTAGATGTGCTTTTTATAATTTGTGTAATGACTTTCTCCTGGTTTCCAGAACTGAATCTCTGTGAGTTAGATGAGTATATGATGTATTATATAATCTGGGATACTTTGACAGTGCATTGCTTTTTATTTACAGTTATACTAAACAGCTGTCTTATGCAAACAGGGATGTGGTCATTATATTTGTGAAAGCTGAGGTTTTGACTCTATCAGTACCATTTTACAGTGTTTAGTTAGCTCATAGTGCCTAGTATAGGCTCAGTGTCTAGCTAGATCACGGTTCCTAGTAAAGGCTCAAGGTGCCTAGTATAGGCTCAACTAATGGGAATACCAGACCACCTGACCTGCCTCTTGAGAAATCTGTATGCAGGTCAGGAAGCAGCAGTTAGTACTGGACATGGGACAACAGACTGGTTCCAAATAGGAAAAGGAGTACGTCAAGGCTGTATATTGTCACCCTGCTTATTTAACTTCTATGCAGGCTACATCATGAGAAACGCTGGACTGGAAGAAGCACAAGCTGGAATCAAGATTGCCAGGAGAAATATCAATAACCTCAGATATGCAGATGACACCACCCTTAGGGCAGAAAGTGAAGAGGAACTAAAAAGCCTGTTGATGAAAGTGAAAGTGGAGAGTGAAAAAGTTGGCCTAAAGCTCAACATTCAGAAAAAGAAGATCATGGCATCTGGTCCCATCACTTCATGGGAAATAGATGGGGAAATAGTGGAAACAGTGTCAGACTTTATTTTTGGGAGCTCCAAAATCACTGCAGATGGTGATTGCAGCCATGAAATTAAAAGACGCTTACTCCTTGGAAGAAAAGTTATGACCAACCTAGATAGCATATTCAAAAGCAGAGACATTACTTTGCTGACTAAGGTCCATCTAGTCAAGGCTATGGTTTTTCCTGTGGTCATGTATGGATGTGAGAGTTGGACTGTGAAGAAAGCTGAACGCCGAAGAATTGATGCTTTTGAACTGCGGTGTTGGAGAAGACTCTTGAGGGTCCCTTGGACTGCAAAGAGATCCAACCAGTCCATTCTGAAGGAGATCAGCTCTGGGATTTCTTTGGAGGGAATGATGCTGAAGCTGAAACTCCAGTACTTTGGCCACCTCATGAGAAGAGTTGATTCATTGGAAAAGACTCTGATGCTGGGAAGGATTGGGGGCAGGAGGAGAAGGGGACGACAGAGGATGAGATGGCTGGATGGTATCACTGACTCAATGGACGTGAGTCTGAGTGAACTCTGGGAGTTGGTGATGGACAGGGAGGCCTGGTGTGCTGCGATTCAAGGGGTTGCAAAGAGTCAGACATGACTGAGCGACTGAACTGAACTGAATACTGTGTTGGGTGTTGAATTTGCCACTTCATGGCAAATAGATGGGGAAACAATGGAAACAGCGAGAGACTTTAATTTTTTGGTCTCCAAAATTACTGCAGATGGTAATTGCAGCCATGAAATTAAAAGATGGTTGCTCCTTGGAAGAAAAGCTATGAACAACCTAGACAGCATATTAGAAAGCAGACACATTACTCTGCCAACAAAGGTCCATCTAGTCAAAGCTATGGTTTTTCCAGTAGTCATGTATGGATGTGAGAGTTGAACTATAAAGAAAGTGAAGCACCAACGAATTGATGCTTTGAACTGTGGTGTTGGAGAAGATTCTTGAGAGTCTCTTGGACTGCAAAGAGATCCAACCAGTCGGTTCTAAAGGAAATCAGTCCTGAATATTCATTGGAAGGACTGATGCTGAAGCTGAAACTCCAATACTTTGGCCTCCTGATGTGAAGAACTGGCTCATTTGAAAAGGCCCTGATGCTGGGAAAGATTGAAGGCAGGAGGAGAAGGGGATGACAGAGGATGAGATGGTTGGATGGCATCACTGACTCAACAGACATGAGTCTGAGTAAGCTCCGGGAGTTGGTGATGGACTGGGAAGCCTGGTGTGTTGCAGTCAATGGGGTTGCAAAAAGTCGGACATGACTAAGAGATTGAACTGAACTGAACTGGGTGTTAAATAGATGAATAAATTTTAAGAGAGATCTAAGTTTGAATCTACATCATTCCTTGCTTTTTTTGGTTTTCCTGACCCTCTTCCCTCTTCTCTCCGTTCTTCTCATTGCTAATTAAGCAACAAGTCACTCTACTATCCAAAAAACTCCGTTATCATCCCAGAAGTTAGAGTGGATGGTCCAAAATGCTCAGTGTGACCTGCAAATCCTGCCACCATCTTGGTTACTTCAATCTTCTTTTCAGTACATTTCTGAATGAGAATATACCACTCTTGAGATTCTTAACTTGTTGAAAACATCCTTGTTTCCCACGGTATCAAGCTCATTCACATAGACACTTTTGCACAGTGCTATCTCTTCTCCCTAAAATCACTTTTCCTCCCTTAATTTGGCAAACTCATTGTTCATCTTTTTTTTTTAATTTTTATTTTTATTTTATTTTACTTTACAATACTGTATTGGTTTTGCCATACATTGACATGAATCCACCACGGGTGTACATGAGTTCCCAAACATGAACCCCCCTCCCACCTCCCACCCCATATCATCTCTTTGGATCATCCTCGTGCACCAGCCCCAAGCATCCTGTATCCTGCATCGAACATAGACTGGCGATTCATCTTTTAAAACCTCACTCACAGGTTACCTTGTCAAGTCCTCGAGACACCCAAGTATTTTGTTTGGTAATACATATATTTTAAAAGAATAATCTCTAGGTAGCTTTCATATTTGTTACAAGATAATATATTTCAAAATATCATAGAATTTTACATCTCTCCCTCTTGTTTGTGTCTACATTAAATTCATTTCATATTCTAGTATATTTGTATTTGAAAGACGTTAGTATTTAGTTTGTATTTGATAAAGACAAACTAAAGACTTTAGTTTGTATTTGAAAGACTTTAGTAAGAATTTCACACTTTAGTGGTATCTCGGCAAGTATCAAGTATCACTGTAATGCCACAGCAGAGGGTTTGTTCATTAGCATAGCGAATACTCAAAATAGGTTTTTTTCCCCTTTGTTTAAATGTACAGTTCCCAAGATAAATAGCTTGCTAGAAAAAGATTTATGGACTTCGCTATCCCTTTGTGAATGCCATACTGGAACCTGGCGAACTCAACAGGGTCATGCCTTTAGTGTTGAGTCAAAGTTTTCAATGCCTGTTTCGTCTGTTTAGCCCACTCCTGTCAGGACTGTTCGGCCTAATCTAACTTAAAGATTAGCCAATCTTGTCATTAGAATATAAGCGATTCTTTTAGAGTAAACCTTCCATTTCAAGCGCTTCTCAGAGTGGCTAGGGCAGATAGCAGGACCTCACTGAATCTTTTCTTTATTTTAAGTGCATGGCTATTTTGAAGCCCCTTTGCTTTTAAATGTTTGAATTTGCAGCAGGATTGGTTTGCAATTTGTCTTTAATTTTTGACCTGGTTTAAAAAAAAAAAAGTTCCTACCTGCCTCCTACTGCTAGAGAAAACATATATATAAACACTTAGATGTTAGTAAACATGTTTGCTAGGGTCAGCCTGAAGTGGTATTACAGTGATTCAATTAGAGTTGAGGTCAACTCTCACCACCAGGGTTGTGAACTCTTTGGATGTGAGCTCCATGCATCCTGCCATATTGGTGAGCTGCCTCACAAGTGCTTGTTGAGTGAATGAATGGAGACATACCACAGAGATTGTTAGGGTTCAGTTCCAGACACCACACTAATGCAAGTATCTTTCAATAATGTGAGTGTCCCAGCACATTTAAAAGTTATATTTACACTACATTATATTCTATTAAGTATACAATAGTATTATGTCTTAAAAACCAATGTACCTACCTTAATTACAAATAGTTTTATTGCTAAAAAATGTATTACCTGAGGGAGTTGTACCTTCTGTGAGTTGTAACCTTTTTGATAGTGGAGGATTTGAAATATTCCAAGAACTACTAAAATGTGAACAGAGAGACAAAATGAGCAAATGCTGTTGGAAAAATGGCATCAACAGACTTCCTCAACGCAGAGTTGCCATGGACCTTCAATTTGTTAAAAATGAAATGCTTGCGAAGAGTAATAAAATGAAAAGCAATAAAGGCAGATATGCCTGTAAATGAAATTATTAGACCTTTAACATTAGAAACAGTGAAATTCAACATAACTGAAAAGACTGAAAGATAAAATTAGTAGGTTCATAGTGGGGGCAACCAACAGGGAATCAAAGATTTCCAGGGTATGAGACTTTTGGTGCTAACACTGGTACAGTCCTGGGAAATATAGGGTTGATCACCATGCTGTGCCTTTTTCTTGTTTTTATTTAAATATTTACTCACATTAAAGCATTTTAAATATGTGAGGTAAAACTGAAGAGACTAATGATTTCCTGGTGCATCTAAATTCTATCTAAAATCCTTGGAATTAAATCACAACAAGAAATTTCTGGATGTTATCAAAGATTGTTTAATTTAGGTAGCCACAAATGATTTTTTATATTCTCTAACTGCAAGGAGATCCAACCAGTCCATTCTGAAGGAGATCAGCCCTGGGATTTCTTTGGAAGGAATGATGCTAAGGCTGAAACTCCAGTACTTTGGCCACCTCATGCGAAGAGTTGACTCATTGGAAAAGACTCTGATGCTGGGAGGGATTGGGGTCAGGAGGAGAGGAGATGACAGAGGATGAGATGGCTGGATGGCATCACTGACTCAATGGACGTGAGTCTGAGTGAACTCCAGGAGTTGGTGATGGACAGGGAGGCCTGGCATGCTGCAATTCATGGGGTTGCAGAGTCAGACACAACTGAGCAACTGAACTGAGTATCCTCTTAAATTGAAAGATGTTACAGATGGTTCTGCAGAACCATCTTATGTAATAGGACCCTTTTCTTTTGTAAAGATCTCTATGGTTTTTAAGACATTCTAAAAAAAAAATGCAATTTCATCTTCACAATAGGCATTTAAGGCAGGTAATACAGTTATTCCATGGGAGTTACTGTGAGAATTCATCTAAGAACTTGGAACTCTGAAAGAATTTAAGTCTCTAACATATATAAAGACACAATTTCTCTGAGACCCTAGGTATCAGTTTCCTAATTATAGATCAGCTATCAGTATTAATATATATTGGGAATGCTTTTACTAAAAACAAACAAAAACCAGAATTTCTCCTAGAAATGGCCTAAAATGCCAATAAAGTCATTTAACGATCTATCACAAGAAGTTTAGACTGGCAATTCAGGGTTAGGAGTGCCTTGATGATGCTACTAAAACCCAGCTTTCTTCTAGATTTATATTCTGTTTCAAGTGTGTTGGCTTGACTCCTTTCTTCATAACTGAGTTTGTGATGCTGCACCTCCAGGTCTCATGTCTTCAGTAAAGATAGGAGGAAGGGGACAGGATGTCTCCTATTTTGCCTGTCCCTGGTATCAAGAATACAAACGTTTCCCAGGAAGAGTCTGGCAATCTTCAGCTCATCTGTATTGACCAGAAGTGCGAGGAGCTATGCCTAGTTCCAAGAGAGGACAGAGAAGCAGGTATTTAACTTCTTTACTATCAGTAGGCTAGTGAATGAGTTTGGAATTAGGCATTGTCTTAGCCAATCAAAAACCTAGGTTTTCTGTGTAATATTGATCAAACCCCTTAACCTCTTGTGTGAAAAAGATCGTTATAATTTTATAGTGGACATTTGTTCTACTGCCTGCCCAGCATCCCTTCTTTGCTTTTCAGGGGTCAAGTATTTATCATTTTCTGTCCCAGTGGGTTGGATGGAGCTGACCTCCACTCCTGACCAACAGGAAATTCATGTAGCCCTGGCCAGAGAGCTGGCTTGGGGATGGATTCACAACCCTGGCCTGACCACACTTTGGACTCTTACTGTAGCTCTCAGGAAAAAGGTGTTTTCTTACACTTCTGAGGTAGGTTTATTTAGTAGGAAGGCTGGTAGCCCACACTATTGGTGACCCTGCTTGCTATCACACAGGGGGAAGGTAACTGAGAGTAAACACAGTGGAGAGACAAGAGACAGAGACAGGGAGATACAGGGACTACATCCTGGTGCCATTATTTAGCATTGAAAGCCACCTCCACCTGAAATCAGAAACTCCCTGTTTCTGGCAAAATTATATAACTTTCTATTTACTTGAGCTGGATTTTCTTCCATTTGCAATCCAATCATCTTAGGGCTATTGTTAAGACTGCTGTCTACCACAACATATAATCATGAATGTAAACGATCTTTATAAACTCTAAAGTGCTATATAAAAGTGAGGGATCATTTCTCGAAAATAGAACATTCCTCCTGCATAAACCTCTAAATCCGATGCCAGATGCATGTGATGCAGTGAATCACAGAGGGGCAAATCCTAGCCCTGCATACAAACGAGTAATTTCTACTCCCAGTTTTCTCGAAATTCCACATAAGAAAACTCCTATTACAACCGACAGGTTTCCATGACTGTGAAGTAACAATGACTATTTTCTCCTTCTCCTGCCCTCTCACCCTGAGAACTGGCTTCACTTTATTGAGCAGCATAGTTTTCCCATGTGGTTCAGTGGTAAAGAATCCACCTGCCAATGCAGGAGAATCAGGTTCAATCCCTGGGTCAGGAAGATCCCCTGGAAGAGGAAATGGCAACCCACTTCAGTATTCTTGCCTGGGAAATCCATGAACAGAGGAGCCTGGTGGGCTATATAGTCCATGGAGTCAAAAAAGAGATGGACATGACTGAGCACATAGTTTTTCTTGGCCTTACAGGGCCCCTAGGCAAATATATTGCATTTTGAGATTTGAGAAATTGTCCAGATATGATACTTTCAGGCTCCCCATATGCAGAATTTTCTTCCTTGCCTGATTTCTCACAGCCAGCTTCTCTACTCAGATCACTCTTCGGCCTGTGCTCTTCTGCTTCAGTACCTGGATTCAGACTCCAAATCTTACCAGTGTTTTTCCAATTTAATGGTAACCTGGATGCTCAATACAAGCTAGTTCTTCAGCTTCATTCAAATAATTTCGATGGGAAAACTAGGTTTTAAAAAGGGACTACTCTGTCTCTTATCACTTACTATTTCCTGTATAGAAATGTGAACTAACATGAATTGGAAAACCCAGAGCCAATTTGTATCATCTCAGTATTTGCAACCCTCCTAGAAACCCAGGGATCTTATGAGGAAGCCTCCTCTGTGACCATTTTTGCACATATAAGGGTGACCTGGAAAGTGCCAATAGGTTGAAGGTCTGGCCTGAAAACAGTTCGTGAGAGTCTGTTCTGTGGTGCAACTTCTTGTCAGGAAATCTAGTTAACCATCACTTTATCTATCTATCTATCTATCTATCTATCCTCTATCTATTCCTTTCATCTGCCTCTCACCTGTCTGAACTACCACTATTATCATATCTGAATTTGGGACAGATATGCTTTTAAAATCTTAGAATTCTTGATGATGCTTTTGGACTTGATGATATCTGATTGTATTTTAGGGAAACATAAGAAAAATCATTTTGGTTTCTTCGTATCTTAGGCTGAGATGTTTTTATTTTGTGTCTTCCATCATTATTCAGCATTTTTAAAATTCCTAGAAAACTGTACTTCAAAATAGAAGCTTTCAAGCACATACTTCATTTAGTATGCTTGAAGAGAACGTTTTAGATCAAAATTGAATCAGTAAATTTATCAAGTGGTTAAAAATAAGGTAACTGAATTAGTTTTGAAAGAAATACATTGAGATATTTAGTAGTTGCAATACATTCTTCTTGATGATTACTTATTAGGCTTAAGAAATTTATGTTATTATAATAATTAATATTATAGAGTAAAACATAAAAGCCTTAGATCTGAGCAGCAAGTATTATGCATTTAGCAATTACTAAAGTAAAGCAATTACATGATAGACTCCGGCTAACATGTAAAAGGAAGAACACATATTTAAAAGTGCCCACAGGTATAATCTATACTTCAGATAGTAACAATGCTCCAGAAATTCAGAGTAGGTCTATTTTAGGTTCTTGTTACCAGAAATAACTGTTTCTGAAACAGCTTAGATTTCCTCCAGGTGAAAAGTTAAAAAGCCAAAGAAAGAAAGATTAAACATTTTACTCACAGAAAGCTATGGAAGAAACTTACCCATTTCCAGGTTTGAGTGGGTGGAATTCTCAGACTGAATTCAGCAGGGGAGTCCAAGCATGGTGGTTGGCTTCCAGCATTCCATCCCACTGGAATGAGCATTTTGATTTGACTTCCAGGGTTAAGGTTGTTACCTACTTTTTATTTACTTTCTGGTTCAGAGTTGTGTTGTAAAGACTGGCACCATGGTTTTCACTGATGTGAAGAAAGGCCTTCCAGAATCTCACAGGGTTAATAAAATCTGATGGGATATTTCTTATGCTAATGGATATTTAGGCATATGGTATTTCTCACAACCAGGAGACAAATTTTCCCTGAGGACAGGGGTTTGTGGTTAGCACAGACAATCAGTTAATCTGGCTTTCTAATCCTAAAGTTTGCACTGGATTTCCATACAACCTGCAGAGGGGGATTAAATTGTCAGCACTCTAATCAACCAGAATTTAAATATGGGCTAAGTCTAGAGAATTCATTTTTGTTCTGTGCTCTTAATTAATACCTGTCAAGAGTCTGGGGAAAGATTTGCTACTGAACATAAGGAATTATTTGGATGTAAATCCGTATTTTAATTTCTAATGCATTTACCTGTGGATAAAAATATGGAAGCTAAGGTCCTGCTTCAGGGAATGACAAGGCAAATTATCTACTTTATTGCTATAATTATCATTAATTAATTAATTTTTTAAGTTTGTGGTAGGGGTTTGATATATAATTATGGTTTTAATAATATTTTTACTGATAAATGTATGTCTTTGTTTTCAGAATATTAGCTAACATTTATGTAATACCTCTTATTGCCAGGAGCTGTCCAAGATATATAGGTATATGACATATAGAAATATACATACATATTTCAATATATATGTATATGTGTGTATACCTTTAGGTATGCATATATATGTATTTTGTTGTTCAGTTGCTCTGTTTTGTTCAACACTTTGTGACCCCATGGACTGCAACATGCCAGGCTTCCCTGTCCTTCACCATCTCATGAAACTTGCCCAAACTCATCCGCTATTGTCCCCTTCTCCTCCTGCCTTCAATCTTTCCCAGCATAAGGGTCTTTTCTAGTGAGTCCGCTCTTTGCATCAGGTGGCCAAAGTATTGGAGTTTCAGCTTCAGCATCAGTCCTTCCAATGAATATTCAGGATTGATTTCCTTTAGGATCAATATGCTAATTAAAATACCCTTAGTTAATAATATTAAAAAACACTTATTAAGGATTAATATATAATAAACATTTCCTTGGGCTCCAAAATCACTGCTGATGGTGACTGCAGCCATGAAATTAAAAAACACTTACTCCTTAGAAGGATAGCTATGACAAACCTAGACAACATATTAAAAAAGGGGAGACATCACTTTGCTGACAAAGGTCTGTATAGTTAAATCTATGGTTTTTCCAGTAGTCATATACAGATGTGGGAGCTGGACCGTAAAGAAGGCTGAGCCAAAGAATTGTTTTCTTCAGCTTTTCAATTATGGTACTAGAGAAGACTCTTGAGAGTCCTTTGGATTACAAGGAGATTGAACCAGTCAACCCTAAAGGAAATCAACCCTTAATATTTGTTGGAAGGTCTGATGTGGAAGCTGAAGCTCCAATAGTTTGGCCACCTGATGGGAAGAGCCAGCTCATTGGAAAAGACCCTGATGCTAGAAAGACTGAAGGGAAAAGGAGAAGGCAAAAGGAGAAGGGGATGGCAGAGGATGAGATGGTTGGATAACATCACCAACTCAGTGGACATGAATTTGAGCAAACTCCAAGAGATAGTGGAGGACAGAGGAACGGAATAAGTTTGGCCTGCTGCAGTCTATGGGGTCAGAAAGAGTTGGACACGACTTAGAGACTGAACAGCAATAACATGTAATCATTCTCATAATTTTCTTTTGTTAATTCATTTAGTCCTCAAATAAAATCTATAAAATAGGTTTTATCATTGTTGTTCTCATTTTATAAATAAAAAAAGTAACTTTCCCAAGGTTGCCCAGTTAGTAAGTAGATGATCTAGGATTTGAACAGAGGCAGTCTGGCTTCAGAATCTATATTCTTAATTGACATGATACTGCCTATTGTTAATAATAGTACTGCTGCTGCTGCTGCTAAGTCGCTTCAGTCATTTCCGACTCTGTGCGACCCCATAGACGGCAGCCCACCAGGCTCCACGTCCCTGGGATTCTCCAGGAAAGAACACTGGAGTGGGTTGCCATTTCCTTCTCCAATGCATGAAAGTGGAAGGTGAAAGTGAAGTCACTGAGTCGTGTCCAACTCTCAGTGACCCCATGGACTGCAGCCTACCAGGCTCCTCCATCCATGGAATTTTCCAGGCAAGAGTACTGGAGTGGGGTGCCATTGCCTTGAATAGTATTAATACTGTATATATCAAAACGGTAGCCATTAAGTGTATTCATCAAGTATTATGCGCTGGGCTCCAAGTTCATATTTAAGCAAACTTATTCCATTTAATTATTTTTAGAACTTCCGAAGTAGGTATTTGAGGCTCATTTTAGAGATGAAGAAGAAGAGATTAGAGATTAAATATTCTCAAGATCTCACAGCTAATAGAGGGAAAACTTGAATTCAATTCTGTTCTTTCTGATCCCAAGGCCTATGTTATTTTGCCCACATTTCACATTGTCTGTAAACTTTCTACTGATAACATGCTCTATTACAGTAATAGTTGCTGTGGGCTTTGTACAAAGAATAATGTATTGGGAATATGAAATGCTCAGAAACTGCAGGTCTACAAAGGAATGAAACTGAGCTAGCATTGTTTTTAAGAAGGGAAATTATAGAGCAGTAAAATTTGACTCTAGTGAATGATATCAAGGAAAATAAAAATCAGCTAGATAACCAAGTTATGAAAACAAGAAACTGAACAATTAACAATTATAAGTGGCATCACTGATTTTATTTTCATTAAAACTATTTTAAAAGTAAGCATGTGTATATGTTTTTGTATCTGATACATATTATGTATTTACATACATTTTTGATACACATTCAAAATCTGTCTTTGATAAATGACTTCTCCAATTAATTTTCAGTATAAATAATATTTATTTCAATCGCTCAGTCATTTCTGACTCTTTGTGACCCTGTGAATCACAGCACTCCAGGCCTCCCTGTCCATCACCAACTCCTTGAGTTTACTCAAACTCATGTCCATCGAATCAGTGATGCCATCCAACCATCTCATTCTCTGTCTTCCCCTCCTCCTCCTGCCCTCAATCTTTCCCAGCATCAAGGTCTTTTCAAATGAGTCAGATCTTAGCATCAGGTGGCCAAAGTATTGGGGTTTCAGCTTTAGAATCAGTCTTCCAATGAACACCCAGGGCTGATCTCCTTTAGGATGGACTGGTTGGATCTCCTTGCAGTCCAAGGGACCCTCAAGAGTCTTCTCCAACACCACAGTTCAAAAGCATCAATTCTTTGGCGCTCAGCTTTCTTCACAGTCCAACTCTCACATCCATACATGACCACTGGAAAAACGATAGCCTTGACTAGATGGACCTTTGTTGGCAAAGTAATATCTCTGCTTTTTAATATGCTTTCTAGGTTGGTCATAACTTTCCTTCCAAGGAGTAAGCATCTTTTAATTTCATGGCTGCAGTCACCATCTGCAGCGATTTTGGAGCCCCCCAAAATAAAGTCTGACACTGTTTCCACTGTTTCCTAGAATTGTATCTTACAGATTTGAAAATTATAGATTTAATTATTTTATGCTTTATGATTTAATGGACTTTCTTTCCTTAATAACACCCAAAGGACATTCATCCATTTGTTTTTTTTTTTTACATATGTTGTTAGTTGTTAACATGTGTACTTGTGACTCTGCATACATATGAGAAAGGTGGTAATGCCACTTATCCCAAGAGGTAACATATTTACCCATGACTTAAATGGACTTCAACACTTCATCAATCATCTTTTATTTTTCCAGCTGCCCCATCATGAAAGGTACTGAATCATGTATTCTCAAATATTATTGTTTTGAACATGGAGATCTTTAAAAAATAGCTAAAGCAATTTGTAATATAAAATGAATTAAAGATGCATATTTCATGAAAACTTGAGGAAAACGAGATATAAGTTGGGCATCATTTTTTAAAATATGCATAGTCCCTAGATAAGGATTCAAAAAGTAATGTAGATGGGACCACAGTAAGTTTCAGTATTTTATTAATTCCCAGAGATTTTGTGTATTAAGTCATGTTTTTTTATTAGTACTTGCTGGTCTTTAGACTAGGAGGGTCAGAAGTGGTTAAACCCTCAGACTTTGAGGGTTTTGTGTATATTCTTAGGAATAAAGTGTAATTGGCTTATGCGTGTGCTCATTCAGTCATGTCCAACTCTTTGTGACCCCATGAACTGTAGCCCACTGTCCATAGAATTTTCCAGGCAAAGATAATGGAGTGGGTTGCCATTTTCTACTCCAGGGCATCTTCCAGACTCAGGGATTGAACCCTTGTCTCTTGTGTCTTCTGCACTGGCAGGTGAATTCTTTACCACTGAACCTGCTGGGAAGTCCAGTTGGCTTATGGGAATTCTAAATATAATCACTTTCAATGTGGCCTTTTGTATATTAATTATTGCCTTTGTTTTAAAATACTCAATGAGCTTGTATGTGAGTTATTTTAAAATTAATATATATCTACCTTTAAAATATTTACTTGTTATATCTGTGAATATATCATTAACTTTTTTATTATTACTACTACTTACTTTTATTGCTATCACTACTAACCCTTCCCTACCTAGTATCTTTTCTTTAAATGCCCTTTTCCCCTACCTTTTTCTTTTTTTTAATTGAAATATAGATGATTTAAATATTGTGTTAGGTTTAGGTGTACAACAAAGTGATTCAGTTATATGTACATATATAGCTATTTTTTTCAGATCCTTTCCTCTTGTAGGTTATTACAACATTAAGTATAGTGCCCTGTGCTATATAGTAGATCCTTGTTGGTTATCTATTTTATATATAGTAGTACGTGATTATTAATCTCACACTCCTAATTAATCCCTTCCCCTCGCTTCCCCTTTGGTAACTGTAAGTTTGTTTTCACCACCTAGTGTCTTGAAGGAAATAATAGACCATCCTGAGTACTTTATTTTGAAATTTGAGTGTTTCTTAGGATGACATTTTTTAAAAAAGAATTTCTGTTTTGAAGTCATTTCGTCATTTGTGATCATTACTATTTGAAAAAATAATGAGCAAATGTTCCTGGATGACAGAATAGTTGTCAGAGTCAGGTTTCTGTCAAAACAAATCTTTATTTCCAAATTGAAAAATAGAATAATCTTGGTTTGGAAAATATATATGCTGTACCTATATTTCAGGTTTATGCAAGAAAAATGTCAAGGCAAAAAGGAGAACATTTCTCCCTGCAAGCAAAGATTTTGTGAGCTGATAGAACACTCTAAGAAAACTACATACCAAAGATAAGTGGGGAAGCACGCAGCTTGATGTCTGGCATGCACCATGGTTTAGTATATTTTACATGAATCAAAGCTTTAGTTCTGTGATCTGGTAATAGTTAAGACTTAGCTTGTTGATAGCTTGAATGTCAATGACTGGCATCTACGTACTGATTCTAGGAGGTAGTTTGGCAACTCGAAGAATACAACTTTGATTCTAAGCCTTCCCAGAAAATGCATGCTCTCTGAAGCATGTGAGGTACTGTAATGTCTGCTGTTAATTCTTCACACACCAGCTTTCAGGATAATTATCCCTTATATCTCTGTGACACAATATCGATTATCCAGTTTGTGGATTATCGAGGCCTTGTATCAGACTTGGTGCCCTTATTTTGGCTCTTTCACTGTATAGATCCTACTTTGGAAAGCGCTGAGGTAGAGAGGCACAGCAAAACTTGAAAATGTCACTTTTTCAATAATTTGCAGTATTTTAAGCTTGCATATCAAAAGCTTAATTAGGTAGGAGTAAAACAATGGTTGCAATCCACTCCAAACTATAGCAATCGTTTATGCTATTCATAAATTTATAATATGGACAGAGCTGGTAAGGCCAGCTTGTCTTTGTTCTAAGTATCATCTGTTGGAACATATTGACTGGGCACTGGAGGATTCATTTCCAATATGGCGCCCACATAACTGGCCAGTTTGGAATGGCTGGTTGCTGGAAGCTCAGTTTGGGCTATGGGATAGGGTCTCTGTTTCTCTTCACATGTTTTCCCACAGACCACTTGGGCTTTCTCTCACTGCATGGTGGCTTGGTTCTGAGAGTAAGTCATTTGTAGAGACGTGGATGGAACTAGAGTTTGTCATACAGAGTGAAGTAAGTCAGAAGGAGAAAAACAAGTATCATATATTAACACATATATGTAGAGTCTAGAAAAATGGTACAGATGAAACTATTTTCAAGGCAGGAATAGAGATGCAGATGAAGAGAACAGATATGTGCACAGAATCGGGGAAGGTGAGAATGGCACAAACTGGGAGATTAGGATTGACGTAGATACACCGCTGTGTGTAAAACAGCTAATGGAAAGCCGCTGTATAGCGCAGGAAGCTCGGCTTCATGCTCTGTGATGACCTAGATGGATGGAATGGAGGAGAGTGGGAGGAAGGTCCGAGAGGCAGATGATATAGGTATACATATAGCTGATTCACGTTATTGTACAGCAAAAGCCAACACAACATTATAACGTAACTACATGCCAATTTAAAAAAAATGGAAGTGAAGATGTCTGAGTCATCACTGATTGTACACTATTCTATTAACCAAGCAGTCAGATACCTCAGATTCAGGGAAGAGGACATAGACCCACTTCTTGACAGGAGGTGTGTCTGGAAATTTAGGTCCATGTTTCAATACTGCCACATAAACTAAAAAAAAAAAAAAAAAGAAAAAAAAAACTAGCTTTCAGATATCCAGTTTATTCATATATTTGAAGTCCCTGATGGAGCTAACTTCTCATAGCAGCACCAAACCCAGATGAGAGATTTCAGTACAGATGCTAGAATTCTTGCTATGATTTTTCCTGTTCTGGTTTCCTCACTACTCCCTGAAGGCCACCAAATATTCAAACAATAATGAAAATGCAGAGTAAATGTAAACTTCCCCTTCTTCTGGAAGCTGCACCTGAATGAAATAAACAGGGGTCCGTACTGATCTCTAATGAACCCTCAATTTCCTCTGAAATAAGCCAAGACCAGGCGAGCAGAGAGCTCCTGCCTACACGTACATTACTCCTTTCTCCTCCCTAAAATAGCTTGAGTTTTTGTTAAGTTATTCTACTTTCCCACCACATAACTCATGTCTTTTCTCTGGAAAGTCACCTCACCCTCAATTCCAAACATGTTTCTCAAAAATCTATTTACAAAGATCATAAATGATGTTGGATCCCATTGTTTCTTCTACATAGGTAAATGACATACATTCATGTATTGTTCCTTAAAAGGAATCACAGGGCCAGTGATGAGAGAATTCAAAGAATCCACGCCCAGTGATGCCTCTGGACAAATGGCCTGTGATGAGCAGTGAAACTATGTAAATCTAAATAAGGATAGCAAATACAACCAGTGTGATTTCCTCCATATTTTCCACATTTGGCCTTCAGAGGCAGGGTAGTGAACTTTGGAATCAGACTATTTTAATTCAGATCCTAGCTCTGTAGTGCTGTACTATTAGGAGATCTAAAGACAATGATAATTTCTCTGAGAACTGATTTCCTAATTTGTAAAAGAAAGCTAATATTACCTAACTCATAGGCTTGTAATGAAAATTATATAAAATAATACATAAAAACATTTAGCATAGTGATAGTATATAACAGTATATAAACAGTGCTCAATAAATACCATTTCTAATAACAGTTATGCTTCAGTTAATAGACATTAAATGAAAATATTTAAGTTTAATTCATATCAGAGACAAGAATATGTATGTTGTTCAAATTACTACTGAAAAAGAGTAGACATATACTCTACTTGTGTCTAATTTTATGAAAGAGAAAGTACATCCTTGTTATATATTCTTTCATTTAATAACTAAGTATTGAGCATCACATTTGGGCCTCGTACAGATCTAGCACTGAAGATATAGAAATGAATGAAAGAGTAAAAAATAAAAAGAAAGTTTTGCTCTTTGTAATACATCATAAAGTAATAAATGCTATGGTGAAAAATACTAGAAGGAAGGCCAGTAAGGAATGGTGTGGGGAAGGATGTTGGAGTTTAAACACAGCAGGAAGGGCAGGCTTGACTTGAGAAAGTGATATTTGGTGAGAGGTCTGAAGGATGTGAGAGAGTGATGCATGTGTAGTACCTGAAAGAAAAGCGTTCCAAGCTGGGGGAACAGTAAATGCTAAGTACCTGAGATGGGAAGGCCTGGAGGCCAAGAGGGCTGAAACAGAGAGGGGGGAAAATTAATTTAAGGGAGATTGCGATTGTAAGGAGATCTACAATTATAGATCTACAATTCTAGTTATCGCAGTGACTTGGATTTTATCTAGTATGAAACAGATCCCATTGAAAGGCTTTAGGTCGGGTAGAAGTGACATATTAGTCGCTCAGTCGTGTTTGACTCTTTGCGACCCCCGGGACTGTAGCCCGTCAAGCTCCTCTGTCTATGGAATTCTCCAGGCAAGAATACTGGAGTGGGTTGCCATTCTCTTCTCCTGGGGATCTTCCCGACCCAGGGATAGAACTCAGGTCTCCTGCATTGCAGGCAAATTCTTTACCATCTGAGCCACCAGGGAAGCCCCAGGCAAGGTAGAAGCATGCTTTAATGTAAATTTTAACCGAGAAAGAAATGATGCAGTTTACGTTCTACCTTAGAACCACCAATTAAAATATGACCTGCCATTGATTTTAAGTCATATGCCAATCTCAGAGAATCTTAAAGTATGAAAAAAAGTATATCTTAGAGATGGAACTCAGTATTTAGGAAGTAGATTTGTTGATGAGTGGATGAGCATGAAAATGAAGTCAAGGGCAGTGCTACAAGATGACTTTAACTTTGTTCGGGCAACAGAAAAGATGGAATCACTTTTTACTTAGACAGAACCATTTGAGAAGGATCTTTGGAAGGCCATTATGATTAGACCTGGATCTGAAGACTAAGACCCGAGGACCTCCGGTGTTTGGAGATCACAAATGGTGCAGATAAGCAGAGGATGAGAAGTGGCCATTGAACTAGAGGGAAAACCAGGATCGCGTGGTGAACTGGAGATCAAGAGAGCAGTCAGCCATTTTCAGAATGGGGCAGTGACTCAAGTGTTAGAGGGATACTGGCTTGTTCAGTCCAATCACATGAGATTCAAATCCTGGTGTTTATAGGGAGAAGGGGAGGAGAAATATTCAGAAGCAACAATGAGGCTGAGGAAGATGCCTATTTCATTTCCAAAGAAAGATGCATAAGAAACAGTGTCTTTAGAGAAATAAGTAAAGGAAGTTACTTTTCAAACAGATTGAGGATATAAGGGATTAAATGAGATTTAGATTGAATGAGCTTCTGGAGTTAGAAATTAGAGATGGAAAAGTATAAATTAAGAAAAAGTTAAGGGGAGAGAGGCTTCCCTGGTAGCTCAGTCAGTAAAGAATCCACCTGCGACTGTCTGTGTTGCAGAGACCAAGGTTCAATCCCTGGGTTGGGGAGATTCTCTTCCCAAGGAGAGGAGGAAATGGCAACCACTCCAGTATTCTTGCCTGGGAAATCCCATGGACATTGGAGCCTGGTGGGCTACAGTCCACGGGGTCACAAGAGTTGGACACGACTTAGCAACTAAACCACCACCACCAAGGGGAGAGAGGATATTCAGAAGATTAGTAGCTGGGGTACTAGGAAAAATAGGAAAGACTGGGCTTCCTGTGTGTCTGAAATAAATAGGGATAAAGGACACAAGGAGAATTAGTCATGATGGAGCAAGGCACACAGTGGGACTGAGATCTTGCCAGGAGTATGCACAGCTCTGAGCGTCCAGTTTCACTTGTACTAGTAAAGACTTGGAGCTCAGTGGAGAGAGGGTCGGCTTACTTTTGACTTTATTCCTCCTTAGCCCCTCTCCATGGAAGCTAGCAAAAGAAAAGTCTTATTCTCAGCATGTTCATGTCTTTTCCACTCTGTGCCTAGATAAACATATAAACATCATGGTAATGCTGGGGAGTGAGTATTGGACAGAATACACAAAACATTCATAGAGATTCTCTGAGTAGTAAAATCATAGACCGTGTTTTCTTCTTGGGCTTCCCTGGTGGGTCAGATGGTAAACAATCTACCAGCAATGTAGGAGACTGGGTTCAACCCCTAGGTTGGGAAGATCCCCTGGAGGAGGGCATGGCAACCCACTCCAGTATTCTGGCCTGGAGAATCCTCATGGACAGAGGAGCCTGGCAGTTTTCCTCTTAGACATGTCTCTGTGAAAAGGAATTATGTATATGAATCAGCATGAAATGATTATGGTTGACATAAATAAAATAAACATTATGGAAGGCATGGAGTAGGGTTGCATATAATCCCCTTCTCTTTTTAAACCTAATTCTGGATTTCTTGGTTATTAGCTTCTAAAGGGCAAAGTGATTTTCTTTTCAATTCTGTGTCTCAACACCTAGTGTGAAATAACCACCCAATAAACACTTGTTGAATGAATGAGGTGGGATGCATGCCTTGAAGTGTGAGAAACCATCAAACAGAAAGGCAGTGTAGGGCTACGTAAAAAGATGTACTACTTTTGCATAGCCTAGTTCAATTATGGAGCTTATTACTCAGAATAAAATGTAAATTTATGTAGGAAGGGTATGATAACAGATATCATATCCAGACAGAGGCTGGGTGTGATTGAGGGTATAGCTCCAAGTTTTTAAGAAAGATATAAAGTATGAGACAGTTCTACTTACTACATCACAAGCCTTAATGATGTTTCTCAGACAGGATAAAGAATTTGAGTGACCACGTCCCTGAAGGCATTTTTATTCACTGACACTAATCACATGCTTAACGTGGGGGGACATTTTATTGTTCATAGAGTATTATATGTTATTTATTGTCATCATGGTTTTGACTCATGCACCTTTATTCTAGGCATTCAGGCTTTAAAATTCATAATCAGGTACTCAATTGTCAAATTTGTTTAATATAATGAATTGCTTATACTACCCATTTGCATGCTGGATATACCATTTATTTTCTAAACTAGAACATTCTGGGACATCTCAAGAAAAAGGCACTAAATTTTAAAGTTTCCTGGCCTTCTGAAATCTTTTATGTCCTTTATTTCAGTGAAAAGGACCATTTAAGCCTTGGACCCAGCACATTTGTATTCCTTGAAAATGTTTCCAAAATCTATATCAATGTATTATGTATTCATTTGAAATGAGGTTCCACACTTCATAAACCTATGTTCTGTATTAAACTTCATCTGGGGAAGTCTGTATCAGTTTTCTAGGGTGTAAAGTGATGGAAAAAATGAATCTTGTTTGAATTGATGTTAGCTTGCTTATGAAATAGCCTCTTGGGGCATGAAGGAGAGTGGCTGGAAATTTGTGTCTGCAAAGTAGACTGGAATCTGTTAAAAATTACCTCCAGATAAGAGGAATGAGCTGGGTAATGAAATGATTTCAATAGTATGAAACATTTGTTTTTAATGTAGAAGGCATTGGACATGAGAATTGTCTGCCTATAGTTTTTTTCCTCCCTGACAAGGGATTTCCTGCTCTTAAAAATATCCTTTCTAAATTTCTGTTGAATTGTTTGCCAATGCAATCCAGAAATCTTGTTAGTCTAAGGTGAGAAAATCGGTATTAACTTTCCTTGTGCTAACATTTCCACTATTGACCTAGGATTAAGAAGCCAAAAGTGTTCATCCCAGAAACACACTTGAAAATGAGTGACACCTGCATCCAGATGAAGAGGTATTTTAGTAAATGCCCAAAACAGAAATCCAGCTAAATTTTGAACAGTGATTTGATTTTCATTGTGAATATCATAGCTTTGCCTTATATTCTGAATTTAAAATATATAATATTGTTCTATACAAAATACCGGTAACTGTGTTAAGTCACTCTAAATGAGTTAAACATTTCTTTTCAACTGGTGCATTAAAGAACTCACTAATCCCTGAAAGAAATAGATTGATTTTAAGACCCTCAACTTTACCTTCTGTTTCTTTCCTATGTACTATTTCCTAGTGCTTCTCTATAAGGTGGCCTCTATTGTGTTTAGAATCTGGGTAAACAGAAAAAAAAAATGCCTGGTCACCAAAAAATATTTTCGCGGTTTAATTGGCAGATTCATTTGCAATCAATTTGCATTTTCTTTCCTCTGAATAATGAATTCAGGAGTTAGGTAATAAAAACAATGTCTCATCTTGAAAGCTATTTGCATAAAATATGTCCTAATGTTCACGGTGATTTTACATTGAAAATAGCATCATTAGCAAAGAAAAAAATAGGCAAACTTCCAATAGAGTGTTTTGTAAATCCTCCTGTTCATCACCTCTGCTCTTTTTCAGAAGAATCTGAATGGCACGATCTGGTATTGCTGATGTACCGTTCTCACCAATAGTCTTGCCCAGAAAGAAAACCTTTTATTTCTACTTTCTTATATTGGAGCACTATAATTCCCAACCCAATTTCAAGCCCACCCTAAAGGATTCAGCCAATATCTTCCTTTAACATAACCTTTCCATACCAATACAGACACTTCTGGTACAATTTTGTTTTCAGGGAAAGAGAGATAGAGAGGAAGAGAAGGCAGAGGAAGTAGAGAAGGAGGAGAAAGAGAAAATGAGGAGAGGAAGAGGAAGAGGAAGACCATAGGAGAGAAGAGAAAAAGTGAGAAGAAAAATGGGAAGAAGGAAGAAGGAAAATCATACGTCTTATTTGCAAAAGATAAGGTAAGGTGAGGTGAAGTCGCTCAGTTGTGTCCAACTCTTTGCGACCCCATGGACTATAACCTACTAGGCTTCTCCGTCCATGGGATTTTCCAGGCAAGAATACTGGAGTGGATTGCCATTTCCTTCTCCAGGGGATCTTCCAGAGCCAGGGATCGAAACTGGGTCTCCTGCATTGGAGGCAGACACTTTAACCTCTGAGCCAAAAGAACAACCAACAATTTGATATAAAATGTCCCAGGAGTAAAAGAAATCATAGAAGCCCCCCTCCCCCACAAATGGATATATATGATAATAGTTCTTTAAATATCAAATTCTTCAAGGGCTGAAGAATTGATACTTTTGAACTGTGGTCTTGGAGAAGACTCTTGAGAGTCCCTTGGACTACAAAGAGATCTAACCAGTCCATCCTAAAGGAAATCAGTCCTGAATATTCATTGGAAGGACTGATGCTGAAGCTGAAGCTACAATACTTTGGCCAACTGATACAAAGAGCTGATTCATTGGAAAAGACCCTGATGCTGGGAAAGATTGAAGGCGGGAGGAGAAAGGGATGACAGAAGATAACATGGTTGGATGGCATCCCAACTCAATGGACTTGAGTTTAAGTAAGCTCTGGGAGTTGGTGATGGACAGGGAAGCCTGGCCTGCTGCAGTACATAGGGTTGCAGAATCAGACACAACTGAGTGACTGAACTGAACTGAAATATCCATTTCTCCAAACAGCCTTGCAAACCTTTACTTTTCAAGTGTGGGTCTTCTTGGCACTCTGAGCACTCAAAGCAAAATATGAAATAGGGTGTCACGTTGGTTGTTCAGTTTATATAGTTCCTTAGTGTTCATTTAGGTATTGAGCCTCTAGTTTTTATTCTTGCTTTTACTTTAATGTCTATTTATTTGGCTGTGGCAGGTCTTAGTTGTGGCACACGGGGTCTTTAGTTGTGGCATGTGGGATATAGGTTTCTGACCAGGGATTGAACCCAGGCTCCCTCCCTTGGGAATCAGCCACTGAACCACCAGGGAAGGCCCTCTAATTTTTAAAAGATAGTTTCTTTTTAAAGGATCTGTGTTTTTAAAATTTGCAAATGAGATGGAATATCTGAGTGACTTTGAAGGTCTCATGAACTGTATTTTTTCTTTGAATGTCCAGTGTTCATCAAATGACATTGATACATCAATATTTAATTAGTTGTGCCTCTTATTTTGTATCCTGTTCAAACTCTTTTTCTCAATTCCATCTTCTAATAATTCTAGTCTCTTTTCTCTGTGTCTCAGATATGTACCAGGGTCAAAAATGGAAACTTGAAAGATGTTTTAACCATTAGGACCTAAAATGAATGGTAATTTCTGGCTAATTCTTTAATAAAACTACTATTCATTATATTTGAAATTTTTTTTGGTAGCTCAGTACTGTTATATGTCAAGTATGTGTATATGTATATGTGTGTGTGTATATATATATATATTCAAATGGTCTCACTGATTTGGGTCCTATTGATTCCTTGTCCTATGATAAAAATGAAATCCTCCTGATTATCTTAAATTGATTTTTTTTCTTCTTAAGAAAAAGGCTAATTTAGCTTAAGACATGCAAGGCTGGTGAAATTATTTGCATTTATCTCCTCTTTTTGCTTTATATTTCAAAATCATAGGATGTTTTTGATGATTATAAATGATTTTTTTAAGTTGCTTTTACCACCTATCATCTCAATATGTGTTTATTATGTTTAGCTGACTCACTTGAAAATGTATGAAAGGAAACAGCAGCATCCAAAGAGAAACAATAAAAGGCATTACTGATGAAATGAAAATGACATATTTGAATTGGAAAAACTTGTCTGATTATATCTGAGCTTAAAAATATATAAGTACCTTTTCGTCAAACTCACAACCAATGAGTTGTGAGAAAATAACAAACATTTTCCACCTTTAAGTTTTCTTGGAAGAGAGTTTTTTTCGAAAATATTTTCATAGATTAGATAGTTCACTTGCTAATTTCTAGGTGAGGAAATAACAGAATAAATTAATGTAAACAAAGCTGGGAACAAAGTAAAGGTCCAACAAAAGGAAAATGGTGCAAGAAATGGTAGTATAACCAAAAAGCAGAAGACAGTGATAAGAAATCCTGTTATTACAAAATGTAACAGCAAAGGAAAATTCAAGTAAAAAGGTCACAACATCTTAAGGATATAGAGAGATATACATATATATGTATAAAAACACATTAACTGGTACATACATACATATCCCTAAAAGAGGAGAACAGATACTGAAATGTATACTTTGATTATACCTGCATAGTGGCATTTCCATTTTTCTTTCCCTTGCACAATTTTGCTTATTTTTTTCTAGTATAGGTGTTTAATAATCAGAAAAATATTATTGGAAATGCCCAAAATAGCAAGAGAAGAGGCCTGGTGTATTCTATTAATCCCCAAACTAAAACATGTATGTATGCCTGCTCAGTCATTCAGTCGTGCCTCTTTGCGATCCCATGGACTGTAGCCCACAAGATTCCTCTGTCCATGGGACTTTTCAGGTGAGAGTACTGGAGTGGGTTGCCATTTCCTTCTCCAGGGGATCTTCCCAAACCAGGGGTTGAACTTGTGTCTCCTGCATTGCAGGGACTCTTTACCTGCTGAGTCATCAGGGAAGCCCTCCAAACTAAGATAATACAATTCAAAACAAAGCCAAATCCCTCGGTGCTCATTCAAGGATGAGAGAAAGAGGATGGTTTCACTGAATCACACTGGGCTTTGTCATTACAAAAACCTAGGTCTGATCTTTTGTTGAATGGCCTTGTAGAAGAGTCATAGCTTATGGTGAACGATGTTGGAATCGTGATCTACGAAGAAGATTTGGCTTCAGGACCAAGGACTGGGTTTGATCACTCAGAGCTTTTGTGTGGCAGAAGTTTTATTACAGTGATTAAGGACAGAGAAAGCTTCTGACAAAAACATCAGAAGGGAGATGGAGAGTGCCCCACTTGCTAGTCTTATCAAGGTCTTATATACTTGATCCCTTGGAAGGCAAGGAGATCCAACCAGTCGATACTAAAGGAAATCAGTCCTGAATATTCATTGGAAGGACTGATGTTGAAGCTGAAACTTCAATACTTTGGCCATCTGATATGAAGAGCTGACTCATTGGAAAAGACCCTGATGCTGGGAAAGATTGAAGGTGGGAGGAGAAGGGGATGACAGAGGATGAGATGGTTGGATGACCTCACTGACGCAATGAACATGAGTTTGAGCAAGCTCTGGGAGTTAGTGATGAACAAGGTAGCCTGGCGTGCTGTAGTCCACGGGGTCGCAAAGAGTCAGACATGACTGAGTGACTGGAAACATAAGGAAAAACATACCCTTAAGCAAGATAAGCTCTGGGCTTAAGGAAAGTTAAAGATTGTTGTCATAACAACTCAGAGTTTAAAAACAAATGTCTTATGTGACTAAGACAAAACAATTTAGGAAAAAAATGTTTGTCCCTTTCTCGTCCTCGAGAGCCCCAGATCCCTTTCTCCTCCTCCTCAAGGGCCCCAAACTCCTTATCTGAGAATTAACTCTCTCAAGAGGTGCTTGATATTTCTCGGCCTTGTTGTGACTATTAGTGAGAGTTCATAGAAAGAGCCCCAAATGGTAATTCTTGTTTTTAAAATTGTGTTCATTTTATTGTAGGGAGTAATTTCTTTACATTTTGTTTTGGAGATTCATGATGCTACAACTTGTCTCCTTCTAGTCACTATTGCCTTTGGGATCTCCTTCCTATCATCTACTAAAAAGTTCAGTGCTCATTTCATTTTTTAAAATTTTATTTACTTATTTAGTCAGTTATTTTTGGCTGCTCAGGGTCTTCGCAGGCTTTCTCTAGCTGTGGCCAGCGGGGTTTCTCTTCCTTATGGTACACAGGCTTCTCATTACAGCGGCTTCTCTCATTACGGAGCGTGGGCTGTAGGGTGCGCATGGACTTGCTAGTTGCAATTAACAGGCTCTAGACCATGGGCACAGTAGTTGTGGCATGGGGGCTTAGTCACTCCTTGGCATGTGGGATCTTCCTGGATCAGGGATGGAACTCATGTCCCCAGAATTGCAAGGTGGATTCTTAACCACTGGGCCACCAGAGAGACCCTTAAGGGCTTATTTCTTGCTTTCCTCTACTAGTGAAATATTTGGGGGGCTTCCCTGGTAACTCAGTTGGTAAAGAATCCACCAGCAATATGGACCCAGATTCAATCCCTGGCTTAGGAAGATTCCCTGGAGAAGGGAACAGCTACCCACTCCAGTATTATTGTCTGCAGAATTTCATGGACAGAAGAGCCTGGCAGGCTACAGTCCAATTTTGCTGTTTGCAACTTTAGCAATGCAAAAGAAATTCTTTTTATATATGATTTATACCTTAAAAAAGTCTTTATTGACGTTGTTACAATATCGCTTCTCTTTTTATGTTTTGGCTTTTTTGTCCCCAAGGCTTTATGACCAGGGTTGAATCAGCCCTCTGCTACATTGAAAGGCAAAGTCTTGACCCCTGGACTGCCAGGGAAGTCCCTATGCTTTATACCTTTGAAAATTTTTATTAAAGAAACTTATTTGCTAATGTTTAAATCTGGAGCAGAACATATTTCCCATATTATAATTTAAATAAACACACTTATTTTAGTGACTAATGACTATAGAATTAATTCTACAATATTTGTATTAATAATATCTTAAATTTTATTTTTTTGCTTGTGTAATCAAAGCCTTTGCCTTACTAAAAGTAACTGAAATATTTAACCAGCAGTTTCCAAAGCTACAAGGGACAGGGAGAGAAAAAGACTCTGAGTTCTTTAATCCCTGATATTATACCACCATGGTGGCTATATATTGAAACTTATATAAAGTGAGCATGTGAATATTTCTACCACAGACAACAAAGAGTATTTTAAACATACTAGAGACTTTTCCTCTGGCTATAAATATGAGTAATAGTGTCTGTGGACTCACTGTTGAAGAGCCACTATATGAACTAACCTGTTGCATAATAAAAAACACTAATGGGGTGCCATTCTTAATTACTCCTGAAATGTTTCGACCAGACATTATTTTCTCATTGATAAATACACTGATTGATTTGGCAAATATTTATCCAGTATCTATTCAGTTGTAGACACTATTCTTTATATCTTAGTTAAACCAAAGTAGATTAAAAAAAACTGATCATTTCATTAGTATTTTAATAGCTGGTACGCTTTCCCCATCCATACTCTTAATACTTACTACTTTTATTTGGTAACAATTGACAGTTAAGAATATATGCCAACATATATGTTTGACTCTAATGAAACCTAAATAGATAGAGGGATACCAGATAAGATAAGGCATATGGAGTGTTATACACATGGAACAGATTTCAGAAACTTTTACTGAGAGGGCGACCAAGGCTCAAAGATACTAAGCAGCTTCTCTTATGTAACATGTTGCTTACCTATGATTAACAATCTATGATCTGATGTTGATGACATCACAGCCCTGGGCAAGGTCAAGCAGACCAGGCTTTGATAGAATTTCTTTCTTTTTTTTTTGGCAATTCCAACTTGTAGCAATACTTTCATTATTCTTAGACACACTTCTACTTTCACATTTTCTCACACACTGGAGGGGTTTGAAGTGTGGTGTGAATGAACCTACATCTCCACACATGTTTTAACCAACAGTGGGAGGTATCCTGGAATTTGTTGACTGTCATTGACACAGAGGGAATCCCTTGTGCAAACTCAGACTCCTGTTAGGGACAGCACTTGGCCTTCTGGGAGTTGAGTCAGGTAATGAATGGTTGCTTAAATGGGTTTAAGAAATAGAAGTGTTGAGAAAAGAAAAAGAGAGGGAGGAAGAAAGAAAAAGAGAGGAAGGAAGAAAGAAAAGAAAGAAAGCATCATTTTTTGCTTTGAGAGAAGAAAGCATTCAGTCTTCAGCTGCTAGCCTATAAAAATGCAGGTGGTTTAATATTAGTTTTTAACCTCAGAGTTTATTTTGTGAATACGAGGTACCTTAATCACTTTTAGAGGCATGATTTGGGTCATAGAACCTAGTTTATTCAATTCTCACTTTCTAACACATTTTCACTATGTTGACCTCCTTGGAACACAGCTTTAAAGACAGATAAGAAATCAGTGTAAGAGTAATGGTGAGATTAATGCAGCTTTATTTCCCTAATGAACACCTACCTCTTTTCAGAGTGGCTATTTCCTGGGATACAGTTAAGTACAATTAAATACAGCAGGATTTAAATTAGGCTTATAAATAGAAATTTACCTTCACTAAAGCTTGTAGCAATTGAATTATTTTATTGCAGTGAACTAGTTCACATAGTGTATTTCTTGAAAGAAATGGGTAACTGGCTGTAGCATAGACATAGTTCTACTACATAATTCTTTGAGATAACTGGCTGTACTTTTATATTAAGCCTGCAGACATAATAATTATAATTATAATAATATAATAAATACCATTCTTCACCTTTTACACTGTTGTTGTTTTAGTCACTAAGTCCTGTCTAACTCTTTGTAACTCCCATGGACTGTAGCCCACCAGCTCCTCCGTCCTTGGGATTTTATGGGCAAGAATACTGGAGTGGGTTGTCATTTCCTTCTCCAGGGGATCTTCCCGACTCAGGGATCAAAGCTGAGGCTCCTACACTGGTAGGCATTGGCAGGCAGATAGTTTACCAGTGAGCCATCAGGGAAGTCCATCTTTTACTTAGAGCTTATAAGTAGATCCGCATAGATTTTTTAAAGGATTCATGACAATGTATGGCAAAACCAATACGGTATTGTAAGGTAAAATAAAGTAAAAATAAAAATTAAAATAAATAAATAAATACTGCCTGGAAAAAACAGTATAGATCTAACCACACACTATGTAAATTTAAAAGATATTATATTCACTGTTTATGTAATTGTGTGGTGTTTCCTCTAAAATTATAGTGAAAATATCTATAATTAAATAAATGCTCTCCCCAATTAAAAAGAAAACAAAAAACCAAAAACTATAATTTTTTATATAGATAAAAACATAGATTCTCAAAAACTATAAAACATGTGTGAGTCCGTATTTTGGTAGTAAGGAAACTGAGGTCAGGTGATTAAGAAGCATCCCATGACCTCACAGTTTATAACAACAGAGCCAAGACTTAGATCTGGCCTATCAGGTTTTCTGTCCTGCACTGGTCCCATTATTATACTATGCACTCTTGAATTAACTGACCAAGTTAGGTGGGTTGTCTAGAGAAAGTCAGCCCAGTGGGATAATTTGTGTACAGTGTTAAAGTCTAGTATTTTGCTTACTGAAGCATGGGGGAAATCCTGATGCTCTTAAATTTGATACTCTGTGCACTGCCTGGAATGATGGCAGACTGGTTACTAGAAATACAGAGAAGTAAAGTCATTTTGGAAGTTTCAGTGATAACTTATCTGCTAGGATCTTGTGGCAAGGTGTAATTTAGTGAGAAAGACTTGCAAAAAAAGTTCCCATGGAGAGTTATCAGTCAGCCTTGGACCAATGTATTAACAAGGAATTAATACTTTCAAACCCTTGGATTAAATCCTAATAGATAGGGAAAGGAAGAGTCAAGGAAAGCCCAGAACTGACTAATAAGACTAATATCTGATATGTAATTGGCCATCTGTATGTCTGAAAAGTAATTTGAAATCTTCTTTCAATTAGAAATAATTGATTCAATTAATTTCCATGAGATTGCTTAAAACCACTTAATTCTCTATTTCTCATCTTCCCTCATGGATGAGCTGGTAAAGAATGTGTCTGCAATACAGGAGACCTGGGTTCAATACCTGGGTTAGGAAGATACCCTGGTGAAGGGTTCATTTAAATAGAATTCTCATTTGGATAACTGGAAATGTGTTTTGATTTTCATGAAACTCTTCAGTAACAGAGCTGTTGGGGAAAAACAATATATGTATGTAAATATAGGCAAGAATAGACTGGTTGCCCAGAAACAATAATCTACCTTTCTCATGAGAACATAGTATAAATACAGATGTGTTCTTTTTATTTCTGTGTTTAAGGTTAGAAATTCTTGTGCCTAAGCCTTCTTTTACTCTAGTTCTGGAAGAAATTTATTTGTACTTCAAGCCCTCTGTTTGGTCTGAGAATGAACTAGGCAGATTGCCCACTTCTAAATGAAACATGGATGATTCCTGAAAATTTTTATTGGTAGGAGGACCATTAACTAGCAAATATACTTAGTTTTGCTGGAAGCAAGAATGAGGTGGTGGTGGTGGTTTAGTCGCTAAGTCATGTCTGACTCTTTTGTAACCCCAAGGACTGCAGCCCTCCTCTGTCCATGGGATTTCCCAAGTAAGAATACTGGAGTGGTTGCCATTTCCTACTCCAGGGGCTCTTCCCGACCCAGGGATCGATCCTGGGTCTCTTGCGTTGCAGGCAGATTCTTTACTGACCGAGGTGCCAGGGAAGCCCAAGGAATAGGTAAAGTCACTCTGATAACAAAATGTATTATCCTGGATAGCAATATTTAATTCTAATCAGAAAAGGTCTTATAATCACAGAATAATGACAAGGTAAATTGAAATTTGCTTTAGTGAAATTTAGTGGATACATATCACGGGGGATGGGGGTCCATGTGTGGCACTTTTCCAGGAGGGAGACAGAGGAAGGACTTTTGCTTTTGTCTCTGATTCCACTGAGATCCACGTTTCAAAAGAACAAAATTATAAAGAAGTTTTCTCAAATGAGGTAGCGTGTAAGAATTTTTTTTTTTTACTTGTATAGTTAGTGATAATATTGTGTTTTTACTGTCTCTTTTAAAAGAGGATGGTAGGGAAGAAGAACAAACTTGTTCATTTGTTGTTGGTACTGCTACTCACTCAAGGAAAGTCTGTTTTCACAAATAAAGCAAAATTTGAATATGATAGAGCCCTTCATTTTTAGCTGTGATAGAGTAGCACAGAGCATATCAAAGGCCCTTCTGAGAACAACTGGAAAATCTGAATAAATTTTGATAATCCATCTCTTTGAAAGACACCAGAGTGCCTCTGAGACAGCCAGGCTTTGAGGAGTAGGATCCAGACAAACTAGAGCTCTTTGAGTGTGAATTTAACATTCTGTGTGCTTCATTTACCCTTTATGTCATTTGCTGATAGGAATAGAGAGGGGATCCGAGAGGGGGTGTAAGGAGGAGGGGAGGAGAAGTGGAAGGGCTGAGAGTCCTGAAGAAGGCGGCCACTGAGAAGTAGTGAGAAAGTCGCTCAGTCATGTCCGACTCATTGTGACCCCATGGACTAGACAGTCCATGGAATTCTCCAGGCCAGAATAGGGAGTGGGTAGCCTTTGCCTTCACCAGGGTATCTTCCTAACCCAGGAATTGAACCCAGGTCTCCTGTATTGCAGACACATTCTTTACCAGCTGATCCATGAGGGAAGCTGAGAAATGGAGAATTAAGTGGTTTTAAGCAATCTTTTGGAAATTAATTGAAAGGAAGATATAAAAGCTGAAGTTTGAGGCTGTCAAAGTAGCCAGAAATAGAGAGGCCAAGAACTCTGAGAGAAAGGAGCACAGAGAAGTTTGATACTTACTGAGCAACTAACACACACACACGCACACATTTAAGACTGAAACCGTACCTTGAGACAGCATGCTCTATTTGTGATGAAGTTGATGTGATTGTTGTACGTGTTTTACATCAGCTATTGACTAGATGACAGGGCAGATCCTCTGGGGTGGAAAATATTCAAAGCCTCTATAATTTTCTCATGTAAATGTCCACATTCAATAAAAATTAGCACACCTCCATGAACAGGGCAAGATAAAAAAACAGACAGTAATATATCCACAGGTGATTAAGATACTGACATTATCAGACATGAATTTTAAAGTAACTGTGATCAACATGTTTAACAAAATAGGAAATAATATGGAGAATTTCACGTGAGAACACAAATCAATAAAATGGATCAAATAGAAATTCTGTAATTGGGACTTCCCTCATGAGTCCAGAGGTTAATACTTTACCTTCCAATGTAGGGGCTGTGGGTTTGATCCCTGGTTAGGGAACTAAGATTCCACATGCCTTGGGGCCAAACAAAACAAAACAAAAAAATAAAACAGAAGTGATATTGTAACAAATTCAATAAAGACTAAATTTTTTTTATTTTTTATTTATTTATTTTTTTTTCATTTTTAAAATAGAACATTTGTTGCTTTTAGATGGTTTGATACAGAACAGCGTTTCTTCTCATTTTGAATTTGGAAGTACTATACAACTGGATACAAAGAGCAATGAGGAGTACCAAGACCGAACTTGCGATTCTCTGCTCATGTGGCATCAACCAGTTTTGTACACAACATGTAGCACCAGTTTTTTAAGTTCCCTTTAGAAAAATATGAATTCTACACATTTATTATTGTTTCCTGTTTAATGCATGGGCTGAAATCACTAGGATCAACTTCCTTCTGGAGGAAAGAGAGGAACAGAGAAAAAAGAAATTCTATAACTGAAAAACACAATAATTGAAATTAAGAACACCAGAGATGTATTTAACAGCCTATTGACACAGATAAAGAGAGAAATAGTGAACTGGAAGACAGGTTTGAAAAAAAAAAATCCAGATTGAAGCATGGAGAGAAGAAAGGATGGGAAGTAGAGATGCTTGTAAGGAGATATATGAAATGGTAAGAGAATATGAACTGTATATATATTGTTGGAATTACAGAAAGTGGAGGGAGAGAATGTAACTGGAACAGTGTTTAAAGAGAGAATGCCTGGGAATTTTCAGAATTGATGAAAGGAAAACTTAGCTACAGATTCCAGAAATTCTATAAACCTCAAACAAAAGAAATACTAATAAAATTACTCCTTTGCACTACTGAAAAGCAAAGGCAAGAAAAATTTAATAAACCATCAGAGAATAAAAGTAGTATCATCAAAAGAACAATAAGACTGACTGATTTTTCAAAAGAGATGAGAATGGATATCATTTTAAAGAGATAAAAGAGAACATCCGTCAACCTAGAATTCTATTCCTGGCGAAATAGTCCCCCCAAATGTGAGCAAAACGAAAACAGTTCTAGAGAAGCAAAAACAAAGGGATTTTGTTACTAGCTGTTTAGTTGTTAAGTTGTGTCTGATTCTATGACCCCATGGATTGTAGCCCACCAGGATCGTTTGTCCATGGGATTTCCCAGGCAAGAATACTGGAGTGAGTTGCCATATCCATCTCCAGGGGATCGTTTAGTAGACTGGCATTAAAAGGATGTTCTTTAAACGAAGAGGAAATTTCCCCAACAGAAAAAAAAAAATGAGGGAAGGGAGCAAGAAAAATTGTAAAAATGTGTATAAATATAAATGAAAGCATATTGACTGTATCAAACAATGCTAATTAAGCATTGTGGGACTATTTAATATATTCTAATATTGTAAGGTACTTGTAGCATCAATTTGAATGACAAAATCACACAAAGTGGGAGAATGTAGTGGACTGCAATAAAGAACTTTAAGAACCTAAACTTGTCTAAAAAGTGGTGGAAGCACTAATTAATAATTGATTGTAACAAGCCAAGGATGTCTGTTTTAACCTCTACAGTAACCACTAAAACAATAAGGATTTATAATTCACAGCCTAATATATTTGGAAATGCAATAGTAAAAGAATAAAACTGATTACTCAGAATGTTTTCTTTGAAATGAATTTCTGTGTTTCCCCCTTAGGATCATCTTTCTCTAGCCTTAATAAACTGACTCACTTTATTATTATTTCAGTGCAGGTTAAAGACAGATTAATTACTTCTAGGTGTATACATACAATTTGTGTGTGTGTGTGTGTGTGTGTGTGTGTGCCTAAAACCATCTCCATTTCACTTTTAAACTTAAGAAATATATATATATATACATATATTATTACTGGACACTCAATACTAACTAGGCAGTTATTTGGTACAAAGCATTTCAAAGAAAGCTTTCTGTTCTCTTCTGCCTTCTATTAACATCTATGGAGAAGGCAGCTCCAGTCTTGTTTTTCTCCACTGAGAGTTAAGTATTTTCCCTTTTGTTGTTTACGATTCACTACCCTTCTCCTCATTTTAGCCACTTTAGTGTGATCTGTCTAGGTGTATTTCCCTTTGAAATTATCCTGCATGTACTTCTTGTATCTGTGAGCTGAGGTTTTTTTTTTCAGGTTTAGAAAATTCTTGGCCAATGTGTCTTTAAATATTGCCATTTTCCTGATTCTTTTCCTCCTCCTCTGGAATTTTGTTCATAGTTTCTTCTCTGTCTCTTACACTTGGTTCTATATTTTTTATTCCTTTTTTTCTCTGTTTAGTTTATAATGGCCAGTGTTTTAGTTTGCTAGTTCTGTTTTCTTCTGTATCAAATGTATGAACTGATTTATTAAGGATTTCATATTAGTTATGGTATTAATATTTTTCAATTCTAGAATTTATATTGTGTTCTTTATTAGTGACTCCTGTAATCTCAAGAAATTAATTTTATATTTCCATCATCTTGTCCTCTATTTTCTACACATAATAATTAGTTATTTTAGATTTTTCATAGTTTAAGCCCAACATCTCATTTAAATGTAGGTCTATTTCTTTGTTTTTTGTTTTATTGGATTTTAGCTGTAAAATCCTGTTTCTTGTCTTTCCTAGTATTTTTTAAATTGAATGCCATTTATTGTGCATAAAATAATTGTAGCATCTCCATACGATGGTATCTCCATCAAAAAATGATTACTCTTTCTTCTGCTGGTGAAACAAGCTATGGTAGGGACAAGAAAAACATTGATTCAGAATGTTTTCTCATCATAGAACCGGTAGGATTTGATACTGGGTGAGTGATGGGTCAGGTGTCCAGGTGCAGGAGAATGAGAGGAACTGAAGGTGCCTGACAGAATGGTGGGTCAGGAGGCTTGGTAGCTTATGGTGCTATTGCCTGAGCTGGGCGACACTGAGGATGGACTTGTGTGAAAGGTGTTGTGTACAAGAGTTCACTTCTGTATGTGTGAATTTAAGGTGTCACTGCCATCTGAATAGAGGCAACGACGTACGCAGTTTCTTGTCTGAGTCTGTGTCAGCTTTGCCTTGGGCTTGGCTTTCCAAAGTCAATCAGCTCTTTCAATCTTGCATCAGAGAAAGGGTAAATAGTGCAACAATTAAAAGTTACTGTGTTTTGGCAAGTATGTTTTTCTTCAATTAGTGCAATCTGGCTCCTTGCCTTCATTTTAATGATTATGGAGAAATCTGTTAACTACTACCATCTGTGCCCTCACAAAACGGCATAATAGCTGTTGTTTGATTTAAAAAGGAGGACTTATTGTCCACATCTATTTTCTCAGTTTGCAGTTCTTAAATTTACTTTAGCTGACGTTGAAAGTGGTGCCTGTGAGCTGCAAGCTTGGCATAGCTATCCATGAGGGCAGCATACTCACTCTGGGCATGGGGTGAATTTGATGGACAAGCTTGTTGTGTTCTAATCATGTATTACAATCCCCACAAACTCTGAGTAACCTGAAGATTTTCTCTTTGACATTTTTCTCTGCAGGAATGGCAATTAAAACACTCCCTGGATTTCAGCTAACTTAACATTTTAATGTATAAAGAACAATTCACCTCCTGGCTGTTGCTTATTGTTCTAGAAACTTTGATTGAAGAAAATAGTTCTCAACTCATTAAAACCGGTATTCTTAATCCTGAATATGTTTCAAATACTAAATTTCTCAGTGTTCAGCCTGATCCTGAACTATTCTCTACATGGGTAGTGTTTTGATTGAGACTATTGATTTTGTATAAAATGTATCTACAGAATAGCCTTTTTTTTTTTTTCCTGAAAAGGCTGCTATTTCTCTCCGCACCCCCCCCCCAAATTTCTCTTTTCTTAGTTTTTTTTTTCTTAAAGAAAGCATGAGAGAAGAAATCTGCCTGCTTCTCATTTTCAAGCTATTTTTTCTCTTCTTTATATTCTGTATGCCCTAATTTGGTCAGAATTTTTCAGAACCTTAACTATCAGGTTCTTGAAATCCAAATTGAGATCTTGAAGCCAAAAATGCATCAAAAAACCAAGCTTCCTTTTTTAGTACTGTATCCTTGGCCCCAGTAGTAGTGCATAGCACATAGTGGGCATTCAATTTTTGAATAAATGAGTAAAGGATAAATGGATATAGTGGCCTCTGATTGCTCATTAATGAGGGAAAACTGTACTCTGGTACTTACATCTCTAAGACGTGGGCCAACCAGCGCCACAGCTCAAGCTCAGTCTATTTTTTGAATCATTTGCAAAAGACAAATGAGTCTTTCTTCAAGTTTAGAGTAAGGAGGTCATGTAACATAAAGATAGTGACACAAACTACAGGCTAATTCAGGATAGCATTACTCTTTATTTTTTATTGCACACATAATTTACTCAAGGAAAAGAAACAAGCTTGACTCATCATCTGTAGAGAAAACATTTTTGAGTTCTATTCTAGGCAGGTTATAGGTTTTCCTGGGATTGACCATAATCTATTTATTATGGGGTCATTAACTAACAATTTTATATTTCATTCTGTTTGTTCCTGAAGCTAATTATAGTCATTAGATATCTTAAATCCTTTTCTGAGGGATACAAATTTACATTTTAAATAAAGAGGTTCTTTCACAATATGTCTGGAGAAGGAAATGGCAATCCACTCCAGTACTATTGCCTGGAAAATCCCATGGACAGAGGAGCCTGGTAGGCTACAGTCCATGGCGTTGCAAAGAGTCGGACATGACTGAGAGACTTCATGTTCACGTTCACAGTGTGTGTCTTTATATAACACTAGAGGCTCCTAGACTGTTACAACTCTTCTTGCAAGATAAATTTGTAAGCTTAACTCCTGGACAGCCTTTTATTCCCATCTAGCAATCAGTACTCTTGCTTGGAAAATCCCATGGATGGAGGAGCCTGGTGGGCTGCAGTCCATGGGGCTGCTAAGAGTTGGACACGACTGAGCGACTTCACTTTCACTTTTCACTCTCATGCGTTGGAGAGTGAACCCACTCCAGTGTTCTTGCCTGGAGAATCCCAGGGGTGGGGGAGCCTGGGGGGCTGCCATCTCTGGGGTCACACAGAGTCGGACACGACTGAAGCGACTTAGCAGCAGCAGCAGCAGCAGCAATCGCATTAATACAAAGGCTTTGCACTCACTCTTAGTACGTGGCTGAAAACTGAAAACTTCTTGACCGTGAAGGACTGAGGCTTTTTTCCCTGCAGTGGTCACAGCTCCTAGTCCTTTACAATTTCAGCGTTTGGTCCTGACCCAGTATTACCTTTTCTCGATAATCCAAGGACAGCTTGTGCTTCATCGCTTGCTTTTTACTGGTGAACTTCTCTGCCGTAAAATACTTTGTTTCCAGCAGACTGGGATGACAGTGAAGACTATGACAGACAGAAAGCCTTTATCTAAGCTTGGTGGGCCCAGTTGTGTCAGCAAAGAAGGAAGGGTGCGGCGGTGGTCAAAGTTTTAGTCATGCTTGATGGTGCTAGGAGAAAGATAATCCTGGAAACCATGTGACTTCAGTAGTAGAAGGTTCTGTTATTACAGTAAGATATGGCGCTGTGCTTCAGTTCAGTCACTCAGTCGTGTCTGACTCTGTGACCCCATGGACTGCAGCACACCAGGCCACCCTGTCCATCACCACCTCCTGGAGCCTACCCAGACTCATGTCCATCGAGTCGGTGATGCCACCCAACCATCTCATCCTCTGTCATCCCCTTTTCCTCTTGTCTTCAATCTTTTCCAGCATCAGGGTCTTTTCCAATGAGTCAGTTCTCATCGGTTTCAGCTTTAGCATCAGTCCTTCTAATAAATATTCAGGACTGATTTCCTTTAGGATTGACTGGTTTGATCTTCTTGCAATCCAAGGGACTCTCAAGAGTCTTCTTCAAGACCATAGTTCAAAAGCATCAATTCTTCGTCACTCAGCTTTTTTTATGGTCCATTTCTTTACATTTTTATGGTGCTGTGCTTAGTCAATGGCACCCCATTCCAGTACTCTTGCCTGGAAAATCCCATGGACAGAGGAGCCTGGTAGGCTGCAGTCCATGTGGCTGCAAAGAGTCAGACACGACTGAGCGAATTCACTTTCACCCGCTGGAGAAGGAAATGACAACCCACTCCAGTGTTCTTGCCCAGAGAATCCCAGGGACGGGGGAGCCTGGTGGGCTGCCGTCTATGGGGTTGCGCAGAGTTGGACACGACTGAAGCGACATAGCAGCAGCAGCAGCTTAGTCATTAGCTGTGTCTGACTCTGTGACCCCATGTCTGTAGCCAACAAAACTCCTCTATCTATGGAATTTTCCAGGCAAGAATACTGGAGAGTATTTCCTATTTCTTCCTCTAGGGGATATTCCTGATCCAAGGATTGAACCCGTATCTCCTGCGGCTCCTGCAGTGGCAGGCAGACTCTTTACCACTGAGCCACCCAGGAAGCCAGTATATTGTAGCAAAATTCAAATACAACCTTTCCTAAGACAATGAACATTTATTACTAATTACATATTTCTTTCACTCATAGAAAAGGAAACATATAACTGGTAGATAGTTTCCATCTATTGCATTTTCCAGGCTCCTTTTGCCCTTACATTTGAACATTTTTAGATGGAAATGTCTTACAATTAAAGCAGATCTTTAATTTGGTACCTTATTTTTCCTTGTAAAGTTGTTACTTAATTCACTGTATTATAATTCTTCTATTTCCATTTCTAAATAGAAAGGAAAATAATAAGGAAGGAGAAATTATATAGATGGAGATCAAAATATCTCTATATGCTGACTGATCTGGACTGGCGGCTACATTTAAGATGTACGTGGTCTGGAGTCCACGCCTACTTTCCGTATATGGCAGCAGGGGCAGAGAAGTCTACCGTTGCTTGGTAGTTTGAGGTGGTATTTCCTGAGCTGGGGAACACGAAGGAAGGGACTTCTCTGAAAGAGGGTGTGACCACGCATTCACTTTGTACCTATGAGTTTGCACTGTCTTTCTGTCTGAGCAGAGGCAACGTCGCGTACAGGTTTCTGTATCAGCCTGTATCAGCCTTGTGTTGAGTTGTGTTTGGCTTTCCACAGCCACTCAGCTCTTTCAATGCTGCTTCTGAGAAAGGGCAGATAGTGCAACAATGAAAAGTTACTATGTTTTAGCAAGCATGTTTTTTTCTTCCATTAGTGAGAGTTCCTCCTTTGAGCAAGGTAATTTGAGAAAATAAGAAAACCCAGAGTTTCTTTTTCTAGGGCCCTAGTAATTAGTCATTCCTGCTTCCTTGGGGAAGGTAGTTCGAGAAAGAGGAGCAATGTTCCTCCTCCATTTTTTCTCAGCTGGGAGTTGGGTAGAAGTTTTCACCACTTTTGTAAGACCTCTAGAAATGGGGAATTATCGTCTCTATCGTTAGAATTGAAGAAAAGTTACGGAATATACAAAGTATTGCCTCTGAATAGTTAAATCAGGATAAAAGCATGAGAGCTCAGTCGTGTCTGACTCTTTGCAACCCCATGGACTGTAGCCCGCCAGGCTCCTCTATCCATGGGATTTTCCCTGTGAGAATACTGGAGTGGGTTGCCATTTCCTTCTCTAGGGTATCTTCCCCAACCCAGTGGTCAAACCTGCGTCTCTTGAACCTCTTGCGTTGACAGGTGGATTCTTCACCACTCCGCCTCCTGGGAAGCCCAAATCAGGATAAACAGAAAAAAATAATGATATTGTTATTCTAAGATATCTTCAAACCAAAATGTAGAATTTATAAACATTGAAGGAGCAAGAGAGGTTTTCTTCTATAGGTTAGGGAAAAGCATCTAAATATTTTGTCTCTGTCTGCCAACCCATGCTGACAGCCAGTTAAATGCATTCAGGCATCAAACAATTAACATTTTAGAGGCATTTACTAAGGCTTGATCAGAGGCCACTTTGGAAGTAGAATAAAACCAAGACACATATTTAAAATACACTGTGTACTCAATTAATGAAACTATCTATTTAAGCTTTATCTAAAAGTCACCATCTAAGGTGACTGTTATCCTTTACAGTGCTTGTTCTTGAAGAGGTGTGGTTATTCAGCAGAAGGTATAATCTGGCAATAGAAGAAGCTGCAATATTGGTTATTTGTAGGTATGCAAATCTCCCAGAAGCCCTGCAAAATTGGCTCAAGGTTTCATTGCTATATTTTTATTCTAGGAACTGACCTCTTGAAGTTAAGTACTAGTAATACAAAGTTCCAAAAAAGAAAGAAGGGCTGAAATCTTACACCCAGGGTAGAAATGGTAGTTCATCACTAATACAAGTATTGCAAATAAAACCAAATATCTTAGATTTAATATCCTAGCTCCATGGTTGCTGTTCACAGATTTATTTTTTTCTATTCAATATTTTCTATATTTGTGGGAAATAGTCTCTTGATGTCCCAAATTCTTGTGATTGGAAAAAGTCAGATTGACATTTTTTGTTATGTAACTATAAAAATCTAGTTAGCCTTTTTAGGAAGTGTCTATAAACATTTTCACAGAATTTAGAATTTTCTGTAGGGATTCGTTTTGAGAATGGAGTCCTGTTTTGCAAAACTAGATGCTGTTCACCAACATTCAGTATGGGCAACACATATTCCCATGAAGATCAATCACTTTCCAAGTACAGGATTAAGTGGTATTTAAAAAGATTGAATGACCACATATTAGAACCCCGAGGCATAGATGTAACTTCAAGGAATTTAACTAATTTAGAGAAGTAATTACATATGAAGTTATTAGCTGTTTGTATGACCTTGTTAAAAATGCCTTCAACTTTCTCTTCAAATCCCTCCAATGAGAAATGAGAGGGTTGGCCCAAATAGCTGCCAAGGTTTGATTCAGCTCTATGATTCAGGTTGAGAGTAATTTCAGAGTAATATTGTCACAGTAACCATTAGGCAGGTTATGTACTTATATGCTAAAGACTGTGAAGAATTGTATTGCTCTGAGTCTTGCAGAATGCAGGAGACATGGATTGGCAGACAAGGAAGAAGGGCTGTGATACTTTCTGCTGAGACAGCTAGGGCAACCTTCCAAACTGTGCTGTTACCTGTTGAAACCATTTTATCTGTTGTCTCTCTGAGCATGTACTTTCTCCAAGCCAATGAGATCAGTGGCTCTCCATTCCCTACAGCCTGGGTTTCAACTGCACAGAATGGTTAACCCCACACCCCCACCCACCATGGATTCTGACCCAGGAACCCTGTGCTTCTCCAGCTCTGGCACCTACTTACACATTAGTCCTCATCTATCCTTTCTAAACTGTTTTCTGTTTCTATTCCTCTTCCATGCTATATCCTCTGTCTCTTCCAGATCAACATTTATAAAAACAACTGGTGCTTCTAGACAGCTGACATTTTCCTTGGGAGAGCTCTGTGATGCCAGCTGCAAGCCACTTTTGGTGTGTGCGCGCGTGTTAGAGATGGCATGGAGGATGTTTCTCTTCCTCTCCCTGCCTTCCACCTGAGGTCACAGAGAAAGGACTTGCTGCCATTGCCTTCAGTCCATAGTGGAAGTGTCGAGAAGTTGTTCCTGTCGCCTTTCTCCTGTTTGCTATTGGAGGCCCCTTGAGCTTGACGATTCTTCACTGTTTAAGACTGTGACTCTCAGAACAGTGTGGCTTCCCTATGATTGTATGAACCCAAAGCACTCTCTTTATTTAAACCCTTTCTTTCCCCCAGTGGTCCTGTCTGACCCCCTTGAGAACCAGAGTCTCCTTACTTGCTCCCCTTCTTGGGAGATGGACTGATCAGCCTAGGGAGATTGATGACAGCTCAACATTCATTCGCCATGGTTCTCTAGTGGGCAGGGCTGAGATGGTAAAATTCCCTTTTCTCCCCAACCCATCTTAATGATGTACAACTGACAAATAAAAACTAAATATATTTAGAGTGTACAATGTGATAATTTAATATGCATATACAGTATGAAATAATTACCAGTCATGTTAATAAACATATCCATCATTTCACATACTTACATTTCTATGTGTGGTAAGAGCATTCCAGATTTACTCTTAGCAGACTTGAAGTAGACTTCAAGTATACTTGAATTAACTTTATCATTAACATATATTGAATTAACAATATCATTAACTACAGTTACTGCATGGTATATTAGATCCCCAGAATCTATTAATCTTATAACTGATAAATTATAGTTTTTAACCAACTTCTGTCTACTACCACCCTTCCCCTATGCCCATCCCTGGCAACCACTGTTATACTTACTCTCTGGTTCTGTGAGCTTGACTTTTTTGGATTAGACATATAAGTGAGATCGTACAGTGTTTATCTTTCTCTGTCTGATTTATTTTACTATTTCCCTTAGCATAATGTTTTCCAGGTTCATTCATGCTGTAAGTGGCAGGATTTCCTTTTTTTAAAAGACTGAATAATATTCCATTGTGTATATATATATATATATATATATATAAACACTTGTTATTTAATCATTCATTTTTTTCATTTTTTAAAAATTATGACTTTATTGCTGAGTATGATTGATGAAATGTATGGAAAGAGTATACTCAGCTTTTTTTTTTTTTTTTTAAGAAAGCACCAAACTCTTCCAAAATGACTACACTACTTTGCATTCTTACCAGCTAAGCCACACTTTGCAGGCAGGACCTATTTGTTTGTTTTTCTTTTCCTTGCTCTATGCTTTGGTGCAGCAGGCTGACAGCATCTCTGTGGGCTCATACAGGTCCTGTTGACAGGCTTGTGGAGAGGATGCAGAAGGCTCCCATTCTATCTTCTAGTGTATCAGAGCCCAGAGCCCAGGAGCAGTTAAGCTCTTGCCTGTCATTATTAATGAAATGGACCCTGGAATTACATTTAGCATCTTGTATCTGTCTTCTTCTCTTTCAGTTTGGTCAAAATAAATTAATGGATATTTTGAGTATCTTGAGCCTCCAAAGACTTAGAAACTGTTCTTCAGCTCTGTAAGTGCTTATAAGTTAAGCCCTTCCTTACATGGGTTGAAAATTTTGTGTGGGTTAGGATTTTGTATTATTGATTCTCTATCTATGGGGTCGCACAGAGTCGGACACGACTGAAGCGACTTAGCAGCAGCAGCAGCATACTGCCTAAAACTCTTAGTGCCTTGTTCATTTTAGGTACTTAGTTGATTGAACTGAATAATACTAGCTACACTGAGTGTTTACTATATGTTTACTGTTTTAAAGTTTCTATATGTATTAACATATTTGAAACAAAAACTTTAAGAAGGTATTACATTTATTAAACCACTTTATCCATGAGGACAAACAGGCTCTGACATATTAAATAATTTCTTCAAGGGCATCCAGTTAGTAAACATCCAGTTAAGTTTTGGAATCAGGCAGTCTGACTCCAGAGTGTGGACCATTGCGTTGTGCCTTCAGAGAGGAAACTAACATTGGCAGTGACAAAAGAAAATGACACTTGAAAAGCTTTTGTTGTTCAGTTGCTAAGCTGTGTCCAACTTTTTGTGACCTCTTGGATTGCTTGTCAGGCTTCCCTGTCCTTCACTACTTCCTGGAGTTTGCTCAAACTCATGTCCATTGGGTTGGTGATACCATCCAACTATCTCATCCTCTGTTGCCCCCTTCTCCTCCTACCCTCAATCTTTCCCAGCATCAGAGTCTTTTCTAATAAATCAGCTCTTCACATCAGATGGCCAAAGTATTGGAGCTTTAGCATCATTCCTTCCAAAGAAATCCCAGGGCTGATCTCCTTCAGAACGGACTGGTTGGATCACCTTGCTGTCCAAGGGACTCTCAAGAGTCTTCTCCAGCACCAAGTACTGTCCTTTAATCTTAAAAATGGACAGTATTATTTTTTTTAGCCTTAGTAGCACCTTAGGAAAAAGTATTAGTGGCTGGAAGACATCTTGAAAGATCATTTAGTAGGATTATTTTCAAATTAGGCTGTGTGTGTGTGTGTGTGTGTGTGTGTGTAATGACCTTAACTTCTATCCACTAGAGTCGCATGTGTGATTTCAGTTGAAAAAAAGGCTCCAAGCTGCTAAAATAACTTGTTTGGAAAATACACAGAGGGCTTCCCAGGTGGTTCAGTGGTAAAGAATCCACCCGCCAATGCAGGAAACACGGGTTGAATCCCTGGGTCAGGAAGATCCCCTGGAGAAAGAAATGGCAAGGCCCTCCAGTATTCTTGCCTGGAAAATCCCATGGACAGATAAACCTGGTGGATTACAGTCCATGGGGTCGCAAAGAGTTGGGACACACACATGCACTAAAACCTCAGAGAACATCACCCAAATTTCCTAGGGTGACTGGAATTCTATTGGTTTCCATACTTTATAAGGTGATTTTTTAAAATTTATTTTTAATTGGAGGATAATTGTTTTACAATGTTGTGTTGGTTTCTGCCCCACAACAACATGAATCAACCATAAACATATCTATGTTCCCTTCCTCTTGAACCTCCCTCAAACCATCCCACCCTTCTAGGTTGTCACAGAACTCCCTGTATTATACAGCAACTTCTGGCATGAATGTTTTAATCGTTTACTCTGTTAAATAAACCAGAGAACTAAAAACACTTTGTTACTTCTTCAATAGCTCACTTAAAAATATTAGAGCATTTTCTTACTAGGTTAATAGACAATCTACTCAATTGTCAATAACATGGAAATACAACAAACAAATCTGAAGTACAGAAAATGTTTTCCAAGTAAGGCAGTTAAGATGTCAGATATTAGCAGCAAAGATATGCTTTGTGGTAGCTACAAATCACAGTTCTGCTTTGTCTTCCATACCTTAAATGCTCAGGCTATAAAATCAGGTTATGTCCTTGCTAGTTCCTTTCCCTTCCATAGATCAGAACTTACACTCACACATTTCCTTTGCATCTATGCCCACTTCAAGGTTCTTTTCCTTTCCTGTGCTTCACCTGATGCCGTCTGGGCCCCTTCAGTAGAAAGCCCATAACTTTTGGTGTATTATATTTACCACTTCTGTTTCTATAATGTGTTTGAATGTAATGTAAGGGTAATGACCATTTTTCTGGATCTTGAATTCATGGGCTCATAACAAATAAAAGTTGTCAAAACTTCAAGGTCAAATGAATAATTACCTAGATGCCTTGAGAGAATTAAAAGGAAAAGTGTAGAGAAAAGAGACACTGTTTAATAGCTGGGTAGCTTTACATTCACAGCAAGTAAGTTTTCAAAACAGATATTTAGTTTTATTTCAACAGGCTGAAAAAAAGACAAAAAGGATACAGAGTAAGTTACTTAAAGATTAGAAACAAAAGGAAAATCAGCAAATATATAAGTAACACAATTCTCAGTAATAGCTGAACCTCAAAGTTCCGTAGTACCCATTTAATTTATGTTAATTGCAAATTATCATAAAATAGGTTTGACAGCTTTATTTCACCTTTAAATTTTCAGTTCAAATCAACTTGCATTTGGGAAAACAGATAAAACATAGATGGTTGCTTCTGCCCTGAGATTTAAGGAAATGACTTAAGTAAATACCTAACCAATTAATTAAAGGGAATTATTCTTGGAAGAATGAACTCTGAGAGATACTTGAAGTATGTTTTTTATTTCCTGTTCCAACCCTACAGTAATTTAATCGCTGTTTAATTTGACAGGCATATACTTGTGTTCATACTAAATTCTAGCAAATTATAGTACATTCATAGTTTCAGACTGTACGGGCCAATATTTTTCCATACTAGCAGTTGATTACTTAGTAAATAACCAAGCCTCATTGAAACTAGGGGTTAGGATTTATGTATAAAAAAGAGGAAGAATAAAACAAGAATTATGAACACAATTTTTCAATGATCTGGAAGATTGAATCAAAATTAACCTTTTGGTCTGAAGCAAAATGTAAACACAGGTAGAAATAGTTAAAATGATACTTAAAAAACTGGTTATTTCTTTTCTTTCTAGAAAACCTTGTCTCATATACAGGAGTATCAATGTAGGTTTTACTTCTCAGGCAATATATTATTTGTCTGGAAACTGAGTTATGACCCAAGGTAGATGCAACCATTTTGCTACTTTCAAATCAGCAAGAAAGGTCATTTCTATTTTATCTTACTTTGTGATACAGTAATTTCCAAGCCATCTGCTCTTTGGAATATCTATGCAGAGGAAATGAAGAATTCCGAGATTTATGCAGAAACCTTAGAATCCGTCCAGAGCTCACCCATAAGCCTTCAGAGGACGTCAGACAGACATTAGATACCCCAAGACAAAGGCAAACCAGAAACACCTAAGAAGGAAGTAGTCCAGACGGTACAGCTCCCCTGAATACCTGGCTCTGTTCTTATGTATCTGATCTTTATTTTCTTCAGTAGGGAATTCTTAACCGTCATAAATTAACTTGCAGAATCACACTATTAATGATAATACTATAATTCTAATTCTACCTGAAAACCAAACCAGTTTAGAAACTATAGACCCTCTCCCCTACGAAAATACTAAAACATGATGAAAGATGAAGTAAAGAATTCCTATTTTTCCCAAGGGACAGAAAAAAAAAAAAAAAAAAACCAGGAAAAGACAAAATCAGACAACTGGAACTTCTCTTCTGGAGCTAATTGTGGTTCATTATCTCATGTTTTATGATCAGCAATTCAGACTGGGGGTTGACAAACACCACTTACCCAAAAGCAATCGGCTGTGTCGGCTAAAGCAGAGGTTGCCTGTGAGATTTCTGAGTCAGTTATGCTTCGAATCAACATTTGGCCAACGTTGAAATGCCAGGAGGGAGTGCAGCTGTGAATGAGACCGGTTTTGCTGGGGCATCCAGCAGACCCATAAGCTGTGTTTTTATGACAGGGCCTGGCTTTAATTTTCTTGGTTTGACAAAGTCTGACTGTCTCTGGCAGAGCCATCTGTCCATTTGACACATTTTGGCCTCAGCATTATAGGAAGAGCAGGTCACGCAGCGAGGGACTCAACAGTTTGAGCACGCTTCAGTCAAGGAGAGACCTTCCACCAACATGTGCAGTGTTCTGGGGAAAAGGATATCAAGGGCCTTTTTTTTATGCTGGATCAGAGAACACACTTGGTGTTTAAGGTGAGGTCCCACCTCCCGTTGCTTCACATGTTGGTGGGAAAGAGGCCCTTTTGGCCCATGGAAATATGAATTGGGATTCCTCACAAACACACAGCCTTAAGCCTAGAAATTCTCTGTTATTAAATAATATCCATTATTTCTTCCCTTTGAGAATCTGAGAAACCAAGTGGCCTTAAGAGAGAGTTTTGTCAGTCTTTGCACAGGGATCTTTACTTGTTTTCCAGCAGCACCCCTTCATCCACACTTTCAGTTTCCCACAGTCAACACTGGTCTATTCCATCAGAAAAGGACAATTCACGTGTGTGCACCTTCTGAGTAGGATGATGAAATCTCGCGTTAAGACATCTCGCGTGGTCTGGCTCAGCCGTGACTCCTCCCTTTCTTCAGCAAACCCCAACCATCTAGTAACTTACCAGTTAACTTGGTAGTCAGGCCCGCAGTCTTAATATCGGCAGGGTTTATGTTCAAATGACCCTTACTTAATAACGGCGCCAAAACTCTAGAGTAATGAATTGGCAATTTGGGTATGCCGAAGAGAAATCGTAAAGTGCTTCCTCCAAGTGAAAAGGTGACTTAAGAAGGAAAGAAGTCCTACGAGGAGGTTGCTAAGATCTATGGTAAGAACAAATCTTTTATTCTTGAAATTGCAAACAAAGAACAAGCAATTTGTGCTAGTTTCGCTGTCGCACCTCAGGCTGCAAGTTATATAACTGCTTAACTGCTTAATTAAGATGAAAACATTACACTTGTAAAATAAAATATTTCGAGAGAGACCGTGAATTGCTGAAACTCAGCCTCTGTTCACTGGTGCTGAACAGAAACACAGAGACAAAGGGTTTTGGGTGAAGTAGAAAGAAATAGCTTGACTGCTTTGCCAGGCAAAGGGTGCCACAGCGGGCTACTGCGGTCAAGACTGTGTGTCCTGTCCTGGAGCCGGTAATGCCCTGTCTTAAAGTGTTTAACAAGCAATGGGACATCAGCTGGTGCACATTCTTCTGATTGGTTGGTGGTTAGGTAATCAGGAGTCAACACTACCAACCTGGTTTCAACCAACATGGGTCTACCTGCTTGTGGGGAGATACAGTTAACTTTTCCCACCTGGTGTGGGTTTCAGTATCTGCAAAACAGTTCAAAGGATATGGCTGAGAGTATTCTCTGGTCCTTGAGGAAGAGCTAAAGGCCCTGGATTTTGATGGCTAAAGCAGTAGCCATTACAAACTTGCTTGACTGTCTTCCTTTCTTTTCGCATTTTCTTATTCCTCTGCTTAATTTTATTCTTTGAGTAAAGTTTTTCTGTAGCAAAAGGCAGGCGGAGGACATGGGTGGGGTCTCTACTGGGAAGGCCTTGCAGGGTCCTGCTCAGATACACACATTCAAATAACTTATTACAGGATATTATAATCTATATTATTATTGGTTATTATTGTTAATTCTGATTTATAAGTTAAGCTCTATCATAGGTATATATGCATAACAAGAAACATAGAACATATATGGTTTGATACGGTCCATAGTTTTAAGCATCTGCTGGAGTCTTGAAAGGTGTCCTCCAAGGCTAGGAGGGGGTACTACTGTATAAAGTATTTTGCTACAAAGTGTACAGATATACAGAATGTAAACTGTGGGTAAGTGGTTTTAATTTTGGAATTGAAATCGAGAATTCAGCATTTCTACTTGTTCTGATTAATTTCTTCTTAGTATCTAGACTCTGTTGGGTTATGAATATGAAGTTTATCAACATCTCACAATGAGTTTGAGAGTGAAATACATCATTTAAACAAAGTAGACGATAGGTGTTTGTTAGCTTCGAAACTAGCATGACAGTGCTCATGCAGAGATGATTAAAGGGGATTGTGTTTACTAGACCCTCACCATTTGGAATCTGTGAAACGGAACTGAAACTAAAAACAGCTCTGTTCTCACTTTATCACCCCTAATAAAATTTTCTAATTATTGTTATTTACCTGATATCAAGATGTAAATTACTCATGGTTAATGCCACTTCCCATATGATCTACCATTTTACTGGTTTCAAAACTCCACCTGTCATAGGTGAGTTGGTTTTTTGGAAAGCTGTAAAAAAAAAAAAAAAGCAGTAATACAAATAGCCAGTGGATCTAATTGCAGAGAGCTCAGTATGTCAGTGGAGTATGCACTTTTGTTAAATATCAAGACAGCATTTATTGTGGTGAGGATTGTAGTGAGAAAGAAGGGAAAATTGCATGGTGACACTTTCTTATGCCAGCCATGGACACAGTCTGAGACATTAACAGAATTTCTTCCATTCTCATTAGATTCATTTCAGTTTAAGCCTTCTCTGGTGTTTCAATCACAGGGATGTGAACATACAGCAAAATTTAAAGGTGATTCTTATTGTTAAAATGTTCCAGGCATAGGCTATTTGCTAGAAGAATTCAAACACAATTTTTAATCTCCCTCATTCTTTGTCCTTTCTCCAGGTTTTTTGTTTTATTTTTGTTTTTAAATCATTCCCTGGGCATACTAAGAGGCACAGTGCTGTGAGTTGGGGTCTTGAGCAAAGATATTTCAGTCAAGATACTTTATTAATTGTCCTTTGTAATCAACAATTTCCAAATGCTTGGGAACGTATCAGTAGGATGGCCTTATAAAACTCATAGGTAAGCAGAGATTAAAACTGTTTTCTCAGGGGAAACAAAAATGTTGCCAAACCCAAGAGATTTCATAAGAATCATGGGGACTGAGAGCTGAAATGTCCTTGGAAATGATCCTTGTGTTCAGATGATAAGCCAGAGGTCCACAGAGGTGAAATGAATTGGCTAAGATCAAACAGATACATTGTGGAAGTGATCTTTTCCTCCCAGCACTCTTAACATGTTTCAAGGTGAGGGGTGTGGGGGTAGTGGAGCGAAAGTCTACCAGTTAAAGTAGCAGGAAAAAGATTTAATGTCAGAAGTGATCTCTAACCTATGCCTCTGTACTCTGTCATTTGCAAACTTGACAAGCTGATGTGTATATGTGTGTGTGTTCATATTAAAAAAATATTTCTCCCGGCAGGTATCTAGAAGTTTCCTTTTAGGATGTTATAAATCAATGAAAAACTTTCCTTTTTGGACTTGTCTCAAGTCCTAATTCTATGCAATTTATAATATGGGAGAATCTTCAATGTCATTCTGAGATCAGTCAGTCATACCATTTTCAGAAATCTAGTTGGTAATAAAACTGTCTTCAGTGAGTATTATACTTTTGCATTAAAGGCTCAAAAATAATTTTTTTAACAGGCTTCTTTGAAATTTGGCAAAAGAACATCCAGCTCACTGGTCTGGTCTGTGATTCTTTGCTCCCCTTTTCAGCTGTAGAATATTTTCAGTTTTTCTTCAGTTTTTCCTTGAAGAGCTGCTTGAAGTGCTCTGAAAGCAGCTCAGAAGTCTTGTCAACAGGGCTCTGGGCACATTGGTGGGGTGGATTCTGTTGGCTGGCCCACCTGGGCTCTGCCAGGAAGATCCCACCATGGGAGACTCGGAAGAATTAAAGGATGTCACTGAGGCAGTGGCCACACAGGGGCAGCTTGCTGGAGAGATTTTCATTCTCTGGGGTGCTCTGGTAGAGGTTTAAGTGGTAGAATCATGTGTGTTAAGTCACATCAGTCCAACTCTTTGCCATCTGATGGATGGTTGCCCGCCAGGCTCCTCTGTCCGTGGGATTCTCCAGGCAAGAACACTGGAGTGGGTTTCCATGCCCTCCTCCAGTGGGTCTTCTTGACCTGGGGATCGGACTCATGTCTCTTGGGTCTCCTGCTTGGTCAGGCAGGTTCTTTACCACAAGCGCCACCTGAGAAGCCCATGAGGGGCAACCAAAATTGGTTTCCTTGCCCTGCCAGAGATTCTGTTAGCCATTTAGTACCCTATAATTAAGCAGTTTCAGTTCGTATTACTCTGCTCAGACTTCCTTAACAAAATGTTATAAACTAGGTGGCTTAAACAGCAGAAATCTATTTTCTCATAGTTTTGGAGCCTGGGAGGTTCCAGCCGAAGGTCCAGCAGGGTTTCTATCTGGGAAGAGGTCTCGTACTGGCCTGCAGATGGCCACCTTGCTGCATCCTCATGTGGCATTGTGTTGGATCAGGGCCATCTCTTATGAGCTTCAGTTCAGTCGTGTCCGACTCTTTGTGACCCCATGAATTGCAGCACGCCAGGCCTCCCTGTCTATCACCAAGTCCCGGAGTTTACTCAAACTCATGTCCATCGAGTTGGTGATGCCATCCAGCTTATGACCTTAATTACTTCTAAATATAAAGGCTTCATGTTGAAATAGTCACATTAGAGGTTAGGGCTTCAGCATAGGAATTTGGGGGGGCACAGCATTCAGTCCATAGAATGGCTTAAATTATTCGAATGGATTCTGCTTTGGGAAAATTTTTGACCCCAAAATACATGGGGTATAATTTCTGTGTTTTAAAACTTGAATTCATTGAGAAGAACTAGACACTTTTGTGCAATCCTCTTGTAAAACTTTTATTCTTTTCCATTGATGTTAAGTATGTTAAATGTCCTTTATTAGTAAGAGTAGAAACAAAATAGAGTATGAGGTTTTCTCTTTTCTCTCCATTTTCAGTTAATATGTGATTTAAAACACACGCACCCAAGGCCATTCTTTACAATTGCCTAATGTGGAAGCAACCTAAGTGTCCATCAGCAGATGAATGGGTAAGGAAGGTGTGGTGTGTGTATGTAGACACACACACACACACACACACACACACACACACACACACGGAATGGAATGCTACTCAGTCATAAACAATGAAGTCTTGCCATTTGCAGCACTATAGGAGGATTTGGAGGGCATTGTATAAATCAGACAGAGAAAGACAAATACTGTATAATATCGCTAACACAGAATTTAAAAAACAAAGCAAAATAATGAATTTAACAAAAAAGAAGTAGATTCACAGTGAGAACAGGAAAGAGTAATGTAGGTGTGGGAGAGTGAGAAATACAAACCCTTGGGTGTAAGATAGGCTCAAGGATGTATTGCATAACATGGGGAAATACAGCCAATATTTTGTAATAACTGTAAAAGCAAAGTAACCTTTAAAATTACATAAAATATAAAAAAATTAAAACACTAAAATTAAAAATAGAAAAACTATTATATGAAAATCCTATAAACAGTGATAGGTAAATATATTTTTAAAATTGAATACATTTTTAAGCTATATTAAATGATAAATTAAAAAAATAAAAAATTCCTTGGTATATAGTTTTCATATGGTAAAGTTAATGCACCCTTTGTTTTTTTAGCTATCTTTTCCAGAATCCTGGGCTGTTTTATCACTTACTTAGTTGCTAAATTACTTTTTAATACTATTTTAGAAATTGAAGTATAGTTGATTTACAAAATTGTCTTAGTTTCAAGTGTGAAGTGTGATTTCATTTTTAATGCACTCTTTTAAAATGTACAGTGAAATAAATTTAATGTCTAGTCCCTGTAGCCACCATCACATGTTATATAACATTTCTATCACTTGAAAACTTTTTTTTTTTGCCCTTGCTTAATGATAAGTTTATAAACTTGTATATATAGCTTTGACCATAAAATCACCCCAGGCAACCCCTGATCTAATTTCTATTACAATAATTTAGTTTTACCTGTTGTAGAACTTCATATAAATGGAACCATCAGCCTTTTATTCTAGCTTCTTTCACTTAAATATTTTTGAGGCATATCCATCCTGTGGAATGTGTATACAGTTCATCTCTGTTTTATTTTTTGAGGCTCATTTCATTGCGTGCCATAATTTATTTATCTGCTGACCTATTGATGGTTGTTTGAGCTGTTTTCAGTTTGAGGCCACTATAAACAAAGGTGTGTGAACTTTCAAGTAAAAATCATTTTGTAGATAAAATTTGGATTTCTCTTATATGAATGCTCAGCTGTAAGGTGGGCCATAATGTAAGTTAATGTTTAGTTTTTTAAGAATCTGACAAATGGTTTCTAAAGTGGTTGTACTGTCTTACATCTCCACCATATCTAGGAGTTTCAGTTGCCCCATAGTTTAACCAGTGCTTGCTGACATCAGTCTTACTCTTTCAGCCATTGTAGTGGGCATGTAGTGATATCTTATTGTGCTTTTAATTTGCATTTACTTAGTGGCTACTGGTGTTGATGATCTTAAGCTCTGTATGCTAATGCATGACTTTAAACTATTTTATGTTTCTTACAGCTCCATATATGTACAATCTAAAATCCTTTACTCTTTTCTACATTTTGTTCTTAATATTTTTCTTTTTCTCTGGCTTTAACATATCTTTAATGATAGTCATACTTTTTTCCATATGTGTTCTTAATAATATACAACTCTTGTATCTATTGTTCATAACTGTTTGAATCCAAACTTATTAGAAAGTTTTTTTTTTTCTTGACCAATTACCCAACCATGGACTGAACCCAGGCCCTCAGCAGTGAAAGTGCAGTGTTCTAACCACAGCACTGCCAGGAAATTCCTCCTACTCAAGTATCTGTAAGAACCTAGTCATTTTCTTCCTCATTCTATAGGTTACAATAAGAGTCAGAATTTCCTTTGAATGATCTTGCCTTTTAGAATCATCATAGAAGCTGCTGGCTTTTGTAATTTTTTGAAATTTGCCTTGTTTGTAAACTTAAGTTATAGATTGGGTCATGATTCATTGTACCTTTTCATTCATTCAATCATTTGTTTATTAATTCAACAAAAAGCCACAGTCATCAAGACAGTATGGTACTGGCACAAAGACAGACATATAGATCAATGGAACAAAATAGAAAGCCTAGAGATAAATCCACACACATATGGACACCTTATCTTTGACAAAGGAGGCGAGAATATACAATGGAGTAAAGACAATCTCTTTAACAAGTGGTGCTGGGAAAACTGGTCAACCACTTGTAAAAGAATGAAACTAGATCACTTTCTAACACTGCACACAAAAATAAACTCAAAATGGATTAAAGATCTAAATGTAAGATCAGAAACTATAAAACTCCTAGAGGAGAACATAGGCAAAACACTCTCAGACATAAATCACAGCAGGATCCTCTATGATCCACCTCCCAGAATTCTGGAAATAAAAGCAAAAATAAACAAATGGGATCTAATTAAAATTAAAAGCTTCTGCACAACAAAGGAAAATATAAGCAAGGTGAAAGGACAGCCATCTGAATGGGAGAAAATAATAGCAAATGAAGCAACTGACAAACAACTAATCTCAAAAATATACAAGCAACTTCTGCAGCTCAACTCCAGAAAAATAAACGACCCAATCAAAAAATGGGCCAAAGAACTAAATAGACATTTCTCCAAAGAAGACATACGGATGGCTAACAAACACATGAAAAGATGCTCAACATCACTCATTATTAGAGAAATGCAAATCAAAACCACAATGAGGTACCACTTCACACCAGTCAGAATGGCTGCGATCCAAAAATCTGCAAGCAATAAATGCTGGAGAGGGTGTGGAGAAAAGGGAACCCTCCTACACTGTTGGTGGGAATGCAAACTAGTACAGCCACTATGGAGAACAGTGTGGAGATTCCTTAAAAAATTGCAAATAGAACTACCTTATGACCCAGCAATCCCACTTCTGGGCATACACACCGAGGAAACCAGAATTGAAAGAGACACATGTACCCCAATGTTCATCGCAGCACTGTTTATAATAGCCAGGACATGGAAACAACCTAGATGTCCATCAGCAGATGAATGGATAAGAAAGCTGTGGTACATATACACAATGGAGTATTACTCAGCCATTAAAAAGAATACATTTGAATCAGTTCTGATGAGATGGAGGAAACTGGAACCGATTATACAGAGTGAAGTAAGCCAGAAAGAAAAACACCAATACAGTATACTAACACATATATATGGAATTTAGGAAGATGGCAATGACGACCCTGTATGCAAGACAGGGAAAGAGACACAGATGTGTATAACGGACTTTTGGACTCAGAGGGAGAGGGAGAGGGTGGGATGATTTGGGAGAATGATATTCTAACATGTATACTATCATGTAAGAATTGAATCGCCAGTCTATGTCTGACGCAGGATGCAGCATGCTAGGGGCTGGTGCATGGGGATGACCCAGAAAGATGTTCTGGGGAGGGAGGTGGGAGGGGGGTTCATGTTTGGGAATGCATGTAAGAATTAAAGATTTTAAAATTTAAAAAATAAAAAACTAAAAATTAAAAAAAAACCCCCCCCCCCCCAAAAAAAAAAAAAATATTGTGCTAGGCCTCATTCCAGGCAGTGGGGATATAGTGTTGAGCAAAACAGGCATGCAGTATTTTGGAAGATTCTAGATGCCATGTGACTTTCTAAGTATATTCTATTGTTTTTTTCATTTCAGTTTAACTATTGTTTGATTGCTTAAACATATTTAATGAGCACTTGTATGTGCAAGGCTTGGCAGAGAAACAAAATGAATACATTCAATGAATTTTTAGTCTTATATGGGATATGTCAATAGTTATTAGTTGAGTAAAAATCACATACTAGGAATGTCATTAGGGGCTGGGGATTCCCTTGTCAGGAAAGCAAGGCATGGTTCCAATCTCTATCTAGTGGTGGGAAGTGGAGGCAGGCATTATTCAAATAATCATGTAGACATGGACTGAGAGTCAGTGGTAGGGTGTAATGAGGATGTGTGCAGGAAGATCCAGTATGGCGCATGGCTTGTCATGTTCAGGGAAGGCATTGCAGAGGAAGTAACATCTGAGACGATTAAATCCAAGTGAAGGCAGAGAACATTAAGACCTTTATCCAGAGGCAGCCTGACACGTCTGAAAGCTGAAAATGGCCAGTGTAACTGGAGTTAGAGAACAAATCACACAAACAATGTCAATTTGGCTCTTCAGTGCATTGCAATCTGGCTTGTACCTCCAGTTCTCTCCTGGAATTGGTCCTGCAAAGGTCAACAGTGACCTTCTAGCTGTGAAATCCAGTGGATGCTTTCCATTCTTCTTACTTCCTGGACTCTTTCAAATACTGACCACTCCCTTCATCGCGAAGCTTCAACCTCAATTTTAGGATGCCCCAGCTGATTATCCTCCTGTTCTCTCACCACTCCCCCTCAGTCTGCTTTCTCTTTGCGTGACAGACGAGGCTTCTTGGATTTTGGCTGCTGTCAGCCTTGTTGGAGCTCCGCTGGTCCGCATTTAGCCATGCATGATGACATCGTGTGTGCTGTCTGTGCCATAGGAAAGTGCTATGCTCTGATTACAGCGCCTGAAATGGGGTTCTGACATTTTGGGAGCGATTGTATATCTAAAGCTAAGAAAATATTTTTTTTCTCTTATGTTTCTGAATAACCTAAGTGGGACTTGATAATCAAAGATTTATCCTGATTGTTTACTTACAACAAATGTACCCAGGCACTGTACTAGATGATATAGAACATGACAGTGAAGATTTCTGTTGTAACTGTCCTTCTGAATGCAGCTCGTGGGCTACTTTTTCCAGGAATCTTTCCTGAGCCTTGATGCTTCACCAGATACCCTCAATATGAGACCTCATAGTAACGTGAACTTTCTTCCTGTGTATTTTATACCACTTTGGAAGCATCAGTTTACTTTTTATCTTTCTTTCCATATTGAGAGTCTTCTCCTTTATACACATATGTGCCTAACAGACACACATGTCTACCCTCATTATTTGCAGATTTCATATTTGCAAATTTGCCTGATCACTAAAATATATCTGTAGAACCAAAATCAGTAATTGTGGGGTTTTGTAGTCATTTGCAGATGTGTATAGTGATGTTTGAATAGCTTGATACGTACGTTCCCAGCTGAGGTTGAACACGGAGACACTCTGCCTTCTTGTGTCAGCTTTTACTCTGTAAACAAGTGTCCTTTTAACAATCCATTTAGTACTGTATTTTTTGCATTTTTGTGCTTTTTGATAGTGGCTTAATTGTTTAAAATGGTCCCCAAGTGTTGCGCTACAGGGTTGTCAAGTGTTTCTAAGTGCAAGGAGGCTGTGATATGCCTTATGGAGAAACTACTGTGTGACAGATGATCTTCATTCGGGTATGAAGCTGTAGTGCTGTTGAGTATAAGTTCAATGTAAATGAATCAAAATATATGTTAAATAAGGTGTTTAAACAGAAACAGAAAAGGTTATGTGTCAATCAAAATGATGCCAAAGATGTTGTGACCTGTGACTTGCTGCCATTGTCATTAACCCTGTCATTTCCCCCAGAAAACTCAGTATTTGTTAATTTCAGTGTTTATAGTATCTTTATAGAACTTATGTCACTATAGCAAATAGTGAGAGTTGACTGTGCGTGTGTATGTGTGTACTATGGAAAGACAAGGAGAGAAATAAATAACATCTGATAATTGTTCAAAAAGGGAGAAAGATTGTCTTCTCAAAGGTAGAATATGATTCATATAGAAGTTGCTATTCATGATAATCCTTGATTAAAGTATAGAATTTCAATAGGTGGAGCTGAAGCATAGGGAATCCTAATGGAAGATAACAAAACATGGTCAGAGATTAGGGATGTTCATGGGTTCTTATGCAGTTTAGCTCAAAGTAGAGCACAGACAAGTGGTTAGTGTCGTTCTCTGTTGAGCCTCATGTGGGAGGGTAAGATGATTTTGGTTTATTTGGTAATAAATATTTAATAATAGTGTTTAATGTGTGAGCGTGTTTGTGTGCACACTCAGTCATGTGAGACTCTTTGCAACCACATGGATCATAGCCCTTCAGGCTTCTCTGTTCATGGACTTCTCCAGGCAAGAATACTGGGATGGGTTGCTATTTCCTCTTCCAGAGGATCTTCCTGACTCAGTAATCGAACCTGTGTCTCTTACATCTCCTGCATTGGCAGGCAGATTCTTTACCAATAGTGCCTCCTGGGAAGCCCGTACTAATTTAGCATTCATCTTTAAATGTTTTTTTTTTTTGTTGCCACTTAAATGGTTTTTTAAATATGGTTTTTAAAAATCTGCCTAACATCCTCTCCTAAGTTTCCAGTAGAATATCTATTAATATAAAAATAAATGCCAAATTCACAGTAACATCTAAAGCAGGTCTGATTACACTGCTAAAATTTGGAAGGAATTTTCAGCAAATAAAAGGCTGATAGCATTGATTGCCTCCTGGAAACAAGAGCAGAGTTGCTAGTTCTGGCTTGGAAATGTGAGGTGTTTAGGCAATTATCTTTTCTATGTAAATGTTACTTTTGGAGCTGCCAAGACACAAAGCCTTCTTTCTTTAGACAAACTAATATGCTACTGAAAACAAGTGGGGAGAAATGAAAGGAACTGTGTGGATGGTGTTACTGCACAAATATATCCTGGGTTGTATATTTTTCTGCCTCAAATACTGAAAATTTACCTGGAAGTCAGACAAGAAGTAGTTGGGTTTTGTAACCCCAGACATGAAGGGGCAGCAAGGGGAAATAGTTGAAAATGCTGAAAGGGAGAGTCATATGTGAAAGGTCAAAGATGGGAGGAACTGTGAACTCTGAGAGCTGTGTTCAACTGGAAGTGACACTTAGGAGACGAATTGGGAGACCTCATGTCTCAATGCCATTCCTTTCCCTCCATCTGAGTTCTTAGCCTCTGATGAATACAGCCAGAAGCCAGAAAACAAGGCAACATTTTGATTTTGTCTACAGGGATCAGGTTCCCAGGGCATACAGGAGAGTAGAGAAGCCTGGAAAATGGATCTGAAATTACTAAAGGGGAGAACACGCACACATACACACATATTGTATACAAATATAGCATAGGTGACATCTAGGCCTTCCAGTTTCCTAAAATCCATTCTATAGTGTACTGTGAAGAATAGTTCAGTTGATACTTGATTTGCCAGTAGTCCAGATTTCTATTAACAGCAATTAGTAATTTCTGAAATAAGTTGTTCAGATGAATTCATTACGTGAAATAATTCCCCTTGATATAAGAGAATGGCTAAATATCTGTCTTCAAGAATTTAAAGCTAGGGCTGCCTAAATGTAGAAGACTTGGCTCTCTCACTGTATTAGTCCTATATCCCTTTGGTCTTCAATAAAAGAATGATACATTTCAGGGACTGTCCTGAGTGAGGAAATTACTGAGTAGAAATGTTCTAGTGCTAAGTCTAGAGACTTTCTGTTACATAAAGAGTTTGGTAGTTATCACTCTGTCCATAAAGCAGGAAGCCTACTAAACTGAACATTAGCAACTTTTCTTGGATCTAGCAGAGACCTGAGGTCACATGGCAAACCACCATCCTGAAATCTGGAGAAACAGTGAATACATAGAATCACAGCCAAGACCAGCTTTATTGGAGCAGAAGCAGTAGGAGGCAAAAACTTGCAGGAACACTTAATTGGTAATGTTTCTAAGGTGCTAGGCTCAGATGGTAAAGAATCCATATAGAATTCAGGTATTGCAATGTGGGAGACCAGCATTTGATCCCTGGGTTAGGAAGATCCCCTGGAATGGGCAACCCACTCCAGTATTCTAGCCTGGAGAATCCCATGGACAGGAGGGCCTGACGGGCTACAGTCCATGGGGTTGCAAAGAGTCAGACATGACTGAGAGACTAAGCACAGCACTGAGGAGGAGTGTGGAATGATGTGCAAGTGAGACACTCCTGGGGACCCTAATCTTTGGGAGCCCTGACACTCCAGGTGCAGCATAGAACCCTGCTAGGATCTCATGATGCAAGGCTGAGAGAGAGCCTCTTATGGCTCTGGGGAGAGGGAAAGAGTAATCCTTTCAAAAGATGTGTGGAGCCTTCTCTGTAGCAAAGGTCCAGAATCCACGGGAAGAAAAGATACCTCTGCTCCAGCCCCCTCTAGACTTCACGCACTGCCATTGAGAAAGGGAGGGAAAGCTAAGAAATATCTGTGATGCCCAGGAGTAGACACCAGCTAAATCACTGAGATTTAACCGTGAGATTCCAGAATGCTTCACACCCTCCACACCTGCACAAAGGACTCTAGTAAAGTAACAGTGGATTACAGATTAAAGGGCTGAAGTTCAGTTCAGTCACTCAGTTGTGTCCGACTCTTTGCGACCCCATGAATCGCAGCATGCCAGGCCTCCCTGTCCAAAACCAACTCCCAGGGTTTACTCAAACTCATGTCCATCGAGTCGATGATGCCATCCAACCATCTCATTCTCTGTCGTCCCCTTCTCCTCCTGCCCCCAATCCCTCCCAGCATCAAAGTCTTTTCCAATGAGTCAACTCTTTGCATGAGGTGGCCAAAGTACTGGAGTTTCAGCTTTAGCATCATTCTTTCCAAAGAACACCCAGAGTTGATCTCCTTTAGAATGGACTGGTTGGATCTCCTTGCAGTCCAAGGGACTCTCAAGAGTCTTCTCCAACACCACAGTTCAAATGCATCAATTCTTCAGTGCTCAGCCTTCTTCACAGTCCAACTCTCACATCCATACATGACTACTGAAAAAACCATAGCCTTGACTAGATGGACCTTTGTTGGCAAAGTAATGTCTCTGCTTTTGAATATGCTATCTAGGTTGGTCATAACTTTCCTTCCAAGGAGTAAGCGTCTTTTAATTTCATGGCTGCAGTCACCATCTGCAGTGATTTTGGAGCCCAAAAATGAAGTCTGACACTGTTTCCACTGTTTCCCCATCTGTTTCCCATGAAGTGATGGGACCAGATGCCATGATCTTAGTTTTCTGAATGTTGAGCTTTAAGCCAACTTTTTCACTCTCCTCTTTCACTTTCATCAAGAGGCGTTTGAGTTTCTCTTCACTTTCTGCCATAAGAGCGGTGTCATCTGCATATCTGAGGTTATTGATATTTCTCCTGGCAATCTTGATTCCAGCTTGTGCTTCTTCCAGCCCAGAGTTTCTCATGATGTAGTCTGCATATAAGGTACATAAGGAGTGTGACAGTATACAGCCTTAATGTACTCCTTTTCCTATTTGGAACCAGTCTGTTGTTCCATGTCCAGTTCTAACTGTTGCTTCCTGACCTGCATACAGATTTCTCCAGAGGCAGGTCAGGTGGTCTGGTAAAGGGCTGAAAGACAGATTCTATCTGAGGAGTCCTTAAGGAAACACAAAGGCAGCTGTAGCATACACAAAAGCATTAGAGTAATTTGAAGTCTCTGGCATCCATGGCTATCGTAAACACTGAACATAGCTCAACTGCTAGCCATACTACCATAAATCCTCACACTACAGGCCAGTCCCTGTTAATTAAAAATTCATCTCTTCTAATTAACAAAATTACAAGGCGTGCCAAATAAAAACAATCTGAAGAGACAAAGTAAACATAAGGATCAGATTTAGAATGACACATTTTGGGCTTAGTAGGCAGGGAATGTAAAATACTTATGATTAGCATGTTAAGGGCTCTAATTAAAAAAATAGACAACATGTAAAAATGGGTGGATAATATCACCAGAGAAGTGCAAACTAAGAAATAATCAAAAAGAAATTCTAGAAATCAAAAATATGGCAACAGAAATAAAGAACGTGTTTCATGGACTGATGAGCAGTTAAGGTGCAGGTAAGGAAAGAATTAGTGACCCGGAATGTATGTCAGTAGAAATGTTCTAAAAACAGAGAAAAACAATTTAAAAAAGAATATCCAAAGACTGTGGGACAATTACAGAAGGTATGATACACATCTAATAGGATTACCAGAAGGGAAAAAAAGAGCGGAAGAAATACTGAAGTCATGATGGCTGAGAACTTTTCAAAATTAATGATAGACAACAAATCACAAATCTGGTTACCTCAGCGACACCCGGAAGGATAAATATTTTAAAAGTATACACAGAGGGATATCACATTCAAACTTCAGAAAACAAAAAGAAAATCTTGCAAGCAACCAGAGATGGAAGAATATTTTACTTAGGAAGGAGCAAGGATAAGAATTGGCAACAGAAATCATACAAGCAAGAAGAGAGTGGAGTAAAGAGAGCCATGAAAAAAAGAAATTAAGAAAAATATACCAATCAAAAATTCCCCATCAGGAGAAATTATCCTTCAAAAATGGAGGAAAAATAAAGACTTTCTCAAACAAAAACTGGGCATATTTGTCACCGGATGATATTTTTTTGTTTGCTTTTGTTTGGTTGGTTGCTTTTGTCACCTCTCAAGCCCATATTTCTTTCAACTTTCCAATTGCAGGAACCCCATCGGAGAATTCAAGTCCAGATGAAAGAGATGTTTAGTTTCCAGGGGAACTGTTGAGGGAAAATTCAGTGAAATGACCACTGTTACTTTTAGTTGAACAGTCTGTGGGACCCTCAGAAATACTGTCCAATCAGATGTTTAATAGAAAAGACTGCAGGATACTCTGAAACCAAAACCAGGGAACATTCTCTTGCCAAAGATGATATGCTTTGAAAGAAGGGTTCCAAATAGTTTACAGGAAGAAGAAAAATGGTATAGGTCAGAAACTTGAATCTCCATAAGCAAAGGAAGACCATTGGAGAAGTAGAGAAAGGCAAAAGTCTTACTTTTCTTAATCTTAATCCATCTAAAAGATAATATTTTTACAGTAATAATAATAGCGACACTGTGATTATATAGTTAAGTGAAATAAGTGATAGTGTATTAGTCTGCTTAGACCGGGTGCCTTAAACAATGCATGTTTATTTCTCACCTTCTAAGGCTGGTAAGTTTAAGACAGTGGTGCAGTGCAGTTTCTGGTGGAGGACCCTCATCCTGGCTTGCAGACAGCTCCCTTCTTGCAGTGTCCTCACATGGTTGAGAGAAAAAGGGCACTCCGGTCTTTTCTCCCCTTCCTTTTCTCCCCATCTTGAGATCCAGAAAATGCCGTGACATCTAAATCTATCTATCACCCAATGGCACTGTCTCCAAGTACTATCGCATTGGAGGTTGGGGCTTCAACATATGAATTTCAAGGAGATACAACTCAGTCCATTGCAATAGCAATGTCATAAGGGATAAAAGGGAATGATGGGGAATATTCTGTTATAAGGTACCTAAGTGGCATTTAAAATTAATAGTTTAATTAAAAATGTATTACTCTAAGGAAACCACTGAAATCTTTAAAAAGTGTAATTGATATGCCAGGAGAGGAGGTAAAGATGAAATCATATACAATGCCCACTTAAAATGAGAAGAGCCAGAAAAGGGGGCTTCCCAGTCCTTATCTCAGTGTTAAAGAATTCACCTGCTGGCATAGGAGATGTGGGTTCAATCCCTGGGTCAGGAAGATCCTCTGTAGAAGGAAAGGGCAACCCACTCGGGTATCTTGCCTGGGAAATCATGCGGACAGAGGAGCCTGGGGGGCTACATACAGCCTGGCAGGTCACAAAGAGTTGGACATGACTGAGCAACAAAGAAAAGAGAGACAAAAAGAAATAAAAACAGTAGAACAGTTTCAAACATAGTAGATATTTACCCAATTATATCAATACTAACTTTAAATTTGACTGGTCTAAATATACCAATAAAAGTACAGAATACCAGAATAGATTAAAAAAATAAGACCCAGCTGTTGTCTACTTGAATCCTATTTTGAATATAAAGACTTAGATAGATGAGAAGTAAAAGAAATCAGGACGATGCATCATGGCAACACATATACTTTGTCTAGGGCAGTAGTGAAGGAAGTGAAGTTACAGATTTATATGCTGTTGCTTTTATCATCTGAAAATCCAGAGAGAATAAAGCAGTCATCCACACTTTGATAAGGAAAGGAAATGGAATAATTGTCAGTTTTAGCATTAATTAACAGTTTTGGTGATAGTGATTTCCTAACTGCCCTTAAAAACCAAGCATCAGAATAGATTGATTCTTCAGATTTACCTGCGATTCATTTTCAGGGATGTTTTAGACCATGGTTGTCCTGAAGAGAAGATAAAACAAGACTAATGTGACAAGCAGAGGGAAAAAATCCTAAATAAGTTGACTGCTTAATTTCTTCCTTACTTTACTCTTAAGTGACTCCATTAGTGGTGAGTTCTTACCCTTTAGAATTAATGACTTCATTTGGATATCAAAAGTAAAATCATTCCATATCATAAATAATCATGAAGGTGTTTCTTCTGATTCTCAGAGAGAAAGTTGGCGAACATTCTAACAGCTGACATGATGTTCTTTTTTATGACAATCCTCTGATTATTATTTCAGAGTGCCACCCACATATTACAATTCTCTTTGTCTTGTCAAGAAATGATGTTGAAAATGGGAAAGGTTGCTAAGTGCTTTTGTGGAGATAACAAGGCGAAACACATTATTTTAAAAAAAAAAAACGTTCCATGCCAAAAAACAAAAGAGCACATGTCATATCTCGCCATTGAAAAATCTTACAATTCATAGCTTCTAAAATGTATACTGGTAAAATAATGTCTTCTTTTAAAGGAAGAAACACCATATTTTCCCACCGTGACATTAATAACATGTAACTTCCTTGAGATAGTGTTTTAAGGATGTATGCCGCACTAAATTTTGGAAAACGATTGGGTTAATTAGGCTGTAAGTACATTGGGTCATATAAGTGCAACTTGCGTTTAGAGAAAAGGCTGACTACTAGTAGCTGTTTTTATATTTCTCATTGGAATTAACCTCATATGTCCCGTAATAGCATTAAAGATACACAGCACATTTTGTGAATTTCTATTTACATGTTGTTCATGTAAAATGATTCAGATGGCATTCCTGAATCCTTGCGCTCTGTAAGTAAATAGCTATGACTGCCTTCCTGCAGGTTTCCTCTTCCCTGGGCTGGAGATAATATACTGGATAGTTTCCTTGCCCATCTGGCCAAGCTATTTGGTGATACACACACACACACACACACACACATGTGTGTGTGTGTATGCATGTGTGTGTGTGTTTTGAAAATGGTCAAATGTCATATGTTATTGGAGTTGCCCTTATTGCTTTATGGCACCTTAATTGTGGCCTCTTTGATTGCGCTGTTAACCAAGCAGTATTTGGTAAGTATAGCCTGCCTCCAGGAAAGGCCAGCAATGATCAGGGAACTAATTCTTCACTTTCCTTTTCTAGGGAGAATAGAAACAAATATACAAGTTGGAATCCTGCATAGTGCTATTTATTCCAAGTGTGTTCTAAGAGACTTCCGCAGGCAGCTCTGTTTCACATTTCTGGGGTACATGACCTGTAGCTACTCTAAAATTTTGTAGAGTCTCCAGGGCCAAAACTCTTATATGAAAACAATGTATTATTCAATTGGTGACTTTATGAGAGAACAGCATCTCTGCATTTACAAACACTGAGGAAAGTTAAAACCCAGTGAGGAGGGAGCACTAAGCCTCCAGCCCAGCGAGGTTTGCACCGTGAGGGAACTGACGCTCTCAGCTGAGGTGCTGGAGTCAAAGATTCCTCACTCTGCTATTAGAATTCAGTGTTACATCCCTGTCTTCTGCTTGAGGCACAAGCATTTTAATTGTAAGAAAAGCAGTTACTTATCTCACATAACTCCTTAACTTGGCTGTTTGTCTAATCATCACTTTATGAAACTGTGCTGCTGTTTTTACTTAGTAGAGTCCAAGGGGAATTAAAAGGCAAGTGCCCTTCCTCATTCCAGATAGACAACTAAACTCTTGAATATTCAATATTTTATTTGGCTTTAAAATACAGTATTAAGCCTGGGATAGCTTGTAATATCAGAGAGTAAAGTCATGTTCAGGAAAACCCCGATGATTTGGGAGAATGGCATTGAAACATATAATATCGTATATGAAATGAATCGCCAGTCCAGGTTCGATGCATGATACAGGATGCTTGGGACTGGTGCACTGGGATGATCCAGAGGGATGGGATGGGGAGGGAGGTGGGAGGGGGGTTCAGGATGGCGAACATGTGTACACCCGTGGCAGATTCATGCTGATGTATGGCAAAACCAATACAATATTGTAAAGTAATTAACCTCCAATTAAATTTAATAAGTTTATATAAAAAAAAACCTGAAAGAATGGGAGCCTGTCAAAAGAACACAGGAGCCAATCTGAGAGAATTCCCAATGGCCACAGATGGACAAATTAAGGCGACGGTCCCCAACCTTTTTGGCAGCGGGGACTGGTTTCGTATAAGATATTTTTTCCACTGACTGGGAGCAGGGGATGGTTTGGGGATGATTCAAGTACATTACATTTATTGTAGATGTGTTTCTATTATTATTACATCAGCTCTACCTCAGATCATCAGGCGTTCGATCCCAGAGGTTGGGGACCCCTGATTTAAGGGACAAAATAGATAACATTAATATTGGATTATAACCCAAGGAATGAAGTTAATACATATGCACCTATACTGATATGGATGAATGATTAAAAATAAATGGAGGAGAAGTTGCAGAAAAATACCAAATAATATAGGTAGTTATTTTGCTTTTTAAAAGGTGAAGCTTAATCCCTGCTCTCTGCCCCCATCCCTCTTACCCACCATGGGCTAGGTCTAGTGACTCAATTCCATAGACTAGAATAGGGGAAGGAAAAAAGTAATGCTAGAGTGGGAAAACCTAGCAAAAACTACCTTAAACAAGTGATAAAAGTTCACATTCCCATGCCATGTGGATGCCAAGTACTCCTGGTATGATGTGATGAGAAAAGCGTTTCATCTCTGAAGTGTTTTTCTCCCCAAATCTATAAACCCAGTCTAATCATGAGAAAGACTTCAGACAAACCCATATTGGAGTGAAGGGGGTGGTTTATGGGATAGCTTGCCAATACACCTCAAGACTCTTCAGGTCACGAAAAACAAGGCAAGTCCAGGGAACTGTCACAGACACAAAGAGATGGGGGGATATGACAACTAAACACATCATGTGGTGCTCTGCACTGGATCCTGGAGTAGGAAGATAACATTGATGGAACAATTTTTTGAAGGTTCAGTTCAGTTCAGTCGCTCAGTCATGTCCGACTCTTTGCGACCCCATGAATTGCAGCACCCCAGGCCTCCCTGTCCATCACCATCTCCCGGAGTTCACTCAGACTCACGTCCATCGAGTCCGTGATGCCATCCAGCCATCTCATCCTCGGTCGTCCCCTTCTCCTCCTGCCCCCAGTCCCTCCCAGCTGGCTCCAATCTCCAATCCCTGCCTCCATGATCACACTGCCTTCCCCCCTTCTGTGTCTCTCTGTGTTTCATTTGTCATTGGAATTAGAACTTACCAGATAATGTGGAGTGATCTTAAGATCCTTAATTACATTTACAGAGATACTTTTTCCAAAGAAGGTAACATTCACAGGCTCTGGGGATTAGGCTGGGGACATCTCTTTAGAAGGAGCCACCATTCATCTCTTTGGCCACCTCACTGGAAAAACTCTAATAATATACAATGTTGTGGGATGAATGGTGGCTCCTTCTAAGAGATGTCCCTAGCCTAATCCCCAGAGCCTGTGAATGTTACCTTCTTTGGAAAAAGTATCTCTGTAAATGTAATTAAGGATCTTAAGATCACTCCACATTATCTGGTAAGTTCTAATTCCAATGACAAATGAAACACAGAGAGACACAGAAGGGGAGAAGGCAGTGTGGTCACGGAGGCAGGGATTGGAGATTGGAGCCAGAAATCCAAGGTATCCCAACAACTACTAGAAACTAGGAGAAGCCAAGAGCAAAATTCCCTGTAAAGTTTTCAGGGGAAGTATGGCCCTGGGGACCGCTTGATTTTGGATTTCTGGCCTCCAGAACTGAGAGAATAAATGTCTGCTATTTTAAGCTACCATGATTGTAGCAATTTGTTACAACCACCTTAGGACACTAATGAATGTACCAACCTCAGTTTGTTGTTTTGAATGATGAACCACAGCAACATAATATGTTAATTTTAGGGGCACTAAGTACAGAGTATACAAGAACTCTCTGTACCATCTTTGCAAACTTTCTGTAAATCTAAAACTATTTCCAAAGAAGTTTAAAATAACACAATTCAACTCAAAAAAAGGTATAGATTTTACTTCTACTTTGTTAAGAGTCTGACTTTGAATAATACAACTACTATACCATTAGATTTCTTACAGATAGGGAGCTTCCCCAGTGGCTCAGTGGTAAAGAACCTGCCTGCCATGCAGGAGATGTGGGTTCGATTCCTGGGTTGGGAAGATCCCCTGGATAAGGAAATGGCAACCCACTCTAGCATTCTTTCCTGGAGAATTCCATGGACAGAGGAACCTGGTGTGGCTACAGTCTGTGGGGTCACAAAAGAGTTGGACATGACTTAGCAACTAAACAACAACAATCTTACAAATAAAAGCAAGCATTTCTAGAAGAGAAACTTTTCAGGTGGAGAATGTTGATATGACAAAATGCCAGCTCTGAAACAACAAATTCACATAGTCGGATTTTGTTGTGTTTCAGAGCTCCAGAAATTTCTTTCTGGTCTGTAGTTGATTGAGGTGATTGGTCTTAACCAGTGCTGTCAATGACACTGACACAAAGTACCCTTTGACCTTCAGTCAAGTATAAATCTACACTATTTTGCTTCCCTGCTTCTTAAGTTTACATCAATGGTAGCCAGTCAAGGTTGTTTTACAAAAAACTCACTGATCCAAATAAAGTAGCTTTTTTTAAATGTAATTTTAATTTTAACTAAAAGTACATGACTCGAAATTTATAAGCAAAGCAATGCACTTTTTGTAATTTTTAAATTTTAATTAGAAAATATGGAAATGCTAACCATGGTCATCTCACTCTGCTCAGTCCAAAGAAGAACCCCTTAGGCATGACTAACAAAGGTCCATCTAGTCAAGGCTATGGTTTTTCCAGTGGTCATGTATGGATATGAGAGTTGGACTGTGAAGAAAGCTGAGCACCAAAGAATCGATGCTTTTGAACTGTGGGGTTGGAGAAGACTCTTGAGAGTCCCTTGGACTATAAGGAGATCCAACCAGTCCATTCTGAAGGAGACCAGCCCTGGGATTTCTGTGGAAGGAATTATGCTGAAGCTGAAACTCCAGTACTTTGGCCACCTCATGCAAAGAGTTGAGTCATTGGAAAATACTCTGATGCTAGGAGGGATTGGGGGCAGGAGGAGAAGGGGATGACAGAGGATGAGATGGCTGGATGGTATCACTGACTCGGTGGACGTGAGTCTGAGTGAACTCTGGGAGTTGGTGATGGACAGGGAGGCCTGGCGTGCTGCGATTCATGAGGTCGCAAAGAGTTGGACACGACTGAGCAACTGAAGTGAACTGAACCAGCCTGAGGAATGCTACCTAAAATTAGGACTTGCCTTTAAGTGTATGAGTGACTCAGGGCAGAATGTGAGGGTTATTGTGTTGAACTGTATGTATTTAGTAGGAAATAACAGCTGAAGATATGGGCAGGAAGTCCTTAAAGTGAACATTCTGTTTCTCTGTGACTGAAAATTACACAACTGCAGAACTCAGCGGTCAGTTAAATACCTAGAAACAAATGCTTAATACTCAGGAAAAAGAGAAAGGAGAGACTCTATTTTTGATAGCATGAAGTAAAGTGAAGTGATTGTGACTATAAATCACCACAGATAGCCTTGCAACTGTTTTTGATGTATCATTGGTACTTCATTGATTACTTTGTGAAGCCCTTGTGGCCTCGTCACTGGCCTCATCCCAGCTCTCCTTACTCCTTTGATCAGGATGTATTATGAAAGAGTATATGGAGAAGGCAGCACAGCATATATTTTTTTCCTAGTGGAAGGAAATAATAAAAATAAAATAATCAATTTTTGGTTACATCAAATCAAATCAAATAATAATCAATTTTTATCTACTGAAAATAGCTAGAAAGGGCCATAAAATAATCAATTTGGTTACATAAAATAATCAATTTTGGTTACATAAAATAATCAATTTTTATCTACTGAAAATGGCTAGAAAGGGCCATTGAATTTTTGTATAGAAGAAATGAAGATATTCAAGACTATAAATTTTTAGAATAAAAGATACACTCGTTTTGAAGTCATTATAAAGCAATGCTATCATGGGAGAAAAATAAATAGCACCAACTCATACTTGTACTAATTTTTTTTTTTAGTTCCAAAAGCTAAAACCAAGTCCTTTTAAAGATGGATCTTTCTCATTTGTAAGAATACAAATTCTTAAGTTTATAAAATGTCTGGTTTTCACAAAGATACAGGGTTTCCCGGGTGGCATTAGTGGAAAAGAATCTGCCTGCCAGTGGAGGAGACACAGGAGTTGTGGGTTGATCCCTGAGCCTGGAAGATCCCCTGGAGGAGGAAATGGCAATCTACTCCAGTATTCTACTTTGAAAATTCCACAGACAGAGAAGCCTGGTGGGCTGAGTGCAGTCATGGGATTGCAAAAAAGTCAGATATGACTGAGTGACTGAACACACATATTTGGCCAAAATATTCTTTTTCCAAATATAAAGCCCCTAATTTAAGGCAATAGTAGATTCTCAAACTGATAAACAATGACTGAAAAAATCACATTATAAAGTGGCATAGGCTGAAAGGGTGAGAATAAGCCAAGTCTGTTATTTCAATAGTCATGAGTATGTTAAACTCAAGGCCAAGAAAAAATTTCTCCCATGGAATATAATAAAACCAAATAAACTTATATTAGCATTATTTCATCTTTCCTTTTCCCGGTCATGGAGTCCATTTGTTGTCAATCAGTGACACTTCTTGATTACTCCCTATTCTCTGAGCACTTCTATTGAGACCTTTGTGGGAGTGACTTGAAGAGAGAGTATACCAACAGTTTTCCTTCAAGGTGTCTAACTTCTGTTTTTTTTCTGTTATGGACTTTGTTGTTTATGTAATGCTCATTCTAATATTCACTTTTCCATCTCAGGCTTTCTTAAGGTCACTACTGTTGACATTTTGGGCCAGTTAAGTCTTGCAGGGAACTCTTTTGTGCATTATAGAATAAGTCTGTATGATAGCTAATTTTACATGTCAACTTGGCTAGACCATGGAGCCCACATATTTGGTTAAACGTTATTTTGTTTGTTTCTGTGAATGTGTTTTTTTTGGATGGGATTAGCATTTATTATTATTTTTTTTAAATTTTTATTTTTACTTTATTTTACTTTACAATACTGTATTGGTTTTGCCATACATTGACATGAATCCACCACAGGTGTACATGCGTTCTGGGATTAGCATTTAAATCAGTGAATTTAGCATAAAGCGGATTGCCCTTCATCATGTGGGTAGACCTTATTCAGCCAGATAAAGGTATTCATGGGCTTCCCTTGTGGCTCAGCTAGTAAAGAATCTGCCTGGAATGTGAGAGACCTGAGTTCGATCCCTGGGTTGGGAAGATCCCCTGGAGAAGGGGAAGGCTCCCCATTCCAGTATTCTGGCCTGGAGAACTCTATGGACTGTATAGTCCATGGGGTCACAAAGAGTCGACTAAGTGACTTTCACAAAAGTTTTAACAGGACAAAGGCTGACCTCGGAAATACAGGAAGGAATTTTGCCAAAAGATAGCCGTAGGCCTTGAACTGCAACTGAGTGTCCAGTCTGACAAGAATTACCAATCTGCAATGTTTTGTACTTTCCAAGCTTCCACACTTCTTATAGTTCCTGGTAGTTCTAACCTCCTCTAGGTAATGGCCTTCAAGTCACTTAAGGGTTGGGAAGTAAGATTTTGAAAAATCCTTCATTATTTTGTGCAGATGAGCTCTTGCTTGGAAGAATATTACGCTTTTGTCAGTTAACTTCTCTGCATGAGGCAATTAAAAAAAATAAGATCTCTGTGGCTTTTCCTAGGCTTTTATTGTTTTGTTGTACCTCATGTTCATGCCAACGGAAAAAAAAGAAATTTGTTCAATTATTTAATAATTGAAGACAGATGCTAGGAACTAGAATGTCTTCTTTAGAAAAAACCCAGAACTCCCATACCAGAAAAAGTAACCTGATAAATTAGAAAGAGAAGACAGTGACCACAGCTAAAGCAGCGAATCTCAATGTAGTTTTCCTTGTTCCCCGAAGCCTGCGACAGGAGCACACAGCCAGGTCACTATTTGCGCATGCAAGGGGCTTGCCCAGTCCAAAAAGACTGGTTCACGCTTGGCTCTGCCTTTATATTCCCAGACCTTATATCTTTAGTTTGCAACAATACTCACTGATAATATTTGAACATAAGGAAATTTTATAAGCACCAAAATTTACTTGCACCTGAGTGAGTTTATTTTAATCAAACTCAGGTTCAGGAAGGCTCAGTCTTCATGTTAGGGTAGAAAGCAGTGTCCCTCCACGTTTGCTGGCATTTTAGAAGCCTCATTTTCCTGTAAATCTTTTGGGGGCATTAAGGTTTTATTTTTTAAATTTATTAAATTAGACTTAATCTTAGAAACTGGGTGGCAAAGTTCCCATTTCTTCTGTAGGAAAAAAGAGCTGAAGATTAAGTTTGCTGCTGGACTGTATATGTGATAAGATAGGACTAGAGTTGAACACTGGATGAATTTGTTTCACTACATAGTTAAACACTGGTGTTAATTTGATATTTCTTCATAGGTGTGTGAAGTACAGGACTTTATGTTAGCAAAAAAATAATCCAAAGCAAGTATTTTCATAAATGCTATCTTCAGAAATTTTTATTAATGGGCATTTCAGTTGTTTAAAGGAGGAGTTTGGCTCATAAAGGAAAGTACAAAGAGAAGAGAGGGTCAATTCTGAAGTCATGAATAGTGACAAGTGAGATTATATGGAGAAAGGAAATCAATCCTCCCAAATGAGAAAGGGCAAAGGAGGAGGTGAAGTAAATGAATCATTACTCACAAGAATCCAGTGTCTCCACATTTGTGAGCTAGAATATGCAAAAAGCCTTGATGCACTAGGTAATAAAACATTATGAATAAATTCCAACCACCTTCAGCAACAAAGACATGAGAGAGGATTTGAAAAGTCCCAAGGGAGAATTTCTCTTCAAATTTTATTTTTATCCTTCCATTTATGGCCATGGAACTCTGAAATGGTGTAGAGTTCAGATGGGTCTGTAAACTTTATTTGACTATATCAAACATCAACCTTTGCAAAGTGGTAGCACAATCCTGATTTGAATTAAAATATTGCATTGGAGTCTGAGCATCACCTTTGATGAGCTGTTCTGCCTGGACAACATATTCACCTTTTTGGTGCCCCTTTTCCTTTTCTCTTCTAAAGGCTAAAGCTGTGGATCAGCTTCTCTTTCAAGTTCACTCTGACTAAAATTCTATGAGTGAGAAAATGACATTGTTGATGTTCTGTTGACTGGGAGAGTATTCAGTTTTCCTTTAAAAACTGTAATATCTGAATATTAAACTATTGCCTGTTAAAAGTTGAAGGGGGTATTATAAAAAGAGGAGGATCCTGAAACTTTACCAAAACTGACTAACAAGGTAAAATTGACCCCATCTTTCGAAAATCTTAAAAGAATTTAAAGATTGTGTTTTGTAATATAGCTTACTCTGTCTTTCTGTGTTGATTAGGGTTCACCAGAGAAACAGAGCCAATTTATATATGCATGTACATATATATGTATTTTTGTGTATATATATATATGCACATATACACACAGTATTCCTGTACCTCAGTATTCTTGTCTGGAGAATCCCATGGACAGAAGAGCCTAGCGGGCTACAATCCAGGGGTTTGCACAAAGTCAGACATGGCTGAAGTGGCTGAAACACACATGCATATGTGTATACATATATATGTATCTAATATTACACACACATCAATAATGATAAAAAATCAAGAGACTTATTATAAGACACTGCCTCGCATGATAATGAAGTATGACAAGTCCCATAGTCTGCAGGGTGAGTCAGTGATCTGGTGACTGAGGAAGACCTGATATCTTCGAGCTAGGAATCAGGAAAAAGTGGTGTCCTAGTTTGAAGGCCAGCAAGCAGGAGAATTCTTACTCAGGTGAGGGTCAATGTTTTTATCTATTCAGGCCTTCAACTGATTGGAAGAGGCTCACCCCCATTATGTAGAGCAATCTGCTTTACTCAGTCTGCCTCTTACAGTATTAATCTCGTCTGAAAAATCCTCACAGAAACACCAAAGATAACGTTCGACCAAATATCTGGGCACTCCATGGCCTGGCTAAGTTGATAGAAAATTAACCATCATACTAGCTAAAACGTCATAGCTGTTGCGTTCTGTGTTCTTACTTTATTTTATAGTGTATGTGGTTTAAATTTGGCAGAGACGCTGATGTGCTATTTCTTAGATTCTTTTGGAATCCGGAATTGGCACCTTGCCATTTGAAATGCCTAGTGCCATTAAGCATATGTGTTCTCAGTTAAGTTAGTTAATGAGATCCCATTTGCTTGGAAGAGTTTATGCTCCTTGGGGGAATAAAGTATGCTCTCTGACAAATTATTTGCTTATCCTAGGATGGAACCCATTATTATAATCTTGATAAAAAAAAAAAAGGATCTGTAAAAATTGAATAGTAGGGTCATGTCTAAACAACAGCATATATTTCAGCTAGGAATGAAATGACACATGGTTCCAGGGTTGGGGGACCCTTCATTACAGATGTTTAAGTGACTGTTTAAATTCAGAATGAAAGTAAAGGAGGATAAGTCTAGTACAAAAATTAAGATGGTAAGAGAGAAAAGAGGTAGGAAAGAAAGAAAGTACCAAAAAAAATAGGGCCTACTTGTCTGTGTGAAACGTTTGTGACACTTCTCTTTACTGTTGTTCAGTTGCAAAGTCGTTCCAACTCTGTGATCCCATGAACTGCTGAACCCAGGGTCCTCTGTCCTCAACTATCTCTCAGTTTACTCAGATTCATGCCCATTGAGTTGGTGATGCTATCTATGCACTTCATCTGCTACTGCCCCCTTCAACTTTTGCCTTTGATCTTTCCCAGCATCAGGGTCTTTTCCAGTTAGTTGGCTCTTTACATCAGGTGGCCACAGTATTAGAGCTTCAGCATCAGTCCTTCAAGTGAATATTCAGGGTTGATTTCCTTTGGGATTGACTGGTTTGATATCCTTGCAGTCCACAGGACTCTCAAGAGTCTTCTTCAGCACTACAGTTTGAAAGCATCAGTTCTTCAGTGCTCAGCTTTCTTTATGGTCCAACTCTCACATCCATACATGACTACTGGGAAAACCATAGCTTTGATTTTGTCAGCCAAAGTGATCTCTCTACTTTTTAATATGCTGTCTAGGTTTGTCATAGCTTTCCTTCCAAGGAGCAAAGTGAAAGTGAAAGTTGCTCAGTTGTGTCGGACTCTTTGTGACCCCCTGTGGAATTCTCAAGGCCAGAATACTGGAGTGGGTAGCCTATCCCTTCTCCAGGGTATCTTCCTGACCCAGGGATCGAACTGGGGTCTCCTGCATGCAGGAGGATTCTTTAACAACTGAGCTATCAGGAAGCCCTTCCAAGGAGGAAGCGTCTTTTAATTTTGTGGCTGCAGTCACCATCCACAGTGATTTTGGAGCCAAAGAAAAGAAAACCTGCCACTGCTTCTCCTCCCTCCCCCACTTCTATTTTCCATGAAGTGATGGGACCAGATGCTGTGATCTTAGTTTTTTGAATGTTGAGTTTCAAGCCAGCTTTTTCACTCTCCTCTTTCACCCTTATCAAGAGGCTCTTCAGTTCCTCTTCACTTTCTGACATTAAAGTGGTATGTCATCTGCATATCTGAGGTTGTTGATATTTCCTGGCAATCTGGATTCCAGTTAGAACTGGGCATGGAACAACGGATAGGTTCAACTTTGGGAAAGGCATATGACAATGCTGTATATTGTCACTCATTTAACTTATATGCAGAGTACATCATGTGAAATGCTGGGGTGGATGATTCATAAGCTAGAGTCAAGACACTTCTCTTTAGAGCAGGATTTTATGGCTCTGCCCTGAGGAGCAGAAGCTGTTTCACAGGTGTCACTCTGATCACCCAAAGCCTGACTCCTAAGGCTTAAAGGGTCACTTTTCTGAATGACCTTTTGTCCTCTTTATTCTGCCCCCTATAAGACTCTCACCTTCCCATGCACTCTACCTTTGCATATTCCATTCAAGGGTTAGGCCATCTTTTAAAACTGGATTATCATAGTAAGAGGGGAGCGAACGACTTTCTCTAAATGAAGAAAGTGAATGTTCCCTTAACCCAGATATCCTTCCCAAGAGTAAAGGATTAAATTCTGGCTCACCATTTTCTTAGAAAATTATAAAAGAGTCCTTTTTAAAAACCTAAAGTTGTTTTTGCTGGGAAATGTGAAGAAGCATCATTTCTGAATCTGAATAAATTCTACAAGCTGCATTGGGATTCTTCAACTGCTTGATTAATAGACATTCCTTGTAAATATAAGAAAACATGCTTAAGGGATTTATGAACAGATCAAGCAATATGTGTTTATATACAACTTTATACTTCTTCATGTAATACAAAGAGTTATATTTTCATGAGAGCTTTTTGTTAAAATCCCCTTTCTGTGTTCCCTCTTCTAGTTCTGACACACAACAGATTCACTGTCAATACAACTGAGAGAATACTGGGGAAGAAGGAGAGGGAAAGTCAGAAATTTAGTACTTGTTAATGAATGATGCTCTGTCGGGAATTGTGATTTTGCCTGACTGTTCTGGCTACAGGACCTTTCAGAGGTAACCTCCTCCTAAAATTCTAATACACATAAGAGCAGACACCTTTAAATAAATAATATTGATTATTTAAATAATATTGATGATCTCTTACTGGGGATTAGGATGACTCAGAACCAGGAGTCAAGGATCTGAAGAAAGATTGGGTGGGCACTGAAGTCAATTTCACTGACTTCTTGTGTGTGCTCAGTTACTAAGTCATATCTGACTCTTGACTGTTTGCTGCTCTGTGGACCAGAGCCGGCCAGGCTCCTCTGTCCATGGAATGGTCCAGGCAAGAATACTGGAGCAGGTTGCCATTTCCTACTCCAGGGGATCCTCCCAACTTTGGGACTGAAACCACATCTCCTGCATTGACAGGCTGTATGTATTCAACACTTATTTATGGATAATTTATTTCGTTTCAGGCACAGTTCTACCTGGTGAGCAAGAAATTAGGTTCTGCTTTCAAAGAAAGACCCAACATTTGTTACCAGTGATAATGTAGAAACAGTTAAAAATTTTTGTTAAAAAGAGAAATGATCAAGCAGTGACATAAACAGTGGTAAGTATGGGTGTAGCCTGGGCAGTCAGGGAACTCACTAAGTGAACCTGAGACTGATTCTTGGATGATCAAAAACGGCAAGCTGAGCTCAGAGGCCAGAACCTTCCCTCACTTCATCCAGTCTGCACTTATCTGTTTTGTGCAGTGGAGTTTAAGTCTTAGAAACTATGAGATTAGATAAAATTGAAAGAGCCTTAAGGCTTATAAAATTCTAAGATGTAGGCAGCCCTTGCTGTTTTATGGATGATGGGGGCAAAGATACTAAAAATGCTTATGTTTTTACTGACGAGTAATCGTGAGCTTATTGAACACTCACTACTTCGCAGTTACTATCCATTATTTCATTTAATGTTTGAAAGACTACAATGGATTAATGCCTGTTGCTGGTTCATGATCACCTTTTACTGTTCTATCACCTAAGTTTTGACAGTGTTTCTAAAGTAGAAGATGCCTTTACATGACCTCCAGTCTGCGGTGTGAATCCATCTATCTACCTACCTGTCTACCTGCTTACCTGCATGTGTGTGCTCAGCTGCTCAGTCATGTCAGACTCTCTGTGGCCACCTTGGAAGGCCACCCACCTACCTACCTACTTCTTATCTCTCTTCTTATCTATCCATCTACCTACCTACCTACCAACCTACCTTTTCTCTCTCTCTATCAAATGTTATCAACTGTCTTCTGAAATAAGTTTTTCAAAACTATTTATCTTCTGCAATGCATTCTGATAGTTTTCTCTTTGATTCTACTCTATTTCATGTTTTTAAATAAATATTCGTCATTAGTAACTAAGTTGATTTACAGCTCATTCCCCTCCAACTCTGTCAAGGTATAATTGACCAAGGTGTACTTAAAGTGTATTTAAAGGTGTATTTAAAGGTGTATTTAAAGTGTACAAACAATATGTTTTGATATACATATATACTGTGAAAGGAGTCCCCTCAAAGAGTTAATTAATGAACCCATCACCTCACATATTTATTTCCTTTTTGGTGGGGTTTTTAAAGATTTATTCTCATAGTAAATATTTCAATTATACAACACAGTGTTATCAACTATAATCATTGTGTTGTTCACTAGAACTTAGACCTGGTTCATGATCTTAAAACTGAAAGTTTGTACCTTTTAATGAACCTCTATATCCCCTGCCCTACAGCACCTATCAATGACTTTTCTCCATTCTATGAGTTTGATGTTCTGTTTTGTTTTAAAATTCCACATATAAGCAGCACCATGTAGTACTTTTGTCTGTAAAGTCAAAGAGGAGAGTGAAAAAGTTGGCTTAAAGCTCAACATTCAGAAAACAAAGATCATGGCATCTGGTCCTATTACTTCATGGGAAATAGATGGGGAAACAGTGGAAACAGTGTCAGACTTCATTTTTGGGGGCTCCAAAATCACTGCAGATGGTGATTGCAGCCATGAAATTAAAAGACGCTTACTCCTTGGAAGAAAAGTTATGACCAACCTAGATAGCATATTGAAAAGCAGAGACATTACTTTGCCTGTCTAGTCAAGGCTATGCTTTTCCCTGTGGTCAAGTATGGATGTGAGAGTTGGACTGTGAAGAAGGCTGAGTGCCGAAGAATTGATGCTTTTGAACTGTGGTGTTGGAGAAGACTCTTGAGAGTCCCTTGGACTGCAAGGAGATCCAACCAGTCCATTCTGAAGCAGATCAGCCCTGGGTGTTCTCTGGAAGGACTGATGCTAAAGCTGAAACTCCAGTACTTTGGCTACCTCATGCAAACAGTTGATTCATTGGAAAAGACCCTGATGCTGGGAGGGATTGGGGGCAGGAAGAGAAGGGGACGACTGAGGATGAGATGGCTGGATGGCATCACTGACTTGATGGACGTGAGTCTGAGTGAACTCCAGGAGATGATGATGGCCAGGGAGGCCTGGCGTGCTGCGATTCATGGGGTCGCAAAGAGTCGAACATGACTGAGCGACTGAACTGAACTATTTCACTTAGCATAACGCCTTCCAGGTTCATCTGTGTTGTCAGAAATAACAGGTTTTTCTTCTTATTCAAAGGTAAATAATATTCCATTATATATAATTTTTCTTTAATCATTCATCTATTGATGGAGGTTAACTTGTTTCCTCCATTATTGTTGATAATGTTCCTTTAAACTTGGAAGAACAGAAATCTCTTCAGGACAGTGATTTCATTACCTTTGGATAGATATCCAGATGTGGAATCATTGGATAATTTGGTAGTTCTGTGATTCATATTTTGAAGGATCTCTATAATTTTTCTTTTCTTTTTTTTCTTTTTTTCAGGGGGTGATATAAATATATTTTGGAAGCTGCCTGTGTACTCTGGGGTAAAGAACCAGTACAGAGGGGCTCCCCGCCTTCTCCGTGCTCATCCGCCTCCTCTACCGTCACTCCACAGACCCACCCCACCCCACCTACGTCTTTCTAGGCTTCAGGATGACAGTGAGTCAAGAGGCGTCTGTGGGGGGTGGGAGGGGATGAAGGAGACGTCTCGGGGGCCAGGAGTGCAGCGTCATGCCTCGGGCTGTTCTCTCTAGCCTGGGGCCTCAGGGCCTGTTTATTCCTCCAGGGCCCTGGGGGTGTGGGGTGTGGGAGCGGTGCAGGGAGGACACGGGGGCTGGACGTGGGGACCTTGAGAGGCACAGGTCACCCACGCTCTGTACTTTGCCCTTCCCTGTCCATCCCAGACCTACTCAGCTCCCACTGTGCCTAAGCAAATGGGATGGCTTGAGGACTGGGTGCCAGGGACCCCTGGGAGGGGGCATAATTTTTCTATAGTGTAGACGCCAGTTTACGTTTTTACCAACAGTGTGAAGGGCTCCCTTTTCTCTACATCAGCACCAGTGTTTACTGTCTCTCTTATTTCTGGCAATAGATCTTAAACAGGTATGAGGTGGTATCTCTGTGTTGTTTTCACTTGTGTTTCCTGATGATTAGTGATGCTGAGCAATTTTTCATATACCTGTTGGCCATCTGTACATCTTTTTTGGAAAAATGTCAGCTTGAGTCCTGTATCAGTTTAATTTTGTGGGGTTTTGATACTGGGTTGTGTGAGTTCCCTGTGTATTTTGGATATTAACCCCTTATCAGATGGGTGATTTGCAATCTTTTCACTTGTTCCATACATGACCTTTCCAGTCCATTGATGGTTTTCATTTCTGTGCAGCTTTTAGGTTTTTGTAGTTCTGTTTGTTTATTTTTGCTTTTGCTGCCTTTGCTTTTGGAGTTACAACTCGCTTTTGAAAATCACTGGTATGCATAATAACAGTTGTGGTTCTGCATTTGCTTCAGGATAGGTCTGAATTTGAATCCTAACTCAGCAATTCACCACTATTTGAATTTGAAAAAAAATCACTTTACTTTTTCAGTATCCTTTTCTGTCATCTGTAACAAGGAGTCAATAAAAGTAACTCTTTTAGATAGTTTTGGGGGGATATTAAATGAGCTAAATCAGTTGAGTTCAGTCACTCAGTCATCTCCAACTCTTTGCAACCCCATGGACTATAGCACGCTAGGGCTTCCTGTCCATCACCAACTCCCAGGGCTTGCTCAAACTCATGTCCATTGAATCAGTATAATATGTAACATAGTAAGTGCTCAATAAATGGTATCTAATTTGTATTATTAAAATTTTCTCTTAAAGTGTGCATGCTTTCAAGTATCTACAGTGAATAAGAACATAAACTTCTGATACTTTCAAGTATCAGTCATTTTCCAGTTGTTTTCTTTCTGCCTGCCTGAAAGAAACAACAATTATACATAATAATAAACATAGCTCATAAATTAGGCATATTACACATCTTTAATTTAGGATGAAGTTCTAATTTACTATATATGGCTTACTTTATTCTGATATACTATAGCAAAAGTCTTCCAAAGTAAAATATCTCATATAATGAAGCCATCTCCAGGTGGCCTATTCCATAGGCCCACTGTCTTCAATCACTTACTCTATAAGTGAAACTTGCTCAGTCACATCTGACTCTTTGTGACTCCATGGACTGTGGCCCACCAGGCTTCTCTGTCCATAGGCTTTCCCATGCAAGCATACTGGAGTGGGTTGCCATTTCCTCCTCCAGGGGATCTTCCCAACCCAGGGATTGAACCTGGGTCTCCTGCATTGCAGGCGGACTCTACCATCTGAGCCACCAGGAAAGTCCACTAGACAACTCAATTTTAAAAAAGATATTGTAGAAATATGACTAACATAAACAATAGTATCTAAATTATGATTTTGTTTTCTAATCTCCCAATTGTTCTGAAGTTTGTATGCTATTAGGCTTCCCAAGTGACGCAGTGGTAAAGAATCTGCCTGCCAAGCAGGAGATGCAAGAGATGAGGGCTCCATCCTTAGGTCAGGAAGATCATCTGGAGTAGGAAATGGCAACCCACTCCAGTATTCTTGCCTGGAAAATTCTGTGGGCAGAGGAGCTTGGCGGGCTACACTCCATGGGGTTGCAGAGTCAGACATGACTGAGCATGCATGCAGAGATTTTCTGAACTTTCAAAAAATGACTATTGATTGCCAGTGACCCAAACATTGGCCTGTGTCAGTACACATCCAAACATTGGCCTATATCAATACATTGTCTATATCAATACATATTAAGTGATACCAGTTGATATTAAGTTAGTCACTCAACACTTCTCATATCATTTCATTAGTCAGAAGCTTTTGTAGTATAAACTCCATAAGAAGAGAGTTGATTGTATGTGTTTTTATGTTTGATAGTTTTCCTTTTTAGTATTCTTTATTGCAGATTTGGAAACAAATATTTAAGCCTCAAAAAGTGAATACTCTCACATAGTATTAATAAATTCTTAAATGTAAAACTACAAAAATATAATTCTTATCTAAGACTGGTTTACATTTTTATGATTAGAAAGTACAAGAGATTTCATTTTGTATGTAGATTTATTCCATAAGGCACTGTATTTCCCTTTCATTTATTCATTTCTTTCCTTCTTAATAAGCACTTGTAGTTCCTGTGAATTTCCCAGGTGATTCATGGAATCCTATATTTCTTTTAGCACATTAGTTCTTTAATACTAATTTTAAAAAAACTGAACTATGTTTTGATAAAATGTGTTGTGAATTTCTGCTTGCCTATTCTTTAAGTTGACTCTAGTTATGGCGAAAGTTGCGTAATGATGCAGTTTACTCGCCTCTGGATTATTCCAGTGTCAATGGACTGTGACTAGTCTATTCCGCTTCAGGACAAGACACAAAATGGCAAGCTTGATGCTGAAAATCGTAAAGTTCATGAGTCGACATTCAAAATAATAACATTCATTCCTCAAAATAACGGCACTCTTTTTTGTTCTACAGTTGTGTTATTGAATAGTCAAGAATTGTTTGTTGCTCCATGAAAAATTTATCTTGAATGTTCAATTCTGTGTGGTTCAGCTTCATCACAGTTTATATATAGAATTAATAGATGTTAAAGATAAAATGTTTTTCAAAGTTTCTTTTAGAGCTGATGCCTGGTTACAAGTCACTAAAACACATCTTTAAAAAGCAGCATATCTGGTTGCTTGTTATGCTTATTTCAAGAGTGAAATAAAGTTAATATTATCTTACATTGACCATTATAACTGAAGGACCAAATGTTGTTAGAAATAGCAACTACTAAAATGTTTTCCTGTGGATTGTATCAGTTGATCCTCATTCCACCCTGTGAAATATTAATCTTACAAAAATAATAAAAGACTCAAATCAGTTATTTATCAGTGCCTTATATGTGCATTATCTTACAACTAACTTACAGGCCATTTACTTCTATTATTTGTATACATTATGTGCTTAAGAGGGTTAAACACTTGCCCCTAACCTCATACTTATACTTAGTAGTTGGTAGATATATTAATAGAACTTGAACTCTAGTCCATCTGATTTCAAAATTATGTCCTGAACCAAAAGTATAAAATTGGCTTTTTAACTACGTTGAACAGAGCCTTCAATATGGTGTGGCTAAATTTGAATATTTGAACTGTGATGTGCAAGAAAAAATAGTCTGTGTTTCTTTAAAGTTCAGATCTCATCACCACTAATGGGGTAAAAGTGGAGAAAGTTTTCAACTCAGTGTAAGATAGAATGTCTTAATAACTAGTGCTTGTCAAGAATAAATCAGGCTGCTTTTATAATTTTATTGTGATAAAATACAGCATAAAATTTACCATTTCAACCATTTTTAGATTCACAGTTCAGTGGTATTAAATACATTCATAATATGCAGCCATCACCATCATCTGTGAAAGAGCTGTGAAGACTTCGCTCTTTTCATCTTGTGAAACTGAAACTATACCCATTAAATCCATTAAATATCTCCCCATTCATTCCTTCCTCCCTCAGCCTCTGGCAACCAACATTCTTACTGCCTCTGTAGTTTTGACTCCCATACATTTCTTATATGAATATAATCACACACTATTTGTCTTTTGGGGATTGGTTTATTTCATTTAACATAATGTCCTCAAGATTTGTCCATGTTGTAGCATAGGTCAGAGTTTCCTTCTTTTTAAAGGCTGAGTAATATTCCATTTTATGTATATACCACATTTTGCTTATTCATTCATCTGTCAAGGTACTTTTGGATTGTTTTCACATTTTAGTGATTGTGAATAATGTTGCTGTGAAGGTGATTGTACAAATGTCTCTTTAAGACTTTACTTTCAATTCTTTTGGGGTATATACCCAGGTAATATGTTAATTCTATTTTTAATTTTCAGAGGAACTATCACAGGGGCTGTACTGTTTTACATTTCCATGAAGAGTTCACAAGTGTTTCAGTCTCTCCACATCCTCACTAATACTTGTTATTTTCTGCCTTTTTTGATAGTAGCAAATCTGGCTTGTTTTGAAGTGATTTCCCAATCATTGGAACTATGCATGCAGTCTGTCAGGGATAAGAGAGAAGCAGTTTGTGTACCTGGTGTGATTTAGACTGTTCCTTGGGTGGCCTTTTGAATACTGGATTCTGTGGTTGTGTTTATATGAAAATGGATTCGTCACTACTGGGCATATTGAAATAAGCTAACTGTAAAAAGAAAATGATGATGGAGGGTATGTTCAGTTTTGCATTAAATATCCCTCAAATTCCATAATAGACACTTGGGATTTTAAAAAGCTATTCTAATAATTAAATGCAATTATTGTGCATTTAGGTCTTCTCAGCTGTAAAAGGTATTAGATAATCATGAGAACATAAGATTGAAAAAAATGGTGATTTAACACTTGTGGGAAGAATGATTCTGCTGGAATCAGCGGAATGCCTTGCTGATGCTAAATATTACAGATACACATTGCACATTGTGCTGCTAGGCCGTGTTTTACCGACAGAGGGAGAAGTTTCACATTGAACTCTAATATATGGAGATGACATAAGTAAAGAATATATATCCTTAAGTTTTCTCACCTCATGCTATTACAGTTAGAAGTCTGCTGCAGACAATTTGACTATTCTATTGTTCTTGTCATTGCTTGATATGAAACAGCAGATACCTTTGTAATTCTGTATGTTTCCAACTCCAGTATATGTGTGATATTTTGAGTTTAATAGGTTTCTCTTGTTATTTATTTCATGAGAGAGACAGTAATGTTCATGTTTGTTTGGCAGTAAGGTCAAGGTGTTTTATATCTAAGAATATAAATTTCTCTCTAAATTGTTTTTAGTCGCTCTATTTTTGTGAGGATTCTGTTGGTATTTCTCAGTCCTTTTGGTTTTGCCCTTCTCAATTTTAATATTTGAGTGGTTTCAAACTTCAGTTTACTTTTCAAAATTATCTTCCTTTTATTACACAAGTAATATATTCACTTAGTAAATAATTCAAGGAGTTCAGAATACAAAAGGCAGAGTTCTTCCACCTAGCTCCTCTTCCACTCCACAGAGCTCATCTATGGTATTTTCTCCTGGTGGTCACATTTATGTTTCAGATAATTTTCTACCTTGATTTGTTGTTACATCAACTAAAAGCTATCTGTAATAGGAGATCTCTATTACAACAGATGACAAGCTTAGCTCACTTACTCGAACCCCCACTCACTTCCTCATCTCTTCCTTCTGCTGTTATTTGATAGAAGATTAGTCAATTCTCTCCGTTTGATATCTTTATAATATTAATATATTTAAAATTAAACTAAATATATTTAAGTTTCTATTTATCCAGCAGCTTTAAGCAATATACCCACTTTGTAAATTTAGAATTTAGCATCCCTCAATGTCTTTCCACGATCCACTCTCTCTTAAAATTTGCCGATTTTTACACTTAGCCAATTTCTAAAGATCTTATGACATTTTATTTTCTTTCTTGAGGACCATCTCTTTTTAGTAGTGTTTTACTGTGACTTTTCCTGGCATTTTCCCATCACATTTTTTTTTCCTTCTTGTTTTGCAAAATAATAATGTACCTTTACACTGTCACTAACTTCATCCTGTTTCTTGAGCACAGAACTGATTTTTAAAACACCCCACTGTCTTTTTGAAGGTCCCTTAACAGGCATCCTGAGTTTGTTCACGTGTGGACATCCTGGATGGTGCTGTGCATCTAAGTCAGTTCTGTTGTTTGGGGTGTCTGTGTATCCTTCTGTCTTGGAATTTTTTTTCCTATATTCTTAGAATAAACCATTTAGTAAATTTTTTTTCTATGAAAATGTTTTGAAGACTAAAATATACAAGTTTAGAATATCTAAAATGTCTTCTCTTTCCTTCTCATCAAACAATAGTAATATTTTGGTTACTTACAGTTTGCTAGATTGAAAATTTATTTTCCTCATAGTTCATTGCAGAGGCCAACTTTTTAGCTTGTCAATATCCCATCTTTTTCTTTCCCTCCTGGAAACTTTTGTCCTGGTGCCAAATCAAAGGTCACTTTGGCTGCAATGTAGACAGTAGGCTGAAGGTGCCTGAGTGGGGCCTGAGAGCAGTGAGGGGGCCCTGAGGCAGGTTAGGTGACAGGTTCTGCTGGTTTGTATTTAGGGACTAGTGAGAAATGGGGAGAAGTAGATGGATTCCAGAAGGGTTTAGGATTGGACAGACTGGATATGAGAAGTCAGGGAGAGGTGGTGTCAAGTATTGATACTAAGGTTTCTAGGGCTAAGGAGCTGTGTGAGTGACAGTGCCAAGGTCTGAAATTAAGGGCGGCTCAAATGGGAAAGAATCTGCCTGTAAAGCAGGAGACCTGGGTTTGGTCCTGGGGTCGTGAAGATCCGCTGGAGAAGGAAATGGCAACCCACTCCAGTATTCTTGCCTGGGAAATCCCATGGACAGAGAAGCCTGGTGGGCTACAGTCCATGGGATTGCAAAGAGCCAGACAGAACTTAAGCAACTAGTACAACATGAAAGAGGAATGGGTGCATGCAGGATTATGATTTGATTGTGAATATGTCAAGGCTCATTTCAGACACCTAAGAGGTAGGATTTATGAGTCTGGGACAAAAAAATTATGTTTGAACTGAAGATACAAAGTTGTGAGTTATTTGCTTATAGGTGGGAATTGAAAGTGTTGAGTGCATAAGAATCATGTAGGGAGTGTAGAGATGGGGAAAAAAAGGCTCAAGATCCTGAGTAATTACACTGATATTGGAGAAATTCTGGTCAGAGGAGAATGGGTTCAAACAACAGACAGATAAAGAGGATCTAGATAATTTTGAGAAAAAGCAGACATTTTTGCACAAAGAAGCAAGGAAAGGAACTTGCTTCTGAATGGAAGAATGGTCAGTAGTACAGAATCTTTCCAAAAAGACAAGTCGGATGAGAACTGCCATACTTGTAATCCGTGATGACATTACTGAAAGTGTGTTTGTTAAAGTGATAGTCCCTGGAAACAGTTTGGTGTGAGTTGATACATGAGTGAGAGGCTAATATTGAAAACTCTCCAGACAGATTTGGCCATGAAGAGAGAGTAAGGCTGTTGGCGGGAACAAATGGTAGAGTAGGTCTCATTTTATTTGCTTTTTTAAAACATGGAAATAACCTGAATATGTTCAATAACAGTAGGTAAATAGCTTGTTAGAAGGCTAAGTTGAATATAAAAGAAAGAAAAGGCGTAATCTATGCTAGGAGATGGCAAACTCTTTCTGTTAAGCGCCAGATGGTAAATGTTTTAGGGTTATAGGTTATATGGTCTCTGCCCCAACTATTAACTGTGACATTATAGACCTAAAGCAACACAGACAATACAAAAATGAATGAGTATGGATATTTTCCAGTCAAACTTTATTTATGGATGCTGACATTTGAATTTTATATAATTTTCACACATCATGAATATTAAATTTTTTCTAATCTTTTGAAAATGTAAAGCCAATTTCTTAGCGCTGGGCCATATAGAAATAGGTGAGAATAAGAGATAGTTTATCTCCCAGTTCATAAAATTTAAGACTCCTGAGGAAGTTGGCGGGGGATTTTCAAAGAAGAGGTAGAGAAGATTTGTCTTAAATTTAGGAGAAAGGGACAAATTCTGGTTTCACTGCATAGCAGCGCTCTGACCTTGGGAAAGTCCCTTAGCAGTTCTGGCCTAGTTTTCTCATGTAGATTACCATACTTGCAATCCCATAATCTTTTTCTTTTCTTGAAAGATATAGGCTAGGCCCTCCAACATAACTTCTGACACATTTAAAAGATCGCAGCAACATTGCCAGAGTTATAATAATTGTTTGGGTAATTTCTCTCTCAGCAACAGTGACTTAAGGCCTAAGGTAGACACTGAAACACAATTGAATCCTGAAGGCAAACATCGCTTCTTTATTATACACCTATATTGCATCTTATTCTAACTTTCCAAACCGCCTATACAAAATGAACAAGTGTCTGTTACTCTGAATGTCAAGTAAGTCCTAAATTGAGAGGTGAATGATAGGATATTTAGGTTTTAGTGAATTTTGCTAGTGATTGCTATTGTTTCATATCACTCTGTATGAGCTTCCCTACTTAGTAAATAGAGTTATTTCAAATATTAATGCTAATAATCAAGATTAGTATGGTCTAATATGTTTCCTCAGTCTTACTACTTTCTCCCTGACATCCTTTAGAGTATAGATATCAGAGCAAATCGTAAAACATGCAAAGAAATAAAAAATAGATCATATCTTGTATTTTAAAGATATTTGGAAGCCATTTATCATCAGTACCTTTCTTAATACTTAATTACAATATTTAAACATAAATAAAAACCATCTGATATATATCCCCTTCAGCACCCTTGGCATAAAACAATAAACAGCCTTGACACTTTTCCCTGTTGAACTTGGAAATAGTTTCAGAAGTCCTCTCCTCACAGGTTCCTAGAAATCCCTACCTCTGTTGCAGGAGAGGAGACCAACATAATCTCACTTGGTTAAATATTTAGTATTCTCTTTTCATTTTGGAGCACTGTAAACTTTGCTAATAAATTACACAATTTTGTGATTCTTTGTCACATTGTTGGAACTGAAGAGAGATCTCATCAATTCCAGATTAACAGGCACTCAGTTTCAGGCTATCAGTTTTTTAAGAGCAGAAACATTATCTGTATGAATTATGTCAAATTGCTTTCTCCTCAGTGGCTGGCACAGTGCATAGTACAGAGTTGGTGCTCATTCATTCATTCATTTCACAAAATACTGAATGCCTCCATCTGTGTCAGGAATTATTTCGGGAAACAGTAAGAGGATAGTGAGCAAACAATGCACACACATCTGCCTAGTCATAGGGGGAGAGAAGACAAGCAAATCAACATATAAGACATACAATGGACAATTTAGATAAAAAAATTAAAATAATGTTAAGAAAATAGAAAGTGTTTTGGGTGTAGGGCCAGAACTGGCCTCTCTGAAGAGGTGACATTTGGATAGACCTGAAAAAACAGTACAAGCAAAGGAGAACATTGTTAATAGAATGAGGGTGGCTGATAATCCTGTGGTACTATACCAACTGAAAGATGAAGTTGTTTTTTTCCCTCCTGAGTTTGGATTTGTCCTATGACCTCCTTTGACCACTGAGCTATAAAAAATAAAAAGTGATGCTGTGTAAGGTCCATAGATGGAATTTAGGAGATCTGGAGCTTCCACTTTCACATTCCTAGAACATTCCTCTTTTGTAACCAAGCCACCACATTGTAAGAAACTCTGGTCCCATGAAGAGACTTCGTGGAGGAGAACTAGCTCGAGTGGAATGCCCACATATCAGTCAGTATCAGCTGCTTGCAGGAGAATAAACCTTCTTAGATGTTGCCACTCAGTTCTATGTGATGACACCTCTAGCAGATGTCATGTATAGAAGAAATGCCCAGCTTGAGCACAGCCTACACACAGAATCATGAAAGATAATAAATGTCTCTGTTGTTTTAAGCTACTAAGTCTTAGTATCATTATTATGCAGCAATATGTAGCCAAGTTACATCCTAAGAAAATACAGCAAGTGCAGAGGACCTGAGATGGAGTTGCATTTGGCACATTCTGAAACAGGAGAACATTGTGAACAAAGTGGAGTTATTAAGAAGATTAGTAGCACAGAGATCCTGAAGCCAGATCATCTATGGTCTTTTATACCAGGGATCAATAACCAAGGCCAAAGTTTTATTATAACACAGCCACACCCATTCATTTATGCATTATCTCCGGCTGCTTCCATGCTATATTAGCAAACTGAGTAGTCATGAGATCAATCATATGGCCCTCAAAAAAATCTAAGTTATTTCTTACCTAGCGCTTTTCAGGAAAAAAAAAAAAAAAGCCCGTCTCTGGAATAAACAGGATAATGCTTTGTAGTGCGTGAGCAGACAATTTCCACGATATGGCTGTGTTTTACCAACATCTCTACTTTGTGGAGAATGAACTAAAGAAGGGAAGACAGAAGCAGGAAGACTACTAAAAATGCTATAGTCAAAAGATGGCCGAGTAGAACTTGTACAATTGTGAAAACTGGTCAAATGCAAGATAGATTCTGTATGTGGAGTTGGCTGAGGTTTAGACTGATTAAAGAAAGTTCAAGTATGACTCCAGATAATTTTTGGCTTCAGCAACTGACAAAATCAACTTAGAAATATTTATTGATTATTTTGATGTAGTGATGGGGAAAATTGGTTTTGTTACAACATATACATCTATTTTACAGATTTCCTTTTCTTAAGTGGTTTTTTTTTTTTTTTTTTTGATAGAGTCCATTTAAAAAGCCTTGATTGAATTTGTGACAATACTGCTTCTGTTTGATGTTTTGACTTTTTGGCCATGAGGCATGTGGGATCTTTGCTCCCCAACCAGGGATTGAACCTGCACCTGCTGCCTTGAAAGGCAAAGTCTTAACTACTGGACCCTCAGTTCAGTTCAGTCACTCAATCATGTCCGACTCTTTGTGATCCCATGAATCACAGCACGCCAGGCCTCCCTGTCCATCACCGTCTCCCGGAGTTCACTCAGACTCATGTCCATTGAATCGGTGATGCCATCCAGCCATCTCATCCTCTGTTGTCCCCTTCTCCTCCTGCCCCCAATCCCTCCCAGCATCAGTCTTTTCCAATGAGTCACCTCTTCCCATGAAGTAGCCAAAGTACTGGAGTTTCAGCTTTAGCATCATTCCTTCCAAAGAACACTCAGAGCTGATCTCCTTCAGAATGGACTGGTTGGATCTCCTTGCAGTCCAAGGGACTCTCAAGAGTCTTCTCTAACACCACAGTTCAAAAGCAGCAATTCTTTGGCGCTCAGCTTTCTTCACAGTCCAAGTCTCACATCCATTCATGACCACAGGAAAAACCATAGCCTTGACTAGATGGACCTTTGTTGGCAAAATAGTGTCTCTGCTTTTCAATATGCTGTCTAGTTTGGTCATAACTTTCCTTCCAAGGAGTAAGCATCTTTTAATTTCATGGCTGCAGTCACCATCTGCCATGATTTTGGAGCCCCCCCAAAAAAGTCTGACACTGTTTCCACTGTTTCCCCATCTATTTCCCACAAAGTGATGGGACCAGGTGCCATGATCTTCATTTTCTGAATGTTGAGCTTTAAGCCAACTTTTTCACTCTCGTCTTTCGCTTTCATCAAGAGGCTTTTTAGTTCCTCTTTACTTTCTGCCATAAGGGTGATGTCACTGGACCCTCAGGGAAGTCCTTATTTTACATATTGTCTAATGAGATGAATATTCTAGTAGAGTGTATAAGCCAGTGTTTCCGTGGAAAGTCTAGGCAAAGCAGCATCATTTTTTCTCTCAGCGAAATGTTTTGCTGGTGGTGGTGGTGAGTAGTCGTTTGTTGATTGATTCACTGAAAATGGTCAAATGGTAAAAGGAGGACAAGCAACCATTAGGGTACCCTGCTATGTCAGCAATTAGTCTCTGTGGGGAGTCACTCTGGGTTTGGGGGGATCTTGTTTTTATGTTACCAGATGGGAAGCCATGGACTGTTAATTCCTTGTCTTTCTTGGTAAGATTTATCTATTCTTAACCACGAAAGCCATTTTGGACATGGCTGCTTGACTGCACTAACCAGTCTCCACTCCACTTTTTCACATAAATTGTCTGCTCTGTTAAGAGGGAGTCAGGAGAGGCGGGCCTTCTAAAAAATAACCACAAACAAAGGCTCAATAAGGGAGATGGATGCTCCCCAGGAAAATGGGAGATGATCTGTATTAGCATCCCAGGAAAGAGAAACCAGCAAGCGGCTGTGCGTATCTCTGCAGCATTATACGACCCAGCTACGGGAAGTTTTACACAGAAGAAGAAAGCTCATTTAACAAACTGCCTCTCTTGCAGCTGTCACTTCCAAATCTGGTAACTTATTAGTTTCAACATCAAAAGATGTGTGACCTGCCTTTTCTCAAGAAATGGGAGCCTTCCCAACACCTAGAAACTCTCCGTTGATTAGAGACGGTGCTTTGCTCAGTGGAAGCAACTTGTTCCTGTTCACAGTGAACCCTTGGGGCACTTGGCAGGCAGCTTCCGGTCCCGCTTTGAAGAATCTGGCCACAGAGTTTGTCTCTTGGCCAAATCCCTCTACAGCGACAAGGTATTGTTGAAAATGTCCGCTCAGCACTCTGCTCTCTAATAGAGACTTCCTTTCTCTCAAGTCAGGGTTTGTATGAGAATTTTCTTTTTGGGGTCAAGTTCTGGTTTGATCCCTTTAAAGAGGAGCAGAGAACAGGACAGCCAGGGACAAAGTGTTCAGGAACAAGAGCTCCTTTTGGAGAAGAGATGAGAAAGTACAGGTCGGCCACCGGAGGCCCACAGGACTCTGGAGCACTGAGCAGAGAGCCCAGGGGGGCTGTGACGTTCATTAAACAGATTTCTATTACCTTTGAGACTTTGTCACCAAAAATGCATGATAGGCACACTTAGGTATAGTCTTCTGAATTCAATGAAAAGATGAACCTATTGGTGAATGACTGTAGCGCAGCTGGGAAAATAAACAGAGCTCAGAGAACTGAGGGGCCTGTGACCATGGCCTGGTGTCCACTCTGAACTCCTAACCAGAGAGGACCGGAAGCTCCCGCCTCGAGAGCGTGGAAGCTCCTCGCCCCAGGCTCAGCCCTAAACGAGAATGATATCAGATGCAATTATTAAGCGCTGACAACTTTTTAAGCTTGGGAATGGCTCCCCTTTACAGCTGCTCGGCAGAGACTTTTGTATTTACGAGCACTTGGTGATTGCCATGACAGGTTTATTATTTGTTGGCTTTCTCCGGCATTGCACAGTAAAAATTGTTTTCTAAGCGTATTCAAAAGTGGAGCTGGCTGTCATTGTAGCAAACCGAATCCATCCTCTGATAGATTTCACTCCCTTGATTGATAACTGGCTCCACGGTTTGGCATTTCAGGAAAAGAGCGGAAAAAGAACAAGTCTCAGAGGTCATTAATCCTTTTTCTCACTCAGACTCTCCTGGGTAGCTGCTTGTGCCATTATCCCCATTTCTGCCTGCTGATCTCAACAACTCCGTGCTGGCCCCAGACTCCAGGTGCCCCTTCTCCTCATGGCCATGCTCCTGTCTGGATAAGTCGCCTCCACTGAAGCAGTGAAGAGGCCGCTTCCTGGGCAAGTACTCCAAGCCTGGGGCGGGGGAGGGTCCCTTAGATCACAGCTTTTCAAAAGGACCCTTCCTGGCAGCTTTCCACACTCAAACAAGGAGCTGAGGGAAGTTTCAAGAAGCCCTTTTTGCCGCTGGAAGCAACACAAGACACAAAAGTGTGTCAGGTTTGAAGCGGGCGTTCACCTGCACATCCTGTGAATCCGTTTCCGTGGCCATTTGATATAATTATTCTTGATGTTCCACCTATTGTGCTGTGAGTGAGTACGGAGGAGAACTATAACTGTTCATCTATTTGACAGGAGCGAATAAACCTTCTTTGCTGTCAGGGAGAGAGGCTGTTATTTTTTATAGCTGGAAAAAAGCTCAGAGTGTACTGGATGAAATGTCAGGCATTGTTAAAGCAAACCAGCCTCCCAAAAGAAAGAGCAGTCAGTGATTATGAAAACCTGGTATCTCTAATTAATCAGAACATGAAACTTTGGGGGATTAGGGTTGCACGAATGTTTGGGGTGGAGGCGTGGAACTCTCCTCAGGGTCCTTTCCTGCTTGCCTTATTTCAAAGAGAGAACTCTAGCTCCAGATGGGTTCAAAACCCCTAGCTTTGAGATCCTGCTGAGGATTCAGGATAAAGTGTTCCTGTCATTTGCCAGGAACCTGGGGGTGTTTCTCTGCCGCTGTAAGTGTTAACTTTTGCAGAACATTTAAATTAAACACAAATATCCTCTCCATCTGTCCTGTATGGAATAAATTCTTCTAGACAATACTTCCCCTCCCACCCTGAACTCTTCCTTTATTATTTTTTTTTTAACAACTGGAGCTTAAGTATTCTAAACCCTTCAAATTGCTTTAATTTCCATTGAATGCCACTTTATCTACTGCATCAGTATTTTTTATTGTTTGGAGGAAGCAGTGAACCGAACTTCAATGGGAAAGTTTTAAATAATATGGGATAGATAAGTATATAAAAATCTGTAAGTCTGTTCCCAGTCAGTAAAAATGAGTAATAATGGCTTGGAGGGGCCCTTCCAATTGGTTCATTTACTGCTTAGGGAAGGTTTGGGGATTTGGGGATTAAAACAAGAGGAAATGGATGGGGCATTATCCCATAGGCTGTTAGGCAAAATGCCAGGCTCACCCTCACTGACAGTGCTCTCTGCCCCTCTCGCTCTCTCTAGGACTTTAAAAATGAAATCTACATTTCTGTTTGCCTAGTTACTGTAAACATGTACGTGTGTGCGTGTTTGTTTTCTTCCCAAAATATATGTGAAAAAGATATTTGCAAAAATCCTAGAGTGATCTTTCTGATGAAAACACGGATTTCCAAGTACTCTTGATATGCTGCAGTTTTTGAGAAATCAGTTGCACTGAGATATGGTTTACATAAAACAAAATTTACTCATTTTAAGAATTATAGTTGATGGGCTGTGACAAATATATATAGTCATACAACCACAAGCACAGTCAAGATTTAGAACTTTCTCATCACTCTATAAAGTTCACTTGAATTCTTTTGAAGTTAATTTTCTTCCCTACCCCAAGTCCCTGGCAACCTACTCATCTGCTTTATGTCGCTTAAGTTTCACTTTTTCGAGAATGTTGTATGTGTGTTTCTGTTTAGTATACTGTCTGTCTGGCTTCTGTCATGAAACATCTTGCTTTCTAGTTTCATCCATGTTGTTTTGTATACCAGCCATTCCTTTTTATTGCTGAATATCATTCCGTTATGTATAGATACAGCACAGTTTTTTAATCCGTTTGCTGGTAGGTGGACATTTCAGTTGTGTCCTGTTTCTAGCTATTATGAATAATGCTGGTATTAACATATTTACAGGACTTTGTTGTTGTTGAGTCACTGAATCGTGTTTGACTCTTTGTGTCCCCATGGACTGTGTAGCCTGGCGGGCTTCTCTGTCCACAAGATTCCCCAGGCAAGAACACTGGAGTGGGTTACCATTTTCTTCTCCAGGGGATCTTCCTGATCCAGGGATTGAACCCAGATCTCCTACTTGGCAGTCAGATCCTTTACCACTGAGCCACCAGGAAAGCCTTACAGGACTTTTTGTAGACATAATATACTCTGTGTTTAGCCTGTACTTTGGAGGCTGTACTTTGCCTAATAGGTTTTTTCTAGACATCATCGAATTATTATTACTTAGTAAAGATTCTTGAAATTAGTCATTAAGATTAATGGTCTGGCTGCTTTAGGTTAGAATCTGAAACTCAGAGTAGTCACTCACCATTATAGGCTGAATGGTACCCTCCCAAATCCATATGTTGAAGTTCAGTATCTCTGAATATGACACTGTTTGGAGATAGGATCTTTAAAGAGATAACTGAGGTAAAGGAGGTCAGATTAGTGGGCCCTACTCCAATATGACTTGTGTGTATATGAGAAGAGAAGATTAGGATGGAGCAACACAGACCACAGGACGACCACATCAGGACACAGAGAGAAGGTGACGTCTTCGGTGCCAGGAGAGTGGCTTCAGAAATAACCAAACCTGCCAACACATTGACCTTGAACTTCTAGTCTCCAAAGCAGTGAGAAAATAGATTTCTGTTCTCTAAGCTGCGTGGTCTGTGCTACTTTGCTATGAGCACCAAAGAATTGATGACTTTGAACTGTGGTGCTGGAGGAGACTCTTGAAAGTCTCTTGGCCAGCAAGGAGATCAAGCCAGAAAATCCTAAAGGAAATCAACCCTTGAATATTCATTGGGAGGACTGATGCTGAAGCTCCAATACTTTGACCACCTGATTCAAAGTGCTGATTCACTGGGAAAGACCCTGATTCTGGGACAGACTGAAGGTAAGAGAAGGGGATGACAGGTGGAGATGGTTGAATAGTATCACTGACTCAGTGGACATGAGTTTGAGCAGACTGCGGGAGATGGTGAAGGACAGGGAAGCCTGGCATCCTGCAGTCCATGAGGTCACAGAGTTGGACACGACTGAGCAACTGAACGACGACTTTGTTATAGCAGTCCTAGCAAACTAATAGATCAACTCATTTATTTAGTAAACAATCATTTATAGCAAAGTTTGTGCCAGACACTGTAAAGGGACAGTATCTAGAGATGCAGTTACTTCCTGTTCTCACAGAGCTTAAGCTCCAGTCGGTAAAAACAAACAATAAAAGTAAACAAACAAACAAGACAAAAACCCAAGAAAATATTAGGTAACAATAAAAGCCATGATAGAAAATAGAAATATGATAGCAAGGGGTTAGAGGGTTACTTTTGACTGGATTTTCAGGAAAGTCAGAGGAAGATGTTTAAGCTTTTAACAGAGTGATAATAGGGAGTCAAGCCTGAGATGATTCAAGGGAAAAGGACTCCAGATAGTGAGAGCCATGGCACAAAATGCTGTAGGAAAATGGATAAAATTAGTGTTCAGTGAATGTCTGGTTTTTATCAAGCAGGGTGCCAGGCTCTTGGCACACATTATATCTAATTCTCATCAGAACTCAGAAAAGCTATTTCCATTTTTACAGAAGATGAAACTGAGGCTGGTTGGTGAAATAACTCACCCCACACACTCCAAAATCCACAGTCATAACATACTCATAAATGTACACATTAATGTATTTCTATCTAAACATTCCTTTGCGTATTAAACCAGTGGGCTCTCTACAGGACCACGTGTATCCTGAGGATAAACAATGACTTCCCAAGAGGTACTAGACTTGGGTGGTATGAAGGGAAACAATTTCCAGATTCTAACTTTATTTGTTAGTCTCTCCTCAAATTGATCTTCCTTGAGAATATCCCTGAGATGAAAGAGCTAGTCTTCCCTCCCCCTACCCCCATTTTCTCTTTCACAATAGGAGAGCATCTCTCCTCACAAGGAATCTTTCCATACATGTGACCCAAGGATATTAATGGATATAAAGGGAGGATTTGAAATTTTGTTGTTAGTGGTGAGAGAGTGCATGGCTCTGATGGCTTGGTAAAAATACTTTTTACAAGTGGTAGTTTTCCTCTTCTTTGCTCTGCAGGAGAACCTGCTGGTTATTAGCAATGACTTTTAAAAAAGTCAGAAGGATTTTAAAAAATTGAGTGGAGTTGCTATAACCAAACTCTGAGTTCCTGTCTACTTATTTATGTGAACAAGGTTTTCAGAGATTACACTTATAACAATGAAAAGAAATAAAATTGCTGCTGAATTCTCATTCTAGCAGTAATAGCCACAGATAATATGACCCAACTGAAAAACTAACCAAACCAGCTCTACTCATCTCATTAAGAGATACATTTGCAATGAAAACTGATTTTACTATTAATTACTTAAAAATCTAAATATATATTTTTTCAACTGGGTTCTAACAATTACTGTGATGAAAATTCAGTCTTGAAGAAATTTAAACACTTGGAAACTTATGGTCATATAAGGATAGCAAGTTTCAATGTATATTTAGAACATTGAAAAATGTAATTGTGTGATCAATAAAAGGCTCTTTAAGCATAAGAACATTATATAAAAATACTATTTTGTGAGAATGAAAATTAATTTAAAGAGAAAAGAGCAAGACAAAATTTCTGGCTCTTAAAACTTATTTCTAAGTATCAATTTTATATAGTGCCTTAATTTCTTTTGTATTTAAATGCATAAAAGTTAACCACTGATTTAAAATTTTCAGTATTAAAATATGCTGAAAATGTAATCTTTTACAGTGAATTTCAGATAATTTTTTAAAAATGTCAACCCAAGTCCCTGTTGAACATGTCAGTGCTTGGGTCCTAATCCCAGACTAATCCTGTTGCACCCACAGTGGTCTCACTAATAGCCTTGTTTATATCTGCTATACTTGGTCTGCTTAGTTCAGAGAGAGTCACTGTTGGATCATCTGTTCTTCTTAGAGTCTTAACACTTCCTGCTGCAGTAAACATTCTCCTTGGTGACTTACAGTGTGAATGTGACTAGGGATACAGGTTTATATAATGCATGAGGCAAAATATGATGCAGAAGTTTTATATCTCAGTTTATAGTTGGAATTCAGACTTTACTTCTTTTACAGCTGCTTTTTGGATTCTTTTAGTGTAAAATTTCTATGTGCTTCTTTTTTTTCATTTTTGAAATGAAGATAGCAATTACTTCCTAGGATTTTTGTGAAGATAAATAAATATATGTAAAGTGCTTAGTGGAGTGTTTAGTCCTTGGAATAATATTGCGTGCCTTTTTACACATTGCTGGCAGAGATATTCATTACCTTATTACTCACCTCTGTAAGTCAGCGTCTTTCTATACTGTAAAACTTACCAAAATTCAGTGAATATATGTTACCACCTTCCTTAGAATTGCTAACTAGAACTTCACCATACTTTCATACAAAGGAAGTTTCATTCTATACAAAACAAGCCTTTTATGTGCTCTTGTAATTCCACTTGAGTACAAAGCTCATTTACCTTATTTTTCAAATTTGATTATTTTATAACCAAAGGTATATTTTCTATGAGAAATGCGAAGACTTATGTATGTGATAGAATAGTTTGTATGTTTACATTGGGATTAAAGAAATTAACTAGTGATCTAACTACATTCTTTTCCTTTTCAGTAGATGTGGTTTTCTAATCTTTTGCTAAAATAAGTGGTTAATTTCCTTCCTTAGTGTTTAGAGAGTAAATGAAGGATTAATAGTCAGAAATCTAGCTTTGAACCACTTGTTGGATTCCATTGGTAGTCTTGCTCTTCCCTGAGCCTCCCTCAGCTTCTCTGTGGCCCAGGCACACTGAATCCATTGCTCTTGGGTGAATTCCCCTCTCCCTCTTCATTCATTCTTTCTTTTTAATCCTGTAGGTTAACCTGAATGATTTGAAATTGATCCACACTGATTGCGCATGCATGCTGGGTGTGCAGGTGCACCAGGGCAGCTCACTCAAATGTTTAGGTTAGGAGGGAAGAAGATCTCATAATGCATGTTTCTTTACACGGCACCAGTGTAATATTTGGAGGGTCAGGACTTGTTAACTTGATTACTCACCACTGGTGAAGGAAACTCAACTTCTGTCTTGTGTTGAACTATTTAAAAGGAAAGAATTGCATGACAATTATGTTATTGCTCTAGAAAGATTCATATTATTGGGAAGTATCCGTTTTACTTAAATTGCTAACACATAGTTCTTCTGAATATCTAATTTGAATTGGGAAAGGGAAGCAAGACAATTATCAGTGCAAGAAAGTAAGAGAATTAATTGTGTACTCAGGATCTCAATGCTGGTCTGTGGTGCAGATGATCTTGAAAGCAAAATGCTGTATACTTTAATTAAACATTTTTCCTTATGTCCTATGAATCAACATATAACAACCCTGTCTTAGTATATTAGAAGTTTATTAGAACTAGTGCATCCATTCATTCCAAAAATATGATTGAGTACCTACATCTAGGTACTATATAACTAACGGAGGCTAACAGGTTTTTCCTTTATACTTTTAATTTCTGAATTTTATTAGGGGAAATATGTTCCTGTCTCTTACTGAAAGTTGATCTAGTGCTAGCTGGTCAATATTTCACTTCAAATAATATGCAAAGAGCTTGGATGGTCCTTCATGTCTTTTATCCCTAAAATAATATACAAACCTTTTGTTACTTCCTCCTGAGTAAACCAGGTCTACCTGTTATTAAGCTATTTTTGTTGGAGAAATTGATATAAGTTACTTATTCACTTTTATCTTGTAGGGTCCTTTCTTTTCAGTTAAATCATCCCTTTTACCATAAGCAGGTGCCATCTCTAACATCTCCAAAAGAATATGGTTGTTGCATTTCTTATTCCTAAACTGTAATGTGAATTTTTGAAAACCCAGTTTTTTGTATGGTATTATAAGCATGTGTTATGTAGCAAGACCAAGTGTTTCTGACCTCCTCTAATTTTAAAGTCCTTTTAGTTATGGGACTTTAAGTATTTGAAATTAAATATTTAATTGACTATATCATGTTGTTTTGTTATACTTCTTAAATTATTGCTGTGGCTGCTTCTAAGTTGCTTCAGTCGTGTCTGACTCTGACCCCATAGACGGCAGCCCACCAGGCTCTGCATTCCCTGAGATTCTCCAGGCAAGAACACTGGAGTGGGTTGCCATTTCTTTCTCTAATGCATGAAAATGAAAAGTGAAAGTCAAGTTGCTTAGTTGTATCTGACTCTTAGCGACCCCATGGGCTGCAGCCTACCAGGCTCCTCCATCCATGGGATTTTCCAGGCAAGAGTACTGGAGTGGGGGTGCCATTGCCTTCTCCATCTTAAATTACTAAATTATATTATTTTAGTATAAAGTAAAATAATACTAACCGTTCAGTTCAGTCGCTCAGTCATGTCAGACTCTGTGCGACCTCATGAATCGCAGCACGCCAGGCCTCCCTGTCCATCACCAACTCCCGGAGTTCACTCAGACACACGTGCATCGAGTCAGTGATGCCATCCAGCCATCTCATCCTCTGTTGTCCCCTTCTCCTCCTGCCCCCAATCCCTCCCAGTATCAGAGTCTTTTCCAATAAGTCAACTCTTTGCATGAGGTGGCCAAAGTACTGGAGCTTCAGCTTTAGCATCAATCCTTCCAAAGAACATCCAGGGCTGGTCTCCTTCAGAATGGACTGGTTGGATCTCCTTGCAGTCCAAGGGACTCTCAAGAGAGTCTTCTCCAACACCACAGTTCAAAAGGATCAATTCTTCGGCGCTCAGCTTTCTTCACAGTCCAACTCTCACATCCATACATGACCACAGGAAAAACCATAGCCTTGACTAGACGGACCTTTGTTGGCAAAGTAATGTCTCTGCTTTTTCACATGCTATCTAGGTTGGTCATAACTTTCCTTCCAAGGAGTAAGTGTCTTTTAATTTCATGGCTGCAGTCACCATCTGCAGTGATTTTGGAGCCCAGAAAAATAAAGTCTGACACTGTTTCCCTATCTATTTCCCATGAAGTGATGGGACCAGATGCCATGATCTTTGTTTTCTGAATGTTGAGCTTGAAGCCAACTTTTTCACTCTCCACCTTCACTTTCATCAAGAGGCTTTTGAGTTCCTCTTCACTTTCTGTCATAAGGGTGGTGTCATCTGCATATTTGAGGTTCTTGGTATTTCTCCTGGCAATCTTGATTCCAGCTTGTGTTTCTTCCAGCCCAGCGTTTCTCATGCTGTACTCTGCATATAAGTTAAATAAGCAGAGTGACAATATACAGCCTTGACATACTCCTTTTCCTATTTGGAACCAGTCTGTTGTTCCATGTCCAGTTCTAACTGTTGCTTCCTGACCTGCATACAGGTTTCTCAAGAGGCAGGTCAGGTGGTCTGGTATTCCCATCTCTTTTAGAATTTTCCACAGTTTATTGTGATCCACGCAGTCAAAGGCTTTGGCATAGTAAGTATTATTAATTTAATCTTTCTATCATGTCGACATTTAAAATATTATTACTCAATTAAAAGTAGTATTAATTCATCTTCTTAAATTGTGTATCTAGTTAAGCCAAGTAATATATGTAGACATTTTAACTATAAAAGATTCAAGCAATACATGTAAAGTAATTTGGAAACCCTCTTCATTCTATTCTTTTCAATTCTACTTATTTTACTGGAGGTATCATCAATAGATGCTTTTTGATCTTTTCAAATAGTCTCCTGATATACATTGTATGTATGTATATGTATGGATCTTTACTATACAACTATCATGCATATGCACGTATGAATACATGTATTTTTAAGTATTTTGTCCTTCTCCACTTCTATCTTTGGTGTAAAATATGGTTGAATAACAGTCTTATCCTAAATTCATCATTCTGGGTTGTCTTCTGTTCTTAGAAATTGCTTTATATCATCCTTCTAATTACTTCCTAAATATACTCCTCCAGCCATTTCTATTTTTTCAATTTTCTTCACGTTTCTGATGCTCTAATAAATTCCATACTCAGTCTTTTTGGATAGTTTACTAGAAAAGTCTTTCTTAATATATCAACTAACTAATGAGTTTTTTTTTTTTTTTTTTACTAATGAGTTTTTCAATTGAGTAATTTTATTCTTTTTGCTCATCTATTCATTATATTGACAGATTTTTAAAATTTCTGAGATCTACTGGTGGTTTTTTTCATGTATATACAATATTCTCTAAGACCCTTTCATTGTTATATTTTTTAATTAGATTGTCATGTCATGGGTGTTAGTTCCTTGGGTTTGGTGTGTTTTGAGTTGGGTTTACTTTGGTTTTGACACACTGCTCACTGAAGTGCTGTTTCAATTTTGATGCTCAGTTCATCTCTTGCTTTGAAAAAGCCGTGTCCATCAGGCCACTCAGTTTACACGAATAGGAGCTGAATGACTGCCAGTGAGGTGTCACAGTGTCTGAGGGCTGATGGGGGTGAAGGAGTTCCTGATGTAGCTAACTGGTACATTTTGTTGTCTTGTTCAGGGAACCTCTCATCTGCTTTCTCAGGGGCATTTGTTCTTCTTTACTTCTGCTCAGTAAAAGGGGAAGACAGTGGAGGGACTGGTGGGGTGCAGGAGCTTCTGTTGGTTATGAAAAAAATCATTCCTGATAACTATCCCAGAGCAGTTTCTAATCTGTGCAGGCTTAGTGCTGAACTCCTTGTAAATCTCTCTCACATCAATAACATTTTTTCCAGATTATTGTTATTTATGATTTCTTTCTGGCTATTATTTTTCCTCATAGTTGGCTCAGTACATTTCCATTCTTTAGGAATTCTTCAGGCCTTTTTAGTATTTTTTCTTATTTCTTGAATTTTTCTTTTTGAAAAATTTATTTTTCCATCGTTACATGGGAAGTAAGATAGAAATGATTTGCTCAATCAGGGTGATACATCACATTAATAGAATGAAAGAAAAGAATATTAGGTCTATATTTTTAGACCTAGATATCCCTTATCTTGTACTTACACATTTGACTTTTGTGATCCCAATTGTAGGACATCATTTTTATTCATGTGACATTCTGTCAGAGTATTTATAGTTCAGTTTTCTGACATAATTGATATGATTATTTTGAACCTTGAGGTTATTATGCAACATATTCCTTTCTTTCTGTGCTTGGTGATGTGTAGATTTCAAAAGTATGACTTGGGCTTTGTTGGAATCAAAATTGCTAATGGGAGACATCTAGGAAAAAGCACTGTGGTACTTCACCAAAGACCCCGTGCTAGCTGATATGAGACACTGAACCCTCTCTAGAGAAAGTTATTCAGGATGGCAATGAAAACAGGACTTATTTTGCTTTCAAGACTGCATCCTATAGCAAACAAATAATAATAAATGTTTATTGAATTAAGTGCCCAACACTTTTCTAAATGCTGTCATGTGTGCTAACCCAATCCTCATAGTATACCTTTGTGTAAGTGTTATAATTAATGATTATTCCCATTTTACAGATAAAGCACCTGAAGTATAGATTTGTTAAATAATTGGTAGAATTGGGATTTGACCCCAAGAAGTTTGATTTTAGACTTTGTATTCTTTTTAGTTTGTTTGTTTGAGGGTGTTTTAAAATTTATTTATTATTTTATTTTTAATTATAGTTGACATACAATAATATATTAGCTTTAAGTGTACAAATAGTGATTTGACAGTTTTATAGATTACACACATACAAATTATTATAAAACATTCTTAATATGTTCCATTATATACTTGCAATAGAATATTTGGAAGATGTTTTTTGCCTTTTGAGAAATGTAGTCAAGATATTATTCTTTGGTCATGAAACCCATTTTGTATTCAACTGGGGTGATTTCATTAAATCTCCAGATAATTTAAACTAAAAACTATTGTGAAAAAAATGACCATTTGGAAGAAGACATGCCTCCAAAGCCCACAAAACTCATCTATGTACCTATATACATTTTGAAAGTGAAACTTTTTTGAATGAATAATTTGATGCCCTTTTTGAAGTTTCATTTAAACTTGATTTTTGTTTATTTTTCCTGGCACGTTATTTACTTTGGATCTCAATTGACATGTCTTAAATTTTGCTTGGTACCTAGCTAGTCAGGTGTTCTGAGAGAGGTGGTGTCTTGGGACAGAGGTCTCATCAGCCATAGAGCGTCTGCAGCAGTTTTTTAAAGGTAATATATCATTTGAACCACGCTGTTCCCAGTGCAGTTGTTCAGGGATTATGTTTTATAATCCAGCCGTTTTCTGTTGACACCATTTAATGTGCTGACCTGTTCTGGAAACCACATTAACTCTTTCAGGAGACTAGATTCTGTGTAATGTTCTGAAACAGCAGGTTCCTAAGTAAGTCCTCTTGAACCCTGAAGAAGTGACTTTTATTTCCAGATGTGCCCTGTTTCTGAGAAATAGCTTTAGATCCATAGAGAATTCATTCAATGAATGTTAATTGATGATGATAATGATGAGATGATGATGATAATGGTACCAGAGCTATAAATCTGTCTTCTCTGCAACCAGTATAAATGTTATTTTCATTCCTGACCCTACAAAAATGTCTTAAATATTTGACTGAATCTGATCAAATATAAATTGTGTATTTTAATTAATTTTAACATATTTCCTTTTTCTTTTCTTCTATTACTTTTGAATGCTTATTAGTATGCAATGACATTAGTAAACTGTTTTAATGTTGGAACTATGTTGTTACATTCTAGCTGGAATAAAGAATCTGCTATTTTCTAAGGAAAACAAGGCATACATTTATAAAGAATTAGAAAATGCACATAGAGTAAAAGGAAAAAAAAATACCTCTAACACTACCAGACATAAGTACTATTAGAATTTTATATGTCACTGCAGTATTTCTCTGTCAGTGGCTGTCTCATTTTTATATTTTACAAAACATGGAATCACATTAGTTTTTAATAATAGCATTTTAAGGTTTTAACAGGTTAAGAATCTCTTTCCTGCATCATAGCCTTATACCACATTGTTTTAAACTAATGTATAAATGTTATCGCCATAATTTAACTATTGCTTTATCAATGGGTATTTCAGTTCTTCTATTATTTTTGCTTTTGTCACAATAAATAACATGTATGTTTCCAAGAAGGAAAATTATTAGTTCAAACAGTTTGCAAAAGTTTAAAGTTTTGCAAAATTCCCTGATAGAATAATTTTTCAGTTTATACTTTTGACCACTGTATATGAGTAATGTTTTAACTGAATTCTAAAATTTCTAGTACTCATCTAAAAAAATAACTATATCTAAGACATCACAAAAAGAACAGAATATGAGGTGAACTGAATTTCCTGACATCTGTTATACTTACGATGACCAGGCTTGTCATCATGGGTTTGCAGTAATTCTCTAATCACAGATTCCAGAAGCCAACAGGAAACAAACCCAAGAAAGGAATGATTATTGCTTTCTCTTCAGTGCAACAACAAAAATACTTTCATGGTGAGGAAAAGACTTCACATAGCATTATTTTCCATTTTCTTTCATTTGACAAGCATTGTTGACAATAGAATAATAATACTATGTATTAGTCTTTTACTATATGCCAGATACTATTCTAAGTGCATTACATACTTGATCTCGCATCCAAATGATGATTTGATATGAATTAATGGAAACATCCGGCTCATGTTTTTAATTAAGTAGACCAAAAGAATAAAACATAGGTAGTCTGCTTTGCAAGGATTTGCCCAACTATTGGCTCTTACTTGCCAGAGATGTTGGCTCTGCCTTTTGGATAGCATGATCACCCCTTGACCATGAACCAGTACTTTTACTCGTGTCCAGTTTTCCAGTTCCTCGACTTTTATTATCACGTAGATATGACCTTGTGCCTCTTATTAGTAATACAGAATCTAAGCTCACATTTTATATTTTAGGTACAGCACATCTTCTTTATCCATTCATCCACCAGTGAATACTCAGGTTGTTTTCATGTTTTGGCTATTATAAATAAAACTACAATGAACATGGAGGTGTGGATATCTTTTTGAGTTCGTGTTTTCACTTTTTTTATAGTGTCTGCACCACGTTGCATTCCCACTGACAATGCCCAAGGTTTCCTTTTTTTCCACATCCTCACCTGCATTTGTTATTTCTTATTGTTATTTTGACTATAGTCAAAATAACTACTTGTTATTTTTGACTATAGTCATTTTATCAGATGTAAGGTGATACCATGGTTTTGATTTTCATTTCCCTAATGTTTTGTGATGTTGAATATCTTTTTCTGTGTCTGTTGGTGATCTGCATATCTTCTTTGGAAGATATTTACATCACCTGCTTATTTTTTAATCAGATTTTTTGCTTTTGAGTTATATGAGTCTTTATGTATTTTGGATATTAAACCTTTATCAGATACATCATTTGCAAATATTTTCTTCCATTTATTGCATTGCTTTTTCCATTTTGTTGATAGTCTCCTTTGCTGTGCCAAAGCTTTTTAGTTTGGTGTAGTCCCATTTCTGTTAAAAATCTTTTTTCTTTTGCTTTTGCTTTGATGTCAAAACCAAAAAATCATTCCAAGATTCAGGGAGTTTAGTGCCTATATTTCCTTCTAGTAGTTTTATGGCTTCACGTCTTACATTCAAGTCTTTAATCCTTTTTGAGTTTATTTTTGTTATGGTGGAAGATGGTAGTCTAGTTTCATTCTTTTGCCCATGGCTGTCCAGTTGACCCAATACCATTTATCGAAGAGACTGTTCTTTCCCCATTGCATATTCTTGGCTTCTTTGATACATTAATTGATAATGTATGCCTGGGTTTATTTCTGGGTTCTCTATTCTCTTCCATTGATCTATGTGTCTGTTTATATGCGGATACTATAATGTTTTAATTACTATAACTTTTTAATGTAGTTCAAAATAAAAAAGTGTGATGCCTGTAGCTTTTTTCTCCTTTTTAAAGATGGTTTTAACTATTTGGACTCTTTTGTAGTTCTTGCATTCAATTCTTTAAACCAGTTTCTCAATTTTTAAAATAAATGAAGAAAAGTATAATGCTATATAACTTTAAAGATTAAACCGAAGAAGAAAAACAATATGACCAAATAAAAGCCATGTAGGCTACCAGCATGGCATCCTAACTACACTCCTATTCTGTATTCTTATTCAACCAAAGTCATTTTTGCTTAGATTATCTTTATAAAAAATAAAATGATTCATACTATCTACTTTTTAAAACCTTTCATCAGCTTTTCCTAGCTCTTGGGGTAAGTGTGAACTGTCTGAGAAAGCAGTCACAGGAGACCTGCATCCTGTTTGCACTCTGATCTCACCTGGCAGTATTCTTCCATTCTCTCTATCTGCTATGTCTATCTCCTCTCTCTCTCTCTTCCATTCCTATCTGCTCTAGGGATAATAAACCTTTCTGTTTCTTACAATGGCAGACTTGTTTCTCTCTTAAAATCTTTTCACTAGACATTGGCCTTATAAATAGCTGCGAAAAGAAGAGAAGCAAAAAGCAAAGGAGAAAAGGAAAGATATAAGCATCTGAATGCAGAGTTCCAAAGAATAGCAAGGAGAGATAAGAAAGACTTCCTCAGCGATCAATCCAAAGAAATAGAGGAAAAGAACAGAATGGGAAAGACGAGAGATCTCTTCAAGAAAATTAGAGATACCAAGGGAACATTTCATGCAAAGATGGGCTCGATAAAGGACAGAAATGGTATGGACCTAACAGAAGCAGAAGATATTAAGAAGTGGCAAGAATACACAGAAGAACTGTACAAAAAAGAGCTTCACAACCCAGATAATCACGATGGTGTGATCACTCACCTAGAGCCAGACATCCTGGAATGTGAAGTCAAGTGGGCCTTAGAAAGCATCACTACAAACAAAGCTAGTGGAGGTGATGGAATTCCAGTGGAGTTATTTCAAATCCTGAAAGATGGTGCTGTGAAAGTGCTGCACTCAATATGCCAGCAAATTTGGAAAACTCAGCAGTGGCCACAGGACTGGAAAAGGTCAGTTTTCATTCCAATCCCAAAGAAAGGCAATGCCAAAGAATGCTCAAATTACCGCACAATTGCACTCATCTCACATGCTAGAAAAGTAATGCTCAAAATTCTCCAAGACCGGTTTCAGCAATACATGAACTGTGAACTTCCAGATGTTCAAGCTGGTTTTAGAAAAGGCAGAGGAACCAGAGATCAAAATTGCCAACATCCGCTGGATCATGGAAAAAGCAAGAGAGTTCCAGAAAAACATCTATTTCTGCTTTATGGACTATGCCAAAGCCTTTGACTGTGTGGATCATAATAAACTGTGGAAAATTCTGAAAGAGATGGGAATACCAGACCACCTGACCTGCCTTTTGAGAAATCTGTATGCAGGTCAGGAAACAACAGTTAGAACTGGACATGGAACAACAGACTGGTTCCAAATAGGAAAAGGAGTATGTCAAGGGTGATATTGTCACCCTGCTTATTTAACTTATATGCAGAGTACATCATGAGAAACGCTGGGCTGGAAGAAGCACAAGCTGGAATTAAGATTGCCAGGAGAAATATCAATAACCTCAGATATGAAGATGACACCACCCTTATGGCAGAAAGTTGAAGAGGAACTAAAAAGCCTCTTGATGAAAGTGAAAGTGGAGAGTGAAAAAGTTGGTTTAAAGGTCAGCATTCAGAATATTCTGAACTAAGACATTGTGATTGCCTGGAATAGTCATGTCTCTGGTCACTTCTGAATCTACTTAAATCTCACCTAAACAAAAAAGACTTTTCTGACTACCAGTCTATGAAAACTATGCAACAGAGGTAAATCACCATTCTGTTTTAATTATCTAAATAATTCTTTCTACTAGATAATGTTTCTCATGTTTGTTATCTGTTTGTCCTAGTTCATTAATTATTTTTACTGATTCTAAACCAAAAGTCTTAAAATATTTTTATATTTTTGAAATCAGAATCTGTCTTACAGTAACATATATATATAAATAAAATGGTGTTACTTTTTAGGCATACTATAATAAATATATTTATATAAATGATTACATAAATAATATTATTATAAATATAAATTATATTATATTTTATAATATAAATACAAATATATAAGTGATTTCCATTATTTTCCATGAAATCCCATAACTTCAAATTAATGGAAATTCCATAGACAGAGGAGCCTGGTGGGCTGTAGTACATGGGATCACAAAAGTCAGACACAACTTAGCAACTAAAACAAAACATAATATATGATGGTAAATCTGAAACTAGTTATTTCTTTGATTCAAGGGTTATAATACTTATATAATTGTTTATTTATTTTATGACTACAATTAAGTAGCTCATTACATTAGACTGCAAATTCTACTAAATCAAGTATCTTGTCTGATTGGTTGTATCAGCAGAGCCTAAAGTAATGCCTATACTGAAAATTTTTTGGTTAACAACAGCAAGCCAATATTTAACAGGAAACCATTGAAACAGTCTGTTTAACTTTAGTTATTAGATAAGAAGACCTAAAAGCTACCTTATGTATAACAAATTTTAGGAAATATGACTTTTTGAAAGTAAATTTAAATATTATAAAGCCAAATTGATTTTATTTGTGGAACATGACTAGCTTTCTAGAAAAGAGGGAAAATATTATTAGTATTGTGTCTAATTAGAAGATTAAATATAATTGTTTAGTACGTAAAACACATGCTCAAATAAAAAACTTAGGAAATATTGACATGAATTGCTTGAAAACATAATGTTAACGTAATTAGTTAAAAAACATAAAGGTTAACTAAAACTATTGTACAACAGCAATAAAATCAGAAATCCTAAGAAAGTGAGTAAAAAATGAAGTGAAATATGACTTTACTAAATGAGGCAAAAGAAAATTCAGCCTGGCCAAAATATCATTTTTCTCTGAATTATTCAATAAGATGAATGTAAGTATAATACAAATCAGTAATCTTTTAGTGTAGCAAATTCATATACAAACAGAAAACAGAATGGAAAGTTCAGAGACAAGTCCAAGTATATAGAAAACCTTTTAAAATGTAAATTTTCCCTTTTTCTGCTTTTTGTGGTTTTAATCGATCACTTAATTTGATTATATTTTAGCTTCTCTCTTAACTTTTCAGTTATACTTCTTTAAAAATATTTTAGTTGTTTCCTTAGAGTTTGCAACATTTATTTTTATCTAATCCCACTTTGCTTTAAAGAAACACCACTACTTCACATGTAGCGCCTTATTACAGTAGCCTGATTTCTCAGCCACCCCCATCTCTTGTGACGTTGCTGTCATTTATTTCACTTCTATGTATGTTATAATCACCCAGTAAACTACTTTCATTACTGTTTTAAACAAATCATTATCTTTTAAATTAATTAAGAAGATAAAAACTAAAAACTTGCGTTTTACCTTCATCTAGTCCTTACTTCGCACTTTTCTTTCTGTATGTAGATCCAAAACTCTGAACTGTCCTATTTTCCTTCTGACTGGAAAACGTAACATTTCTTACTGGATAGGATTGCTGGCAACGGGTTTCCTTGGTTTTTGCTTGTCCGAGAAAGCCTTTGCTTTTCCTTCACTTTGGAAGAATAATTACACTAGACGTAGACTTCTTATGTTGCAGCATTTTTATTTCAACATTTTAAGTATTTATTACATTCTCTTCTTGTTTGCTTGTTTTCTGGTGGGAAGTCTGTTGTAATTCTTTTTCCTTTTTCCTCCAGAGATAAGTTTTTTGTTTTACTTTGTTTTGCTTTGTTTTACCCCATCTATCTATTTTTTTTCCAATATTTTCTCTGTTCTCGTTTTCTGAAGTTTGAAAGTGATCTGCCTTGGTATGGCTATTTTGTAATTTAACCTGCTTGGTATTCTCTATGCCACTTGATTGTATTTGTGGTTCTGTATCTATTATAAATTTTGGAATATTTCTGGCTAGTATTTCTTTTGCTCCATTGTCTGTTTATGTTCCTTCTAACATTCCAACTATATACATGTTGCATTTTGTGGTATTGTCCCACATTTGTTGGATATTCTGTTTTGGCTTTGTTGTTCAGACGCTAAGTCATATCTGACTCTTTGTGGCCCCATGGACTGCGGGCTTTATCATCCTTTATATTCTTTGAGTTTCAGTGTGAGTAGCTTCTGTTTAGGAGAAGGCAATGAACCACTCCAGCATTCTTGCCTGGAGAATCCCAGGGACAGGGGAGCCTGGTGGGCTGCCGTCTATGGGGTCGCACGGAGTCAGACACAACTGAAGTGACTTAGCAGCAGCAGCAGCTTCTATATAAATATCTTGAAGTTCACAGACTCTTTTTGTGACCATGCTGAATTTAAGGCATTCTTAATTTCTAATATTTTGTTTGTGATTGCTAGACTTTCATTTCGTTCTTAGAGTTTTCATTTCTCTCCTAATGTTACCCTGTATTTTTGAATACAGTCTATTTTTTACTTTAGAACCCTTACCATGTTAATCTCAGTTACAATAAACCCAAATATGTATCATATCCAAGTCTGATTCTTATATTGCTTAGTCTCTTCAGATTGTGTATTTTCCTGGCACGCTTCATAATTTTTGTTACTGTTGTTGCTGAAAGCCAGACATGTTGTGTCTGGAACTAAGATAAATGGGCTTTTAGTGTAAGGGTTTACATTAATCAGGCTAGGAGTTTGGCTGTGTTTCTAATTATTGTAGCTATAGGTATAAAGGGATCACATTCTTCCTGCATTCTTGGTTTTCTCTCCCTTCTTGATTTTGGGTTTTGGTACATAACTCCTTCTCAAAGAAATTTTGGGTCATGGACCTTCCAACTGTAATCTACCTTTCTTGTACCAGAGGCCTCTTAAAGGTATACAAGAAGAGCAGAGTTCTATAATTTTCCAGATAAAGTCTAGTCTTTTAGTTGGCCAAGTCCCTGGATTGTGACCTTCATAAATGGTTTACCTTTCTTCCCTTTTTCCCTCCTCCCTTCCCTGACTGCAGGTTTCCCCAGTCTATGCTTTGAAGCTTTGAGCCTTGTTAACCATAGTTATAACCTTGTTTTTGTTTGTTTGTCTCCACATAGATGAGAGAAAGACTAGAGATGGCTGGAGGGAGTAGTAGTTTTCTTCTCCCAATTGGGATAAGATTTCAGAATTGAGGCTGGGCACAAAGTTCTTTCACCTGGAAAATAGGCCTTTTCATAGATCAGGCTGTGGCAGGTTTCACAGTTGTTGCTGTTCCTTCTTCCCTGCCAAGCTCTGAGATCTTTTGCACATCCACACGGTGAGAATCTGATCAGGATTCTCAAAAGACAATCTATGAATGTGGGGATAGAGGAGCTAAGACTATGGTCCGATGAGTTTCTCTCTTCAAGCTATTCCACACTCAGCCTCCAACCATTTTTCAAAATTAAATTCAAGTGTTCCTACCAGTTTATGGCTCAAGCAGTTTCTGCTTTAGGCTAGTAGATCTTGGTTGCTGTAAACTCTGAAATGTGACTCTCCAGGTTTTGGGCGATGGTTTGTCCTACAAATTCAGCACCTTCGGTTGGTCCAAGGAAGTCATTGACTTGCAGTTTAATCAGCTTTTTCTAGTTACAAAGATGGAAATGACAACATACTAGCTATATACACACTGGGGCTGAAACAGTATACATTAATTTTTGAATTTTAAATTAGAGAAGAGAGAGTTTATTAAATTCATTATTTATCTGAAATAAAAACTTTATAGCCCTTCCTCACATACAACACTCAAACAAATTAGAAAGATTTCAGTATACAAAATGTGGTCACTAAGTACTACAAATCAATTTAACATGATAAAAACATGTTAACACTTATAGTATAACCGGGCTAAGTTTTTCTAAATGCATCACCAAATCCTGACAAAGGCTGAAACCATACATGATTAGATTCACAGATTTGGCTACATATATAAAGGACTTTCCCATTCTACGTCAAACTGAAAACAAATAAGAAAATAATTCTGTGTTAAACAATTTTAAAGTGCAAATACTGAAGAAAAATATTTAAGCTAATAGATGATGGAATTCTTACGATTGTCATCTGATAAAGGAAAACATTGTACAAATAAATTACAAAGTTATTTGTGTAACATTCTGGGTAAAAGGAAAGTTCAGATGACCCACAACCATTTGAATGATTGTTTAAAAGGAAATGAAAATTTTATCATTTTTCATCGATCAGGATGACACTGGTGACAATTTCTAAAAAATAAATTATTGTTTAGGGCTTTAATACTTGACCTGGAAAAATGCTCTTGATTCTTTTTTTTTTTTAAGTGTAGAAAATATATCCAGGAGATAATGAAAATGAAAACTGCTTATCTCTAATTGATAAAATTACATGTCATTACATGACATTATTTCTACTTCTAACAATAAGTATTGAATGCTTTCTATGGTAGAGATGCCTATAATTATGTCCCTCACCCTGAGACTGGTCCAATTCAGAGGGCTTAAAGAAGGGATTTGAGGATCTTACAAGTGGTTATGGACCCACTCGCTGCCGGAAATGATTAGAAGAGGGCTGGTCAGATGATCTCAGTGGAGTCAAATAGATTTGTTTTGGTCTTTTGATAATTTCATTTTAGACTTTCTGAAATTGGAATCAAGTAGAGCTATAAGATGTTTCTCTGGAGGAGGGCATGGCAACTGACTTCAGTATTCAAGCCTGGAGAATTGCATGGACAAAGGAACCTGGTGGGCTACAGTCCATGGGGTTGCAGAGTCGGACACGACTGAGTTACTTAGCATGCACACACACATGAGATTATTTAAACACAGAAGCTATTATATTGGATAGCTATAATGAATTACATGTAATCAAGTGGGTGAGCCAAGGAAAAACTGGTTAGTGATTAAAATCAAGAGGTAGTAGCTTGGAAGGTATAAAAGAAAGAGCACCACCCCAGGAGGAGTAAAAGCAGGGACAAGAGAAGGAACAAGAGTTGTTTTTTGCAACTTGCAATTTTCTAGTGCATTTCTCAAGTGGCACAGCTCTGTTTCTGTCATTAGAATCTAAGTTCTCTCATTAATATATTCTTTTTCTTCTGGCATGGTTTTATCCAGATTTCTATAACCTGCAAATAAATGATTACAAGACACTTGTAAAATAAGAAAAAGAAAACACTTAAAAAAACATGTGTTCTCTTTGACCCAGCAATTGTATATAAAGGAATTTATCCTAAGTGAAGAATTATCAATATATACACAATAGAACATTTATCCAGCAATGTAATCAGAATGCTGTTTGTAAAAATGAAATCTGAAAATATCCTGTCTATCCTTTATGGGCTGCAGGAAATAAAGAATATGGTTCTATTTTGGTAGAGCACCTGTGATCATGGGAACAGAAGACACAAATATTAAGAGTGTTACAACTGTGTCAAGGCTACCTTTTATAGTTTTGTTTTCCCCCTCTCTTTTCTTTTTTTACAATTGTATTAAACATGTTCTATGTTACTGTTTGTAACAAGAACATGAAAGTATGTTGTATGTTGTTTTTAAAAAAGATAAAAGTGGTTTTCTCTGACTCAAAGGAGCTGTCAGACCTCATCTCTGATCTTTTCTTGTTGTCTGAGCTTTGGCTTATCTGAATTTGCCCCTTTATTCTGTTCCCCTTCCTCTGTCTCAGGTAGTCAAAAAATCTTAGATTCTTAATTCTCCACGCCTAACACTTTGTAAGAGCCCTAACTAGTGTATTTTTCAAACACGAGTTTGTTTCATTTCCTACTCTCTGCATTCATTGTAGTCGCTGCTTGAGTTTAGATTCTCATGATTTCTCCTTTTCTTCGGTGATCTTCCTCCCTCTGTGTCCTCAACCATCTGCTGATTAAATGGCTAAAACACAAATCTGTTCTCATTATTACTGCTTAAAATATGTCACTGAATGCCCACTACCTAATCAGGTGTTGGCAAACCTTGTCCGTAAAGGGCCAGATAGTAATATTTTAGGCTTTTCAGGTTACTGTCATCTACTTGAAAGCAGCTAAAGACAATAGGTAAATGAACAAGTGTGTCTCTGTGCCAATAAAACTTTATTAGAAAAGTAAATAAGTGGTGGGCCAGATTTAGCCACCAACCACAGTTTACTGACCCCAGCTCAAAAGAATAAAGTCCAATCTTGATTGTATTTACTTTTTCGTATCACATTCTAGTGTCTAGTCCCCAGTGTCTCCACTTTAGACTCTTAGGTCCTCATTCATTTACAGTGATTTACACTTCTATGCAATGCAAAGTAAAAACAACAACAACAAAAAACAAAACAGTATTATTTCTTCTTCTTGAAAGAACTCTTCTTTCCTGACCCCTTGACAGAGGCTTATTTTTCTTTCAATACTAAGATTTGACGGCAACTTTGCTGAGAAAACATTTCCCTGATCACTTACATTCTTGACCATTTTACCATATAAACTTTAGTTATTGTGCTTATCACACTGTGCAGCAATTACCTCCTTTTAGGCCATCTCTCTCTCTTTCCAGACTATAAGCTACTTAAACACAAGATCCTGATAGCAATCCCTTAACGAATGTTTGGAGAGTCCAGTAGAATTGCATGTGAGAGTGGGGCTTCGGAAAACATCCTTCGTGAGCATTGGTGGCTGAGTGGTACAGACTGAATACTTGAGCAGAAACAGAAGGCTTGTTAAACAGCTTTCAGGAGAGCCTCTTGTGATTAGATCTACAGACAAAAGAGGGCTTTAAGCACAGAGTCACAGGAACCATACATTGATATTCAGGGAAGAGGGTCATAGAAGGAGGCCCTGCACTCTCCAGGCATTCCAGTTATGAGGACCAAGAAAGCTTACATACTTTTATGTTAAAGTGCTTTTTGCTTTCCTTTCTGATTTACATGGGGGAAGGGGTTGTGAAGAAGTTAGAAATATGAAGAAAGAAAGGATTCGTTTTATTTTTGCTTTTGGTTTCTATCTTATGCTTTATGTTTTGTGACAGTGCATGCGTGAGGTTATTTTTGTTGATAATATAGCAAAATAGACCCCGCTGAATAGATGTTAGTGATTCTGAGTCATCAGTTGAGTCCTGCCAGCTGTTAGGTTTAGCAGAGATGCCTCAAATTGCTAACACACCATTTTTAATGTCTTCAAAATTAAAGGAACTAAGAGAATTTTCATAAATATGTTAATATAAGAAATAAATTTATGAGATGAAAGATGAACATACATTACCATGAAAATATCTGTCCTTTTACTACATCTTTACGTTTTTCACACGCTTCCTGGGTATAGGATTCTTTTGTTTCTTTTTCCAGGTTTTTGTATTATTATCCACTTTTAGATAACCTCAGTTTTAAGAGACCCTGATGATATGGCGATAATCAAGGCAGAAACCCAAACTGAAAGCCCACTTTAACTACCCGTGTAACCATTTTCAATCCCCACTATGTTTAACTCCATTTGGAGCATCTAAATTGAACAATGACAAGGTTAGTGAAATAGACATTTGAGCCGAAGTCTGTTAAAGAATCAAAGATATGATAGAGCACATTATATGGAACTATCAATTTCTTTCTCACCAGGGGAAAGATTGACATATTCCATTTAATCAGGATCTATAGATAAAATACTAACCTGGATAGATCTCTCTCTTTTTCCCTTTCTTACACACAAACAGACTCAACATTTCTGAACAACTCCTTAAAACTGTAGGGTGCAATGGGAAATTGGTGTGTGCCCAATTAAAAGATAAAGTATGAACCTGAGGTTTATTATTATTGTTTTTAATTGGCAAGTCTAGCATAGCCCTGGGACATGGTAACAGATAATGTATATTTTAGGTGAATGAATCTGTTTTACATTTCTGTCATTTTCGGCATCAGATCCTGCTTTTGATCTACATGAATGAACTCAACCTAGATTGCTATAAGATTGCTGACTTCATGATGTTCAGTTTGATCTAGCCATTAAGTGCTATTTAGACTTTTTTGAAAAATGATTCAGCCCTGATTCTGACTTTTATGCTGATAATGATGCAATTCCTTTCAATGACAGAGATTTTACAAAAGAGTTTCAATCAGGTGTTATGCTGATTTAAGTGGGTTGAATTATGGAAAAAAACTCACCTTTGGTGACTTAATCAGGACAAGAGGCACAAAGAAGTGTGACTTGATACAGGAGGCAGATTAGGACCCAGCAGTCAGGTAAAGAGGAGGGGAAGAAGGGAATCTGGCAAGTAGGTGACATACCTCTTAACATGATCTGAGACAAATTAAATATCTTATATCTGATTATGCAGTAAGAGATTTCGGATTAGAAGAAATAGAACTGTTTTTAATTGTACTGAGTACTGGGTGTTGGGCTTCCCTTGTGGCTCTGCTGGTAAAGAATCCGCCTGCAATGCAGGAGACCTGTGTTTGATCCCTGGGTTGGGAAGATCCCCTGGAGAAAGGAAAGGCTACCCACTCCAGTATTCTGGACTGGAGAATTCCATGGACTGTATAGTCCATGGGGTTGCAGAGTTGGACACAACTGACTGACTTTCACTAATAACTGGGTTAGTTCATAATGGTTACCTTTTTTTTTTTTCTTAAATTTCCCAACTGTTCATTTCCTAAGCTGACATATTATTCTTATGCTAATTTGCTTTCTTATTTTTTAATTTACTGATCTTGAATTTATTTTGCTTCACATTTTCTGTAAGCACTTTCATTAAAATATCACATATTTATTGTTTGAAAAGAAAAACAAGACTGTATATAATGAAGCATAGAATTTTCTGCCACTTTCACTGCATTTCTGAAAGTCTGATATATATCTCTCCTTTTTGGTCCTTGTTCACCCAAACTTATATAAGGTCTGTTTGCAGGGATATTTTTTAATATGCTGGTACCATAATTGTTCATGGATGTCGCCCCGTCTAAGGATATTCTTTTAAATTATTTATATGTTTAAGAGTTAAGCATTTAAAAATCCATAAAATTAAAAAGAAATAATGAGTACTCATCACACTGTATTAACACACTTCAATATTTTGCCTATTTTCTTTTGTGTTACAAAGATTGAGTTCCTTGTCCCTCAGCCATTCTTCTTCCTCCTCAGAGGCAACCATTTTCATGTACTTTGGGGTGTGATCTCCCATTATAATTCTTACATTTTTATGTTCAGAAATGAAATTTACATAAAGTGTAACATACTGTAGATATTCTTTGATTTGTTTTTCATTTTAAGTCTCTTGTTAGGAATAGTACTACTACATGATTGTCTCTTTTGAATATTCCATCATGTATTATCCATTCTTATTTTTATGGAGTGTAAGATTGCTGTCGTGTTGCTTCACTGCTTCTATGAGCATCACTGTATCTGTTGACTGGTACATCTGCATGAGCTTCTAAGGAACCTTCTTACACAATGTATGTCCACTGTCAAACAGCATCAGCATCACTTGGAAGCTTGTAGGATATTCAGACTCTCAAATTTCATCCAAGATTGACTGAATCAGAATCTGCATTTAACGAAGCTGTCAGTGACTTCTGTGCGTATTAAAATTTGAAAAGCATTACCTTAGAAAGAAGTACTGGAAATTGAAATCATGAAGTCTCTGAAACTAAATGATTTTCCTAAGTGGTTACTACCGTATATAGTCCCTACCATCAGTGTATGAAAGTTGGTGATTCCTTGCACAGGAGTCAACATTTGATGCAAGCAGAACCGTATATATTACCGTTTATAGTCCCTACCATCAATGTATGAGAGTTGGTGATTCCTTGCACAGGAGTCAACATTTGATGCAAGCAGAATTTTTAAAATTTTGCCAATTTGGTTGATGTGAAATAGTATCTCATTGCAACTGTAATTTTCACTTTCCTGATTACTAATAAGATCACTTAGCGATTACTCCTGCTTTCTCCTGTATCTTCAAATTTCCCTCTCTCTACATCAAATATGAATAAACTTTAATTTTTTCAACCTATGCAAAGAAAGGGAAAAACAGAACACCTCTTCAATTTATTCTCCCAGCTATGGATCTATTTCTCTCATTCTCTTTATAATGACAAACCTTTTTGGAAAAGAAGTCCATGTCTACTGTTTCAGAAAGCCTTTGACTGTGTGGATCACAACAAACTGTGGAAAATTCTTCAAGGGATGGGAATACCAGACCACCTGACCTGCCTCCTGAGAAATGTGTATGCAGGTCAAGAAGCAACAGTTAGAACCGGACATGAAACAACAGACTGGTTCCAAATTGGGAAAGGAGTATGTCAAGGCTGTATATTGTCACCCAGCTTATTTAACTTATATGCAGGGTACATAATGCAAAATGCAATGCTGGATGAAACACAGCCTGGAATCAAGATTGCCTGGAGACATATCATTAACCTCAGATATGCAGATGACACCACCCTTATAGCAAAAAGTGAAGAACAACTAAAGAGCCTCTTGATGAAAGTGAAAGAGGAGAGTGAAAAAGTTGGCTTAAAACCTAGCATTCCAAAAACTAAGATTATGACATCTGGTCCCATCACTTCATGGCAAATAGACAGGGAAGCAATGGAAATAGTAAAAGACTTTATTTTGGGGTGTTCAGAATCACTGCAGATGGTAACTGCAGCCATGAAATTAAAAGACAGTTGTTCCTTGGAAGACAAGCCATAACCAACCTAGACAGCATATTAAAAAGCAGAGACATTACCTTTTCAACAAAGGTCTGTCTAGTCAAAGCTATGTTTTTTCCAGTAGTCATGTATGGATGTGAGAGTTGGACTGTAAAGAAAGCTGAGCGCTGAAGAATTGATGGTTTTGAACTGTGGTGTTGGAGAAGACTCTTGAGAGTCCCTTGGACTGCAAGGAGATCCAACCAGTCCATCCTAAGGGAGATCAGTCCTGAATATTCATTGGAAGGACTGATGCTGACGCTGAAACTCCAATACTTTGGCCACCTGATGTGAAGAACCGACTCATTGGGAAAGACCCTGATGCTGGAGGATTGAGGGCAGGAGGAGAAGGGGTCAACAGAGGAAGAGATGGTTGGATGGCATTAACGACTTGATGGACGTGAGTTTGAGTAAGCTTCTGGAGTTGGTGATAGACAGGGAAGCCTGGCGTGCTGCAGTCCATGGGGTCGCAAAGAGTTGGACGCGACTGACTGAACCAAACTGATGGTATTTGGTCTCATTTACTTCAAAAATGCTCCTCTTTCAAGAATATGCATTATTTAGATACTGTTAAATCCAATGATTAATTTTCAGTCCTTAATTTACTTGACATTTCAGCAGCATTTGCCACCGATGATCCCTTTCTCCTTTCTGAAATAATTCTTCTCTTACCTTCCATGACACTAATCACTCTTGGTTCATCTGCCTCACTGGCTACTTTTCTTTGAGTTGTTTGTGAATTCATCCTGTTTTCTGTCATTTGGAATGTCATAGGTTTTACTCCTTAATTCTTTTCTCTATCCATATCGACTTCTTAAGTGACCAGATTAAATTTCATGATTTTAGAAAGTATCTCTCTGCTCATTGTTTCTTCAGTTGTACCTGCAGAATGGTTCTCTCTTTTGAATTGTAACTGTCAGTATCAATTGCCTATTACCTGTAAAGAAGGTGTGAGTTGCTCAGTTATGTCTGGCTCTTTGTGACCCCATGGACTGTAGCCTGTCAGTGTCCTCTGTCCATGGGATTCTCCAGGCAAGAATACTGGAGTGGGTTGCCATTCTCTTCTCCAGGGAATCTTTCCAACTCAGGGATCGAACCCAGGTCTGCATTGCAGGCATATTCTTTACCATCTGAGCCACCAGGGAAGCAAGCTTCTTTAATGTATCTGAACATAATGTACTCTTTAACATGTCCTCCACCTCAACTTATAAATATTTTCTGTGGTCATTTCCATTTTAGCGAATGACCAATCCCTGCTTCTAGTAGCTTACATTCAAAATGTATTCTCTGCCTGTTTTTATCCGACACTCTACATCTAACCCATCAATAAACCCCTTCAGTTGTAACTTCATCATATATTCAGATTCCAATCACTTCTCACCACCTCCACCATGACCCAGCTGATTCTTGTCTTCTTAGTCCTGAGCTATCATTATTATAGCTCCTAATTATCTCTCTGCTTCTGGACTTGCCTCCTATGCCAGTAAACTGTACTCCCCACTTCAGAGTTCTCCTTTTAAACATAAGACACTGGCCTAAAACAGTGCACAGGCTCCTGTCTCACAGCCCATGACCAGTGATTGGCTGGCATGGCCCAGTATCACTGCCATGTTTGGGGGTGACTGCTAAGGGCCATTTCAGTCCGACAGTTCAAGGGAGCATCAGTCAAGATGGTGTAGTCACAGCACTGGATCAGTTTTTCCTTCTGCCTGATCCCACCTTTCTTGCTGCCTCATAGAAATATGGCCCAAGCAAACATCTTAAGAAATCTTCTATATGCAATTTTGTGTGCCAGAATCTGTTTGTAAGAAACACAATCTAAGACAGCTACTTAAGTAATGTTTTAAAAATATCACATAAATGCCTTACCACATTTAGCTGAATACTATGCCTGCCAGTTAATTCTGACATGGTGACACCTGTCAGTCACCATTTATTTGGCACATGTGCTGTGAAGTGCATTTTAATACATGTTGTAGGTTACAGAATACGTAAGAACAAGATTCCTATCTTCATTAGCTCATACATTTGAGAGAAATGAGACAAACAGTAAAATATTGAAGAATAACCATTACAAGGAAACTGTCCAGCATGTGTTTTTCCAGGTAGCACTAGTGGTCCCCACAATGGTGTGTGTGTGTGCTAAGATACAGATGCTCAAGTGAAATACATGACTCATTAGTTCAGTTCAGTCGCTCAGTCATGAACCACAGCACTCCAGCCTCCCTGTCCATCACCATGGCCCACAGTCCACCCAAACCCATGTCCATTTAGTCGGTGATGCCATCCAACCATCTCCTCCTCCGTCATCCCCTTTTTCTCCTCCCCTCAATCTTTCCCAGCATCAGGGTCTTTTCCAATGAGTCAGTTCATCGCATCAGGTGGCCAAAGTATCGGAGTTTCAGCTTCAACATCAGTCCTTCCAATGAACATCCAGGATTGATCTCCTTTAGGATGGACTGGTTGGATCTCCTTGCAGTCCAAGGGACTCTCAAGAGTTTTTTCCAACATCACAGTTCAAAAGCATCAATTCTTCAGCGCTCAGCTTTCTTTATAGTCCAACTCTCACATCCATACATGACCACTGGAAAAACCATAGCCTTGACTAGATGGCCCTTTGTTGGCAAAGTAATGTCTCTGCTTACTATGCTGTCTACGTTGGTCATAATTTTCCTTCCAAGGAGGAAGGAAATTTCATGGCTGCAACCACCATTTTGCAGTGATTTTGGGGCCAAAAAAATAAAATCAGTCACTGTTTTCACTGTTTCCCCATCTATTTGTCATGAAGTGATGCCATGATCTTAGTTTTCTGAATGTTGAGCTTTAAGCCAACTTTTTCACTCTCCTCCTTCACTTTCATCAAGAGGCTCTTTAGGTCTTTTTCACTTTCTGCCATAAGGGTGGTGTTATCTGCATATCTGAGGTTATTGATATTTCTCCTGGCAGTCTTGATTCCAGCTTGTGCTTCTTCCAGCCCAGCGTTTCTCATGATGTACTCTGCATATAAGTTAAATAAACAGGGTGACAATATACAGCTTCGATGTACTCCTTGTTCAATTTGGAACCAGTTTGTTGTTTCAAGTCCAGTTCTAACTGTTGCTTCCTGACAGGTTTCTCAAGAGGTGGGTCAGGTGGTCTGATATTCCCATTTCCTTCAGAATTTTCCACAGTTTATTGTGATCCACATAGTCAAAGGCTTTGCATAGTCAATAAAGCAGAAATAGATGTTTTCCTGGAATTCTCTTGCTTTTTCGATGATCCAGCAGTTGTTGGAAATTTGATCTCTGGTTCCTCTGCCTTTTCTAAAACCAGTCTGAACACGGCTCATGCTTGTCTATCAACTTATCTTTCTTTATGCAATAAGTATCAAAATTAACAATGAGCATTAAAAATTTTAAAGCAACTTCATAGGATACTTTTATATCTACTGTGTTCAATATTTTTTAAATGGGGCTCTTATTTATAATTTTTAAGATTACAGTTTCCTAATTATTTTTGTTATATTTTGGATAATTATTAGGTTATAATTATCCTAATAGGATATAGGAAATAGGTTATAAATAAAACTGGTATTTCTCAGTTTGAAAAGTACTATAATGGGATGAAAAGTGAATAAATATTTGACTTTACTTGGAAAGGAATACTTTAAATAAGAAAAGTATTGAAAACTTTGGTATGGAAAATTTTGAATAAGGTTTTAAAATTGGTAAGGAAATTGACTAATGAAGAGAAATAGATAGGAATGTCTTGTGGCTATGCTTTATATGCCCCATATGTGGAAAGTTGTATCAACTGCATAAAATCAGAGAGCAGAGGGATGGAGGGAGGTGCCTATACCTTGATTTCTGCTCGTCACAAGTTTGCCAAGGAAATTATTCCCAGTGAAACTCCAGTGGTCAATAGGGCAGGTGGAGTGCACTCAGGATTAGGGTTAAGTTTGAGTCAAATGGACAGTCTTGAGGAAGTCCTAGGATCGAGCAAGTATGTAGATTCCTGTTTCTCTGGAAAGAGTGAGCCAAGGTCTGTGTTGACTCTCTGGGCTCCAATAGGAAGGGTCCTGGCTTCCAGAGAGATTTTGTGTGTGTGTGTGTTAAACCTAACAACTAAAGGCCTTTGGGCTTTAGAGGCTGCTGCAAATATTTAATCCAGTCAGGCTTACCATCCTTTCACTTTAAAAACACACATTCTGCAGATCCACATTAGCAACTAGCCACAAATATCAGTTGACAGGAAAAGCGTTTATCACGTGATGAGATCTAAACTCTAGAACGTGCACCGTGGCCACAGAACTATGGAAGGGCTCTGCGTAACACTTGTACATCAGAAATACTGAAGGGATATACACTGAGACATTAGATGGGAATATTAATATTATGGCTTCAGAAATATGAGTGATGTTTTCTTCTTCCTACTTTTCTATTTTTCTAAAGTTTGAATAATAAGTGTACATTTATTTAAATATAAATAAATATGTATACATATATGTAGTACTTTTAATAGTAAACATATTTCTTTAGACACATGTATTGTGAGTCTGAATAAGAGATAATAAAAATGGGCAGTACTCTGTTGACATGACACAGGTAAAGGAGAAAATTTGGATGTTTTCTTAATTTGAACAGAACACATTAGAGAAAAAGATTTTAGGAGACAGATATACAAAAGAAAAAAACATTTAGGAGCTATTAAGGAGTCAAGAATGATTTCATAATTTCGAATTGGTCATTTAAAAAGATAAAAAAATAACAGCTAACTTAAATTGAATAATTGCTAACATTAATTGAGATGTACCATCTTATGAATAGTATTTCAAGCAGAGTAAATTCATTAATTGATAAGTAATGATAATGAGATGCGAGAATTAAGATAATAAGGTCTATGTTTTGGGTGACCACCTGGGAGAAATTTTTGACCTCTCTTGTTCCTCTTTTAGCATCTAAATCATTTAATCAGTCTATGTCACCTTTGCAAGAATCACCTTTGCAGATTACAACTGAAATTTCAAAAGCAATACAGGTACTGTTTCCAGAAACTGTTTTATATTTGACAATCTCAAATATAAAGGATAAAAAATTCACAATGTTGAATTTCTGCCGTGGTGCAGCCATTACAGTGAATGTTTTATGTATTTTCTTACTCTTCTTAATCGTAGATAAGGGGTATTGTAGATTTTATTTTTTTGTTTCCCAAAAATGATTACGTCTATGGTTATGTAGATTATTATTTAAATTGATCAGCATCACCTCAGGGAAGGCAATGGCACCCCACTGCAGTACTCTTGCCTGAAAAATCCCAAGGACGGAGGAGCGTGGTGGGCTGCAGTCCTTGGGTCGCTGAGTCGAACACAACTGAGCGACTTCACTTTCACTTTTAAGTTTCCTGCATTGGAGAAGGAAATGGGAACCCACTCCAGTGTTCTTGCCTGGAGAATCCCAGGGACGGGGGAGCCTGGTGGGCTGCCGTCTCTGGGGTTGCACAGAGTCGGACATGACTGAAGCGACTTAGCAGCAGCAGTAGCAGCAGCATCACCTAGCTCTTAAGGAAAAGATCTAGCATCCACTCTAGGGTATATGTAGTTCCTACTAAATAACATAACCATGTTGATATTCTAAACTGTCAGATGATTGGTTACATAATGATACAATTAGATTCATTGATATGTCTTAAATTACTAATTCAGTAATGCCATAAATGCAGACAAAATTGTAAGCAGTTTTGAAATTTATTGACCTAGGTTGCCAGATAAACTACAGGACACCCAGTTTAATTTGGATTTCACTTAAGCAATGAATAATTTTTCAGTAATCATCATCTCATTATCATAATTATCATATTTCATACCTATGGAGTGGTATTCAGAACATTTTAATTAATTTTTATCATAGCCCTATTAGATAGTTACTGTTAGTATGTCTCATGCAATATTTGGGACATATTCATACTAATAAAACTAACTTTTTCTGAAATTCAGTTAAAGTATGTCCTACGCATTGCATAATTTTACTGAAAATTTATCTGAAATACAAATTTGTGTATCTTGTATTTTTATTTGCTAAATTTAGTAGCCTTATTCTGGACACTTGTTTCTAAACTTGCAGATACAGCTTCAAGCAGGAGGAAGAATTTAGGAATTATCCTTGTCTCTTTGTTGTCACCATCATTATAGAATAGCACCCTGGAGTGCTATTCTAAGCATTTTATCTAATCTTTACCATATGAAGTAGTTACCATTAATAACTCTCTTTGATGAGTAAAGTGAGGCAAATATATAATCATTTTAAGATAAAAAATTAAAACCAATGATTTAAAAATTTGATGGATCTTAAAGTATATTTGGATATTTAGGAGCCAGAAATATGATTCCCACACCTGGATTAGCTCTATTAAAATTACACATTTGAGATATCATTTATATATTTCTAAATGTGCTCATAGTAAGACGGTATACACTGTGCTATGAATTTGGCATGCATGAAACTGAGACATTTTTGATAGCTGAAAATTTAGGAGAGGGCTTTAGGTAGAAACTAGTATATATTTATATCCAGCAGCATTTTGTTGGTTTTTTAAGTTAGTACTTCTCAGTATAAATAAGCTACCTCTGAAGGCTATTTTTAGCATGCTTAACACATTTAAATTTAGGGGTTATAATTTACAATTTTGGATAAAGTCACTTCTTGCAATCTTAAAGTATCCTCCTCTCCTTTGATTTTATAAACCCAAAAATATCAATCTTGAAAGTTCTGATGATGTGATAGGATTCAGAAATATTCTGCTGTTTTAGTATTGCTGCTGCTGCTGCTAAGTCACTTCAGTTGTGTCTGACTCTGTGCGACCCCAGAGACGGCAGCCCACCAGGCTCCCCCGTCCCTGGGATTCTCCAGGCAAGAACACTGGAGTGGGTTGCCATTTCCTTCTCCAATGCATGAAACAGAAATGTGAAAGTGAAGTCGCTCAGTTGTGTCTGACTCCTAGTGACCCCATGTTAGTGTATATTAATCGGTGGTTCTAAGAATTAATGCTTTTGAACTGTGTTGTTGGAGAAGACTCTTGAGAGTCCCTTGGACTGCAGGGGGATCCAACCAGTCCATTCTGAAGGAGATCAGCCCTGGATGTTCTTTGGAAGGAATGATGCTGAAGCTGAAACTCCAACACTTTGGCCACCTGATGCGAAGAGTTGACTCATTGGAAAAGACCCTGATGCTGGGAGGGATTGGGGGCAGGAGGAGAAGGGGACAACAGAGGGTGAGATGGCTGGATGGCATCACTGACTTGATGGACGTGAGTCTGAGTGAACTCCGGGAGATGGTGATGGCCAGGGAGGCCTGGCGTGCTGCGATTCATGGGGTAGCAAAGAGTTGGACACGACTGAGCGACTGAACTGAACTGAAACTGTTAAAAATTTTCCTGTGAACTGTATATTACAGCATTAATTATTTGACTTTCCATTCTATTTTTCAAGTTTTGGTTTCTACTATAATACATTAGTTTATTAATTTTAGTGTTTTCATCTTAAGTTGCTTCCATTTCTCTAGCAATAGAGTTGTTTATTAGACATTTTAAAGATTAGAATTCTGTTATGCTATTGTATTTTATTTACATAGCAAAGAATTTCTTGCAAAAATTGTTGCTTCTTTTTACTAAAAGTTATTTTATCACCTTCCCTTAATTTTGTCCAATGGACATTTTTGTTGTTGTTGTTGCAGGCATGCAATTATTTATTTGATTATGCAAATAAATGGGGTAATATACTTAATAGAAATTTGCAAGCAACTTTTCTAGGAGATGTATTTGTTTGCATAATAAATATGGCTGAATAGTTTGCTTTTTTCAGGACAATTGACTTTCAAGGCTTCTTTAAGAAGGGCACTCTTCAAGTCCCTTCTTATCTCCATGACTCTGTGATATGTTATAGTGCAAGCTATTAAGTAGTTTAGTCTATCTAGTAATACAAACATTGACTAAAGAGCTTTATAGTCTAACACCCACTTGACAAGATGTTCTGCTTTAAGTTGTATGCATAAGGTCCCAAGACAAATTTCATTGCAAACCAACTCATTCTTACATATAATCTAGGTGTAGGAAACCAAGAGTGTCATTTTCCTTTCTGCTTTATTATATCAGTATTCAGTAACTGTTTAATGGAGTAATTAGAGTTCTTATTAGTGGAAATTGGAGGATGCCTTCTCATTCTAGTGATCACATCTGTTAAATCTGAACTCAAACAGAATATTTTCCTTCTGTAAGACAGGAAGGTGTTTTCTTCTAATAATTTGGGATGGGAGGAACTGTTACTTCATGACTATTACATTCAAAAGTCTAACACAAAAATGATAGAGGAGAATAACTTTTCAAATGGAAAATTGCCCTGATTATTTGAGAAGGGTGAAACTGACATTTGGGAAGTATCATTTTATGAGAAACAGATGAATCTGAAGTTAGAAATGAATTTAGTGCCTACTACAATTAAATTGGTAGAATACCAGTTTTGGTGATCTCAAATCATGACAGTGCTCACAATTTCGAATAAATAGATATCTTTAGAATGGAATAGAGATGGTAAGGAAAATAATGATTTGTTAAGAGCAACATGGTATTATAAAGTGGAATATATCATACCATGGTAGTTAAAATCTTGGGATCTGGGGTTAAACAGAATTGAGAAAAAACTTGACATTCATTTCTCATCAGCAAACTGCCTCAATTTTCTAAACCTCAGTTTTCCTTTATTTAAAATGTGGGTAATAACATGTAACTTGTAGAGCTAATGCAAGAAAGGGTGCCTTCAGTGGATATGTTGTACAATATTTCTGGAAGATGGAAAGCACTGGGAATAAGATTGGTAAGAGAAAATGGAAAAGCTCTGCAAAAAAAAAAAAGAAATTCACAAGAACACTATGTTTTATATAAGTAAAAGTACATATTCATGTTCAATCTAGATGAAACTGTAAAGACCTGGAGGGGAAAACGGGCAGTCAGGTCACTGGTTAAAGAAGGGCATTCAGATCACCTGCTTGGTGAGACCATCCCTTTCCTCCATTCCAGCCCTTCACACTGGACCTGCAGGAAGCAGGGCTGGACCATGGACTGAAAACCAGAGCTACTCGGGGACACAGGAGAAATGCTTGTCTAGGGAGAGTTCCTATAGCAAGTTTGGGGAATAGTGAGAGAAGCTGAGCACAGTGAGTGAAGACAACAGGGCTGAGGAATTTAACAAGAGATAGACAGAAACAAAGCCCGTGTTCTGGAGAAGAGCATACTCCCTGAATAATGGCAACTAGTCAGAAGCCTGCCTACCCTTGCAGACTCGCCTTTTCTAAAGACCCTATAAACACGATAAATCAAGAAGTAGAAGCAGGTTAGTTAGATAGATTAGAGCAAGAGGTCATATTTGTGGCTTTCCACCTTTGAATTGCTTCTTTATATTTGCAGCATTCTCATTTTTTAATACCCCATGGTCACCCTCTGAAGAACCAAAGAACCAAATTCCCCAACCTTCCTCACATTCAGGATGCTAAAATAGGGCTTAATCCAACTGCTTTTACACTAAGGTGAGACATGAATTCAGAAGAGGGGAAAGACCAGGAGACACTCTGCTTGCCAGAGGACAAGGGAGAGAGAAGTTTTCAGAGACAGTGGAGGCAGATGTCCCAGAAGCAGCCATGCCAGTGACCCAAGGACTGGGGGTCCATCTGTAGCTAGGCCAGCAGGACAGTTCAGGAATTGTCCCTCCCTGGATAGCTTTCAACTGGTTCTTGTATCCTCTTGGGGATCAGTTCAGTTCAGTCGCTCAGTCATGTCCATCTCTTTGTGACCCCATGGACTGCAGCACGCCAGGCTTGCCTCCTGTCCATCACCAATTCCTGGAGCTTGCTCAAACTCATGTCCATTGCGTTGGTGATGCCATCCAACCATCTTATCCTCTGTCATCCCATTCTCCTGCCTTCAACCTTTCCCAGCATGGGGGTCTTTTCCAATGAGTCAGTTCTTCACATCAGGTGGCCAAAGTATTGGGGATCATGTGTACTAATGTGAATTCTTAAATTTACTTTCTAAATAAAACCAAGAATCTGTTCTCTTGCATTGATCAATGAACCCCACATAGAATAGTAATAGACGTCAAAGACACTGGGAAGTGGAACTTGGTTATCAGACCATAGGATGGGACTCTTGTAGGCTGAAACATGCAGTGCCAAATTGGAATCCCAATGTGTGTACAGGGAATAAAAACGAGCAGGTTCACAGCATTCAACATTATCACCCTCTAAATCAATAATTTAAAATATTTATTCATATTTTGGGTTACATTTGTAATTTGTTTTTCGTTGCTGAGTGGTATTTCATTGTATGTTCATACCACAATTACATTATCTTTTCTCTCATTGATATATATTTGGACTGTTCTAGTTGTCGATTATCATGGATAAAATGGCAATAAATATACAAGTCACTTTAAAAAATGTATTATTAGTAAAGAATGCCAGGAATACAGAGAGTGTTGGCAATGTCTCAGTTCAGTCGCTCAGTCGTGTCCGACTCTTTGCAACCCCATGAATCACAGCACGCCAAGCTGCTCTGTCCATCACCAACTCCCGGAGTTCACTCAGACTCACGTTCATTGAGTCAGTGATGCCATCCAGCCATCTCATCCTCTGTCGTCCCCTTCTCCTCCTGCCCCCAATCCCTCCCAGCATCAAAGTCTTTTCCAATGAGTCAACTCTTTGCATGAGGTGGCCAAAGTGTTGGAGTTTCAGCTTCAGCATCATTCCCTCCAAAGAAATTCCAGGGCTGATCTCCTTAAGAATAGACTGGTTGGATCTCCTTGCAGTCCAAGGGACTCTCAAGAGTCTTCTCCAACACCACAGTTCAAAAGCATCAATTCTTCAGCTCTCAGCTTTCTTCACAGTCCAACTCTCACATCCATACATGACCACTGGAAAAACCGTAGCCTTGACTAGATGGACCTTTGTTGGCAAAGTAATGTCTCTGCTTTTGAATGTACTAGCTAGGTTGGTCATAACTTTTCTTCCAAGGAGTAAGCGTCTTTTAATTTCCTGGCTGCAGTCACCATATGTAGTGATTTTGGAGCCCACAAAAATAAATAAATAATAAATGATATTTCTCCCGGCAATCTTGATTCCTGCTTGTGCTTCTTCCAGCCTAGCATTTCTCATGATGTACTCTGCATAGAAGTTAAATAAGCAGGGTGACAATATACAGTCTTGACGTACTCCTTTTCCTACTTGGAACCAGTCTATTGTTCCATGTGCATGAAGAGATACCCCACGTCCAAGGTAAGAGAAACCCAAATAAGATGGTAGGTGTTGCAAGAAGGCAGACACACTAAAACCATAATCACAGAAAACTAGTCAATCTAATCACAGTAGGACCACAGCCTTGTCTAACTCAATGAAACTAAGCCATGCCCTGTGGGGCCACCCAAGATAGGCAGGCATGGTGGAGAGGTCTGACAGAATGTGGTCCACTGGAGAAGGGAATGGCAACCCACATCAGTATTCTTGCCTTGAGAACCCCATGTACAGTATGAAAAGGCAAAATGATAGGATACTGAAAGAGGAACTCCCCAGGTCAGTAGGTGCCCAATATGTTACTGGAGATCAGTGGAGAAATAACTCTAGAAAGAATGAAGGGATGGAGCCAAAGCAAAAACAAATACCCAGTTGTGGATGTGACTGGTGATAGAAGCAAGGTCCGATGCTGTAAAGAGCAATATTGCATAGGACCCTGGAATGTCAGGTCCATGAATCAAGGCAAATTGGAAGTGGTCAAACAAGAGATGGCAAGAGTGAACATCGACATTCTAGGAATCAGCGAACTCAAATGGACTGGAATGGGTGAATTTAACTCAGATGACCATTATATTTACTACTGCGGGCAGGAATCCCTTAGAAGAAATGGAGCAGCCATCATGGTCAACAAAAGACTCTGAAATGCAGTACTTGGATGCAGTCTCAAAAACGACAGAATGATCTCTGTTCATTTCCAAGGCAAACCGTTCAATATCACAGTAATCCAAGTCTATGCCCCAACCAGTAATGCTGAAGAAGCTGAAGTTGAATGGTTCTATGAAGACCTACAAGACTTTTTAGAACTAACACCCAAAAAAGATGTCCTTTTCACTATAGGGGACTGGAATGTAAAAGTAGGAAGTTAAGAAACACCTGGAGTAACAGGCAAATTTGGCCTTGGAATACAGAATGAAGCAGGGCAAAGACTAATAGAGTTTTGCCAAGAAAATACACTGGCAATGTCTAACTGGGAATAAATTAGCAATGTTAAAACTTTGAAATCTCAATGTAAGGTATAGTGACAAAATCACAATGTTTCAGTGACGCTTCCTTAATATTGTTTGCACAGAAGGAGGTGTGTAACAACAACAACAACAAAGAATCAAAGCCAGTTTGTGGTTGATAAAGATCGAGGAGCTGATGACTAGGATGGAAGCATCAGGGATGATGCAGATGAGTCAGAATAACTGCAGTTCCTAAGCCCAGCCTTGCCTCCCTTATCAGCAGAAACAGGTTCTCTCCTTCTGTTTGATGAGACTGTTCTTGACTCGACTGCAAATGCTATGGCGGCCTGGTGGGAGGAGGCAGGTCTACCAGAAGCAGCAATTTCTCCTCAGCTGCCATCCAGCCACCCCTCATTGTCTTCAAAATCCAGCACGCCCCAAGGAGCAGATTACTGAGTCAAACCTGGGAAGTGGCTGGGACAACAGCAGAGAGGCAAACATTTGGCTTATCTTTACTGTCAGAAATCTGTCTACCGTTCATGGGGACGCTTCTCAGGCTGCTCATTGCCCCTAGGACAGTGGACGAGAAGCATAGCTGCTGGCTGGCAGGACTGCACAGCATCGCACCCTCAGCAGAGACGGTGCACCCCATTCAGCCACCCAGGCGGCTGGCAGTGCCTCCGCTCCTGCAGCCTGTGCCGCTTCCTAGACCCAGCAGAGGCGGTAGAAACGAGGCTGAGGTGCCACTGATGCCTTGGTATAATCTACAGGATGGATTTTGACAGTGAAGACATGTAGCATTATTGGCATGAACAAATCAGCTGTGACCCCCTCCTCGCTTCCTTCTCTATGATGGCAACCCCCTCCAGTATTCCTGCCTGGAGAATCCCATGGACAGAGAAGCCTGGCGGGCTACAGTTCATGGGGTTGCAAAGAGTCAGACACGACTGAGCAACTACACACACACACACACACACACGAGCAGATACATTTTATTTTTTCCTCTCCAGTCTAGACACCTTTTCCTTCTTTTTCTTGCTTCATTATCGTGGCAGAAACATCTGGGATTGTGTATAGACTAGAGTAGAAAAGGTCAGAGTGGACGCCTTTATTTTATTCCTGATTTTTGTGGAAAAGCGTTCATGTTTCACCATTAAATATGATGCTGCTGCTGCTGCTGCTAAGTGACTTCAGTCGTGTCCAACTCTGCATGACCCCACAGACGCAGCCCACCAGGCTCACCCATCCCTGGGATTCTCCAGGCAAGAACACTGGAGTCGGTTGCCATTGCCTTCTCCAATGCGTGAAAGTGAAAAGTGAAAGTGAAGTCTCTCAGGCATATCCGACCCTCAGCTACCCCAGGGACTGCAGCCTTCCAGGCTCCTCCGTCCATGGGATTTTCCAGGCAAGAGTACTGGAGTGGGGTGCCATTGCCTTCTCTGAAATATGATGTTAACTGTGTGGATTAGCTTTCTATCTGTTTCTACTAGTTTGTTTATTCCAGTTATGACTCAATTTAGAACAATTTATTTTGTCTTCACTATGTATATTTTTGTTTCTTTAATGCCTCATAATTTTGCTTGAATACCAGACATTGTGAATTTTATATTTATTGTGTGCTGGATAATTTTAGCTTTGTTCTGAGATAGTTCACTTACACAGAAAGAATAAGATCCCCCCCTTTTTTTTAGGGGGGAAATAGTTTCATCCTTTATTTTTAAGGAGAAGTCTGTATATTATAAATACAAATAGTTGTATCATTGAGTACAGAGTTCACGTTGCAAACATTCAAGCATGTTCATCACATATCTGATGATATAGTCAAAATTGCTTTTAAAATCTTGTCTTTCACTGTTTCTATCATGAAAATCATGTCATTACATTTCAGTGACACACTATTGTTTAAAGGCTCTTTTAGGTAAAAATAGAACCCAATAATTTTTTAACCAAAAGTGTATCCTATAATCCTGTTTGCTATAGGATCAATAAACACTATACTAAGACATTGCATTAGACATGAAATATGTCTAAAACCCTTGAAGAATACAATAGAAATAGGCAAGACATTTAGAATGTTTTAATCTTTCTGGTTAACACCATTTGTATTAGTAACTGCAACATTGTAAGTTTTATTGCTTTTCAGCTTTGTTAGCATCTAGTCTAGGGCTATTTTTTCCCATTACCAAAACAAGACCCTTCTGAAGATCTTACTCAATGCCCGGTGAATTACAAAACTTTCCAGCCTTGCTGCTGTTCTTCAGTCGCTCAATCATGTTCCACTCGTTGCAACCACATGGACTGCAGCAGGCTAGGCTTCCCTGTCCTTCACTATCTCCCAGAGTTTGCTCAAACTCATGTCCATTGAGTCGGTGATACCATCCAACCATCTAATCCTCTGTTGCCCCCTACTCCTCCTGCCCTCAATCTTTCCCAGCATTGGGGTCTTTTACAATGAGTCAGATCTTTGCATCAGGTGGCCAAAGTATTGGAGCTTCAGCATGTGTCTTTCTAATAAAAATTCAGGATTGATTTCCTTTAGAATTGACTGGTTTGACCTCCTTGATGTCCAAGGGACTCTCAAGAGTCTTATCCAGCACCATAATTTGAAAGTATCAATTCTTTGGCACTCAGCCTTCTTTATAATCGAACTCTTAAAACCATTAATGACTACTGGAAAAACCATAGCTTTGACTCTACAGACCTTTGTTGGCAAAGTGATGCCTCTGCTTTTTAAAATGCTGTCTGGGTTTGTCATAGCTTTTCTTCCAGGGAGCAAGCATCTTTTAACATCATGGCTGCAGTCACCATCTGCAGTGCTTTTACAGCCCAAGAAAATAAAGTCTGTCACTGTTTACATTGTTTCCCTTATGTATTTGCCATGAAGTGATGCCATGATCTTAGTCTTTTGAATGTTGAGTTGTATGCCGGCTCTTTCATTCTCCTCTTTAACCTTCATCAAGAGGCTCTTTCGTTCCTCTTCACTTTCTGCCATTAAGGTGGTCATCTGCATATCTGAGGTTGTTGATAAATTTCTCCTGACAATCTTGTATCCAGCTTGTAATTCATCCAGCCCAGCATTTCCTGCATCAGGATGTGGCTACATGTATAAGGCACACTTAACGAAGTTCTCTAGAGTTCTGTCTGTGCATTTCTGTCCTTTCCAATTATTTGTCCTGTAAAGGCTAGCAGTCTTTGCCTTTCCAGTCTTCTAGTTAGGTCTCCCCAACTGTGTGACATTGCTGATCTTCGCTTACAACTCCCTTACCTACATTTCAGTCTAGAAACACCCTCCAAGCTAGGATGAGTGCAGGGCTCATCTTGTTTTTCATCTCTCAGGGATCACTGTCCTTCATTGCGTAATGTTCAGGGTTTTGAAAAATGTTGTTTTATATGTTTTGTCCATCTTTCTAATTGATTCAGGAGGAAAGATAAATCTGGAATGTTTTACTTCATCTTGGTCAGACGCAGGTGTCTTTTATGTACATTAAAAACTTGGCGATCATAATTGTGTGGATTTCAGGGCCTCAGAGCTCTGGTTTGAGTCTACCACTCAAGCAGTGATACTCCTAGGCAGGTTATGGAACTAATTGGCGTCTCAGTTTCCTCATCTGTAAAATGAGATGAGAATACCTACTTTATGAGTTTGTTGACTTTAAATGAGAGGAAGTCAGGGAAAAAGGGCTTCTACTTTGCTCTATGCTATTTTCTGTTTTTTTTTTTAAATTTTTAATGTCAAAAATTAATGAATATATTAATATGCAGTTTTAGAATAGAGTAAGAACCTTTATAATCTAGTTTTCTGTTTAGTTGCTAGCAGTATAGAAGTCTGCCTGTTGAGGCAACATTCACCATCTTCTCTAATTCTACAAAGTATGCAATATAAAACCACCTTTACCAAAGTATATAAAATTGAAGTTCTCAGATGAGCACTGCATGAATGTGGGCGCTAAAAGTACTTTAAACTTATTTAATTTCTTCAAAACAAAAAGGGCTTGAATAAATAAGTGAAAATATGTTTATTTTGAATTATACAAATGTGTAAAGTATTTAATAAATCTTTTCTGTAAATTACCCAAATTTAAAGATATATTTCTTTGAAACTTTAAGGCAAATTTTACACTATCATAAACTTGTAACAACATTATATTGGGGACAAAAAAACAGCAATCTGAAACATGTACTAATTTCTTATTCAAAACTTTTAAAAGAAGTGAATTTATTCAAGAGTAATCCTGTGTTACATTTTTATTTTTTGCTTTCTCAGCTGTTAAGATTGGAATGTTAATAGTGACAAATACAAGGAGGATGTGACTAACTTGTAAACCATCTTGGAAATATCTGACAATAAAATGTTGTATTAAGAAGAATGTCATTTTTATATTTGAAAAATACAGATTATCCCACTCCTGTTATCAGAAGTTATCCAGAGAGATGTTTTAGCAAACACGTGCTTGTTCAGTCATGAGAGCAAGTCTTCCTTTTAAAGAAAGATTCTTTAAAATGTTATGACACATGGTGAGCTCTTGTTATATATACATTAAGAAGATCTTTCTGATTACCATACCTGTGTTGTGGTATTAAATTTTTAAAAACAGAAATGTCATTTTTATGTTTTTCTCCAAGGGAGAGATTGCCTATTTCCTACAAGAGAAATAGGTTTATGCTTCTGTTCTTTGAATCTATGTGATATAATATTCAGAAATACTTTAGCATTATTTGGTCATGTGCAAAATGTCAGGAATGTTTTATTTTTCACCACATTTCCTGAATATATGTCTGATGAGATCCTTCTGTTTCTTGTAAACTGGAAAACACCACTACAGGGCTTGCTGTGAAAGGATGACAAGCGAGTTACTGCAAGCCCATTTGTGCAAAATGATGGCTGTGGTTCCCCGTTAGGAGTTGCTCAGCTGAGAAGATGAAAAGATGGTCAAACAGAAAGTTGCTGGGTCCTGGAGATCAAAATGCAGTCTTCTGTGTGTCTTGCATGCCTACATTAGCATACCTATTTGTAGTAGAAGTTTGGGAGGGCGCCTAAGCAAGAAAATGGTATTGGGCATCAAATGTGTGATCTTTGTGTTGTTATTGTTCAGTTGCTAAATTGTGTCTGATGCTTTGCAACCCCATGGACTGCAGCATGCCAGACTTCCCTGTCCTTCATTATCTTTGTAATAATTTACTATTAAACCTGATCCATTTTTGTCTTCTAAAATTCATCATTTGTAGTTTATTTGTAACAAGTGACATCAGTGTGAAAGGATGGAGTGGCATGTGTGACTTGGAACACTTGATAATGTATAAAAGAACAAAATAATAACCGTCTGAGCACCCAGAGCAGTACTGCCTTACACACCAAGCAATAAGTTGTCCTTTTAACAATCTCAGTGATTTCTCTGGCTCTTTTTTCCTCAGGTTAAATCAGGAAACTTGGTTCTATGAAAGAAAAATAAATATAACGTAGTTATACAATTTAATTTAAAACAAAACCAAAGAGCAGATCTAAGTATCTGTGACTAATGAAACTTCCCAACCGTCTAGCATAGGCAGACAGAACAACATGGTCCAGGAACACAACATAAGTTGCCTTCTAAGTTTGTGTTTTTGTTTCCCTAAGAAAAATAGGCAGCTAGACAAATGTCCAGTTGATCTGTGTTATGCTCCAATACTGCTGATGAAGCTTCCTGTCTTTTTTAAAAAATAAATATGGCTCTATAAAGAATCCTTTACATGCTCCAGATTTAATGTTATTAATTTGATGGGTAAGTTTGTAGCAAAATGAAAAAAGGACAAGAAAAATCATTTGTACATTAGATCCTGAAGGGATCCAAGTTTAATCCCAGGTTCCTAACAAAATTGTAATAGAAAAACTGAGCCATATCATAAATTCCTTGTAGAATTCATCATCCAAAGAAGATCTTTTTCTGCTCCATTCCTGTGCTAAATGTCTTAGTTCAGAGAGGGATTGTGCCTACTGTAATAGGTTTATAGCACTGTAATATGAACTGATGCTCTCATGATGTCTGTTACCTTTGATTTTAGATTTATGCACTAGCTCCAGTTTTTTTTTCTTTCCCTCCTATGAGACATATGATCAGTGCTAAACCATCATAGACAACTGGAGACACTGATGATTTTCTGTAATGAACAGGAAAGGGTCCCAGATGCCTGATGAAACACTCATTCTCTCTGAGACAAATAATAGTCACAGGCTAGAGACAAATCTTTAAGTTTTTCAGCCTCGATCTCTGCTACTGAGATAAAGGAGAAGATATAATGGATCTGTTTCTAATAACCAAAGAGGTAATGAGTCTGTTTCTAATAAACTTAGTTCTAGAATAAAGCAAAAGCCAAATAAAATGCCAACTGAAATTGTAATTACAATGAAACCCCTTTCTAGGAGAAGACAGATTAGATCATTTAGAAGCAAGCTTTGAACACATTAAAATTTTAAACTGTTCAAATTCTACCAGAGATGTGGCCTCTTCAAACACTTGTGATTGACTGGCAGCCTGGCGGCTTTGAATGGCAAGGTATGGTCCTTTCAGGGGCAGGTTGCAAATTAAAATTGTGGTTTGGGAAATAAGAGGTAGGTTTATGGTAAACAGGTGGCTTCTGTTCAAAAGAGAATTGCTGAGGACTCTTTTATGACCATGCTGATGCTGTGACATATTAAGTGGAGCTTGTCTCTTTTCCATCTGCTGTTGACAACTGCTGGAGGCGGAACCCATTTAGGAGATGGTATGCGCCATGCAGCTGCTCCGCCATATCTCATAAATAAAGAATCCAATCGTGCCTTCATTCTCCTTTATTAGACCCAATTTGTCAGGACTGGGTCCTTGTTCTTTTAGGCAATTGTCCACAGAGTATGGCTTTTAACGAATTTGTTTTGGAGATTTGATTTTTTAAAGATTAACTCGGTGTTAACAGAAAAATTGTGAGTTGCCTTTTGGGTTTATATGTGCTTGATTATACTTGACCTAAATGACTGGGCTTGATAAAAAGCCCTTCCCTGGGAAGTGTAATGCTTATTTGTCTCACAAGAACTCTGCTAAAAAAAAAAAGAAAGAAAGAAAGAAAGAACTCTACTGACTTGCTTTAATCTCCCCTTGGGCACACTTATCTTAGAGTTTTTATCTCTAAAAGAAGCAATTTGGTAGAATGCTCTGTTCTCTGCATACATCATCCAACTCATTTACTTATTGCCATGTTACTTTTGTGATTCACAGATAAAAGCGAACATTAAAAGAAAGGTACTATTTTCTAGCTTTTGTCTGTTTTTCGCAGTAGGGAGTTTGATACTTCATCAAATGAGAGAGTACTGAAAAGACAAGAGGACGTATCCCTTTTTGTAGATATCAAACTATTTTGTTTAACTTTTAATAGTTTTCAAATCCTGACTTAGTGTTTTGCTCAGAACCAGACCTCTTGCTGTAATAAGCGTGTTGGTGGAGGAATGTTTTTTCCCTGCCTTGGATCTGGATTGCATTCAAATCACTGTATAGATTAAATGACATTTAGTATATGTGATTTGTCTGAGAAAAACTTAATGTTAGGAAATTTTGACTTTTGTTGGCAGAACATTCTCACATGTCATGATGTCACTGGCTGATAAAACACACAAAACCACCAAGTCTAATCATGTCTGTAGGTTTCCAGTTTGTTTGGTAGCAAAAGAATTCGAGTCCCTGTGTTCATTCAAAGTTCACAGAGTATGGCAGGCAAAGAAAGGTATATCCATCACCAGGAAAACATTGAGGGACTCATGAAGCATGAGATGCCTACCTTGCTCAGAAATTAAATAGTGTAAGTGATTTTGAGTAGCCTTTTAAGGTCACCTATGAGTCCTTTCTCCTCATTCCCCCCATACATAACTGTCAAGATGTGGTATGTGTTTAGGAAAGATACACATTTTGGTAGCATAGACAAATGTCTTTGATCCTATCCAGAAATTATGAGTCTGTAAAATGTATTATCAAGCTAATTAATCTGATATGTTCAATTTAATAAAGCAGAAGAAAATCTTTAAACATTGTAATAGCTTGCTGAATTCTGAATAAAGGAAAATAAGGCATGTGTTTGAAAGACCAAACTTGAAAATTGAAAGATCTTTGGGAGTTGAAGTGAACACAGGTAGGTAGGTTAAACCTCTGCCATTTCATCGTTTGCTCTTTAACAATTGAGTCTAAGCATGTATTTAACAGACTGCTTTTATAAATGATGATCTTTGTTTCCTTATTATTTGAAGCAAGTGGCTGAACTATTGGCATCACTTCCTATGTACCAGACCTAGTTTCTTCCTCTATTTGATAGTTTCACCATGATTTTGTTTAAGTAGCATGCCCATCTCTAAAAGGTTTTTAAGACTGTAAAATGTTACATCTGCACAACTGTATTACTATTTCATAATAGTGTTGTGGTTTTTGAGCAAATGCTAAAAATATTTTACTTTTTTCCATTTTAATGCATTTACCTCATGTTGGCTTTCCTCCTTTGTTTTTCTCCATGACTTTGATGTTGTTAAATAAGAACTAAAGAATTTAGAAGAACAAGTGGTATCTTAGTCTCTTTTCAAGTTCAAGTCTTTGGCAGTGAAATGATAAAGCATAGATTGGGGTTAAGCAACTATTTATCTAGAAGGTGTCAAATAGCAACCTTTAGCTATCTGACATGGATTTTTTTTATAAAACGATCAACTTATGGCCAGAGTTAGAGATACTTTCTGTTGTGAAGAATTCACTTTGTAAAATCTTACACCTGCTTTGCTAAGGGACAACAATTGTTAGGGCAGTGCCTAGTAATTTTCTGGAGGATGATGTAAAGAATTTCATCTCAGAACACTGAGAAAGCATTAAATTTTAACAAAAGGAAAGGGACATGATATATTAGGTAACAGTAATATGTACTGAGATGAAAGTCATGCTTATGATACGTCAGCCAAAGGAGATAATCGTTTTTCAAAAGAATCTGATCAAAAAGAAGCAGGGGCGGCAGCTACGGGTACATGGAGAACTGTGATGGACAGGCTCTGATTGAGGGGCCATGGTGAGTAAACTGGATGGCAGTGTTGTGAGATCACGCTGGAGATTGCCTGCTGGATGGGGGAGAAGCTTAATACTTTTCTGATAGAGTTCACAAAACAGAGAAATTATTGTGCTGATGACTGACCTCAGACGTTCAGAAGACTCCCAGAAACCTCACTCCTCTAAAACTCAACTCATGAGTGGTATCTGCCCTGACTTTGTGCTGATTTCATTCCTTGCTTAGCGGAACATGAAACTCTTCCACTTTTAATTTAATTTAAAGAACTCTTTGTTAAACTATAAATGACAGTTTATTTAATTATTTGGCTTCAGGAAGCCAAATGAGAGTGGTAGTTTCTCAGACCAAGAGATGTGACAGTGGAGATGGTCACAGATATTGGGATGGTAGTTTGTATTTTGAAGAGAGAATTTAACAGATTATATTCCCAGTAAGCAGAGTCTTGACCTTAGAGGCTTCTTAACTACCAGTGTCTCTTGAGAAGCTCATAACCTCAACAGACAAACTTCTTTTATGTTTTGCTTTTTTAAAAAATTTTATTTATTTTAATTGGAGGTTAATTACTTTACAAAACTGTATTGGTTTTGCCATACATCAACATGAATCTGCCACAGGTATACACGTGTTCCCCATCCTGAACCCCCCTCCCTCCTCCCTCCTCCTACCATCCCTCTGGGTCATCTCAGTGAAACTGGAGCCTATTATACAGAGTGAAGTAAGCCAGAAAGAAAAACACCAATACAGTATACTAACACATATATATAGAATTTAGAAAGATGGTAACAATAACCCTGTATGCGAGATGGCAAAAGAGACACAGATGTATAGAACAGTCTTTTGGACTCTGTGGGAGAGGGCGAGGGTGGGATGATTTGGGAGAATAGCATTGAAACATGTAATATCATATATGAAACCAATCACCAATCTAGGTTCAATGCAGGATACAGGATGCTTGGGGCTGTTTGTTTTTAAATCAAATTTGGTTTTAGTCTTCTGGCTGTGTGAAATTGCTACTGCGGAGGTTGTGCCTTTATGAAGTGCATTCTGTAATCTGTACCTCATGAGTTCTGTTTCAAATTTTGTCTCCTCAGAGTCCAGGTTTCACACTCAGCGGTTATATGTCACTTTCCTACAATGATTCTTTTTCTCTTGACTGGGACATTGAGAGAGGATAGACCTTGAGCTATCTAGGACAGGAAACACTGAGATTGCTAGAGAGGGATTTTAAGTGTCTGAAATTAAAGGAGAGAAACCATACCAGAAGGGGGTTAAAGGAGAAACCACAAAAAAGAACTACCTAATGGCAGAAAGTGAAGAGGAACTAAAAAGCCTCTTGATGAAAGTGAAGGAGGAGAGTGAAAAAGTTGGCTTCAAGCTCAACATTCAGAAAATGAAGATCATGGCATCTGGTCCCATCACTTCATGGGAAATAGATGGGGAAACAGTGGAAACAGTGTCAGACTTTATTTTTTTGGGGCTCCAAAATCACTGCAGATGGTGACTGCAGCCATGAAATTAAAAGACACTCCTTGGAAGAAAAGTTATGATCAACCTAGATAGTATATTCAAAAGCAGAGACATTACTTTGCCGACTAAGGTCCACCTAGTCAAAGCTATGGTTTTCCAGTCGTCATGTATGGATGTGAGAGTTGGACTGTGAAGAAGGCTGAGCGCCGAAGAATTGATGCTTTTGAACTGTGGTGTTGGAGAAGACTCTTGAGAGTCCCTTGGACTGCAAGGAGATCCAACCGGTCCATTCTGAAGGAGATCAGCCCTGGGATTTCTTTGGAAGGAATGATGCTGAAGCTGAAACTCCAGTACTTTGGCCACCTCATGCGAAGAGTTGACTCACTGGAAAAGACCCTGATGCTGGGAAGGACTGGGGGCAGGAGGAGAAAGGGACGACCGAGGATGAGATGGCTGGATGGCATCACTGACTCGATGGATGTGAGTCTGCGTGAACTCGGGAGTTGGTGATGGACAGGGAGACCTGATGTGCTGTGATTCATGGGGTCGCAAAGAGTCAGACACGATTGAGTAACTGAACTGAACTGAATAAGTGTCCATTAAGTTTAGAACATGGCTGACTGTGGCTGTAGAGATTCAAGCTATATGCATTTACCTTGTTCTATACTAAACATTTATGAATTACAGAGTCTACTTTTTGTACCCACAATGGAACAGGCCAATAATTTAATCTCCCTCCACTGTTTTTTAGTTAAAAAAAAAGCCCTAAGATATATGGTTTTTAAAATTACACAACAGTTTTACTTTCTCAGCTGTTTACCTGGCTTCAAATACTATTTTCAGTGTGAGAGTACATAGTAAATTGAGCTGCCAGTGTTGTCAGTGATAATGAACTTACACTGTCAAACACTAATTTCTCCCAATCTTATCTCATTAGACTACCACAGTACTTCTGCAGTGAGTTCCTTCATACTAAATATCCATTATTTTATGTGACTGTCAAAATGAACTTAAGAATTCAGCCATAAAAAATGAAAATAGAGCCACTTTTGAGATTCTTTCTAGACAAACGGGTTCTACCTTTAGTATGAACATATATAATCACAAAGTTAAAATCATATGTGTTATGTATACATTAGTTCTTTAAGAAGTTAATAAGCTAGTTGATTTGTGTCTTCATAATGGATATTGGAGTAGGTGAAAAAAATCTCAAACTTACTGAATCTAATCCTTAACAGTTGACTATTATCTTGGTATTCATATTATTGGATATTATGCTTATGGCTAGGATCAGAATTTGTATATCTTCTGCCAAGTCAATTTTTGTGGTCATGATCACTAGCTACTCTCATTCCTACCTATCATTCCTAGTTAGGACTCCAGGAGACATTAACATAAATGAGATATGAAGGTAAATTTATTCTTTCCATATATATTTATTAGATGCCTCTCATACTAGGGAAATAGTAGAAAAGAAACAAAACTGCAAGCTGAATACTGCTTCCAGTTGGGGAGGAGACAGACAGAGTTTATATCCTAGTTGGGGAAGAGACTGTAAAAATAAATAATTATCTACTTTGTAAAATGACTAAATGTTATGAAGAAAAATAAATCATGACAAGAGTTTAGGGATGGATGGGTGTGGACAGCACTACTTTACATAAAGGATTAAATACCTGGTCTTTATTAACACTTACTACTGTGATAACCAGCCTCTGTAGATCCATAGCCCTCATGGGTTCTAATGAGTGTTGTTGAGCTACAAGAAATCTTTGTGCCTAAACCAATAGCTAGCCTAAATTGTCTTCCTTTTCTGTTGACCTAACCTTGGAATTTGCTTAGCTTCTCAGTGTTGTATGAAACTAGTGTTATCATATTAACAGATGAGAAGGGAGTTTCTAAATAGCATGGACTCAAAAGAATAATTAAAAGCCATCATCTAAAAGGAGACATGCATGAAATTGTCCAGAGGACATGCTGGGTAAGCAAAAAATTTTCAGTGCCTTACCTATTTATTCACAGTGAAAGCATCCCTCCAGCAGGGTGGCCCAGCCCTGTATTCTTCAGGGCAAGATGCTATGATCTCAGGGTGGGGTTAAACCTTGAGTTATCAAATCTGGCTGATTTTAAGAATCCCTTGAAGATTATTTTAAAAATTAGACTTTGAGTTGAAGGCTTAAACCACATGAATGAATATGTAGAGGTGAGGCTCAGGAAAACTACTTTAAATAAATAAAGCTCATCAGTTTTATTGCTTTCCAGGGTAACACTTGACCACGTTAGTGATGGCAGTGGGAGGAAGGAAGGCAATACAACACCATATCTCCCTAAAGTGGCACTTACTCATTGATGAGCCATATCCACATAAACAGAAGTAATGTGCAGAACACAGCTTCAACAAAATAATCTCTCAGTGTAGTGTCCTCAGAAAAATTTAAAAAAATATTTTATACTTATAAAGAGTTATGTTTTGTGCAAACATGTAAACAACAGAAAGTTAAAGAAAGCCTCTTAGAGATTAAAAATATAATTTCCAAAAAATATTAAAAAAGAGTTGTGAATTTCAATCCAAGTATGTCTCCAGCTCATAGAGATAAAAGGGCAGAAAGGGAAGGAAAAGAATTAAGGTGACCATTCAGGAGATTCAGTGTTTAATTCATAGAAATGTTAGCAAAAAAAAGTGACAGAGAAAATCAGGAGGAAGGAAATAATAAAAGATAAGAAGAGAAAGAAAAAGAAGAAAACAGAAATTCCCAGTGTTCAAAAGGACAACTGAAACTTCAGAATGAAAGGGACCAGAACAAGTGAATAAGATTGAACACACGCACCAGTCTTAAATAGAAGATTCTAAATGTTTCCAGAGAGGAGAGGAAAAGCCAAACAAAAATGACAATCCATTTACAAATAAATGGGAATTCAGTTGGCATAAAGAAAAATACATGTTAGTTGACAACACAGCATATCCAACCCATTAGAGCCTAGAATTTTGAAGCTAGGAAACAATTAATTCTCTTTAACAGGATAAAAATATTTTCAGATCCTCAGGAACAACTCATAAAGCATACTTGTTGTGAATACATTCTTAAGAAAGACTACCAGGCAATTGGCCACAAAAGCCAAGGAAGACAGTGGTGAGAAATAAAAGAAAGGGCCAACCAAAGTTTTTATACCATTACGTGTACTGAAGCTCCTAGGACTTGATTTTTCAGATGCAAGATATAATATTGTCCTGCCAACCTAACATCCATAAGGTGATCATAAACTTATGCTAGTTCTTTTTCTCTCTGCATTCTGTATTTTGTTAATTTATTATTTTAATAATATATTTTATAATACTTATCTACTATTTAAAAAAATTGTGGTAAAATATACTTTTTAAACCATACAGTTCAGTGACATTAGGTACATAGACATGTTGTGTAACTATCATGGCTATTTCTAAAGTTTTTTCCTCATCCCAAACAGAAACTCTGTAACCATTAAAAAATAATTCCTCATTTCTTTTACTCCCCAGCCCCCGATAAACTCTAATCTGCTTTCTGTTTTATGAATTTGCCTATTCTAGATATTTCATATTAAGTGAAATCATTTTCCTTTATTCCTTGTTTATTTCACTTAGCATAATGTTTTTAAGGTCCATCCCTTGAAGCATGCATCAGAATCTTGTTGATTTTTATGGTTCAATAATATTCTACTATATGCTTATGCCATATCTTAAAAGACCCATTTATCCACTGATGGACCCTTCACTTTTTCCTCCCTTTTTTCCTTGTGAGTAATGTTTCAATGAACAGTGACAGACACATGTTGGAGTCTCTGTTTTTTATATTTTGGGTATATACCTAGGAGTAGAATTGCTGGGTCATATGGTAACTCTAAATTTAACTTTCTGAGCAATCATTGAACTGTTTTGCACAGGGGCTATACCATTTTACATTCCCACTAAAAATGTAGACGTTACCAGGGCTCCAGTGTTTCCACACCCTCACCAATGCTTGTCCTTCTGTGTTTTTTATCATTGTTGTTGCTGTTTGTTTGCTTTATTAGAGTCATCTTATCAGGTGTGAAGTTATGAAAGTGTATCTTGTGTTTTGGATTCACATTTCCCTACTTATGAATACTACTGAGCATCTTTTACTGTTCTTATTGGCCCTAAGTGTGACTTCTTTAAGAGATATCTAAGTCCTTTGCCCATTTCTGAGTTTGGTTATTTTTTTTATTGTTTTATAGGAATCCACTATTTTTCACTTTTATGTACCTTTTTAAAGTGTGAGTTCTGTAATTAAATATATTTGGTGCTCATCACAGATTTTTATATTTGAAACATCTCTAATCATTTAATGGTTTATGAGGCACATTGATAAGTAGTTTCCTTAGAATAGGCTAAGGAATGCCATGTCCCTCAGTTCTTACATGTTCTTAGTGGCAAAACATCAATGATAATTTGGCTAGATTAAAAAAAAATCCTGGGTTCATATTTTCCTTTCTTGAGAAATAAAAAAATGTTCATCCGTTCTTTTTGTAGCATATAATGTTATCAATAATCTGATGCCAATTGGATTTTTTCACTTTTATAAATCATGTGGATTTGTTTATTTTTGTAGGGCCTGGATGACAAAAACATTCTTAACTTTAAAATCCAATTGTTATATTAGTATTCTGGGTCAAACTTTCCAACTGCTTGGTATCTCGATATGTAGAGTCAAGCCTTCTAATTTCAGGGCAGTTTTTAATATATTTTTTGTGTTCCATTTACTACTCCAGATATACTTGTCTTTATTTTTTCCTTTTTATCCTTTCCTCCTATTTTTCTTACTGAATTTTCTACAGTGTTATTCAGTCTTGAGTTTTTTCAGATTTAGTCTTTATAAAATTTGATTCTATCTTAATTATTTCCCACAATTTGTCAGTTCTCATTTTGTATCTTCCTTTGTCTATTCATTTTCTTCCTGAGCTTATTATTTCTGATGGTCTTATATCCAAGCTTGTATCATTTCTTAAGTTGATTTTAGCTCATTTTGCTAAATGTAACTTACAGTCCACCCCCTGTATTGGCTCATCGTTTGTATCCACTGTTCTAGATCCACAGATTCAACCAAGTGCAGACCTCATAGTACTGTATTATTTACTGAAAACAATCCTATATAAGTGAACCCATGCAGTTGGGTCAAACTCATGTTGTTCAAAGGTCACTATATCATTAAAATTAATTTATGCATTGCTTTTCATTTAATATAGCTGTTAGAATATTTAAATTTACGTGTGATCCACATTATATTTTTATTGCAAGTGCTGATTTAAAGAGGCAAGGAAAGACTATGTAGACTTGCACCTAAACAACAGATTGCCTCACTGTTCCAGTTTCTTCAGCATGGTTCATTGTGATATCATAAAGGTTCCTATGCTACATAAATTACCCCAGGATGCCCCTATTCTGAATTTATATTGAAAATTGATGGTGCTTTTAGGAGTCAATAGAAGATTACAAGATGAGAATTCCAGCCAAATATATACATCGTTATCATAAACATAAAAGGCTCGTGACAATGTTATGAGTTTTCTACTTAATGGAAGAAGTTCAAACAAATGCTCAGGACATCATATGTACAGTTAAATATTTAAACATTTATTCAGTGTCAGTAGCTCTTTAACTTTATTAAAAACTCATTATTATGGACAGAGTCCCTTTTCATAATTATCCAGATCTCAATGTTGTCTCACAATTTAAATAATAGAGTTTTCCCAATCTAATAAATGGTGGTAGTATAGAAAATGGACATTATTAGCATTGTAAACTGATGTTTTAAATATAAAACTTTGTATTTAATTTGTAAAGTAACAATCTCAAGCGTGTGTGGAAATATAACAACAAAAAAACTAATTTTCTTTCTATTTAAGTCAGCAAAATGGAATGTCCAAGAGGGAGTTTTTGTTGAATGAAAAGACAAGTGTAAGGTGATGATGAAATATACAGTTTAACTTATCATTTATTCAGAGCCTAAGTTCTCATGCCAAGCCTCAGGATCCAGCTTGTCCTAAGAACTTTTTAGCACTCACTTTAAATGAGGTCTGATGCTTCCATAGAAAATAAAGAATGATAGGGTCATTAAGAAGACATTTTTCAGTTCTGAAAAGGTAATGTAGAGGAGGTCAAACATTACTTACAAATGGTCTAAGGCATTTTCTACACTGAAAGTTAAGCACATCCCTTGAAGATGCTGTATTTCGTTACAGTAAACTAATAAATCTTGCCCCCAAGGTGAGAACTGTTGTTAGTTGACACGAGGTACTGTTGGTGTTGAGACCTCTGGGACTCCCACCACCAGGTCTGAGACAGGGTGCCGGACAAGCCCATGCAGGGTGAGATGTGAGGCTAATCTGTCAGTAGGGGCTGGGGCAGTGAAGACTAAGTGTCTGAACTGGTGGGCTTGAGTCCTGCTTGCTTGTGGTTAGACTAGAGTTCTCAAGGATAAAGATTCCAGCATATTGTGTCTGGCTGGTGATTGGAAATGGATCGTGTAGGGCAGTCATCTAGCCATCATTCAGGAAGGTGGCCCGTTATCTCCTAAAATCTCATGGAAAACACAGTTGCAGGCCCCCAAGACAAAAGTTAAGAAAGGTTTCCCACTGCCTCATAAACTAAAGGAAAGGGTAGTGACCAAGCCCTTCTCCTGTGCCGCTGAATGCCTTGCTGCTTTTGTGTGTTCTCCCGACACCCAAGGGTATCCAGTGGCACACCCATGGTGGCCAGTGATCCCAGCACTGATAAGAAAATAAGGGGGTGGGAAGGAGCATTTGAGACTCATCTGCTTTTCCCAGGCAAGATCCCTAGCCAGTGTGCCTGGGCTTTCCTTAGCACTGTGGCTTATCATCATGCCTGTGGACTGCTTAGCATCCAAGGGCTTGAATGCCCCACCTGGTCATAGAGAAAATGCCCTAATCAGAGATGGTGCGCTGGTCCCAGGAAAACTGATTGACATTCCCCAGTGGCAGTGGGAGGCTTTAGGACCTTTCCCTCTTTTCCTATAACCACCCATTAAGTCTTCATTGTGAATGATAAGATAAAAACACAGAAAACCATGAATATGTGTGTAGAGGCCTAACACAGAAAAAGAAAAGAGAGGAGCCCCCCAGCATGAAAAATGGGGCTGGAAGAAAGAATACTTTTACTCCAAGACCTCTGGGTTGTGCACCCATCTGCTGTTCTGTTAACCTATTTACCATGCTTACAAAAGCCCTAATTCTGAGAGTTACAGGGAGAAATGCTGTTGATCCGTTGTACCCTCCTGGCACAGTGAAGGGGTTAATTCAAGTTCAACTTAGGTCCAAGGTCCTTAAGCCACACAGTCATTGCCATGAGGGAGGCCCTTAACCCCAAGGATACTAACTTTGGGATATTTCAAGGAAGAAATGGAATAAGTATGAGCAAAGAGAACATTTCCCTTCCCCCTTTCCACAAGTTTATTAAGTGACCAAAAGGGTGGGGGTGGGGAATGAAAGAGAAGAATGAGATAGGAAGAAAGAGGAAAAAACAGCTATAGCTCCTATCTTCCCCTAAATCAATAATATAATTACACTTATATAGTTCTTGTTTATCATCATATTTGACAGCTTAGAGGTGAAAGAGTTTCTTGATTTTAAATTGAGATTGTGGAACATTATATAATCACAGAAAAATCGTGGCGTATACATAATATCTTATTAGCATAAAGTTACAATAGCTAATATTTATTGTGTAATAGTACAGTTATACCTGGGTATCTATCTATAGGGGATGGTTCCAGGATCCCCTGAAGATACCAAAATTCAAGGATATTTAAGTTCTGTATATAAAATGGCAGAGTACTTGTAGATAATCTATAAGCATCCTCCTATATGCTTTAAATCATCTCTAGATGACTTATAATACCTAATACAATGTAAATGCCATGTAAATAGTTATAATGTAAATGATGTGCGGACAGTTGCTGGCATGCAGAAAACCTAAATTTTGCTTAGGAATTTTCTGGATTAAAAAAATATATATTTTCCATCCGTGGTTGGTTGAATCCACAAATGAGGACCCGGCTGATTCAGAGGATCAACTGTGTATGGCTCAAGAGTCACATGCATGTAGACAGTGCTATTATTACTCCCACCTCGAGTTTAGATATGATAAACCCTAGCAAAGTAAGTTACCCCAAAGCCCTATGCTTATTAAGAAGGAAAGGTAAGTGCAAACCTGGGCCCACTGATTTCAGAGCCCACTTACTTACATGCTCAAAGTATGTAAGTACATACTGCCTTGGTGAGTGTGAGTAATAGAGAGCCTGTCACATGTGATGTAAGGCGGCGTGTGTCTAACTTGAGTGTGTCCATGAACCTCCTGGAGATCTTCCTGTAGACCGTGCTTTGATCAGCAAGGATGGGGGTCAGAGTGTGGTGATGAGTGTTTAGAAGATAGTGTTGAGATTCCAATGCTGATTTGGGCACTGGCTCACCCTCATAATAACCACACTCTAGGACGTCTATTGCTTGCTGGAAAGAAACAAGCATTGTATGTGATATCTGTATTGAATATCTGCTGTGTTCTGGATATCGTCCTAGATACTAGAGATAAAAAGCAAATAACCCATTGTCTCTGTCTTATAGGAGCTTCCTTCACAAAGGACTCTGAATGAAGCTGACAGTTTCTTTTCTCATCAGAATGGGTGAGTACTATCTCAAAAATGGTCAACTGGATATTGCCCAGTGAATTTGAGGGGGAAGACCACATTTAACCATGCTCCCATATAACTATGACAGTAGAATATTCCAATGCTACAAATGCTGCCTCTATTCTTCAGGATTACATTAATCACTGTGATTATAAACATTTCCTTCTTCCACCCAAATGTCCTTAAGTTTAGCAAAGATACAACCACAAAGAGCATTTTTGACTATTAATTATATATTCTTGATGCATGACAGTGTTATTTTTAAGTTTTTCTCCCAATTTATAGAATTGATTAAAAGAAGAATGAGGTTTAACTGTGCATATCTGTTACAAACTTCACATATACTCTGTGAACGGTTTTAAAACTTATGCTGTTACCTATTTGTATTCTGGAATCATGTTGGCTACCACTTCTTCCAACTTACATTAATTAGGCTACAAACAGAGATGAATAAGGCAGCTAGTGAATCAAGATGACTAGCAACAGGTGTAGTAGAATAGAAAGTCAGTAACTATCAGAGTAAATACAAATTTCTAAATTTCAACTGGGTTATAAAATAGCTCAAAAAGACCAATGAGAAACAAAAATCTAAATTAAGGTGGTTGAAAAAGTAGTTCAAGTGATTCCTATCTGGTTTATGTACAAATGAGAATGAAATATTTACATGTCACAGGTAGCTTCATAATGCTGACAGGAAAATCAATTGTTCTAGCAGATGCTGGAAAAATCTATGTCATCATAGAGTTCAAAGCTGATACCAAATCATAAATACAATATTCAAATCTAAAAGTGAGCACAGCCTAGAGAAATATGTAGCACATGTGAACTGAAGTTCATTATTAATCTTATAGAGGTATTTACTTATCGATTTATTCTCTTATTCAGTTTTACTCATACATTTTTGTTCATGGGAAGATTCAAATCAGCGTATACAATCACTTTGTAAGAGTTTCAAGTAGGGAAACAAGGGTATGGATATTTAAATATATTTAGGAATTGACCCGTAGAAGGCAATGGCACTCCACTCCAGTACTCTTGCCTGGAAAATCCCATGGCTGGAGGAGCCTGGTGGGCTGCAGTCCATGGGGTTGCAAAGAGTCAGACACGACTTCACTCTCACTTTCACTTTTCACTTTCATGCACTGGAGAAGGAAATGGCAACCCACTCTAGTGTTCTTGCCTGGAGAATCCCAGGGACGGGGGAGCCTGGTGGGCTGCCGTCTCTGGGGTTGCACAGAGTTGGACATGACTGAAGTTACTTAGCAGTAGCAGCAGGAAATGACCACATAACTTTTTCTACTGTAATGTCTAGTGGTACAGTCTTCACAGACATAGACTGGACGTCCTATCTTATGGGCTCTTGTCAGTATTTTCAAAATCAGATAATAAGTAATGGCTAAATTAAATTAGAGTATCTCTTACTGGCATCTCACTAAACCACAGTCATGCTTTCCAACAGACCTCATAAAAAGATCATTGTTCTTGAGAAGCCTAGCACATTTACCTACTTCTCCAGATTCTTATACAAATTTAGTGTCAGTATGTATTTTATAGCCTCTTGCCACAAAGGTCACAAAGTACACACACATACACAAGATGTTTGTGATGCCAGAAGGCATTACAAGTTCAAGATAAATAACACCTAACAGTGTTAGAAAAGCTTGACTTGGATGTGCCCAACAGGTAACAGAGGATGGATGTCATTGTAGAGAGAATTTTCATTACAGGAAAAATGAGTACTGTTTGACAGACAGTTCATTTTATGCTTTTCATGCCAAGATTATATCCCAAGAGTTATGTTTCAAAGTCATGAAAAATGGGGAATACGTTTAGAATTTCTGACTGAAAATAATAATAGTAATTAGCTTATCTTTGAGGAGATGTGATAAAAATATTAATGACTATCAAAACTTATTGAAAGCACAAGATTTGCAATGATTTAAAATAAATAATCTTTTTTTTTTATTTTTTATTTTTAGTTTTTTATTTTTAGTTTTTTATTTTTTACATTTTAAATTCTTTAATTCTTACATGCATTCCCAAACATGAACCCCCCTCCCACCTCCCTCCCCATAACATCTTTCATGGTCATCCCCATGCACCAGCCCCAAGCATGCTGCATCCTGCGTCAGACATAGACTGGCGATTCAATTCACATGATAGTATACATGTTAGAATGTCATTCTCCCAAATCATCCCACCCTCTCCCTCTCCCTCTGAGTCCAAAAGTCCGTTATACACATCTGTGTCTCTTTCCCTGTCTTGCATACAGGGTCGTCATTGCCATCTTCCTAAATTCCATATATATGTGTTAGTATACTGTATTGGTGTTTTTCTTTCTGGCTTACTTCACTCTGTATAATCGGCTCCAGTTTCATCCATCTCATCAGAACTGATTCAAATGAATTCTTTTTAACGGCTGAGTAATACTCCATTGTGTATATGTACCACAGCTTTCTTATCCATTCATCTGCTGATGGACATCTAGGTTGTTTCCATGTCCTGGCTATTATAAACAGTGCTGCGATGAACATTGGGGTACATGTGTCTCTTTCAATTCTGGTTTCCTCGGTGTGTATGCCCAGAAGTGGGATTGCTGGGTCATAAGGTAGTTCTATCTGCAATTTTTTAAGGAATCTCCACACTGTTCTCCATAGTGGCTGTACTAGTTTGCATTCCCACCAACAGTGTAGGAGGGTTCCCTTTTCTCCACACCCTCTCCAGCATTTATTGCTTGCAGATTTTTGGATCGCAGCCATTCTGACTGGTGTGAAGTGGTACCTCATTGTGGTTTTGATTTGCATTTCTCTAATAATGAGTGATGTTGAGCATCTTTTCATGTGTTTGTTAGCCATCCGTATGTCTTCTTTGGAGAAATGTCTATTTAGTTCTTTGGCCCATTTTTTGATAGGGTCGTTTATTTTTCTGGAGTTGAGCTGCAGAAGTTGCTTGTATATTTTTGAGATTAGTTGTTTGTCAGTTGCTTCATTAGCTATTATTTTCTCCCATTCAGAAGGCTGTCTTTTCACCTTGCTTATATTTTCCTTTGTTGTGCAGAAGCTTTTAATTTTAATTAGATCCCATTTGTTTATTTTTGCTTTTATTTCCAGCATTCTGGGAGGTGGATCATAGAGGATCCTGCTGTGATTTATGTCTGAGAGTGTTTTGCCTATATTCTCCTCTAGGAGTTTTATAGTTTCTGATCTTACATTTAGATCTTTAATCCATTTTGAGTTTATTTTTGTGTGCGGTGTTAGAAAGTGATCTAGTTTCATTCTTTTACAAGTGGTTGACCAGTTTTCCCAGCACCACTTGTTAAAGAGATTGTCTTTACTCCATCGTATATTCTTGCCTCCTTTGTCAAAGATAAGGTGTCCATAGGTGTGTGGATTTATCTCTGGGCTTTCTATTTTGTTCCATTGATCTATATGTCTGTCTTTGTGCCAGTACCATACTGTCTTGATGACTGTGGCTTTGTAGTAGAGCCTGAAGTCAGGCAAGTTGATTCCTCCAGTTCCATTCTTCTTTCTCAAGATTGCTTTGGCTATTCGAGGTTTTTTGTATTTCCATACAAATCTTGAAATTATTTGTTCTAGTTCTGTGAAAAATATACTGCTGCTGCTAAGTCGCTTCAATCGTGTCCGACTCTGTGCCGCCCCATAGACAGCAGCCCACCAGGCTCCCCCATCCCTGGGATTCTCTAGGCAAGAGCACTGGAGTGGGTTGCCATTTCCTTCTCCAATGCATGAAAGTGAAAAGTCAAAGTGAAGTCTCTCAGTCGTGTCAGACTCTTCATGACCCCAAGGACTGTAGCCTACCAGGCTCCTCCGTCCATGGGATTTTCCAGACAATAGTACTTGAGTGGGGTGCCATTGCCTTCTCCAATTCTTTATATAGAAGTAGATATTAATTTGTTGAGTGCAATTTAAAATTAGAGTGCTTTGGTAAATCATTCAGATATCTGTATGTCATAAGGATTACCCTTGTATTTCTTTATGATAAGAACTAAATTTCAGTTCTTTACAAAGCAAATAATGTAGATCTTATGAGATAAATATCTTCAGTCTTTATTAACAGTGATGGTATACATGCTTCAGAGGAGAAATCTCAATTCAAAGTGAAATATTTGATTTATACAGCCTAATCAGAAATTATGAAGATTAACCACCCATCCTCCTCCAAGATTTTAGAAATAATATATGGAAACTAACTCAGTTTCCTTTAAAGGTAACACTCACAGCTCCACATAACAAATTAGAGATCAAAAATCTTAAGACATATTTTGCAATGGGAATGAAGTTTCTTAAGTGCAGTTTCATGAAGGGGGCGTATTCCTTAAAAGTGTTTTTGACCTAATTAAGAATCTCTTTCATTAACTTTGGTGAATGCTTTTCAGTAAAATGAGAAAGACTGGGTTTGATTAGCTGAGTTTTGACTTCACAGTGCTGCTTGTGGATCTGCGATTATATACATATATTTATACATATTCTCTTTACTTATTCCAGTACCAATAGAGTATGTTACCATCCAGGGTCACTGAAAACTAGGTTAATTTCTAAAAATTAGGACTGCAGGTGTGTCCAGTATTGTGTGTGTGTGTGCACCTGTAAGTGCTCCTCCTGGCCAATCAGCATCATTCTTCCAGATCGGCGTGCTCTGTGTTTGGAAACACAGTAAATTACAGTTCCTGTAACAGGTCTTTCATAATTCTTCCAGAGATGGACTGAATCTTTGTTGCAGTTGCTGTTTGAGACATCTTATGAGAGGATCTGATTGTCATGACTTAGTCAACAGCCTTTGTGACTGCTGGTCAGTGTTCCAGAGTAGGGGCCTCATTTGGCTCAGATCCTACACCCTCTCCCAGGTCAATGTTGCTGGAGGGGCAGGACTATGTTTTAACAGAGTGCAGTTAATAATAAAAGCATAATTTATATAACTTAAACATATTATAAGAAATGAACCTTTAACATTTGATATACATTTTTTGATAGTTGTTTGCCTTTGGCATTTTATATGATTCAGTTCAGTTCAGTTCATTCGCTCAGTTGTGTCCAACTCTTTGCGACCCCATGAATCGCAGCACACCAGGCCTCCCTGTCTATCACCAGCTCCCGGAGTTCACTCAGACTCACGTCCATCAAGTCCGTGATGCCATCCAGCCATCTCATCCTCGGTCGTCCCCTTCTTCTGCCCACAGTCCCTCCCAGCATCAGAGTCTTTTCCAATGAGTCAACTCTTCGCATGAGGTGGCCAAAGTACTGGAGCTTCAGCTTCAGCATCATTCCTTCCAAAGAAATCCCAGGGCTGATCTCCTTCAGAATGGACTGGTTGGATCTCCTTGCAGTCCAAGGGACTCTCAAGAGTCTTCTCCAACACCACAGCTCAAAAGCATCAATTCTTCGGTGCTCAGCCTTCTTCACAGTCCAACTCTCACATCCATACATGACCACTGGAGAAACCATAGCCTTGACTTAGATGGACCTTAGTCGGCAAAGTAATGTCTCTGCTTTTGAATATACTATCTAGGTTGGTCATAACTTTTCTTCCAAGGAGTAAGCGTCTTTTAATTTCATGGCTGCAATCACCATCTGCAGTGATTTTGGAGCCCCCCAAAATAAAGTCTGACACTGTTTCCCCATCTATTTCCCATGAAGTGATGGGACCAGATGCCATGATCTTCATTTTCTGAATGTTGAGCTTTAAGCCAGCTTTTTCATCAAGAGGCTTTTTAGCTCCTCTTTACTTTCTGCCGTAAGGGTGGTGTCATCTGCATATCTGAAGTTATTGATATTTCTCCCAGCAATCTTGATTCCAGCGTGTGTTTCTTCCAGTCCAGCATTTCTCATGATGTACTGTGCATATATAATGTGTAATTATTTCACATTTTATACAGTCTTTATGGTTTTTTCTTTGACACTATAATTTTTAAAGATATCTATTCCAAGAAGAGAAAAAATACATCTAACTTTTTCTCTTCTTTAATTTTTTATATTTGACATTGGGGTTAATTTCAGATAAAGTATGAAATAATGATCTTACTTTCATTTTGTATTCTTTAATAAGTATTCAGCACCATGAGTGAACAGTTATTCTCATTTTACTGATCTGAAATGTTACCTTGTTTTTCCAGTAAATTCTTATATGTAGGTCTATTTCTGTGTTTTCTAGTTTCTTCCATGTATATGTTTATTCTTCTGTCATTTCAAATTTGTTCAATTTCTAAACGTTTTAGTAATTTTAGATATCCTATGGTATTCTTTAATAACATTTATTCTTGTTATGTATTCATTTACTACATGAATTTAGAATCATTTGTCATGTTACAAAATATTCTTGTGGAAAATTTATTTAAATTAAATATAGATATTTGAGAGTTGACATACAACAGATTAAAGAGTTAATATAGTAGAGTTTCCTATCTATAATGTGATAATGCTGCTGCTGCTAAGTCGCTTCGGTCATATCCGACTCTGTGCGATCCCAGAGGCGGCCGCCCACCAGGCTCCCCCGTCCCTGGGATTCTCCAGGCAAGAACACTGGAGTGGGTTGCCATTTTCTTCTCCAATGCATGAAACTGAAAAGTGAAAGTGAAGTTGCTCAGTCGTGTCTGACTCTTCGCAACCCCATGGACTGCAGCCTACCAGGCTCCTCCGTCCATGGGATTTTCCAGGCAATAGTACTGGAGTGGGGTGCCATTGCCTTCTCCGAATGTGATAATACTTTAGCTCAAATTCCATTTTGTGATGTTTAGTTGGAATTAATATTTGACTCCCTTTTTATATTTCATGCCTTTCATTTTCTTGTCTCTTTTGTTTCCTATATTTCATTTATGTTTTCATTGTTTTCTACATTGTGTTGTCTCTTTTTATGTTGTCTCTTTTCTGTCTACTGATTTGAAAAATATATAGCCCATTGCAATTTAAAAAATTTTTTAAATACTAAATATAATGTATTTTTTAAGAGTGGTTTTAGGTTCACAGCTAAATTGAGTAGAAAATACAAAGAGTTCTCAGATTCCTGTCTCCACACATAGTAACCTCCTGCATCACATGGTATTTTTGTTATAAAAGATGGACCTACATTAACACATCATTATCACCTGAAGTCATTAGTGTTCATTCTTGATGTGGTACATTCTATTGGTTTTGACAAATGTTTAATGACAGCAGAATATTATTCAGATAGAAATCATCTATCAAGCCATGAAAAGATACAGAAGAAACTTAAATGGATATTACTTAGTGAAAGAAGACAATCACGAAAAGCTACATATTGTATGATTCTAACAATAATACATTTTGGAAGAGGCAAAACAATGGAGAGAGTACAAAATTCAGTGGTTGCTAGAGGTTAGCATCATATGCAGACGTGAATAGGCAGAGTATAGGGGATTTTTAGAGCATTGACACTGTATAATACAGTGTGGATACATAGTGTTATACACTGGTCAAGCCCTTTTGATTTTTAATTGTATTTTTGTTTTAAAAACCATTTGAAAATTTTCTGCAATTATTGCCATCATGAATGTAACTAGTTGGCTCTCAGCAGATGTAATTGGACTCAGCTATTGTGTAGCTCCAAGGTGGACTCAATAGCTATTTTCTCAATAGGAGACAAATCTAATCTCTAACAATAGAATCACTTCTCAACATTGAATCAGGGCACAGGAGCCTAATCAGCTCAAAGAGGTCTCTCTTCTTTCTCAACAAATGGCTCAGTTTTTAAAGACTGTGAGACAGTCAAGGCTATATTAACACTAACACCCAAAATATTCTCTTGCTGCTTATTTCATGAAGAGTTTCCACAGACCTAATTATTCTAAAAAATCATGTAATTGTCTGTGTGACTGATTCATTATATAAAACATCAATTTTCAATGCAGTCCTTCCTCCCCTGCTCTATCAAATCTGTATTACTCATCGTATAATATCTTAAAGACTATAATTTTTCATGCCAGTTTATCACCACTCTGTATTATACATCAAATAGTTAAGCAGGTACAGAGGAAATTCACTGTGCACTGAGTGTTAAGGTGAAAATTCATCCTAAGGTGTAACAGGGAATTATAGCTTGGCTCAAGGATCCCCTAAGATGATCCCAAAGTATAATCCAGATTTTACTTAAAAAGACTCTCTGCCCCTTAAATATTTCGATTTACACAATTCACAATCCAAACCTTGATTTCAGACCTTACCTTACCAGGTTTTCCCCTTCTATTTGGTTCTGCAACTATATAGACCATCTGTTTCTACTTCAAGGCCAACATGGATGCAAAATTTTGCTCCATCAGTGGCTCTTTTATCAGATATAACAATAATTTTGTGGTTTTTTTTTTTTCTGAAGAATTAGAATTTTCTGGGAAGGAGTCAGAGCTACTATACATGGCCTTTGAGGCAACTTAAAAAATTTCTCCTGCTTCTGCCTTTGGTCTGGGAGTCTGTTTGCACTTCCCATCCTCCCCCCCAGCAACTCATGCCCCTTATATGGTGCCTGCCTCCCAATACACAGCTCAAGAGGAGGGTGTGTTCAGGCCTTCCTCCACCTGCTGCTTTTGTGGGGGAGTAACCGTTTCAACCTTGCCTATTTTTCAAAGTCCTTCAAAGCATTATAATGAATTTTTGGGTAAACACTTTCCATTTCACATAAGTACAATTAACAAGTAATTCTTCTCACTTGTGAACCCATATATTTCAGTATAGATCCATTGCATAGTCACAGAATCTCCCTCAGTGATATTTCTTATTTGGAAGTGCATGTACTAAACCTTTTGCTTCCAGCAACATATGGTTTTGGTCCCTAAAATCAAGATTGAAGAGCTAATATTTTATTTCTTGGGTTGGAAAACTGTTTGTATTAGCCTTTGAATTATATGTCAACCAAGACATACAAGCTTTCGTTTGACACCATTTTAAAGCACATATGTCATGCATCATTTTTGTATTTTTAAAGCTTTTATTTAATTATATATTAAAATAATAGATGATTTAACAAGTAGTTTCCACCTATCTAAGACTTAAAAATATACTGTAAAAGTCAGAATAAAATATATTTCAGAGTACATTTTAATGAAACATTTTGAATCAAGTTTCATGTTGACTACAATGTATCCTTTGGCCCGTTTCTGGAGCAGATTTATATATTGACGGCAGTTGTCAGGAGACAAGAATTATGATTGTACTCTAAAATTTATTTTACTACAGACATAAACCCTAGAAAATTTTTATAATATATTTTTCCCAATTGGTTTCCACTATAAACTGTGCATTTTGAAATACCATGAGTATTTTAAAGTCTATAAAGGAGTGAAAAGAAAGATTTACATCTCCCAAATGTAGCTTGTCATAGATCCTCCACATTTGTAAATGGACTCTGGTATTTAAGAAAATGAGTTTTATCTAAACTATATTTTTGTTATTATCAGTGTTTTGCATTATATTTTATCTTTCTCTTAGACATTCTGCTGAGTTGGCACCTATTGTGGGTCAGGTTATTCTAGGTGCTGAGGCATACCAAGACCAAAACAAAGACTGTCCTCATGGAGTTCACTTTCTGGGAAAGGAAGGTAACAAACATGAAACCAAGTAAAATAGGATATATTAGATTGTGTTAGGTATATGGAGAAAAATAAAGCAGGCAAAGAGATGTAGATTAGATGGTGGAGACTTAGGCTAACTTTTATTGAGTTGTCAAGGTTTTATAGACCGTGGTCACCCTGATAGGATGATATTGAGTATAAAGGAAACAATAAGCCAAGTAGATTATCTGGGAAAAGAATATCCCCTAATGGTTCTGGGAAAGGGCCCTGCTTGCTACTTTTAGGACTAGTAAGAGGCTAAGTGTGGCTTTTAGAGGTGCTGCCCTGTGGAAGTGGTTTAACTTGTCCAGGACGCAGTTTGCTTCCATTGTAAATAAGAACCATGTTAGCTGAGTCAACTCTATGTAAACTTCTTAAATGACCAACAGTACCGAAGAATAAAAGAGGCTAGATCAGGATTCAAATGTTTTCTGCTTTTACCAAGAAGCATAGAGAAATGAAGCCAAGGGAATCAGGTGGTGAAGATGCAAATGGATGCTCTTTGATAATCTTTGTGTGCAAGGAGGGTAGGCACTAGCTTTTTTCCTTTTTGGTGGTTTAGATTTGAGTCATCAATGGCAAAGTCAAGTGGGGAAATGTCTCATGTGATTTTTCTCACTACAAACAGCACCAGCAGTAAAATCATTGGTGAATTTGACTGCTCTTCTGTCTCACTCTAGGCAGTTGATCACAAATTGCTTACACCTTCAAAACATAACCAAAACGTGTTCCTTTTCCATGCATTCCACCCCTACAAAGATGATCTAAGTCACCATTCTTTTTTATATGAATAATTGCAGTAGTTTCTTAATTTTTCCTGTTTCTAAAGGTTCATCAATATTACTATCTCAGAGTAAGTCCCAAATCTCCCAAGGTCCTACCTAGGCCTTCATTTGCCACAACCTCCTATCAGATTTCATTCCCACCACTCACTCATTAGACTTCCCTGGTGGCTCAGAAGGTAAAGCATCTACTGACAGTGTGGGAGACCTGGGTTGGATCCCTGGGTCAGGCAGATCCTCTGGAGAAGGAAATGGCAACCCAGTCCAGTACTCTTGCATGGAAAATCCCATGGACGGAGGAGCCTGGAGGGGCTACAGTTCATGGGGTCGCAAAGAGTTAGACACGACTGAGCGACTTCACTTTATTTTACTCACTCATTGACTCTGATCTCTTCCATTCTTAAATAACAAGCACTGTTGTGCTTAGGGCTTCTGTAGTTACTATTCTCTGCTGAAAATGCTCTTCCCATAGATGTCCATTGACTTCCTCCCTTCCTATGTGTCTCTCCAGTGTTACCTTATCTGAGGCTTTGCCTGAGTGCCCTGTTACATAGCACTGCTTATCTCCTATTTACCATGGTAATAATCACCACATTACCCTGTATTTGTTGACATTTTGTTTAGGTATTGTGTGTTATTTAGTACTTACCCAAAGGAGTTAACAACTTATGTTCACACGAAATCCTGCACATGAATATTTATAGCAGATTTATTTATAACTGGCAAAAATGGGAAGCAACTAAAATGTCTTTCAATAGGTGAATGGGTAAGCGAACTGTCGTATGGCCATATAATGGAATACTATTCAATGATAAGAGGAAATAAGCTATCAAGGCACAAACAGATATGGAAGAAACTTATTGCATTATGTTAAGTGAAAGAAGCCAGTGGTGTAAGGCTACACACTATATGAAATTCTGGAAAAGGAAAAACTAGAGACAGTAAATAGATCAGTTGATGCTATGAGTCAGAAAAAAGAAAACAAGGGATGAATAGGTAGAACACAGGATTTTTAGGAAAAAAATCATACAGTGAAATTCTTCTGTATGATAATGTAATGGTGGATACGTAACAGTTTACATTGGTCAAAACCCATAAAACTGTACGATACAAAGAATGAATTGATGTAAATTATAGATCTTAGTTAATAATAATGTAGCACTATATATTTATCAATTCTAACAAATATACCACACTAATAAAAGATGTTAGTAATACAGGAAACTGGGATGGAGGAGTGGGAGAAATGAAGTATATTATAACTTTATAATTTTTGTGTAATTTTTTGCTAAACCTAAAGCTGTTTTAAACAAATTGCATTAATAAAAATACATTTATATTTTTACCAATATAAGCATGCTTATTATATAAAGTTACAATAGAATCTAGAAGGATAAAGAACAGTTCAGTTCAGTTGCTCAGTCGTGTCCAAATCTTTGTGACCCCATGAGCTGCAGCATGCCAGGTCTCCCTGTCTAACACCAACTCCCGGAGTTTACCCAAACTCATGTCCATTGAGTTGGTGATGCCATCCAACCATCTCATGCTCTGTTGTCCCCATCTCCTCCTGCCCTCAATCTTTCTTGGCATCAGGGTCTTTTCCAATGAGTCAGCTTTTTGCATCAGGTGGCCAAAGTATTGGAGTTTCAGCTTCAACATCAGTCCTTCCAAAGAATACCCAGGACTTATCTCCTTCAGAATGGACTGGTTGGATCTCCTTGCAGTCCAAGGGACTCTCAAGAGTCTTCTCCAACACCACAGTTCAAAAGCATCAGTTCTTCAGTGCTCAGCTTTCTTTGTAGTCCAACTCTCACATCTGTACATGACCACAGGAAAAACCATAGCCTTGACTAGATGGACCTTTGTTGGCAAAGTAATGTCTTTAATATTCTGTCTAGGTTGGTCATAACTTTCCTTCCAAGGAGTAAGCATCTTTTAATTTCATGGCTAAAATCACCATCTGCAGTGATTTTGGAGGCAAAAAAATAAAGTCAGCCACTGTTTCCACTGTTTTCCCATCTGTTTGCCATTAAGTGATGGGACCGGATATCATGATCTTCGTTTTCTGAATGTTGAGCTTTAAGCCAACTTTTCCACTCTTGTCTTTCACTTTCATCAAGAGGCTTTTTCCTCTTCACTTTCTGCCATAAGGTTGGTGTCATCTGCATATCTGAGGTTATTATTTCTCCCAGCAATCTTGATTCCAGCTTGTGCTTCCTCCAGCCCAGCGTTTCTCATGATATACTCTGCATATAAGTTAAATAAGCAGGGTGACTAGATACAGCCTTGACATATTCCTTTTCCTATTTGGAACCAGTCTGTTGTTCCATGTCCAGTTCTGTTGCTTCCTGACCTGCATACAGGTTTCTCAAGAGGCAGATCGGGTGGTCTGGTATTCCCATCTCTTTCAGGATTTTCCATAGTTTATTGTGATCCACACAGTCAAAGGCTTTGGCATAGTCAATAAAGCAGAAATAGATGTTTTTCTGGAACTCTTTTGCTTTTTCGATGATCCAGCAGACATTGGCAGTACTATAACAAAAAAAAATTGAGAGAGCAGTAGAGGCTGTTGGAATGTGAGTGGATAACTGTGTATTCAAAATTTCTAATTTTTCATTGTGGGAACACAATAGATACAGTATCAACTCATTTTAATATCAGAATTAAACATTTGATTGCATATATGTTGTGTTTTTCCTTGACTACACTTTTTGGAGCAAAGCGTATTTCTTGGTCATCTCTGTATTCTTTTTGAGTGGCATCGTGATAAGGTCATAGTAACTGGATGAAAAAATATTTACAGAGCAAACAAATAAAAGTCCCCATAATAAAACATAGATCATGAAGGTCATTTGCCATTACACCATTATATCAGTATTATAAATGTTTATAATAAATCTTATTGTTATCACAGAATTATATAATACTTATTCTAAAAAGTTGTATTACATCAAAACTATTTGAATATTATTTAGTGAATATTTAAAAGCCAGCCTCTCCCTTACTGTGATATCATTTGGCCTTATTGATAAGGAAAATCTCATATGAATCAAATGTATACTTATAGAAGTCTTTTAGCTATGTAATTTTATTTTTAAAATATCTGTGTGGATCACAATAAACTGTGGAAAATTCTGAAGGAGATAGAAATACCAGACCACCTGATCTGTCTCTTGAGAAACCTGTATGCAGGTCAGGAAGCAACAGATAGAACTGGGCATGGAACAACAGACTGGTTCCAAATAGGAAAAGGAGTATGTCAAGGCTGTATCTAGTTACACTGCTTATTTGACTTCTATGCAGAGTACATCATGAGAAACGCTGGACTGGAAGAAGCACAAGCTGGAATCAAGATTGCCGGGAGAAATATCAATGACCTCAGATATGCAGATGACACCACCCTTATGGCAGAAAGTGAAGAGAAACTAAAAAGCCTCTTGATGAAAGGAAAGTGAAAGTGGAGAGTGAAAAAGTTGGCTTCAAGCTCAACATTCAGAAAACGAAGATCATGGCATCTGGTCCCATCACTTCATGGGAAATAGATGGGGAAACAGTGGAAACAGTGTCAGACTTTATTTTTCTGGGCTCCAAAATCACTGCAGATGGTGACTGCAGCCATGAAATTAAAAAACGCTTGCTCCTTGGAAGAAAAGTTATGACCAACCTAGATAGCATATTGAAAAGCAGAGACATTACTTTGCCAGCAAAGGTCCATCTAGTCAAGGCTATGGTTTTTCCTGTGGTCATGTATAGATGTGAGAGTTGGACTGTGAAGAAGGCTGAGTGCCGAAGAATTGATGCATTTGAACTGTGGTGTTGGAGACTTTTGAAGGTCCCTTGGACTGCAGGGAGATCTAACCAGTCCATTCTGAAGGAGATCAACCCTGGGATTTCTTTGGAAGGAGTGATGCTGAAGCTGAAGCTCCAGTACTTTGGATACCTCATGCGAAAAGTTGACTCATTGGAAAAGACTCTGATGCTGGAGGGATCGGGGGCAGGAGGAGAAGGGGACTACCGAGGATGAGATGGCTGGATGGCATCACTGACCCGATGGACGTGAGTCTGGGTGAACTCCAGGAGATGGTGATGGACAGGGAGGCCTGGCATGCTGCGATTCATGGGGTCGCAAAGAGTCGGACACGACTGAGCAACTGAACTGAGATAGCATATTAAAAAACTGAGACATTACTTTGTCAACAAAGGTCCATCTAGTCAAGGCTGTGGTTTTTCCAATGGTCACGTATGGATGTGAGAGTTGGACTGTGAAGGAACGCTGAGTGCCAAAGAATTGGTGCTTTTGAACTGTGGTGTTGGAGAAGACTCTTGAGAGTCCCTTGGACTGCAAGGAGATCCAACCAGTCTATTCTGAAGGAGATCAACTCTGGGATTTCTTTGGAGGGAATGATGCTGAAGCTGATACTCCAATCCTTTGACTACCTCATGCGAAGAGTTGACTGACTGGTAAAGACCCTGACCCTGGGAGGGACTGGGTGCAGGAGGAGAAGGGGATGACAGACGTGAGATGGCTGGATGGCATCAGCAACTCAGTGGACATGAGTTTGGGTGAACTCCGGGAGTTGGTGATGGATAGGGAGGCCTGGTGTGCCACGATTCATGGGCCACAGAGAGTCAGACACAACTGAGCAACTGAACTGAAGTATGTACAATTTCTAGATTTGTTAAGTTTACTCAGTTTTTATAAGTTAAAATTAAGCATTGAAACACCTTCATTTCAATTTTTTATTTTTAAAAAGTGGGCTCCATTTTATTTTTAAATAGTTTATATATAGCTAGCAGCATTTGGGGAAGGGGGAGTTTTGGTGATATTTATCTGAATGCCTCTTAGAGAGCTAAGGGGTCATACAGAGCAGACCTGGGATAGAAAGAACATTCCAAGTAACTACTTTCCTCACTTTATACAGGAAAGTAGCAGTTGAAGAATCAAAGAGTGCTCTTTCTCCACGTGGGAAAGTACATGACTTTTCCCCCAGGCAAAAGCCTGTGTAAGGTTCTTTTCAGCAAAGGGCAAGGATGACTTCAGTAGAGTCATTTTCTAAAAGGCCAGGAAATAGCTGCTCGTTTTCCCTCTACTACCTTGTTCTAGTTACTCTATATTTGAAAAGGTGAAATAAAAGCTGGCGTGTTTATGTGAGGGCCACGCCAGAGTGCTACTGGCCTTATTGCTCTCCTGCTTCCCTGAGCCATTTTCTCTTGTTTTTCTCTCATTTTGCTCAACACTTTTGCTGCTCTTTCTGTCTCAGAGACATCTGAACAAACTGGGACTCTCTTTAAAATTGTTTTTGTATTTTTTTAATAGCTTTATTAGGTATACTTAAATAAAAATTGTGTATATTCAAGGTGGAGAATGTTCTGATATGCATATACATGGTGAAATAAGTGTCACAATCAAACTATTTAACATGTTCATCCCCTCACATGGTGATGACTGTATGTACGTGTGTACATGTGGTTTGAACACTTAAGATGAGAACTGGGCCTCTTTTACCATTCTAACCCTTCCAGTGCTTTTCATTGTCCTAAGCCCCCTCTAGATAGGAAGGGTAAGAATTTTGTGCATTTGATCAGTGCTTCAAACTTGGGTTTATGAATGAGGATATTGGTTTATTGGTTCTCATCACTAGAGCATCCATTGTGCCTCTCACTAAGATGAGAAGAACCTGAGACTTCCCTTTTAAAAGCCCATCATACTTAATTTTCTATACTTCAAGAATTTATTTAATAAAGTAATTTTTTTCTGCTTTGGAGAGGTCTTGAAAATAAAAACTAGATGTTTGGGAAAGGCATAGCCCGAAGAATGAGGTAGTGAGCATTTTGTTGTTGTTCAGTTATTAAGTCGTGAAATGACAGGACCAGAGGCCATGATCTTGGTTTTTGGAATGATGAGTTAGTTTTGAGCCATCTTTTTCACTCTCCTCTTTCACCTTCATCAAGAGGCTCTTTAGTTCCTCTTCACTTTCTGCGACTATGGTGATATCCATCTGCCTGTCTCAGGTTGATGATGTTTCTCCTGGCAGTCTTGATTCCAGCTGTGCTTCATCCAGCCCAGCATTTCACAGGATGTACTCTGCATAGATGTTAAATAAGCAGGATGAACATAGGTAAATACTTATAAATAAATTGATAATGTAATCCCAGGATGGGCAAGATTTTCTTTTCTTTTTTTTTGACTGATATAGCTGAACAACTTAGAATATCATCCAGTATATAGTAACTACTTGAAAAATATTTTAGGAATGAATGAATAAAACCAAACCTAGATCCTTTTTGGCTAACTGACAATGGGGAAAACCTTTCTACTTAGAGATAATGAAGAAGGAGCGAAGGCAGCCCTGCTCCTCTGATGCTTCTTTCATTTGTTGAAGAAACAAGTGTGTGAGCATCCTGACAGAGGGTGACAGGGCCCAGCTGTCTGCATAGAGGCTGCACCATCCAGACCTCAGCAGCCCAACTAATTTAGGGTCTTAACCTTGCTTCTGGCAGTAAGTACAAATTTGCATAGACAATTGTGAGATATCTGTAATTATTTAAAAACCCATTATTTACTTTGTATTTTGTCTTTCTCTTTTCCCTCTAGACAAGAGAAATCAGAATCCTCCCCCCAGATTACATGCAAGTGTTACTATTGAGGATCTGGCCTTTCTTTATGAAATAGCATAGAGTATTTGACTGTTAGCTGTACCCCCAGCAGTTCTATTACTACTTCTTAAAAAAATTGTTGCTGGGTTTCAAACATGCATCATTCTGATCAAATGTAAAATCATTTGAGACACCATGACAGGTCTAGCACCAAATGATGGTAATATAGAAATAATTATTAAATTGTCACTTAGAATAGTAACATGCTGAACAAGGAATAAAGTCAAAGTCTTGCTTTTGAGACTGTATTCTAATTGCTGTCTTATCTATGAATGTATAGGAGCATGTATCTTATGTCTAGGGGGTTATGAGTTTCAGAAATAAAAGTTATTAACTTGAGCTGCACAAAGTATTACAAATGTGAAAGTGGATGTTTGCCTAATTCCATACATAATTTCTAATAAAATTCATGATGCTGATACTGAATTGAACACAACTTACTTCCAAAAGGTAATAAGCTTATGGTAGATATGCTGTAGTCATGCCAAAGAAACACAGATTTTGTAATTGTAGATCAAAGACTGACCTTAATACTTTTATGTGTGTATGCACATATAGATTATGCAGATAAAGTACAAGTAATAAAAAACAGTGCTTTAGAATTGATTTAATTTCTGTGTTTGCAAAATGTTTATTTCTATGACCTAAAGACTAAAAGTTTCCAACTTATCATGATCCCAAATATGAGAAACAAAGAAGATGCTGGAATGATGTAATTGGCTGCACTTTGAGGTACACCTGTTTAATTTACAATCTATTCAACCACCCTAGTGGTGCAAGTACATAGTGATCATTTTTTTTAACCTCTAAACTGAAACTTTAAATAGTGTAAATATTTATGGATCTCTTGCAGCCCCCAACCTGGCAAAGTTTGTGCAGACCTGATTGAGCATTGTTGAGGAAAAGGATGGGAATGGAGAAGGGGGTCGGGGGAGAGAGAGAGAGAGAGAATTTAAAATTGATAGTGTATTCAGAATGGAAAGTTGGACTCTCTGAAATTTTCAAAGAATGCCTAACTGTATGTTAAAAGTGATTTGTCTGCTTTATAATTTTAAAGTATTAATTTATATATACAGCGTGTATATATTTGGGCTTCCCTGGTAGCTCAGACAGTAAAGAGTCTGCCTGCAATGCAGGAGACCCAGGTTCAATTCCTGGGTCAGGAAGATCCCCTGGAGAGGGAAATGGCAACCCACTCCAATGTTTCTGCTTAGAAAATCACATGGATGGAGAAGCCTGGTGGGCTACACCCCACAAAGTTGCAAAGAGGTGGACACGACTGAGCAACTAACATACATGTATTAATTCTGTTACAATTTTAGTATGAAAACTCATTATTTTTGACATTGATTTTCCTTATTAATAATTTAGCATTTAGTGAGAAATTTAGGTTTCTATCCAAACAAGAGTATAAATACCATGATACTCTAAGAAAGGTTGTATTTTATTTGTATGGTATAATTTTTAATATCCAAAAGGCTATCACATATAAACCTCATTTATTTGGCACTATAACGTTTTATCATAGGAAGAACAAGTATTGATGTTTTTAACAAAATAAAGCTCAAGGCATATATCCAATCTTATTAACAAAGAAGTGCTAGTTGATTGGATTACGAAAAAACTGTAACAAAACTAGCATCTAGGAAGCAGGTTCTATGTGCTCTGCTTTCAAAATGGCACTCTAATGATGGAATTTTTCTCCCCATTTTACCTGTTTGAGAGACAGAACTGGAAGTAAAATAAAAATGTTTATGTCTGATTTTTTGTTGATTTTCATTCTACCAAACATTTTTGCTTATTCCTATTAGAGTTTTTACGTATGAACTTGAGTTATAACTTAGATATACTTGCCATACACAGGAGTAGACTGTTGAGTTATTGATATTTTTAGAGTCCTGAGAACTGGGCTGGAGTATATGAACTTTTTGTCCTGAAAGCCCTGGAAAAAGCATATTTTAAGATAGGAGAAAGAATTTTAATTTTAACCCTTTTGGAAATTTTGATATCTCTCAAACCATTAACATTTCAACATTTTAAATTTCCAAATAAGTTTTCTTTTCTTTTCTTTCCTTAAATTCCTCTGTCATCCTATTTCTAATTCTTACTCTTTTATGGATCTTAGAACTCTGAATCTTACCACATCCTTCAGTCATGGGAGGAGTACATGGACTCTGGCATGATTCAGGATGCTTTTAGTCTATGTTGGTGCATAGAGTTGCAGTGAGTTCACATTTCACAGCTTACACACTTTAGGTTAGGAGGAAAAATGTAGATTTGTTTTTCTATATCAATTTGATTTATAACATTAACTGCTATTCTATTTTGGTGGCTAAAAGTTTAATATCATGTACTTCTGGGTAAACCCAGTCAATTCCAGTTTCTTCCTGGAATTCCATTTACATTTTGGAGAGATTTATTAGAAATGTCAGTGTTTGGAGAAGTGAAGGCTGCTTGATTCAGTTGTCATCTCTTCATACTGGCATAGAATACGATATACATTTTTCTTATCCGATCTTTGGTTTCTTTCATTAGCCAGTCTGGCATATTTTGCCAGATCCTGAGTTCAATAATTCTCACAATACAACCTATACCAGGAATGCAAAACTTGGTCTAAACCTGTGTATATATGACTTTTCCCTCTATTTTTGGTACAGAGGATCTTAATTTCCTTTGGGGTAGAAAAGTGATTTTCATTTTGCCATACATTCTTCTTCATCTGTTATTTATAAATTAACTTTCGTTTCTTGAGTCCTTCCTTGTTCTAGTATTCAGTTTTCAAAGAGATTTGAGAAACGCTTATCTCCCATATAAAATGTCTTTACAGTGAGTTTTGAAAGCTTTTGTGAAGAAAAAGCCAACAATAGTCTTGCTATACTCTTCCTCCTCTGAAGTAGAGTGTTACCTACAATTAATAGGTATAAGGATAAAAAATGAACTATTTAGAGGAAAGTAGATTGGTTTAAAAAAAAAAGAAAATTCTAAAAGAGTAATGGTTTAAGTTATAACATTCACCTTCATGAGATGAATCAAAGCGACCATTTTAGAGTATGTTTTCAAAAGCATTGTAATTGGAGAAACCAGCACTCCTCTCAGTTGATAGAATATCTAGGCAGAAAATCAGCAGGGATGTAGAAGAACTCATTCAGCAAACAGGACATAATCAACATTCAGAACACATTATTTCACAGTGACACAACTGACTTCCTTTCAAGTGCACACAATGTGATAAGCCAAAATAGACCATGTCCTTGGTCATAAAAAAAAAAAACCCTCCAACACATGTTTTTAAATTGAAATCATGCACAGTATATTCTCTGACTACAAGTGAATCAAACTATAAATAAAGATAACAGGAAGATTGTCAAACATTTGAAATCTAAACAACAAATTTATGAATAATTTATAAATTAAAAAGAAAGTCATAAGGGAAGAACAAATATTGAACCAAATGAAAATAAAAATAAAACATACTAAAATTTTGGGGACACAGCCAAAGCAGTGCTGAGGGGAAAATTCATAGTATTAAGTGAACATATTAGAAAAGGGAAAAGTCTCAAATCAGTAATCTACAACTCCAATTCAACAAACTAAAAATATCAAAGGCAAAATATACTCAAAATAAGCAGAAAGTGTAAGCAACAACATACTTATAGAAAATCAATGAATCAAAAGATTATTTGAAGACAACAGTAAAATTGTCAAACTTCTAGCAGAACTTACCAAGTAAAACAGAAACTATTAATATGAGAATGAAAGAGGACATATCACTAGATCGCTTGCAGATTTTTAAAGGACAATAAGAGAATACTGAGATCAAATAGAATGATTTCTCAAAAAGTGCAAGTGCCTGCAATTCACTTAATATAAAATAGTTTAAACAGATTTATAATTTTTAAGGAATTTAAATTATGAGTTGAAATCTCTCCCCCTATCCCTGCAAAAAATCTGTTTGTCAAATGATTCACAGAGAAGTCTATAGACATTTAAAGCAGAATTAACACCAAGTTTACACAATCTGTACTAGAAAATAGAAAAATAAAGAGCTCTTCTAAACTCAATTCTGAGGAGAGTATTACTGTGATATCAACAATAGAAAAAACTTAACACCAGAAACTGATGGCCAGTATCCCTCATCAGTAGAGATACAGAAGTTATTCATAACATACTGACAAATACAATTTAGAAATATACAAAGAGAATTATTTACCAAATCCAAGAGAGAATTTTTTCAGAGATGCAAGTCTGCATCAGCATTAATAAATTAATTAGTGAAATCTATCTTATCAATAGGCTAAAAAAGTCACATGACCACATTCATTGATGCAAAATAAGCACTTGACAAAATACAGCACTTTCTTGATTAAAAAAGAAAATAAACCTCTCAAAAAACTAGGAATAAAGAAAAATGTCTTTGACTTTATGAGGGACACATAAAAAACCCTACAACTATCATAATTCTTGATGATGAAAAATTGAATGAATTTCCCTTAGTATTGCTGCTACTGCTGCTAAGTTGCTTCAGTCATGTCCGACTCTGTGCTACCCCATAGACGACAGCCCACAGGCTCCCCCGTCCCTGGGATTTTCCAGGCAAGAACACTGGAGTGGGTTGCCATTTCCTTCTCCAATGTGTGAAAGTGAAGTCACTCAGTCATGTCCGACTCTTAGCGACTGCATGGACTGCAGCCTACCAGGCTCCTCTGCCCATGGGATTTTCCAGGCAAGAGTAATGGAGTGGGGTGCCATTGCCTTCTCTGTCCCTTAGTATTGGGGGCATATAAAACTAATAAAGGAGTTCAGCACATATGCCTGAAACTAGCACAACATTGTTAATCAACTATATTCCAATATGAAATAAAATTAGAAAAACAGAAACAAAAAGAGGGTTCAGCAGTGTTTCAGGTTAAAAGATTAACGTAAACAAATCAGTTATATTTTTATATAGCACTCCCATTGAACCTCCATACTGTTTTTCCCAGTGGATACACCAATTTATATTCCCACCGCCAGGAAGTATAGGACTCCCTTTACTTCATGTCATAGCTAACATTTGCTATTTTTGTTTTCTCTGGTGATAGCCATTCTGACATGTATAAGGTGATATCTTATTGTCATTTTGATTTGCGTTACCTTGATGATCAGTTATGTTGACCATCTTGTCGTATGCATGTCAGCCATCTGCATTTTGTCTTCGGAAGAAAGAAATATTCTTAGATTGGAAGAATTAATCTTGTTAAAGTGACTGTAATAACCAAGGCAACCTACATGTTCAATGCAATCCCTATCAAAATATCAAGGGCAGTTTTAGAAGAACTAGAACAAATAATTTAAAATTTCGTATGGAAATAGAAAAGTCCCCAAATATTCAAAAGAATCTTGAGAAAGAAGAAACAGTCTTGAGAAAGAGAACAGAGATGGAGGAATCATGCTCCCTGACTTCAGACTATACTACAAAGATACAGCAGTCTGCAGTAATCAACACAGTGTAGTACTGGAAACAGGGATAGAGAGCCCAGAAATAAATTCATGTACTTCTTATTAGTTAACCTACAGTAAAGGAGGCAAAAATGTATGATAGGAAAAGCATACGATAATTGTGCCTAAAGAAAATCATGCGATATATTTTCTTTAGGCATAACTCGAATTACTTTAGGCATCAGAGAAATCACACTGGAGAAAGGCCTTATGAGTGCAGTGTATGTGGTAGACTGTTCAGTCAAAACTCCTGCCTCATGCGGCACCAAAACATCCACACCAGAGAAAAAACTTATGAATGTAGCAAATATAGGAAATTACTTATGGACAGCTCCACCCTCATTATTCATCAGAGGGTCCACACTGGAGAAAAACCTTACGAGTGCAGAGAATGTGGGAAAGTCTTTAGGTACAACTCCAGCCTCATTAAGCATTGGAGAGTTCACACTGGGGAAAGGCCTTATGAATGTGTCAGCTGTGGGAGAGGCTTTCGCCAAAACTCCCACCTCCTTCAGCACCAAGAAGTTCACACTAGAGAGTACTGCAAACAGGGGAAGACTTCAAAGTCTGGTCTGATTTAGCACTAGGCAGGACTGCTATCTAGGTGTTTAAAAATTTTTTAATTGTTATAAATTGCATGTAACATAGAATTTACAGTCAACCATATTTAAGTGTAAGTTCAATAGTACTAATACATTCACATCATATACAAATTTTTTAAAAAAAATTGTGCCTAAAGGAAAATATATGATAGAAAAATCACTTATCATTTTGATAAAGGATGCTGGAAAAACTGGACAGCTACATGTGAAAGAATGAAATTAGAAATTCTCTAACAGTATATACAAAAATTAACTCAATGTGGGTTAAAGACTAAATTTGAGTCCAGCTACTATACATCTCCTAAAAGAAAGCATAGGCACAACACTCCTTAATATAAACAGCAGCAATATATTTTTCAGCCTGTCTCCTAAAGTAGATAGATGCAAAAATAAACTAATGGAACTTAATTAAACTCAGAAACTTTTGCACAGCAAGGAAGACCATGGACAAAATGAAAAGACAACCTACTGAATGGGTGAAAATGTTTACAAATAATTGGTAAAGGATTAATGTCCAACATATACAAAACCAATATAACCAACATACAACCAAACTCTTACAACCAATATAAAAGAAAAATTAACCTGATTAAAGGATGGGCAGAAAAACTGAATAGACATTTATCCAAAGAGAAAATGCAGATGACCTACACACATATATATGTTTTATATATGTTTATATATATTTTTAAACTTTACCTGGGGTCAATAATAGCAACTTGAATATAAATACAAGAGAGAATTAAAGCCAATAGTTAAAAGTACTTTAAAAAACAAAACCAGAAAAAGAACATACATATATAATAATAGTAACCCATTAGCTGGTGGGCTGCCATCTATGGGGGTCACACAGAATCAGACATGACTGAAGCGACAGCAGCAGCAAAGACAAATTGGATATTTTTCACTGATAAACTTTATATGGATATAATATGGTGTGTCACTTAGTAATGTAAGCTTTTGTGTTGATGAGAGGGCATTATCTTTTTGCCTCTGGCATTGAGAATACAGAGAAATTGAGCTGGGAATTACAAATGATAGATTTGAATATGACAAGGTTTATCTACAACCAAAACAAGAATACTTTCTCAGACTAAGAGACATCACTGTTCCAAACAATTTTAGATTTTCATTTAACAACTCAAATTTGAGTCAAGTTGGTCTTGAATATCATTTTGATAAAGAATAAATCTTACTTCAAGAACAAATAAAGACTGAACTCACTGAGAGGTACCACTGCAGATGAAATGTCTGTTCCACGTTAACGGATTATGAAAATGTTTTCCCTCAGTATATGTTTTCCTTAAGTGTTCAAGTTAAACAATGTGTGTTAAGTTTGTGACTTAAGGTGAAAAAATGTAGTGGAACAATTTTGAATTGTAATTAAATTATTGTTCTGCATTGCCGTATGTGATTCTTCCCTTGATTTGCAGATGTGCTATTCTTAGGCAGATTTGAGAGCTTTAATTAACCGGAGCTGGGTTTCTATGTAAAGGTACAGAGTTCCTAAGTGAGAACAAGAGGTTCTTGCCATTACATAAGTGATTTGTTTCATAGGATGAAAATCAGGAAGGATCCTGCTGTCTTATAACAGCAAGTGAAGACACACTCCTGGGCCAGTCTGGTGATTGTCTCTTTGGTATACTCAATCAAAGTAGTTTTATTCTGACTGTATTACATTTAGATACTAATATGGTATAGAGCCAGGACTGTGGAAAACTGTTGGCCCAAAATGGCATAAATAACTAAAATTTCAAGTAGTCTTGTGAATTTTATATTGATACCTTATTACTCCAGGGAACACTGGCTCTGAGAATGTCTGTTAGTTGTAAATTGAAGTTTTTATTTTTAGATCCTATTTTTTCCTCTTAACAGAATTATTTCAGTTGCTAAGAAACTTTGTTTTCTTCACTAAAAAAATTAGTTAAGATCTTGTTATAGAGTTTCAATTATCTTTTTTCTTTTGTTATCTAATTGATTTCTCTATTAGATTAAAAATATTTTATATTGAGGGAAAAGTTTCTTTTTTATATAACCAAGATTTTCCTTAAAAATGGAAGAAGAAAGTAATCTAACTTCTCAGTTTGTCATTAGCTTTTTAAACTTGTAGAATGCAAGGACTCTCATTTGGGAAGTTTCTATGGTGATTTGTGTAGTATATTACTCATAGTAGAGTCTATTTAATAACTTTGAATGTTCTTGAATTAATAGAAGTTGAATATTAGAGGTACATTGCCCAGTTTAAATTGTAAATGATCCTCTTTTCTTAGACTATTTTGCATAATATTTGGGTTTTGAAAGGGTTATAATGAATCAACTACAAAACGTGACTGGTTTACTAATAGAAGCTTTTTTATTGCACATATAACAGACCAGTGAGGGTGTTCATACAATTGAGTAGTTATCCTACTTGCATTGATTTGGGAACCTGGGTTTTGTTCTTTTTGTAGTTTTGCTCTTTCCTAGGACCTCCAGTGGCACCCCGCTCCAGTACTCTTGCCTGGCAAATCCCATGGATGGAGGAGCCTGGTAGGCTGCAGTCCAGGGGGTTGCTAAGAGTCAGACACGACTGAGCGACTTCACTTTCACTTTTCACTTTCATGCATTGGGGAAGGCAATGGCAACCCACTCCAGTGTTCTTGCCTGGAGAATCCCAGGGGTGGGCGAGCCTGGTGAGCTGCCGTCTATGGGGTCGCACAGAGTCGGACACGACTGGAGCGACTTAGCAGCAGCAGCAGGACCTCCAAATCTCTGAATTTACTTAGTAGCAGATTAGAAAATATAGGGAAGGTACAACCGCTTCTTCAATGCCTAGTCATATTGAAGGGGCTCTCCTAATTACTAGGGGCGCTCCTTATTCCTAGTTATATTGACTGGAACTAATCTCAGAGCTATGCCCAGATACAAGGGGAGAGACAGAGAAGTGGAAGGGGGAATTTTAAACAGAAGGAATTAAAATCAAAACAAGAAAGCACAAGAATGCCTGGCGTATACCAAGAAGGGAAAGTTGCCTGCTGTGTCTTCAGTATTATGCGATGGAAAATCTGTGAGAGGGGCTGAGCTGAAAGATAAGGTAAAAAAACCTGAAATGTGAAGGATCTCGAAAAGGAGGTGAAGAGGTTTTTTTGGGGGGAGGAGGTTACCTGAATTTTAGAAGATGGTATATATTTGTAGCCCTGTGGAGGACTGGAATCATGAGTGTGGATTAATTTAGGGAACTAGATACTTCGGAAGAAATCCTCAGGCACAGGGGACACAACTTAGGCATTTAAGTGGTGGAAGGAGGAAGGCACTTCAGTTTCTCTTTGTGTCTGAGAGCTCAACTGAGTGCAGCATAGAAACACTCAGCTGGGAAAACAGAGATGTTTAAAGAGACAAGACTGTGCCAAGCTAAACCTGGATATTTTATTACCATCACCGCTCTCTCCAGATCTTTGGAAATTACACACATAACACATAATCTTTAGGAGTAACAATTTTGCCTCACCCACACAGGTTTTTTTCCCTCCACTTTTACCTGTTACAAATAATTAACCTACACCTGCATACTTCAGGTAATGTGTGTAGGTAACGTTTACCTGTTACCTATAAAGCAATAACATGTCTATTTTAACACCCAGCCCCTCTTCCCCTGAGCAGGATATCTTTTGCTTTTAGACTAAAACACACAAGTTTACATTATGATCTCTATAGATTGCGTTTATCTAGGATCTAAAATATCACTGGAATGTACCTTATTTATTAATAGAAGTTAGTGAGGATTTATGGCAAATAAATGCAGTTATTTCTGTTAGTATAAAGCATATATTACTATTAGTTTAATTTATCCAATACTGGATGTGAAGGTAACATTTTTGTTTAGTCCTGGCTCTCTTTAGCAAAAAAAGTATAGAAATGAGAATGAAGCTGCAGAACTAAGAAATAAAATAATTTGACACCGAAGTACCATGGCTTTAAAAATGATCTAGACTATAATAGTCCCTTATTCTCAAGAATATTATTAATGATAATTTATTTTCTAGCATAATGGAACAGAATTGCCTTTGTTTTGTTGTTTAGATAATTGGATAATCAATATTAGTGACAGTAATAAGTAATTTGAGTTTTCATTTATTTCCTGAGAAGTGAAAAATAGTGGTAAGAAAAAAATAGCACTTGCTTTCTGGCATTTCAATAGCATCGAAAGTGCCTGTTCTGAATAGTCACTTGCAGTGGAGCAGTACAAGTATCCCTGAGGGGGAAAATGAATATTGAAATATTTTTCTTTTGATTTTGGATTTTCATGGATGATAAAAGTACCTTCAAGGAATGGACAGAAAAGCTACATAAATTGAGCTATAATAACAAAGTAAAGCACCAAATTAATCAGAAAATCTAGATGAAATCCCATTGTTCCATGACAAGAAAAAAGCCATTATCTTTTTACTTCTTGGTTAATTGCAATGGATGGTATACTCAATGTTAAATCTTAAGAGATTGATAATTAATTTAGAAGAGAATCAGTCATCTTGTTTCTAAAAATGAAAAAAGCATTTATATGCTTAAGTTGGAATAGCATGACTATTTTGCATCATATGCAACCATATCATGTGCAGAGTTAGGGCAGAAACAGCTTATTAGTGTTACTCAATTCCCCATGACATATATGGTTTACTTTATAAATTTTCTCTTTGGAGAGCACAGAGAACTTTTCATCTCTTTCCCTGGCTGGCAAATGAAGCAATGCTGCAGTGCCTGCTATTGGTATTTTAAAAGCTGGTCTGCAAATTGAGGACACTAAAGAGCTATTTCTAAGTAATAGAGTATTTCCAAAACTATAAAATTCAGAGCAAGTTATTATTCCTTCTGTAATGCTTGTTAATTTTCTATAGTTAGAAGACTTTTAGAAATGAATATTATTTCTCACATATCAGATTGGTGAATATTATAAACTCTGAAAACTCACTCTTAAGCAGGATGTGGAAAAACAGGCACTCTGATACATTGTAGGTGGGGAACAAATTGATAAAACCCTTGTGCAGGGGAATTAGCTAAGAAAATCATCCCTCTGCTTATTCCCTGCCTTAGCATTCTCATTTCTATAAATATAGCTGGAAGATTTACCTCCCCAAATAGGAAAAAAAATGCACAACATTCTTTTGTGTGGCATTATTTGTAAAAAAGAAAAGATGAGGGAATAAAATTAATGTCCTTCAATATAGAATACATAGCCAAATGGAATATTATCTAGTGTAGACATTCTCTCTCTCTCTCTCTCTCCCCCAGAGAATCAAAAAGGTTTCTGTAATAGCAGTTTGAATGCTGAAATATATTTGTAAGTGATCAAAGAAGAGAGTGTAGAATGCTATATATATTGTATAAAAAGAAATAATACATACAGCTTTTTAAAATGTGTTTAAGGGGAGTTATGTATAGTAGGAGAGTTGGCCTTATTTCTACCAAGACATAGTGTTTTCAACTTATGCAGCCCTACACTATCTAAATATTTTTTCATTGCTGTAATTAATTCTCAAATTGGCTCTCTTATCACTCTATTAACTTGCCATTTTCCTTTGGAACTTTGTTTCATTAAAATAAATTCGTATATATGGGGAAAAAAGAATACAGACAGACACTAGACACATACCTAGTATGATAAACAAGGAACTGATGACAATGGTAGGTAGAAACAAAATAGCGAGCTTGGAAGACAATTAAGACTTTTCTGAATAAGTCTTTAAACAATGGTTTTTGACTTTGAATTGTGAATCCAAAAATTAAATTGGATTAAAGTGAAGAAAATGAAAATGACTAAAATTGAAATTTACAACAAAAACAGCAGAAAATTTTTAGAGACTAAATTAGCATAATGATATTGAACATCAAAAGCAAGAAGCGAGCTAGAAAATTGATAGAGGGGCTTGTGGGTTTAGTAATCATCATCCATAATTTGGAACTTACCTCTAGTTTCATGATATTGAAACTCTTAATAGACAGTCTGTCTTCACATAAAATTCCACTCAGTTCTTTCCCTTGCAACTGAGCCGGAAGGTTACAACAGTCTTTTCTAGTCAGCCCTTAAAAAAAATATTTGGTTAGTTTAGTTTTTCTTATGAGATGACTGTGAAACTAGTACACTGTGCCCATTGATGTGTTCATAAGCTGTGATGAGCCCAAGTGACTTAATTTATGTTCTGATTGTTTTATTCATAGTGCATAGAACTTGCCAAAGAGGTTGTTGAAGAGAAAATAAATAGAAACTGATTACAGCACAAACCAGGTGTGCAAATAAACATCATAATCTCATTTTAACTTCCCGGTGCTATGGGTGGGTGTCATTTTATCCACTGTTGTTGGCAGTTCAGCAGTCATCACTCATGCTCAAGCAGGGTCGGTACCCACTCTGAACTGATGGATCAAGCATTGTATCCCTGACCATGGATGCTTTCATCACACCTCTTCTAGACTTTGAGAACAAATTCAAAACTTTCTGGCCTGGCAGGCTGGGCTCCTGATGGGCTTGCTGCATGTACCTCTCTAGCTCACTGAAATGGTTCTATTTGAAGACCTATTATATTCTGCCTTCTACATGTCAAACTCAGGTTTTCTCCTACTCTAGATTTCTATACTTTGTTATATGCTTTACTCTGTTTTTATCTTTTTTTTCCCCATGATGATATGACTAAGGCACTTAACTTTTTTAACATCAGTTCTCTGTTTTTGCAAATTAAGGGGTTAGATTAGGTGGTCTTTAAAACCACTTTACATTCTAAAGTATAATTTATGATTTTAAAAATATCTGAAATTCTTCCATTGTGTTTTAATGAAATTAAAGGAAAATAGTAGAAAATACATATATATTTCTTTTTACGAATGAATAATAACATCAATTATTGGGATTTCATATTTTTATATTTTAGGTACTTATGATATATTATCTAATAACATAAAGAATATAGTACTTAGTCTAGATATAAATACTTTATTATTTTCTTCTGTTAACCATAACTTAAAGCTATGGGTCTATAAAACAATATTTGCTGTGAAGCATCGATTGAAAAATTTTGGCAATTATGAATATCTTATGTAGGTTTTTGTGGGCATATATTTTTGCTTCTTTTAGTGAAATAACTAGAATTGGAATTACAGAATCTTGGGGTTTGTTAGTTTCATAATAAATCTTTTTTCAAAGTGATGCTGCCATTTTACATTGTCTCTAACAATATATGAGAATTCTTGTTGTTATAAGTCCTTGCACATGTTCAGTTCAGTTCAGTTCAGTCGTTTCCAACTCTTTATGACCCCATGGACTGCAGCATGCCAGGATTCCCTATCCATCACCAATTTCCGGAGCTTACTCAAACTCATGTCCATTGAGTTGATGCCATCCAACCATCTCATCCTGTGTCATCCCCTTCTCCTCCTGCCTTTAATCTTTCCCAGCATCAGAGTCTTTTCCAATGAGTCAACTCTTCACATGAGGTGGTCAAAGTCCTGGAGTTTCAGCTTCTGCTTCAGTCCTTCCAATGAACACCCAGGACTGATCTCCGTTAGGATGGACTGGTTGGATCTCCTTGCAGTCCAAGGGACTCTCAAGAGTGTTCTCCAACACCACAGTTCAAAAGCATCAATTCTTCTGTGCTCAGCTTTCTTTATGGTCCAGTTCTCACATCCATACATGACTACTGGAAAAACCATAGCCTTGACTAGACAGACCTTTGTTGGCAAAGTAACATCTTTGCTTTTTAATCTGTTGTCTAGGTTGGTCATAACTTTCCTTCCAAGGAGCAAGCGTCTTTTAATTTCATGGCTGCAATCACCATCTGCAGTGATTTTGGAGCCCTAAAATATAAAGGCTGTCACTATTTTTTTTCTGTCTTACATATCTTATTGTATTTAATTTTGTCACCTTTTCCCTTATGGCTAACAGTATTGAACACTATTTCCTGTAAATATTGGCTATTTGTAATCCTTTTCTGAATAACTGCTGAGATATTTCATATAAGGTTGATTGTCCTTTTATAAAGGTAAAAAACTTTATTTTAAGAGTAATTTTAGGTTTACAACGAAATTAAGAGGAAGGTACAGAGATTTTCCGTATTCTCCTTGCCCCCAGAAGTATATAGCCTCCCCCAGTATCAACATCACCAGCCAGAGTGGCAATTTTTTTTTTTTTAACTAAGGATGAATCTACATTGACACAACATATGGAATATTCAAAGTCCATAGTTTAGGGTTCACTCTAAACTATGTATTGTATATTCAGTGGCTTTAGATAATGTCCACCATTATAATATCACACTTAGTATTTTTACTGTCCTGAAAATCCTCTGTGCTCTGCCTATTCAACTCTTCTCTGCTCCATCCCTGGCAATCACTGTTCTTTTTGTGTCTCCACATTTTTGCCTTTTTCAAAATGACGTGCAGTAGGAATCAAACAGTTGCTAGCCTTGTCAGATGGCTTATTTTACTTAGCAGTATAAATTTAAGTTCCCTCCATGTCTTTTCATGGCTTGATAGCTCATTTCTTTTTAGTGTGGAATAATATACTTTTGTCTCAGTGTACCACAGTTTATTTATCCGTTCACCAATTGAAGGACATCTTGGTTGCTTCCTAGTTTTGATAATTACATGTAAAGCTGCTAGAAACATTCATGAGCACATTTTTGTGTGGGCACAAATTTTAAACTTCTTTGGGTAGGTCCAAAGGAGAGAAATTCATGCTGCTAAGTCACTTCAGTCGTGTCTGACTCTGTGCGACCCCATAGATGGCAGCCCACCAGGCTCCCCCATCCCTGGGATTCTCTAGGCAAGAATACTGGAGTGGGTTGCCATTTCCTTCTCCAATGATTAGGTTTCAGTTTAGTTTTCTTTCTCCCTCACGTGGGACAGGATGGCTAGACTGTGCTGGAGTTGGGCATTTCCCTTTCCCTGCTTGGTTAGGCTCTGATCACACCCCAGCAAGTTAAGGTTAGGTTAGTTTCCCCTAGTTTCCCCTAACAAGGGCAAGCCTTGTTAACCACAGGGAGGTCTTCCGTATTTCAAAATGATTCCTTCCCCCTGCCCCTTGCCAGAAATTTGTGGGGATTTTTCTGTGGAAATCAGATCAAGTTCCTTGCAGAAACTCTCACAATATTGTAGACCTTCCCTATGACTGGGTTCCCCCTGGAGTTTTTAATGCTCGAACTTGGCCTTGTCTGAACTTAGCCTTGGGTAATTCACCCGCTACAGTTCAGGTTTTCCTACTCCGGCACTTTGCACTGCTGAGTCTCTGATTAGTGAAGCAGCAACTCTCTTTGCTTGTCTGTGTGATTCCTCAGTCTTAAGGGCAGTGATTTGCACTGAGTTCTTTCCATCCTATGGATTCAAAAAGAATAGTCAATTTTCCAGTCTGTTCAGCATTTTGTTGTTGTTGCTAAGACGGAATAACAGCTACAAAGTGTGGAACTGGAAACCAGTGTGGAACTGGAAACCTGATTGTTCTTTTATTATTTGATATAGGAATTCTTTATAAATTCTGGATGTAAGCCTTGTGTTAGAGATGTTTGGCAAATATTTTCTTCTACTCTGTTGCTTGTCTAATAGTTTTCAATTTATTTCCTTTTCTTTTCCAAAAGCTTCATGGTTGTAGTTTTTGTGCTTATTTGTATGCACAGACTACTGCAAACTAATTTTTGTGTGTGGTGTGAAACAAAAGTTAAAATTTAACTTTATCATTTGTTACTTTTTTTGCCATTTGTTGATAAAAATCCCATTTCCCATTTACCTTTGTGTAAAATCAGATTACTGGGATGTAGTTTTATTCTCACTATTCTGTTCTATTTGTTGATTGTAAGCTAATACACATAGTATTGTTAGTCTTAAAAATCAGATAATACGAGTTCTGTGACTTCATTGCTTTCTGTTTCATTGTTATTTTTGCTTATGTTCATTTAAATGTGAATTTTAGAATTGGCTTGTGGATTTCTGCAAAAATATCTGCTAGAATTATGTTTGGGGCTTTACTGAACCTGTAAATAATTTGGGAAGAATTAACATCTCAATATTGACCTTATAATCTATGAACATGGGGTGTATCTCAGATTCTTTACCCTTTAATTTTTTTCACTAATATTGTGTGGTTTTCTGTAGTGATGATACCCAATTTTTCTTGAAATTATTTTTAAATAGTTGATGGGTTTTGTTGCTATTGTGAAGGACATTAAATTTTATTTTCCAATTTTTTGTTGCATTATAAAAAAATTCAACTGACTTTTAAATTTTAACATTGGGATATGTATATCTTTTCAAAATTATATATTTTTCTGAATAAATGCCCAGGAATGCGATTGCAGGATCATATGGTGGCTCAGAGGATAAAGCATCTGCCTGCAATGCAGGAGACCCAGGCTCAATCCCTGGGTTGCGAAGATCCCCTGGAGAAGGAAATGGCAACCCACTCCAGTATTCTTGCCTGGAGAATCCCATGGACAGAGGAGCCTGGCAGGCTACAGTCCACAGGGTCACAAAGAGTCAGACACGACTGAGTGACTTCACTTCACTTCATGGGAACTCTATTTTTAGATTTTTAAGTAACCTCCAGACTGTTCACCATAGTGGTTGCATCAATTTACATTCCCACCAACAGTGTAGGAGGGCTTCTCTTTCTCTGCATTCTCTCCAGCATTTATTATTTGTAGTATTTTTTTTTAATTTTATTTTTACTTTATTTTACTTTACAATACTGTATTGGTTTTGCCATGCATTGACATGAATCCACCACGGGTGTATACGAGCTCCCAATCCTGAATCCCCCTCCTACCTCCCACCCCATATCATCTTTCTGGATCATCCCCATGCACCAGCCCCAAGCATCCTGTCTCTTGTATTGAACATAGACTGGCGCTTTGTTTCTTATATGATAGTGTACATGTTTCAATGCCATTCTTCCAAATCATCCCACCCTCTCCCTCTCCCTCACAGTCCAAAAGTCCATTCTATACATCTGTGTCTCTTTTGCTGTCTCACATACAGGGTCATCATTACCATCTTTCTAAATTCCATATATATGTGTCAGTATACTGTACTGGTGTTTTCCTTTCTGGCTTACTTCACTCTGTATAATCGGCTCCAGTTTCATCCATCTCATTAGAACTGATTCAAATTTATTCCGTTTACCATTGCAACGAAAAGAATAAAATACTTAGGAATATATCTACCTAAAGAAATTAAAGACCTATATATTGAAAACTATAAAACACTGATGAAAGAAATCAAAGAGGACATTAATAGATGGAGAAATATACCATGTTCATGGATCAGAAGAATCAACATAGTGAAGATGAGTATACTACCCAAAGTAATTTACAAATTCAATGCAATCCCTATCAAGCTACCAGCCACCTTTTTCACAGAACTAGAACAAATAATTTCAAGATTTGTATGGAAATACGAAAAACCTCGAATTGCCAAAGCAATCTTGAGAAAGAAGAATGGAACTGGAGGAATCAACCTGCCTGACTTCAGGCTCTACTGCAAAGCCACAGTCATCAAGACAGTATGGTACTGGCACAAAGACAGAAATATAGATCAATGGAACAAAATAGAAAGCCCAGAGATAAATCCACGCACCTATGGACACTTTATCTTTGACAAAGGAGGCAAGAATATGCAATCTCTTTAACAAGTGGTGCTGGGAAAACTGGTCAACCACTTGTAAAAGAATGAAACTAGATCACTTTCTAATACCACACACAAAAATAAACTCAAAATGGATTAAAGATCTAAATGTAAGACCAAAAACTATAAAACTCCTAGAGGAGAATATAGGCAAAACACTCTCTGACATAAATCACAGCAGGATCCTCTATGATCCACCTCCCAGAATATTGGAAATAAAAATAAACAAATGGGACCTAATTAAAATTAAAAGCTTCTGCACAACAAAGGAAACTGTAAGTAAGGTGAAAAGACCGCCTTCTGAATGGGAGAAAACAATAGCAAATGAAGCAACTGACAAACAACTAATCTCAAAAATATACAAGCAACTTATGCAGCTCAATTCCAGAAAAATAAATGACCCAATCAAAAAATGGGCCAAAGAACTAAATAGGCATTTCTCCAAAGAAATACAGATGGCTAACAAACACAGGAAAAGATGCTCAACATCACTCATTATCAGAGAAATGCAAATCAGGACCACAATGAGGTACCACTTCACACCAGTCAGAATGGCTGTGATCCAAAAGTCTACAAGCAATAAATGCTGGAGAGGATGTGGAGAAAAGGGAACCCTCTTACACTGTTGGTGGGAATGCAAACTAGTACAGCCACTATGGAAAACAGTGTGGAGATTCCTTAAAAAATTGCAACTAGAACTGCCATAAGACCCAGCAATCCCACTGCTGGGCATACACACCGAGGAAACCAGAACTGAAAGAGACACATGAACCCCAATGTTCATCGCAGCACTGTTTATAATAGCCAGGATATGGAAACAACCTAGATGTCCATCAGCAGATGAATGGATAAGAAAGCTGTGGTGCATATACACAATGTAGTCTTTTTTATGATGGCCATTCTGACTGAAGTGTAGTGATATATCATTGCAGTGTTGAATCACATTTTTCTAATAATTAGCTACGTTGAACATCTTTTCATGTGCCTTTTGGCTGTCTGAGTGTCTTCTTTGGAGAAATGTCTGTTTAGGTCTTCTGCCCATTTTGTTGATTGGGTGTTTTTGTTTTTTGTTTTTTTTTTTTTTACGTTGAGCTGTATGTGCTGTTTGTATATTTTTGAAATTAATCTCTTGTTGGTTGCATCATTTGCAAATATCTTCTCTCATTGTATAGGTTGTTTTTTTCTTTTAATGGTTTCCTTGAAGTCTTTCGCACTCTCATCTTACCTCTTGTTGGAGTTCTTACTGAATTTATCCAGTCCATGATGGTACTATCTTTGGGTAAACTTTTTCCCAATGGTTGTTTGTGCTAAGAATCAGAAGTATACATATCACAAGAAAACTCCATGGATAACACTATCTAAGCCTTATCCGCCAATCTATCTCTGTGTATAACTTCATTCCTGACTTAGAATACATGCTCATTATATTTGGATAAATGAACGAAGGGAAGCAAGGGTGCTATTTTCTGGGGACAGGAGGTGTGAAAGGAACCATATGAAAATGGTAAGTCAGTAAGGACACTGGGCATAGGTGAAAAAAACCAGACTTGCTGTAGAGTATCTGCTGAAGAAGGAAGGAAAGGGGAGTTTGAAAGGGGATGCATTTTACTGTTGCTGAGAATAGGCCTGAAGATTGGAAAAAGCAGTAGGGAGGGAGCAGGAGGCATTATATTCCGTTTTCAGAGGAACATTTAAAACCAAAAGTGTAGCATTCTGGAATCCTGTGTCAAAAGATGGATTCAATTATACCAATATGTTTATTTAGATTTATGATGGCAAGAGGCAACTTGTCTTTAAACCTTTATGTTTCTGCTCCATTTAGAATGTAGCCCAAAGGCCAACCACATTAACCAGGTAAACTTTGCTTAACAAATTTGGGTCATGTCTGAGTGAACAACTATGAGATACTACATTGTATTATATATTTTTAAGTGTTTGGCAGCATATATCATGGTTTGTGCTGAGTTATGTGTGGGGTGAATCTAAGACACATTATGTGGGATCCATGAAGTCTTGATAATTATTTTTGACAAAGACCTGCAGATGCCTCTCACCAAGAGCAGGAATTGAGTTTCACATAACTCTCTCAAGTACAGCCCCATATATCAATTTCAGATATGGTCAAGTGTTTCTGTTGGTAAGAAAAGTACAAGAAAAATTGATGGAAATATAAGAACATGGAAACATTAGAAGAGATGAAATCACCAAATTATTTATGTTAAATAACCACAAAAGTACAGAAAAAGAAAATGTCTAGATATCTGCAGTACTAGGTATGAATTATATGGGAGTAAGTAAAAGTGATAAATCACTCTTCAAATAGCAGTCTTCAGATGTCCTCATGTATTTTATATGTATAAACTTGCTGCTGTTCCTGCTGCTAAGTCACTTCAGTCGTGTCTGACTCTGTGTGACCCCATAGACGGCAGCCCACCAGGCTCCGTCATCCCTGGGATTCTTCAGGCAAGAACACTGGAGTGGGTTGCCATTTCCTTCTCCAATGCATGAAAGTGAAAAGTGTAAGTGAAGTCACTCAGTCGTGTCCAACTCTCAGTGACCCCATGGACTGCAGCCTACCAGGCTTCTCTGTCCATGGGATTTTCCAGGCAAGAGAACTGGAGTGGGGTGTCATTGCCTTCTCTGATAAACTTGCTAGAGTTTATCAAATCTTCATGAAACTTTTTAGAGAAATAGAGAAAGGGAAGAGATATATGGTAGTGGAGAGACAGAGAAAATGCAGATACTAAATTTTTTCCAGGCAAAAATATAGACCAGCTTCTGTTCTTCAGCTCCAAGGGTCAAATGCCCTGGTGGGAATAATGGCTAACACATGAATGCAGTCATAATATGGTCTGCACATCTATTATGCTATTTGCTTCTGCATATACTCACTGATATGTCCCTAGGGTCTACGTCAGCACCTGGTGCATATAATGGTTAAATACTCAATAAAATGTTTATTGATCTGAAGCTAACTTTTATATGAGAGATATGGACATTTGGAGTCTGGTTTTGTTTAGAGGATATTTTTTTAAGTGTTTATTCTCTCCACATAAAAATAGAGATATTCTTCATTTCTGATGCTACACAGAACAACTTGGACTCAAGGCTGTGTTTTCTACTTCTTGAAATCCAGGAAACCTCCAACTTACAAATGAATTTTACTACAAAGTTTGACTACCATTTTCTTTTTTACCACTGCATTTTTCACTAGCACATTTTATCAGTTCACTGTGGTAAATATGTGTTACATGTACACGCATAAATGTTTTGTAAATTCCAAAGATGAAACACATAGTTCTAGACACTGAGAGTTTAATGACTAGTGGAGAGAACACAGGTATAGGGAAATAATGTCAATAAGAGGCTGATGGTCAAATATGCTAGGATGGAAAACATAAACAGTTTGATATTTGAAGATAAGATATAAATTCTAAGTGGCTGAAAAATTTATTTTAGTAAAGTTAAAAGACATAGAAACAGCTGAGTATATTTTAAAATTGATAATTTTAAAACTAAGACTATAAATAAAGTTGATTTCTAAGACAATACACGTTATATTATTGTAGATGAACCTACAGTCAGAGAAACATTTATTAAAGTTCTACCCAATGACCACACAGTATAAGTTGAGAGCATTTTGAAATGTGCTATTTACAAATTATTTTGAAAATCACCAAACAAAAAGTAATTGCTGCTTTTCAGGGATTTTATTTATTCTTTTAAATCTGTTTTATTTGTTTATTTATTTTTACTTTACAATATTGTATTGGTTTTGCCATACATTGACATCAATCTGCCATGGGTGTACATGTGTTCCCCATCCTGAACCCCCCTCCCACCTCCCTCCCCATCCCATCCCTCTGGGTCATCCCAGTGCACCAGACCTGAGCACCCTGTATCATGCATTGAACCTGGACTGGTGATTCGTTTCACATGTGATAATTTACATGTTTCAGTGCCATTCTCCCATATCATCCTGCCCTCGTCCTCTCCCACAGAATCCAAAAGACTTCTATACATCTGGTTTCTTTTGCTGTCTTGCATACAAGGTTATTGTTACCATCTTTCTAAATTCCATATATATGTATTAGAATACTGTATTGGTGGTTTTCTTTCTGGCTTATTTCACTCTGTATAATAGGCTCCAGTTTCATCCACCTCATTAGAACTGATTCAAATGGATTCTTTTTAACGGCTAATATTCCATTGTGTATATGTACCACAGCTTTCTTATTCATTCGTCTGCTGATGGACATCTAGGGTGCTTCCATGTCCTGGCTATTATAAACAGTGCTGCGATGAACATTGGGGTATCAATTCTGGTTTCCTCAGTGTGTATGCCCAGCGGTGGGATTGCTGGGTCTTATGGCAGTTCTATTTCCAGTTTTTTAAGGAATCTCCACCCTGTTCTCTATAGTGGCTGTACTAGTTTGCATTCCCACCAACAGTGTAAGAGGGTTCCCTTTTCTCCACATCCTCTCCAGCATTTATTGCTTGTAGACTTTTGGATCACAGCCATTCTGACTGGTGTGAAATGATACCTCATTGTGGTCTTGATTTGCATTTCTCTGATAATGAGTGATGTTGAGCATCTTTTCATGTGTTTGTTAGCCATCTGTATGTCTTCTTTGGAGAAATGTCTGTGTAGTTCTTTGGCCCATTTTTTGAGTGGGTCGTTTATTTTTCTGGAATTGAGCTGCAGGAGTTGCTTGTATATTGAGATTAGTTGTTTGTCAGTTGCTTCATTTGCTATTATTTTCTCCCATTCAGAAGGCTGTCTTTTCACCTTACTTATAGTTTCCTTTGTTGTGTAGAAACTTTTAATTTTAATTAGGTCCCATTTGTTTATTTTTATTTTTATTTCCAATATTCTGGGAGGTGGATCATAGAGGATCCTGCTGTGATTTATGTCTGAGAGTGTTTTGCCTATATTCTCCTCTAGGAGTTTTATAGTTTCTGGTCTTACATTTAGATCTTTAATCCATTTTGAGTTTACTTTTGTGTATGATGTAGAAAGTGATCTAGTTTCATTCTTTTACAAGTGGTTGACCAGTTTTCCCAGCACCACTTGTTAAAGAGATTGTCTTTTTCTCCATTGTATGTTCTTGCCTCCTTTGTCAAAGATAAAGTGTCCATAGGTGCGTGGATTTATCTCTGGGCTTTCTATTTTGTTCCATTGATCTATATTTCTGTCTTTGTGTCAGTACCATACTGTCTTGATGACTGTGGCTTTGTAGTAGAGCCTGAAGTCAGACAGGTTGATTCCTCCAGTTCCATTCTTCTTTCTCAAGATTGCTTGGGCTATTCGAGGTTTTTTTGTATTTCCATATAAATCGTGAAATTATTTGTTCTAGTTCTGTGAAAAATACCGCTGGTAGCTTGATAGGGATTGCGTTGAATCTATAGACTTCTTTGGGTAGTATACTCATTTTCACTATATTGATTCTTCTGATTCATGAACATGGTATATTTCTCCATCTATTTGTGTCTTCTTTGATTTCTTTCACCAATGTTTTATAGTTTTCTATATATAGGTCTTTTGTTTCTTTAGGTAGATATATTCCTAAGTATTTTATTCTTTTCATGGCAATGGTGAATGGAATTGTTTCCTTAATTTCTCTTTCTGTGTTCTCATTTTTTTTTAAATTTTTACTTTATTTTACTTTACAATACTGTATTGGTTTTGCCATACATTGACATGAATCCACCACGGGTGTACATGCGTTCCCAAACTTGAACCCCCCTCCCACCTCCTTCCCCATAACATCTCTCTGGGTCATCACTGTGCACCAGCCCCAAGCATGCTGTATCCTCCGTCGGACATAGACTGGCAATTCAATTCTTACATGATAGTATACCTGTTACAATGCTATTCTCCCAAATCATCCAATGCAAGGGATTTCTGTGTGTTGATTTTATATCCTGCAACTTTACTATATTCATTGATTAGCTCTAGTAATTTTCTGGTGGAGTCTTTAGGGTTTTCTACGTAGAGGATCATGTCATCTGCAAACAGTGAGTTTTACTTCTTCTTTTCCAATCTGGATTCCTTTTATTTCTTTTTCTGCTCTGATTGCTGAGGCCCAAACTTTGAAAACTATGTTGAATAGTAGTGGTGAAAGTGGGCACCCTTGTCTTGTTCCTGACTTTAGGGGAAGTGCTTTCAATTTTTCACCATTGAGGATAATGTTTGCTGTGGGTTTGTCATATATAGCTTTTATTATATTGAAGTATGTTCCTTCTATTCCAGCTTTCTGGAGGGTTTTTATCATAAATGGATGTTGAATTTTGTCAAAGGCTTTCTCTGCATCTATTGAGATAATCATACGGTTTTTATTTTTCAATTTGTTAATGTGGTGAATTACATTGATTGATTTGTGGATACTGAAGAATCCTTGCATCTCTGGGATAAAGCCCACTTAGTCACGATGTATGATCTTTTTAATATGTTGTTGGACTCTGATTTGCTAGAATTTTGTTAAGGATTTTTGCATCTATGTTTATCAGTGATATTGGCCTGTAGTTTTCTTTTTTGTGGCATCTTTGTCAGGTTTTGGTATTAGGGTGATGGTGGCCTCATAGAATGAGTTTGGAAGTTTACCTTCCTCTGCAATTTCCTGGAAGAGTTTGAGTAGGATAGGTGTTAACTCTACTCTAAATTTTTGATAGAATTCAGCTGTGAAGCCATCTGGTCCTGGGCTTTTGTTTGCTGGAAGATTTCTGATTACAGTTTCAATTTCTGTGTTTGTAAGGGGTCTGCTAAGATTTTCTATTTCTTCCTGGTTTAGTTTTAGAAAGTTGTACTTTTCTAAGAATTTGTCCATTTCTTCCAAGTTGTCCATTTTATTTGTGTATAGTTGCTGGTAATAGTCTCTTATGATCCTTTGTATTTCTGTGTTGTCTGTTGTGATCTCTCCATTTTCATTTTTAATTTTGTTGATTTGATTTTTCTCTCTTTGTTTCTTGATGAGTCTGGCTAATGGTTTGTCAATTTTATTTATCTTCTCAAAGAACCAGTTTTTGGCTTTGTTGATTTTCCTATGGTCTCTTTTGTTTCTTTTGCATTTCTTTCTGCCCTAATTTTTAAGATTTCTTTCCTTCTACTAACCCTGGGGTTCTTAATTTCTTCCTTTTCTAGTTGCTTTAGGTATAGAGTTAGGTTATTTATTTGACTTTTTTCTTGTTTCTTGAGGTAAGCCTGTATTGCTATGAACCTTCCCCTTAGCACTGCTTTTACAATGTCCCATAGGTTTTGGGTTGTTGTGTTTTCATTTTCATTCATTTCTATGCATATTTTAGTTTCTTTTTTTATTTCTTCTGTTATTTGTTTGTTATTCAGCAGCATGCTGTTCAGCCTCCATATGTTGGGATTTTTAATAGTCTTTCCTCTGTAATTGAGATCTAATCTTATTGCATTATGGTCAGAAAAGATGCTTGGAATTATTTCAATTTTTTTGAATTTACCAAGGCTAGATTTACGGCCCAGGATGTGATCTATCCTAGAGAAGGTTCTGTGTGCACTTGAGAAAAAGGTGAAATTCATTGTTTTGGGGTGAAATGTCCTATAGATATAAATTAGGTATAATTGGTCTATTATATCATTTAAAGTTTGTGTTTCCTTGTTAATTTTCTGTTTAGTTGATCTATCCATAGGTGTGAGTAGGCTATTAAAATCTCCCACTATTATTGTATTATTGTTAATTTCCCCTTTCATCAGTTCAGTTCAGTCGCTCAGTCGTGTCTGACTCTTTGCGACCCCATGAATCGCAGCACGCCAGGCCTCCCTGTCCATCACCAACTCCCGGAGTTCACTTGGACTCTCGTCCATAGAGTCAGTGATGCCATCTCGCTGTCTCATCCTCTGTTGTCCCCTTCTTCTCCTGCCCCCAGTCCCTCCCAGCATCAGAGTCTTTTCCAATGAGTCAACTCTTTGCATGAGGTGGCCAAAGTACTGGAGTTTCAGCTTTAGCATCATTCCTTCCAAAGAAATCCCAGGGCTGATCTTCAGAATGGACTGGTTGGATCTCCTCACAGTCCAAGGGACCCTCAAGAGTCTTCTCCAACACCACAGTTCAAAAGCATCAATTTTTCAGCTCTCAGCCTTCTTCACAGTCCAACTCTCACATCCATACATGACCACTGGAAAAACCATAGCCTTGACTAGATGGACCTTTGTTGGCAAAGTAATGTCTCTGTTTTTTAATTATGCTGTCTAGGTTGGTCATAACTTTTCTCCAAGGAGCAAGCGTCTTTTAATTTCATGGCTGCAATCACCATCTGCAGTGATTTTGGAGCCCAGAAAAATAAAGTCAGATACTGTCTCCACTGTTTCCCCATCTAGAAGTGATGGGACCAGATGCCATGATCTTAGTTTTCTGAATATTGAGCTTTAAGCCAACTTTTCCACTCTCCTCTTTCACTTTCATTAAGAGGCTCTTTAGTTCTTCTTCACTTTCTGCCATAAGGGTGGTGTCATCTGCATATCTGAGGTTATTGATATTTCTCCCGGCAGTCTTAATTCCAGCTTGTGCTTCTTTCATCCTAGCGTTTATCATGATGTACTCTGCATATAATTTAAATAAGCTGTGTGACAATATACAGCCTTGTAATACTCCTTTTCCTATTTGGAACCAGTCTGTTGTTCCATGTGCAGTTCTAACTATTGCTTCCTTCAGTTGGTTCATAAAAGTGCTACATCAAATTCTGCTTGCTTTTTGCTTTGCTGTGACTACTTATTCTTTATTTATGTTGGAAACAATGAACTACTTCATATAAACAAAGTTCCAAATTAGAATACTTTTATTGACATTAGTAGATATTTTTAGAAGGATTTGGTCACTATCAATCCTCCATAATTTTAATAATCATTATATATAAGAATCCAATCACCTTCTAAATTTTCACTTTTAATCATATGAAACTTTCTTTAATGAATCTCATTTAACAGTGATTGTATTTAAATTTTGATTTTCCTGACAGTGGTTAAATTATCCATGCCTTGCCTCAGTCATAAGCATAGAACAGTGAATAGACTGATATGACCCTGCAAAATAAGTAACACTGGAGCAGACAGACAAGCAAGGAAGATCATCAGTTCAACAAGTAAATATAATAATGTGGGGACTGTAGGCACACACAGAAGGAAAGCATTTTCAAGAACAGAGGTCAGAGAAGGCCTTTTGGCAGAGGTCACATTTATGCTCAGTCTTGCCAGCATGAGAATCCCTTCTCCAGGTGAAGAGAGAAAGAATGTGGAAGAGAGAAAGAATGAGTAAGAGGGTGCAGTTAGTGATGAAGTGGCCTTGAGGCAAAAAAGAGCACAGACGTGAAAAATATGAAGAAACTCAACATTGTTGATGGATAGAGCACAGGGAAAGTATTGACAAAGGAGGAGTGAAGAAGCAGGTAGAACTGAGATGGCAGAGGACTTTGAAAGCTATCCAAGGACTTTTAGTTATAGTTCAACAGTCAGAAGTCATGGGGGTCTTTCAAATCTTATACAGGGCAGTGCTGTGTTAAGGAAGGAGACTTTGGCTGCAATATGAGAAATCTATTGCAAGGGTACAGAATGTGTGATAGAAAGATATTTTGGGCATGCTATGGAAGGAAAATAATGGAGGTCCACATTAATATAGAGCCAAGGGATAGAAAAGTGCTGAGTAGCAATTGCAACTGCCAAGATCAGACAAACAGATTCAAGGGATTAGATCTGATAGAGTGCCTGAAGATGTATGGATGGAGGTTCGCGATTTGTACAGGAGGTGGTGATCAAAATCATCCCCCCGCCAAAAAAAAAAAAAGCAAAAATGCAAACAAGTTGTCTGAGGAAATCTTACAAATGGCTGAGGAAAGAAGAGAAGCAAAAGGCAAAGGAGAAATAGAAAGATATGTTCATCTGAATGCAGAGTTCCAAAGAATAACGAGGAAAGACAAGAAAGCCTTCCTAAGTGATCAGTGCAAAGAAAAAGAGGAAAATAATAGAATGGGAAAGACTAGAGATCTCTTCAAGAAAATTAGAGATACCAAGGGAGCATTTCATGCAAAGATGGGCACAATAAAGGAAGAAATGGTATGGACCTAACAGAAGCAGAAGATATTTGTAGAGGTGGCACGCACAAATAGAACTATACGGAAACAATGACACAGATAATGACAGTGGTGTGATCACCCACCTAGAGCCAGACATCCTGGAGTGTGAAGTCAAGTGGGCCTTAGAAAGCATCACTAAACAAAGTTAGTGCAGGTGATGGAATTCCAGCTGAACTACTTCAAATCCTAAAAGATGATGCTGTGAAAGTGCTGCACTCAATATGCCAGCAAATTTGGAAAACTCATCAGTGGCCACAACACTGGAAAAGGTCAGTTTTCATTCCAAGCCTAAAGAAAGGCAATGCCAAAGAATGTTCAAACTGCCACACAATTGCACTCATCTCATATGCTAGCAAAGTAATGCTCAAAATTCTCTAACTAGTCTTCAATAGTATGTGAACTGAGAACTTCCAGATGTTCAAGATGGATTTATAAAAGGCAGAGGAACCAGTGATCAAATTGCCAACACCTATTGGATTATGGAAAAAGCAACAGAATTCCAGAAAAATATCTACTTCTGCTTCATTGACTATGCTAAAGCCTTTGACTATGTGGATCACAACAAACTATGGAAAATTCTTCTACCTCTTGAGAAATCTGTATGCAGGTCAAGAAGCAACAGTTAGAACCAGACATAGAACAAAAAACTGATTCTAAATTGGGAAAGGAGTACATCAAGGCTACATATTGTAACCCTGCTTATTTAACTTATATGCAGAGTAAATCATGCGAAATGTCGGGCTGGATGAAGCACAAGCTGGAATCAAGATTACGGGGAGAAATATCAATAACTTCAGACATACAGATGACACCATCCTTATGGCAGAAAGTGGAGAAGAACTAAAGAGCCTCTTGATGAAAGCGAAAGAAGAGAGTGAAAAAGCTGACTTAAAGTTCAACACTCAAAAAACTAAGATCATGTCATCCTGTCCCATCACTTCATAGCAAATAGAAGGGTGGAAAAGTGGAAACAGTGGCTGACTTTATTTTCTTGGGCTCCAAAATCACTGTTGATGGTGACTACAGTGATGAAATTAAAAGGCAGTTGCTCCTTGGAAGAAAAGCTATGACAAACCTAGACAGCATATTAAAAAGCAGAGACATTACTTTACTGACAAAGTCTGTTTAGTCAAAGCTATGCTTTTTCTAGTAGTCATGTATGGTTGTGTGAGTTGGACAAAAAAGAAAGCTTAGTGCCGAAGAATTGATGATTTTGAACTGTGGTGTTCGAGAAGACTCTTGAGATTCCCTTGGACAGCAAGGATATTAAATCAGTCAATCTTAAAGGAAATAAGTTCTGAATGCTCATTGGAAGGACCGATTCTGAAGCTGAAACTCCAGTATTTGGCCACCTGATGTGAAGGGCTGACTCATTATGAAAGACCCTGATGCTGGAAAAGATTGAAGGCAGGAGGAGAAGGGGACGGCAGAGGGTGAGATGGTTGGATGACATCACCGACTCGATGGACATGAATTTGAGCAATCTTCGGGAGTTAGGGGTGGGGACAGGGAAGCCTGGCGTGTGGCAGTCCACGGGCTCGCAAAAAGTTGGACGTGACTCAGTGATTGAACTAAACTGAAGATCAGACAACTAACTTGGTATCAGGAGGAGGTGTTGATGATATTGTCCAGGATTTTCTCTTAGGTGATCAGACTTCTGAGGCAGAACACTGAAGTAAAAAAAGTTAAAAAGAGTTGTGTTGGGGATTGATCTGATGGAAGGGAATGAATAGTTCAGTTTGGGATATGTTGAGTTCAAAGCATTATGAGACCTTCCTATAGGTGAGGATGTATAGAAATTTACTGAATGTACAAACTTAAAACATAGTAAGCTTAAGTTGTAAATATTTGTCTGTGTGTGTGTGTGTATTCAGAGAGATGATGGCTGAGGTGAAAACTAATATCTAATGGGTTGATAGATAATAAGTGTCAAAAATCATGGAGAAGGATTGATGGAAGATAGAGGAGGAAAAATCACATAAGTGGTATGGTAGAAGAGAGAATTTTCAGAATAGGACAGTGCACAGCATAAAATAGCCCTGAGAAAACAAGCACTGTATGTTATTAATTGTGTTAAGAAGACTTCCCAGCACAAAGTCTTTTGTCCTTTGCAAGGTGGCTTGTGGTGGATGCTTGGGGTGAGAGCTCAACTTCACTGCAGGAAAGATTTCTCAGTTCAAGATGGAACATGTAGCCAGAGCTTGCGGATAAGTTAGTTTCAGAAATTTGTTCTTGAAAGTGTGAAGACAGCTAGTGTAATAACTAGAAGAATAGAGTTAGTTTAAAGAGATCATTTATTTTATGTGTGTTTGTTATATTGGGAAAGACCTGAAAAAGTTTCGTTTCAGTGATGATGGGAAGGGGCCTATAGAGAGAGTATGAAAATACAGTAGCAGCCATAGGTGGAATATAAACTGAAATGACTGTGAAGGTAGAAGAAGGCAGGATGTAGAGTCAAGAAAGAAAAATTAACTGTGCATAGAAGAAACATCTTCTAGCAAACTATGGCAGAAGAAGGAAAAAGAAGGTACGGATTCAACCTAGGCTTTATATTTCATGATGGAATATCTGAAGGGGTTCCTTTTTGATGATGGGTATTTTCTCTAAGAAGTAGGAGGCAAAGAACCACAAAACTACTAGATTTGGCAAAATATCATTTTAATATCTACTTCATCTAAGTGAAGTGAAGTGACGTCGCTCAGTTGTGCCTGACTCTTTGAGACCCCGTGGACTGTAGTTTACAAGGCTCCTCTGTCCATGGAATTTTCCAGGCAAGAGTACTGGAGTGGGTTGCCATTTCCTTCTCCAGGGGATCTTCGCGACCCAGGGATCAAACCCAGGTCTCCCGCATTGTGGGCAGACGCTTTACCGTCTGAGCCACCAGGGAAGCCCACTTCATCTAAAGATAGTGACATTAGTTAATATTTGACCGGTTTCCCCGGAGATCAAATTGAATGTGCATATCCTTACACATTTTTCACTTGATGTTGGAAGTTACATAGTGACATCAAAGAGAGAGGATATCAACCTGAGAAAGTTTGAAATATATATGTATCGTGATACAAATAAATACGTATTATTTGAGACATATGTATCTCCAGTGATTGTATGTATGTGGGTGTGTATGCAAGTGTTTTATTCTTACAATTGACCCTTGAACAATAGGGCGTTAGGGATGGTAACCCTTCTAAAGTTGAAACTCTACATATAACATTATAGTCAGACCTCCAAATAGGGGCTCTGTGTTCAGAGATTCAATCAGCTACTAGCAAATCGTGTGATATTGTTGTTATTTCTTGAGAAATATCTGCATATAAGTGAGCCCCTACAGCTCAAACCCCTGTTGTTCAAGAATCAACTGTATCTTTATGTATATAGGTGTGTAGGATTGACTGACAATAATTGGATCCAACCTGTGTTTCCATTGTTTATGTATCTAGTGACTGACTGAACTCCTCCATCACTACCACTTTTACCGTCACCATCACTAAACAATTCTGTGAGTCGAATGTCTTTTAATCATCATATCTATCCTCAAAGGTGATTAATACTAATATTTGCATTTTAATAAGTTGAGGAAACCAAAGTTCAAATAACTGGTCAAAGGTCACACAGTCTGTAAGAGACTGCGCCAGGATTCTATCCAGATAGTCTTGCCTACAGAGCCCTTCTCCTGGCTGCAAAGCTCTAATGAGTGTGAGCAGTGTCCAGTTCAGTCATCATTTGAATGAGTTACTTGGAGTTACCTTGGGACTTTGGGTTCAGAAAGAACTTTTGCTTCAGAAAGAAGCATTTGGAGAGGAGTTATTCTACTATGTCCTATATTGATAGATATTCCAGAAAGTAAGACAGCTAGAATGAAAATGTAGTTATCATTCTTCTACATACATGCATATTTTAAAAGTTTTCAAATACCTAGTGCCATAGGAATAGCTGCTTATGTTTTTTTATCCTATATATTTTAAGAAAATAAAGAAAAAAATATCATCTTTTATTTTAAACTACCTTATTCAAGTGTTCATGATTGCCTTGAAATTACATTCATTTTATAAATTAGTAAATAATTTTTTCTCATTAACATTTTGTGCAAAATGAAATTTCATCCAGATTCATTTAAACTTTTGACTTTCGTGGTAAATTAATAATTTTATTTACTCCAGTATGGAAGACCATTTCATTCATTATGGATTCTTAAATTCATATTCCATTTAAATATTTCATAGAGGGGAAACAAAAAGCTGTTCCTGTCTGGGTATTATAGAGAACATTTAGTTTCTATACCTTTCCAAAGCTATATTTTCTTTGGTTTTGAGTAACAACAGAGACATATCCAACTTTGCCATACCTGGGAGAATGTAAACTTTTGGATTTGGTCCACTTCGATTATAGACTATTTGTCACCATAAAGTTTGACTCATTCAAGTTGAGAAACAGGACCTAGTTTTGGCCTCATAAAGACATGCCACCTTTTTGATCTATGTGCTTAGCCAGGAAACACAAACAGAAGAGGTACATTCACCTAGCAGACAGGCTTTCGCAGTATCTCCGCAAGCCAGCTGGATCTGTGCCCCTGCAGAACGAGTGAGGCAGTATGTCTATCGGCTCTGATAACCTTGAGGAATTATCCTTACATTTTCTATGTACCACACTAACCAGAGCCAAGGGGGAAATTATGTCCCTACTCTGGCATTATCTGTCTGATAAGTGTAAATACAAAAAAATGCTTTGCAATTTTTACCATAGTCATTGAAACTGATATTTTAATCTAAATAGTAACATCAGTGGGACATTCCAGAGTTACTCTCTCATGGAGTTTTAATTTTCCTCTTATTTTGGAGAAATGACCTCGCGCTACTGTGTTAAAGAGCAAGTAGCTGACTCGATATTTACGTCAGGGTTTTTCAATACATTTCAGTATAATAATGATAAATGAGAGAACGCATTTTTGCATATTATAAGTATCTTCTGAAAGTTGTGAAAAATGGACTGATTAGGTCCATTATCTGTTGTATGTAATATTGAATTTATTTTCACGGAAATGCCTCAGGTGAATACAGCTCTTTCCAGCTCAAGGTTTATATTTGGGGAAATAATTCACAGAATTCAATGAGTCTAACTTTGATAAATTTATTGTCATGACAGCACCAAACGTCTTTTTCTGATACTTGCTCTCACACACAGACTCAATGGGCCAGGTGATGAGAAGCAGAGATTTAATGCAGGTGGTTGTCCTGGTTTCCACATATTTGGTATTCACCTCCTGTGCTCATGTTTACTTGCATGATGCATTAGTGTTTGCTGAGAGCTGCCATGTCCATTTCTCTTTGGTACAAAGCTGTGGCTGTAATTTCTGAATGACTCTGAAACTCTCCTGCTCGAGAATGTGTTCACTATCACTCCTGCTAGAACTGCACATCTTTGGACATTGTTATTGCTTCTAGATAAAATGATGGGGAGAGGAGAAGTGGTCAGGAGTAAGAATTGAGAAAATATGTTTCACTTAACAAAGATCTCATCAGGAGCCCAGTGGAAATCAGCACTTACTTTTAGAGAAAAATTCTTCTTCCGGTAGAACTTCTTGACTTATTGAAGATAAATGTGTATTTTTTCACTCCTGGCTTTTTCCAGGGAAAGCAGCACCGTTATTCCTCACAGTGATGTGGGCCAAGACTAGTGGGAGCTCTGCTCTCCCACAGTGAAGCCACCATGTAGAACCTGGGTAGGTTCAATATGGCAATCTATTTGTGTCTTTTCCTTGTTGAGAACACGTCAAGGGGTTCTCTTTGTCTGAAAAAGTGAAAAGTGAAAGTGTTAGTCACGTAGCTGTGTCCAACTCTTTGCAACCCCATGGGCTGTATCTCATCAGTCTCCTGTATTCATGAGATTCTCCAGGCAAGAAGACTGGAGTGGGTAGCCATTCCCTTATCCAGGGAATCTTCTCTACCCAAGGATTGAACCCAGGTCTCCTGTGTTGCAAGCAAATTCTTTAGCATTTGAGCCACCAGGGAAAATTAAGCAACATGTATGCTTCTTTGAATGGCCTGTCAGGCTCTAAATATTTTCACCCTGACCTTCTACCCAGAAATTTTTCTTAAAAAATTTAAAAACCCACTTATTCCTTGTAAATGCTTTCCTTGAGGAGGAAAAAAGGAGAGCATTTAAATGACTCAAGCTAACTTTTGAAAATTAGGACTGTTAAAGACTCATTTATCTTCTGAAACCTTTTCAGAGTTCCTTTTAGATGTTAGTTTGTTGGCAACCGTGAATTAAAAACAACAACAACAACACTTTCTGCATTGCTTTTAATAACATGATGTGTTTCTGTGGGAAAACTGGTTTGGATCTTAGTTGCAAGTATTGACTGATAACCACCTGCAGTGAATGGCTAGTTTGGCTTCCGTTCAAGGAGCAGACAATAAAAGGAGTCAAATTAATGTTGGGAATTCTGCTCATGGAGTAAAGGGGTTAGATGGCGAGCTGCCCTTGGAGCTCTCTGTGCCAAGACAGATGGTGGGAGAGGGAGACAGGCCGTGGGACCCTGAGTGGAGAAAGCTGTCTCACAGGGGCTCCAAGCACCATGCAGTTCTGCCCGCTGGCGGATTTGCTCATGTGTCCCCAGTGCCTGTTGCCCTCCCGTGGGTCTGTACACATTGTCTACCTTCTGTGCTCTTCTAAGAGTGATGATTAGTATAGCTATTTAGAAACTAGCCAGAAACCAAGTCATCATTTCTTAGTTAAGGCAGCATTTTAAAGTGCAAGGGACTCCCAATTTGTCCACTGCCTCCTTCCCTACCTGTGTCCGCATGTTCATTCTCTACGTTGGCCTCTCACTTTTGGCGCATAAAACAGTGCAGTTCAGTCGCTCAGTCACGTCCGACTCTTTGCGACCCCATGAATTGCAGCCCGCCAGGCCTCCCTGTCCATCACCAACTCCCAGAGTTCACTCAAACTCATGTCCATTGAGTCGGTGATGCCACCAAGCCATCTCATTCTCTGTCGTCCCCTTCTCCTCCTGCCCCCAATCCCTCCCAGCATCAGGGTCTTTTCCAGTGAGTCAACTCTTCACATGAGGTGGCCAAAGTACTGGAGTTTCAGCTTCAGTCCTTCCAGTGAACGCCCAGGACTTGTCTCCTTTAGGATGGACTGGTTGGAGCACCTTGCAGTCCAAGGGAATCTCAAGAGACTTCTCCAACACCGCAGTTCAAAAGCATCAATTCTTCAGCGTCAGCTTTCTTCACAGTCCAACTCTCACATCCATACATGACCACTGGAAAAACCATAACCTTGACTAGACGGACCTTTGTTGGCAAAGTAATGTCTCTGCTTTTGAATATGCTATCTAGGTTGGTCATAACTTTCCTTCCAAGAAGTAAGCGTCTTTTAATTTCATGGCTGCAGTCACCATCTGCAGTGATTTTGGAGCCCAAAAGAATAAAGTCTGACAGTGTTTCCACTGTTTCTCCATCTATTTCCCATGAAGTGACGGGATCAGATGCCATGATCTTCGTTTTCTGAATGTTGAGCTTTAAGCCAACTTTTTCACTCTCCTCTCTCACTTTCATCAAGAGGCTTTTTAGTTGCTCTTCACTTTCTGCCATAAGGGTGGTGTCATCTGCATATCTGAGGTTATTGATATTTCTCCCGGCAATCTTGATTCCAGCTTGAGCTTCATCCAGCCCAGTGTTTCTCATAATGTACTCTGCATAGAAGTTAAATAAGCAGGGTGACAATATACAGCCTTGACATACTCCTTTTCCTATTTGGAACCAGTCTGTTGTTCCATGTCCAGTTCTATCTGTTGCTTCCTGACCTGCATATAGATTTCTCAAGAGGCAGGTCAGGTGATCTAATATTCCCATCTCTTTCAGAATTTTCCACAGTTTATTGTGATCCACATATTCAAAGGCTTTGGCATAGTCAATGAAACAGAAATAGATGTTTTTTTGGAACTCTCTTGCTTTTTTGATGATCCAGCGGATATTGGCAATTTGATCTCTGGTTCCTCTGCCTTTTCTAAAACCAGCTTGAACATCTGGAAGTTCACAATGTTATGGATGTTATCTGACAAATGTTATGGATGTTATCTGACATATGTTATGGATGTTATCTGGAATGCGATATTATCTGATATCGTTTCATGATACAATCCTGAATACTTGTGCTTCAGATATCATTTATGTAGTATTCTATCTATTTTAGCATCATTTTGCTCCTCGATTTTTGGATTTCACAATTCAGTAATATTTGAAAACACAGAATGGGATACCAACAATGATTATCTGATTTTTAATTTTTAAAGTTAGAATACTAAAATTTAAAGTAAATTCTTGTCACAGTCATTTATTTCATCTGTCTGTCTATCTTTATTTTTTAATTTTACTATAAACTGGAGCACCGTTGACCTTCCTGGGTAGACAAAGCCCTCTTTGTTCTATTTTATATTCATAAATTTTTTTCACTAGTTGTCCCTTGTTTATTCTTTTTGCCGCAAACAATGTCTCATTTTCATTTTTACATGGGAATCTTTTTCTATCCTGCCAGTTTATAGACTTCTGCTCCATTTGTGCCTCTCATAATTACAATTAAAGAACTTTCAGAAATAATCATAATTACAGCTAATTCATCACTGAGTAAGGAAATCTTACTTCTTCTTAATATGCAAAGCAGCTAAAATTGACATAAAATAGGTAGCAAGTCTGATGGAATATTCCAGAAATATTTATTTTATGAGGTTATAGTATAACTGTCTCTATATTCAAATATATATGCAGAGGAATAGGAATGAAAGTTTCAGTCATTCCAGTCTTCTTCAGTCCATGTTTGAAAAGACAGGTGTATGAAGATCCTGTGTGATTGCTACATATAAAGACTAGCAAATTGAGCTAGCCAGATTTTGAGTAACTTCAAACTTTACCCAGTTGCACTGAGAAAACCTACATGATGGGAAAATATTGGCACTTTACCTTCATTTATTCTTTAATGGTGAAGAAATCCAGAATAGCTTTTAACATTTTTCCGTAAGTATTTTATTTACCAAACTAATAATATAAACGAGTTACCTCTTTTCCGTCTTTGCAGTTCATTACTGTCTCTCAACAGAATTGTGTACAATGATACTATCAAGATGTCTACATTTTATTGTGCTTAGTCACTCAGTAGTGTCCGACTCTTTGCGACCCAATGAACTGTCTCACTAGTCTCCTCTGTCCATGGAGATAGATTTGCTTAAGCCTATTAAAAGAGCCTTAGATCCTTTGTTGAGTTTAATTCATGTAGGAACATTGACCTAAGCATTCTTAAATACATTTTCTGTGAACCCTGCTCCTCCAAATACGGTACTGTATGCCGGATGAAATGGTAAATAAGATAGTTAAGATAATTGGATATCAATCAAGCTCATATTTTAGAGAGGGAGGTATGCAATAAACAAAGCAGGTAGAAGGAAATAAAGAAGAGTCACTTCCTGTGAGCTCTTTGAAGCTTTGTTGTTGTTTAGTTGCTCTTTTGTAACCCGAAGGACTGTAGCCCACCAGCTTCCTCTGTCCATGTGATTTCCCAGGCAAGAATACTGGAGTGGATTGCCATTTCCTTCTCCAGGAGATCTTCCTGGACCAGGGGTCGAACTCATGTCTTCTGCTTCTGCAGGCAGATTCCTTTCCACTGAGTCACCTGGGAACACCTCTTTGAAGCTTAGGAAGTCCTAATTTCTGTTGAGTGATCAAAGACAGCACCTTGGGATACTGACATGTAAGCTGAGGTCTAGTAAATCAGAAAAAGTCAGACCTGCTGCCCACAGGCAGAGAGAACAAGAGGTGAGGAGGTGCTAGGTGAGAGAAAGAGATGGAAAATGACGGAAGGCCAGCATGACCTGAGATGCTAAGTGCAGAGGAGGACAGAAATTAGGCTGGGGTGGGCAGTGGGAGGTGGGATGGCTCATTGAGCAGGCCTCTTAGGCCAGGAGACAGTTTCCACTGAAGAGTTTGCACATCTCACTGACTTTATGACTGCATAAACAGCTTCCAGAGAATTAGGTTTATTAAATAGCTTTATGTTCATATACAGGAAATGAATGTGTGACAGAGACTATTGAAGAAGTAAGAAGAGTGTTTTCATGCCACAGCAAAGCCAGTTCGATGCATTCTGTCCCCAAGAATCACAAATAAGCTTTCAACAAGGGCTGTTTTTGTGAGGCTTCGTTTATAAGAGCCCACAAGCCCCAGCTGAAACTCTCTTTAACGATCAAGTACAACTTGGTCGTTTGCATCTTGGTTATGAATCCCTTCATGGATTATTGAAAGAGTTCACACTGGTTTGTTTAACCACAAAAATGCAAATTATTCTGGAATCTCAGAATTACAATTTCTTAAGGGTGTTATTTAAATAAAAACAATCATAATGAACAGTATTTGAACACAAGAATTTCTATGAGGGTAAGATGGGTTTCCTTCTTTCTCCCTTCCTTGCTTCACCGCCGTCTAGTCCAGTACACTTACTGGAGATTCATACTCAATGAAAAAGCTTCAATATATGACTAAGATATACTCAAGTAGAAATCAGTGAAATAGTTCTAGAAGAAAAAATATTTCTCTCTTTATTTAAAACACAATATCATCAAAACATAATAAATGTAGAATGAGAGCCTCTCTGCTCTGTTTTTCCTGGTTCCCCGCTACTGGAACCCCACTTGAACCGATAGTAGGACATGCACATTGCCATGACTCCACTCTCCTGGGGCGGTTTTGCAAATGTGTACATAATCCTGGTTTACATTCTGCATTCTCAAAGAATAGCTGAGACTGGATTTAACCAACTGGTGTTTATGTCTTACTAACCAGAGGAGAGAGAAGTGTGTGTTTGATACAAGGTGTGTTTATTGTTTTTTGTCAAGAATCTGACTCAGTCCTATTGCTGCAGATCACCAGACAGTGAACACTTTCATAGATTTCCTTTTGGAATTTTAAGTTGTAGATTTGGGATGTTATTGGAAACTTCTTCTCGCTCTCAAAACTAGACACAGCTTTCAAATAATTTTTTTTTTTCTTGACTGTATTTGTTAAAACAGTACTTTGGAAATGCTCATATATTCTTTTCCCCAATTTTTTTTTCTTTCATTACCTAATTTGAGAACATACACTTCATTCAGAATATTTTCGCATCTTACAAGTGCAACGTAAGTAAACAAGAGATTAGCTCTTTTATTTAGAATCCCTAGAGTTCATGTGTAATTTTCACAGGTAAGCACTGGGCCATAAAGAGGGGCATTAGCATTTTAATTTAACAAGGTAAAGACTGTAGAGATATTTTGTACTCCAGATCATTAACAAATCACAAAGGATGGCTTGCTGATGAACCAAAATGGAAGCAAGAAGAGACCCAAGAATAGGGAAAAGGGACATTGGGTTTCACTGAGAGAGTCTTTAGAAAGTGAGGAAACGCAGTTGAGTACGGAAAAGCTAGGGTGTCTGGGTTCTTATGCTATTAGGATTCATTCTCTCTCTCTTCTCTGCTCCCACTCTCGTCCTCCCTCCTTCTTGTTCTTGTCATCAGTACAACTCTCACACAATCTCTGTAATGTGAGTTTCTCTCCAAATGTTACATTCCCCTTCAGGTAATAGCCTATTTCCCTGTTTACAGAGTTCAATGTCATCTCTTAATACAGCAATTTAGGAAATCTATATTTACTTTCTTCATTTCTTAAATACTTAAATGCCCACTCACTTTATCATAAGTTATTTCTTTACATAAACTATTCTCTGCTGAGCTGTGTTCTGCTAGCAAACTCCTAAAGGAATTGTACTGTATTTTCTTTTATATTTACAATTATCTATCAATATAATCCTAACACTTTATCATACTGTATTATGCTTTTCTAATTCTTGGTAATCTCTTTCTATTGAGTTAGTGCCTGAAGGGCAGAGAACATGTTTAATGTACTTACTGATGTATTCATAATGTCTACTGCAGTACCTGGCATATAGAAAACTCAAATAAATATTGGTTTAGTTAGAATCTTAACAAATTAGTTGTAGAAACTTCAGAAGGTAAAAATTATGCAAAAGAAAATGAAATTTTAAAAGTTTATGTTTCCATTACTCAGAAGACTTTAGTTAAAAATTATATGTTTAACTCCATATTTTCTATGTGTGTGCCAACTGATTTGTTTCATTGTGTTGAGTCCAGATTTTTCTTACCTTAAAATCACCATTGTTTCTTGAGATGTTTTCTTTCCCCAAAGTGAAGTTTTCTTCATATCCTTTTTACCTTTACATATATGTGTTCCTTTTTGTATTTTATATATGCTCACACACATACTCTACAGCATACATACAAATTTGAGGATTCGATTTTAGACATTTTGCATTGATTAATGTTTCCTCTCTTAATTTTCTGTCCAGTTCCCAAACCATGAGGAAGACAGTTCTTCTTTGTCTTTCTGTCCTGTTAAGCCATCCAGCTCTTGCCTCTAGTGTAGATACTGACATAGCAGCTTGGATGCCATTGATGGTTTTGATGTTTTGTGCTAACTTTTAGATGTCTGGGTGTTCTGAAAGAGTAGGTTTCTAGGATTTGGAGTATCTGGAATTTTGGAACTTTATTTTTGCTTCCTTTCTCTGTAATTTAAGAAAAAATTAATATACAGGTCTTCTATGTACATAATAACCTCAGATATACAGATGACACCACCCTTATGGCAGAAAGTGAAGAGGAACTAAAAAGCCTCTTGATGAAAGTGAAAGAGGAGAGCGAAAAAATTGGCTTAAAGCTCAACATTCAGAAAACTAAGATCATGGCATCCAGTCCCATCGCTTCATGGGAAATAGATGGGGAAACAGTGGAAACAGTGTCAGACTTTATTTTTCTGGGCTCCAAAATCACTGCAGATGATGACTGCAGCCATGAAATTAAAAGACGCTTACTCCTTGGAAGGAAAGTTATGACCAACCTAGATAGTATATTCAAAAGCAGAGACATTACTTTGCCAACAAAGGTCCGTCTGGTCAAGGCTATGGCTTTTCCTGTGGTCATGTATGGATGTGAGAGTTGGACTGTGAAGAAGGCTGAGCGCTGAAGAATTGATCCTTTTGAACTGTGGTGTGGAGAAGTCTCTTGAGAGTCCCTTGGACTGCAGGGAGATCCAACCACTCCATTCTGAAGGAGATCAACCCTGGGATTTCTTTGGAGGGAATGATGCTAAAGCTGAAACTCCAGTACTTTGGCCACCTCATGCGAAGAGTTGACTCATTGGAAAAGACTCTGATGCTGGGAGGGAGTGGGGGCAGGAGGAGAAGGGGATGACCGAGGATGAGATGGCTGGATGGCATCACTGACTCAATGCACGTGAGTCTGAGTGAACTCCGGGAGTTGGTGATGGACAGGGAGGCCTGGCGTGCTGCGATTCATGGAGTCGCAAAGAGTCAGACACGACTGAGCAACTGAACTGAACTGAACTGAACAGATGTACATACAAAGGATTTCCTTTTTGCATCTTTTGCCTTGCAGAAAAGCAACCTAATGAACATTTTGGCCAACCCAGTATTTCTTTTACTCAGACTGAGCTGCCAGTTGCCTTAATAGCTTCAGGCCTTTGTTCGATTTGTCTTTTTTAAACGTGACATTTATGTTTATGTTTGTTGACATTGTTGTCATTCTTTTCCTCAAGACTGTAGTCCTGCATAATTACATTTCCCACATAAACACACTGATTACTTGCTTTGGCCAGAGGTGGGGTTATCAATTTCTTTTCCCCTTTTTCTTTCCTGGGTATGAAAGTGAAACTGAAAGTGAAGTTGCTCAGCCGTGTCCGACTCTTTGCGACCCCATGGACTGCAGCCTACCAAGCTTCTCTGTCCATGGCATTTTCAAGGCAAGAATACTGGAGTGGGTTGCCATTTCCTTCTCCAGAGGATCTTCCCCACCCAGGGGTTGAAGCCAGGTCTTCAGCATTGCAGACAGATGCTTTACTTGACCTCTATGAAGAATACATCTAAGTGAAGTTTTATAGCTTCAGGTACCATGACAACACACGAGAATATCCTAAATTTGTCTCCCAATTTACTCCAGTGTACAATTCTCCAGAATCAGGTTGTGTAGAATTTTCTAACACTGGGGAAAACAAAAAATCTTCAACTTTCATGAACTTTGGGATCCGTTAGTTGTTATGCCAATGGTATATCCCTTCCTCTTCAATTTTTCTTTGATTATTTGAACAGTATTTTATCCTTAAATATTAAGGATATTGATACTTTTGCAAATAATTGTAAATATTTTGAGATGTTTATTACAGTTAGGATATTTTTGATTTAGAGAATTTAAAGTTTCATGTAATCAAATCTAGTATTTAAGGAGTAATATTTGCTTCTGTATTTATAAGCTAGATTGATTTGTTACTTTGCTGTATTTCTAAGGTTTTAGTACCAGCATTGTGCTAGCTTCATAGAGTCATTTGGTAAAATTCTACCTTTTAGTAAGCCTTGTAATAATTTTTTGAAAGAAAATTATTTCTAAAATGTTCAGAAGAATATAAATGCACTTACAGGGCAATCAAATTTTCATCTCAAAACAGATCTCTTTTTAACTATTGACCCCCCACCCCCGCCGCCACTGCCATTTTGAAGTTTCAAAAGCTTGCTTTTATATTTGTATAATATATGTTGCTTATATTTCCATAACGAAGATATTTCTAAGGAGCATGTCTCAAAGTCTCTCTGAAAATACCAATTCCATAAGAGATTCTCAGAAAGTAGTCATCAGTTCTAGATACATAATGAATACCAGCATATTCTAGGTACCAAAAGATCCTGGAATACAGAAATCATTTTAACATTTAAGTCAAAATTCCAGAGGGAGAGGGAGAGGGTGGGATGATTTGGGAGAATGGCATTGAAACATGTATACTATCATGTAAGAATTGAATCACCAGTCTATGTCCGATGCAGGATACAGCATGCTTGGGGCTGGTGCAAGGGGATGACCCAGAGGGATGTTGTGGGGAGGGAGGTGGGAGGGGGGTTCATGTTTGGGATCGCATGTACACCCGTGGTGGATTCATGTCAATGTATGGCAAAACCAATACAGTATTATAAAGTAAAATAAAGTAAAAATAAAAAGTTAAAAAAAAATTTCAAATATATATGTTATGACAAGGCCTTTGTCTCTTACCTTTTAGTAGCTTCAGAATAAATTCTGAGACCAAGACTTTTGGAAATGTTAGTCAACCAGATGTCTCTTATTCAGGCCTTACGTCGGTATTTTTGTGTGATTATTTTCTCTTGAACATGGAAAGGTCTGTAGACACCAATTGTTTGCTGACTGAGACACTGGAGAATCTCCTTGTTTCCCAGTATCTATGACTGATGAGTTTCAGCATGCTTTGGTCAGATATTCAGCGGGCAGTTTGAGATTTGTATGGTTTCCGTGGTGCTTTCTGTTGTCTAGCAGCCATTTTTCTAAGACGAATCTTCTGTACTGAGGAGGAAGCTCCAGTTTCTGCTACTTCTTATACTTGTTATGATTCAGTTTATTTTTATATCATTTTCAGTGATTTTAAGTCTCCCCTTTATAAACTACAAGTTGCAAATTGCAACACCAAGATATATATATATATATATATATATATATATATATCTTTTTCTGTTTCTCTGGAAAAACCCAGATTAATACAACAATTACTAGGAGGCTTTGGTTTATTTTGTGTTACATAACCCTGCTTTTCTTTGATTCTTCATTTCCCTTTTCGTGCCTTACGTTGCAATGATCTGATGTTCGTTAATTCATTTTCTTCTCTACTAGAATAAAATTTGTGCTTTCTGTTTATCTTCTTTTTACTGTTGTTCTTATGTATATTTTAACAGTAACTCAGTTATTTTTGGCTGTGCTGGGTCTTCATGGCTGTGCAGGCTTTTCTCTAGCTGTGGAGTGTGGGGGCTGCTGTCTAGATGTGGTGTGCTGGCTTCTCACTGCTGTGGTCTCCCTTGCAGAGCATGGGCTTTGGGGAGCTCAGGCTTCAGTAGCTGTGGCATGTGGCCTCGGGAGTTGTGGCTCCCTGGCTGTAGAGCACAGATTCAATAATTGTGATGCACGGGCTTAGTTGTTTCATGACGAGGGAGATCTTCCCAGACCAGAGATCAAAGCTCTGTCTCCTGCGTTGGCAGGCAAATTCTTTACCGCTGAGCCATCAGAGAAGCCCTGCTCTTATGTTTTTAAAATGCAAACTAACCATTAAATTTTCTTAATAATGTGAGTATCTACTATGGCTTTCCCACATACTTAAGATTCATAGTGCTATGATTATTTTCTACTATCTCTCTTCTTGTAGTCAAGTATTTTACTTTGGCCTTGAGTTTATCTCAACAATTTATTTTTCTAAATATTTTTTACACTCAAAGCTGATTAGGCTAATCAACTTGCTTTTTCCTATTTTTCATGATTGCTTTCTCTATTTTACCCCATCCATTTCATTCAAGGTCTCTTAATTATTTTTAACATGAATCTATAGATGATAAGAGCTTCCACGGTGGATCAGTGTTAAAGAATCCACCTGTAATGCAGGAGATGTGAGAGACCCAGGGTTCGATCCCTGGGTCAGAAATATCCCCTGGAGGAGGAGATGGCAACCCTCTCCAGGGTTCTTGCCTGGAGAATCCCATGGACAGAGGAGCCTGATGGGCCACAGTCCATAGGGCTGGAAAGGGTTGGATAAGACTAAGTGACTGAGTGTGCACATATACATAATAAAGATTTTACTTTTGAGTGTCTGAAAATAATTTTACACTATTTTTGAAAGTGAGTTTTTTAAATTAGACTCTGGCTCTTTTACCCATGCATGATCTTGGAATATATGATTTCATTGAATCATGCATATATCCCAAATAACATATTTAATTATACAGTATAAAGAATCATATTTGTTAATATCACCAGCAATGTCATCAGTATAGTCTTTAACTACCCTGAAACCATAAAGCTCATTGTAGTAGGAATGTGTTTTCTACAATTCTGATTTTTCAACTGAAAGTTTAAATTTTATCATTGACCATGAGTATGTCCACTGTTTCCCTTGATGTGACAGCTTCACTATGTTCATTTCTGGGGAAAAGAAAAGAGTTTCCCAAATACTCAAGTCTGAATAAACATAGTTTTTTATCAGTCATGAAGCTCCATGATAAAAGTATTTGGTTCTGCTCACAGCTCAAATAATGGGCCAAATGCTTTTCCTCAAGACAGCTAGCTTACTTTACTGTGCTGGAGTGCTTTGTGCGTATTTCTCATTTCATCACACTGAATGTTTTTAAAATGTGCTTACAGGTCAAGGTTTGATAAAAAGAAATCACTGCTTCATCAAGGCATGGAATAAAAAGTTACTTTATTCCTCTGAGGGTATGATTGTAGAGAAGGCAGTGACTGCTGGTAATAAACATGTTTGACCTCATGGACCCCCTGAGTCTTGAAGACCTCCTTTGGTCTTCTCATGGATCACACTTTTCATGATAAATGCATAGAAAAAGGCAAAGAAATAATATTTTTATTTAATTTAATTTTTTTAATTTTTTGCTATAGATCACTTTTTTCTTAAATTCTATTTTTAGATAGCATTTTTCTTTTGATGGTAAAAATAATGAGATATTTTTAAAAATATTTTAATGTATCTTTATACTGTTCTACTGTGTTTGTATTATTTTCATGAAGAAGAAAAAAATACTGTGATTCAGATTCTTGGCTATAAACTGGTAGGTTTCTAAATAGATAAAAATAAAAGATACATCTTTTTTGCTAAATGTGCAAGATAATTGGGCAGGTTTTGGCTGAAAGTAAATGATGTGGAGGAGGATAGGTCTAGAGATAAAGAAGAGGATATCATTGAGCGAAATAGGTCCCAGGTGACAAAAGGGGAAGTGAGGCCAAAGCATGTGGCCCATTTACCATCACGTAGGGACATGGCAAGACAGGGGCTGCTACTTACCTTCTTTACAGATGATCTTAGGGTAAATAAATGGAATGAATGTCAGTTGAACATACAATAATATGTGAAAGAACTGGGGTATTAAGAGACCTCTATTAAGGATAGACTATATAAAGCATGGTATCTAGTACAGAAGGAAAATTGGGACTCCTTGTTCCAAAATTATTAAAAATTTCAAGATGACTAGTACGTTTGAGGTCCTACTGAAGCCCAAAGGCTACCAGGTATCTACAGAGGCTGTATGTTCATGAGCTCTTGCTAGTCTGACAGTCTAAAAGTGTTTTAGAGCCGCAATTCGATCCCCTGAATTATTCCATCCCCTGAAATATTCAAACATTTTCCTCCAATATCATAATAACAAATCTAAAACAACTGGATATCTACCAAGTATGGGCTGCTGCCTTTTAATTTTTTTAATTTTTTGCTTTTGGGGGCTTTCAGTAAAGTTAAAAATGTTGGAGCTTCATTTATGGAAATGAAAGTTCAAAGGATCACCCTTTGTAATGACTGTTTCTAAACTTGACATGTATTTTCAAGTTTGTTCATTAAATATTGCCTCAATTTCACATCTTGGTAGTTTATAGTCAGTCATTTCAGCATGTGTCTCCAAATGTAACACTGACTCTTGTATGTTCAGTTATAACTATTTCATTGTATAATGTCACTGATATCTAGAAGCATAATTTATGGGGAAATAAGTGTAAAGAGTTTCAGAAAATTAAGGCAATCATATAATAGGTGTTCACTAATAAAAAAGGAAAATAAATATTAAAATTTGTATTTTAATCTATACATTGTTCTTTCAACAAGGAAGATTTATTTTATGCTTTGTTTTGTATTTTTCTTAAAAAAAAGTCAAACCATGTTGTCTTCTGGTGGGTCAGGTAGAAAATTTCTTTATTTCTCAGGACAGAAAATCAATTCCATGAAATGGTGATAAATGAGACATGATTTTTAAAGTTGATCTCATCCCCTTTTTTGTATGTAGTGAGCCACTTTAACTGATGACAGCTGTTTCTTTTTTAGATACATCTTCTTTAGTAGGTATATTTGTATTTAAAATTTTATTTTAATGACTTTTTAAAAAATATTTTTATCAACAATACATATTTGTTATATATAACTAGAAATACAAGCATAAAGGAAAAAATTAATGACCACTTATAATCCTCCCCCCAGAGACAACCAATAGTAGCATTTTGATGCATTTTTTCCATGAGTCTACATGTTTATTTTCAGTTGAGATATAATTACCCTCATCACTATGTTAATTCCAGGTATGTAGCATAAGAGCATAGTGATTAGCTATTTCTACCTATTAAAAAATGACCACCCTGATATGTCTAGTTACCACCTGTCACCATTCAAAGATATTGCAATATTATTGACTATATTCTCCATGCTGTACATTTCATCCCTGTGATTTTTTTTGGGGGGTAACTGGATATTTGTACCTCTTAATCAACCTCACCTATTTCACTCATTTTCTAATCTCCCCTCCCTTCTGGTAACCAGTTGTTTGTTTTCTGTATCTATTAGTTCTGATTTGATATGTTTCTTCAATTGTTTTTTGTATTTCACATATAAGTGAAAAAATATGGCATCTGTCTTTCTCTGTCTGACTTATTCACTTAGCATAATACTCTCTATGTCCATCCATGTTGTCTCAAATGGCATGATTTTATCATTTTTTATGGCTGAGTGATATTCCACTGTGTAGTGGACTATATATATACACATATACACACATACACATATACACACATACATGGAGAAGGCAATGGCACCCCGCTCCAGCACTCTTTCCTGGAAAATCCCATGGACAGAGGAGCCTGGTAGGCTGCAGTCCATGGGGTTGCAAAGAGTCAGACACGACTGAGTGACTTCACTTTGACTGAAAAGTTTCATGCATTGGAGAAGGAAATGGCAACCCACTCCAGTGTTCTTGCCTGGAGAATCCCAAGGATGGGCGAGCCTGGTGGGCTGCCGTCTATGGGGTCGCACAGAATCGGACATGACTGAAGCGACTTAGCAGCACACATACATATTGCACCTTAGTCATATATATATATATAAAATATCTCTTTACCTATTCTCTATCAATGGACTTTTAGATTGCCTCCATATATTTTCTACTGTAAATAATGCTACACTGAACATCAATGTGCATGTATCTTTCAAAATTTATCTTTTTGTTTTCTTCAGGAAAAAACCCAGAAGTGGAATTGCGGGATAGTATGGTAGTTCCATTTTTAATTTTTTGAGGACACTCCATAGTGTTTACATTCCCACCGACAGTGCACTAGGCTCCCATTTTTCCACGTCCTCGCCAACACTTGTTATATGCTGTCTTTTTGATAATTAATCATTCTTAATGATGTAGAGTGATATCTTATTTGGTTTTGATTTTCATTTTTCCAATATTTAGTGATGCTGAACATCTTTTCAAGTGTCTGTTGGTCATCTTCATATCCTCCTTGGAAAAATGTCTATTCACTCCCTCTGTCCATTTTTAAATTGTTTTTGTTTTTGACATTAAGTTGGAAGAATTTTTTGTGTGTGTTGGATATTATCCTGTTATCACATAGCTGTACTTTTTGTTTTATTGGTTAGTGTTTTTCACTGTGAAAAAACCTTTTCATTTGATGTAGCCCCACCTGTTTAGCTTTGCTTTAGTTTTTCTTGCCTAGGCAGATATATCTAAAAAATATTGCTCAGGTCAGTGTCAAAGAGACTACTACTTATGCTCTCCTAGAAATTTTGTGATTTGAGACCTTTCATTTAAGTCTCTAATCCATTTTGAGTTTATTTTTGTATACGGTATGAGAACATTTGATTATTTTATTGAAGAGGCTGTCTTTTCCCCACTGTTAATTCTTGCCTCCGCTGTCACAGATTAATTGATCATAGGAACGTGACAGTTCTGTGAAAGAAGTCAGGAATTTGTCAGGAAATTTGTTTGTTAGGAATTGCATAGAATCTGTAGATTTTCTTGGGTAATATGGTAATTTTAACAGTGTTCATTCTTCCAATCCAGGAGCACCATATATTTTTCCATTTGTTTGTGTCAATTTCAGTTTCTTCCATCGGTGTCTTAGAGTTTGCCAAGTACCACTCTTTTACGTCCTCCTAGATTTATTCCTAGATATTTTATTCTTTTTGATACAACTGTAAATTGTTTTCTTAATTTCTCTTTCTGATAAGTTGCTGTTACTGTGTAGAAACCCATCAAATTTCCATATATTAATTTAGTATCCTGAAGCCTTACTGAATTCATTGATGAGTTCTCATAGTTTTTTGGAGGGATCTTTAGGATTTTCTCTATATAGTGTCATACTTCTTCCTTTCCCATTCAGATTTCTTTTTCAATTTTTCTGATTGCTGTTGCTGGAACTTCCAATACTATAATGCAGAAAAGTGATGAGGGCAGGCATGCTTCTCTTATTCCTAAACTTAGAGGAAATGTTTTCAGCCTTTTCCCATTGAGTATCATGTTAGCTGTGAACTTGCCATATATGACCTTTATATTAAGGATATATTTTAAAAATTCAATAATCACATTTATCCAATCTAAGGATTTGTAGTTCTATTAAGCCTAGTTTGTTATTAAAGTATTGATTTACAATATTACATTAGTTTTAGGTGGTACAGCAAACTGATTTGGCTATACATATATATTTATTTATCTATATTCTCTTAAAAATTCTTTTCCATTATAGGTTTTACAAAATATCAAATATAGTTCTTCTGCTATTTTTAAGTTAATACTTTTTGTATAGGAACAACATACACATTTTAATGCAATAAAAATTTGGCATGTATGTGTCTGTGGCTGATTCATGTCTGTATATGGCAGGGGGCCAACACAATATTGTAGAGCAATTATCCTTCAATTAAAAATAATACGGATGGCTAACAAACACATGAAAAGATGCTCAACATCACTCATTATTAGAGAAATGCAAATCAAAACCACAATGAGGTACCACTTCACACCAGTCAGAATGGCTGCGATCCAAAAATCTGTAAGCAATAAATGCTGGAGAGGGTGTGGAGAAAAGGGAACCCTCCTACACTGTTGGTGGGAATGCAAACTAGTACAGCCACTATGGAGAACAGTGTGGAGATTCCTTAAAAAATTGCAAATAGAACTACCTTATGACCCAGCAATCCCACTTCTGGGCATACACACCGAGGAAACCAGAATTGAAAGAGACACATGTACCCCAATGTTCATCGCAGCACTGTTTATAATAGCCAGGACATGGAAACAACCTAGATGTCCATCAGCAGATGAATGGATAAGAAAGCTGTGGTACATATACACAATGGAGTATTACTCAGCCGTTAAAAAGAATTCATTTGAATCAGTTCTGATGAGATGGATGAAACTGGAGCCGATTATACAGAGTGAAGTAAGCCAGAAAGAAAAACACCAATACAGTATACTAACACATATATATGGAATTTAGGAAGATGGCAATGATGACCCTGTATGCAAGACAGGGAAAGAGACACAGATGTGTATAATGGACTTTTGGACTCAGAGGGAGAGGGAGAGGGTGGGATGATTTGGGAGAATGACATTCTAACATGTATACTATCATGTGAATTGAATCGCCAGTCTATGTCTGACGCAGGATGCAGCATGCTTGGGGCTGGTGCATGGGGATGACCCAGAAAGATGTTCTGGGGAGGGAGGTGGGAGGGGGGTTCATGTTTGGGAATGCATGTAAGAATTAAAGATTTTAAAATTTAAAAAATAAAAAACTAAAAATTAAAAAAAAAAAAAACAACAACAAAAAAAAATAAATTTTGAAAAAAGAAAAAAATTTGATCAATTCCTAGAGGTTCTTTGAAATGATATATATTAGATGTGTAACTATTTTACAACAGGGAAAATGTTGGGTCTTATCAATGGAAAGAAACTGTATTTCATCTATATTGCAATATATTTCTGAGAAATCTACTCAATATTTTCCTAAAGGCTCTGTGTAAAAGTGAGCACTACATTTGTGAAATTGAGTTTTAGTTTAACTAGAGAGGGGTTATTTACTTCCTCATATATGAATTTAGCTATTTTTAATTACCTGTTGTAGGTTTCAGATCATACAACTTATACTAAACCAGTACTAAAGCATGGATTAATTTTTCTAAGGTGTTTATTTATAATTAACAAACACATGGTACTTATTATGTAGTATGCTCTTCTAAGCCTTTCATAAATATTAACTCATTTATTCTCATAACAACCCCAGGATAAAAGTACTATTATTATCTCCATTTTACAAAAGAAGCAAAAAAAAAAAAAAAAAAAAAGACTAAGTGGCAGTGTTGATGGAAGCCAACAATAACTGCTCTCTGTTATTAATAAAAAGTTGGGGAAAAAAGAGACCACATGTTTTGCTCAAGATTATACAAGTTATAAATGGCAGGGCCAGGATTTGAACCCAAACTTGTCTAAGCGTTTAATCACCATGGCACTAGGATATTTTTTCTAGATACTGATTTTTGGTTTTCTCTGAATTTTCTACCACTGAGTCTTTCCCATTCCACCATAGCAAGACCCCTAATATTTACCTGCCTCAGAGATCTTTGCACAAATGAATCAAAATTTCAGGAAGACAGTTTTTTTTTTTCCTTTTCTTTTCTGACTTTTTTTCCCCCTTGCATATAAAAACATAAGGACATTGAACACATAAGTTGTACAGAGGGGAGATACAAGAGATTGTTGTTGAGCGTTACAGAAGCATAGGTTAATCCCAGACGCTAGTGAGGAGATAAAGTCGGTAATTCCCTTATTTTTAAGGACCTCTTCCAAAGCAGTATTCAAAGATGGTGGCAAGTCTTCAATGGGGATGGCTATGGGTGAAGCTAAGGTTGCTGAACCCAGTGCCCCGACACTCTCAGCTTTTTACTGCCAAGAGAAATAGAGCTGAGGGGCTTCCAGGGACTGCTATACCTTTCATCAGTGACCTTAACTGGGTAGGTATTAAATGCATGTCTTACACTTTCTAGGCATTATTTGAACCTGTAGATTATTTGAATCAGTTGTACTGTTTTTGTATGTGTTTACTTAATGGAAAAATCATTGCTTTGGGAAAAATTAGGGAGTATAAAAGAGAAAATTTTAGTGTAGATATTTCTGTATTATATATACATAAAGAGATATAGTTCTTCTTAATCTAAAGAGGTTTTTTTTTCTGGTTATTTTTCTAATGCACATTCTCTTGTTTAGCATAAAATAGGAAGGAAATGAATAATTGTAAATGAATGACCAAGATGTTGCTTTCGAGATTAAAAAAAAATACATTCCCATTTGTATACTTGGAGTAGGCCTTTTGCATTGACCTGCTTTTTTTATATATCAGTTTTGTGAATGTAATGAAATTTCTGAGGTTAAGTACAGATATCTGCAATTTAAATTGACATTAAAAAAAGGAGTTCTGAGTTTCTGCCAATCTTGAACATTCAATATGTGTAAGACAGATCTCCTGATTTCAAGAATAATAAAAAATACATAACATCAACTGGCTGAATCGTGCTATTCTGTACTAAAGGGAAAAGAGAGTGATGGCTTCTCTCTGGCTATTCCTGGTTACTAGGATATCACTGGGGAAAATAAGAGATAGGAAACTCTATTAAAAGTAGATCGTCATTCATACATATTGCAAATATCATGACACTCCCGGGCTTTCTCCAGGTCTTTGCACTCAGCACTGGAGTCAGGGTAATAGTTGCTTTTTGTCAACTGAAGCCAGCACTAGTGGCTTCTGGCTGAGTTTAGAATCAATTATTTATCTAGTCCAGATCCAGAGTCACTTGGTATGGTATATTGTCATTTTGGCCCAGAGGCATAAAATCACAAGGGCAGCAAGCGCAGTGTAGAGATTGGTCGAAAGCCTCAAGATGGCTCTTGGGAGAATCACTGAAAACTGTATACAGTTGATTGTTGCCTTGTCTTGAGTTTTAAGCTCTCTGGGTGCCAGAGAACTATTAATGCTTTATAATTTTGGCCACTAGAGGCAATTTTTATTTGTCTGCTTCGAGGAGCCAAAGTCTATTGATGAGTCAAAGACAGTTATTGTCTATAGCACACAGTGACTATGATTGGACAGTCTCCTGTGTTTCCTTTTCAGAGACCAAACTGTTCTTGAAGCCATCACTGTTTTCTCCTGCCGAGCTTCTGACTCCTTAGATGTTCTGTCTATCCCTGAGGCTATGAAACCTGCAATATAAGAATTTAATATTCTTTTCCACAAGAGGCACTGGGATTTATGTTCACTCTCAGAGTAGTGGGCCTAATAGCCTCCTTTTTTGCCTTTGTAAATACCAAATACATGAACAGCACTGGATGTGGAGCTTTAATTTTTTTTCCCCTGGAAAATAAACTTTTGGGGTTTTATACATAGGAAAATGCTTTTACAAGATGACTTTTCCATTTGGGATTTTGCCCAGGTTTACAATTGTCAAAATCATGTACAAGATCAAAATAATTCAGGAAATGTTTTATGAAGTATAGCCCTAGGTGGTTGAGTGAAAGCTAAGGTAAGTCATTATGACATAATAGTAGGTACAAAATGGCTTGATACTGTTGGAAAATAAAGGCAACTTTGAGTAAGGAATTTGATCTATATTCTGTTCTTACTGAACCTGTTTACACTATGGTAAACTCCGAGTTTCTAGAAACCTTATCCAATGAATTTGTCATTTTCTTTTACTTATTCTTTGGGAGTAATTGACAATATGAACATTCTTTATCTTGAAATTCATTTTTCTCTTACAACTTACTCCCTCAGTTTCCTTTGGTTTTCTTTTTTTTTTTCTTTTTCTAAGCACGGCCTCCCACATCTCTTTAGTACATTTATTTTTCTCCACCCATGTCTTAAATAATTCTGTTTCCAAGGATTGCAGCCTAGGGTTTCTTTTCCTTCTGTTTTATTGCTTTAATCAGGCTCTTTTGTTTATGTCTCTTCTTTCATCTGCTAGTTTATAATAATGAATCCAAATTTATATTTTGATCTAGAATTTTTTCATGTGCTCTAGAATTATATATATTTTGGCCACCTGATGGAAGAGCTGTCTCATTTGAAAAGACCCTGATGTTGAGAAAGATTGAAGGCAGGAGGAGGAGGTGGGGACAACAGAGGATGAGATGGTTAGATGGCATCACTGACTCGATGGACATGAGTTTGGGTAAACTCCAAAAGTTGGTGATGGACAGGGTGGTCTGGCATGCTGCAGTCCATGGGGTTGCAAAGAGTCAGACATGACTGAGCAACTGAACTGAACTGAGAATTATATATAGAACTACCTTTTAGACATTTCATGTACTCTTCAGACAGCATTTCAAAATTGGGAAGTCGTGGCTTCCTTTTTCTTACCTGAGATACTTCTTCTATAGTTCTCTATTCATTTTACTTGCCAACTCTTTCTTCACTCGCATACTTTGCCATAAGTGATACTATTAATGCTTGTTAATTCCGTATCATATTTGGTCCCATTTTTACCCTTTCTATCCTCATTGGCATTGACTTATTACAAGCCTCCCTCAAGCAACTCTGATTCACTCCTTCCAGCCATGTCCTCTCCAATCTATCTTTCACACGGCAAAAAAGCCACCTTTTGGAAATGGTAATTTGAAATCATTATCCAGATTTCCTATCTCAGTGACTGCCGAAGTCTATAAAATATTCAGATTTCTAACATGTGCATGCATGTGTGTGTGTTGGAATTAAGTCTCGGACTTGATTTCCTATCACCAGATTGTGGTGATGGGGAAAGGGAGCCTGTAGCAATCAACTGTATCTATTGGAGGCTGATTATCTTCTCCCTAGATTAGGTAAGACTACAACACAGGTTGAAGTCTTTATATTAATTTTTAAGAAAAATAGAAATCACTAAAGTTTTTGAGCTGACTTTGGTGGTTAGTATATGATGCTTTTGAGACACAAAAAGGATTACTCACTGATTGAAAATTGGCTTCAACTCTTGCTAAGATTGGTGAAATTTTCTGTATATAAATCTGAACTCTAAATATTCGTGTTGATTATCCCAAATTTATAATTATTTTTACTATTCAGCATGCTTGGTGAGTTGCTTCAGTCAAGTCTGACTCTTTGCAACTCCATGGACTGTAGCCTGTTAGGCTGCATTGTCCATGGAACTCTCCAGACAAGAATACTGGAGTGGGTTGTCATCCCTTCTCCAGGGGATCTTTCTGACCCAGGGATTGAGCCACATCTCTTGCATTTCCTGCACTGGTCCTTTTACTACTCTTACATCTGCTAATAATCATCATAATAGCACATAGATGTCAAATCAAGTATTGTTCTCAAACTTGGGACTTTCCTGGGTGAAATTTGAAACTAGCCTCTGTATAGAAGACAAGGAAGGACTGAAGAAAAACACAGACCACTCTAGATTGGTAGGCAGCAGATTTAATAAGAAAAGGAACTTCCTTACAAGGCTTATCTTGGGTGGCCACAAGATGAGTAGATTTCCAAACCTACCACCAAAATCTTTACTTTAGAAAGGGACCTTTACTAGGCCTTTAACACAGTCCAGATGGTTCAAATACCACACTGGTCTCTCCAGTCAGTGTCTGTGAAATAGCTCCCACTATGGGAATGGTGGGCAGAGTGTACATTCCAAGGACAAGGAAAGAGGTGAGAAGCCCAGATTGCCCAGGTCCTGCTCCCGGGTCAACTGGTAGCCATGACCTATCAATGATCGCCTTCAACTCTTTATCCTTTGTGACCAGCACTAGCCATCTTAGATGTCCTCCTCTTTTGTAATGTGCCCTGGGCATTCATCAAGGTGTTTTACAAGCATGGAGTTTCTCATTTCATGACAATCTGACTACTTTGAAGGCAGATACCTTAGCAACAATAAAGGCACATTCAAGAGCAAGCACAGATCAAGATAATGGTTCCCAAAATAAGTAACAATTTTTTTTTTCATCAAGAGCCCCATGGTCCAAATTTCTAATTTATCAAGTCCCCTAATCTGAGGGTAAGATCATTCAGGGTATTTATTTAGGTTGTAAGGGATTTGATAACAATAATACCTTACTAGACTTGTCATGTATGAACATGGAACATTTTGTTTGGATAGTGGCACAGGGTGCCTCCTTGCAAGAAGTAATAATTTCAAGGTCATCCTATTTTGGAGGAGGATTTTTGTTTTTATTAGAGATATTTTAATGTTTGGTAAAGCCAAGCTTTGTTGATTTTCATTTAAACCTAGTTAGATGAATTTAATAAGGAGGCTTCAATATGTGTTATATTGCCCTCCAGGTTAATACAAGGTGCAAAAATGGTAGCCAAATGATCTCTGATGGTGGAAAACAGAATATGTTCATCTTGCTTTAGGAGAGGGAGGCTGGTAACTTTTGTTATCATGGGTGAATTCTTTCCTGTGCACAGGGAAAATTCAGGGAGTAGTGGTCCAGCCACTCAGTAGGAAGTCATGGTCAAAGATTTGTGCCATATAGTTATTGAGTCTTTTTTGGGATAAGCTAGTCAGTCTCTACCATGTGAAGGTAAATTTATCTTGTGATTCAGTGAGCAGGAATCTTTATGACTTTGATGCATTTGTGGTCATGTCATGCATACTATGCAACTAATTAATGAATAATTTTGCTTGTTAGTTTGGACTTTAATATTTAGATTACTCTAAGGCATTATTCTTCAACCTGTTGTAATGCCAAAAATTTAGACATTCTTATATTACTTCTCATTCATCTTTGTATTTTTTATTGATGTCCTTGTGTGCTCCATGCTTTCTTGTAGAGTATTGGCTACATCAGACTTGGTAGTTCTTTTCCCAAATCCTGAGAAGAAGTTCCCCAAAGCTCCAATTCAGGATATGTTTTGCAATAGTTAATCTGAGACCAATTTTCCCCTTCTGCTACTGTCATACAACAGAGCAAAACTAAGCAGTCAAATAAATGAAAAATAATAGTGAGTGAAAATAGCTCTCCAACTAGTTCTTTCCTTCTTGTAGCAATTTTGATAAATGCTAAATTTCTCTGTTGTGGAATAATGAACATTCAGGCATACCTTATGAAATGATCAAAATTCAATTAAAGTTAAAATATCAAGTTAAGTTCAGTTCAGTCACTCAGTTGCGTCCGACTCTTTGCAACCCCATGAATTGCAGCATGCCAGGCCTCCCTGTCCATCAACAACCCCTGGAGTTCACCCAAACTCATGTCAATCGAGTCAGTGATGCCATCCAGCCGTCTCATCCTCTGTGATGGGACCAGATACCAGGATCTTAGTTTTCTGAATGTTGAGCTTTAAGCCAACTTTTTAACTCTCCTCTTTCACTTTCATCAAGAGGCTTTTTAGTTCCTCTTCACTTTCTTTTACTTTGTGTCAAGCTATAAAAAATTTTAAATTTACTACTTTGTATTAAACTTAAGATGTAGCAGCCATAGTTATACTTTAATAACACCAGGCTATGTTATATATTTGTCTTAAGTGTATCAACCTGTTGGGAAGAAAAAGAGTCTGAGAAAGATGTTAATTTTTCAGTCTCTGACAAGCTGTCTACCAAATGCCTTTCCTGTGACAATAAATAGATTTTGTTTGACATGTTTATTTACATGCTATTTAATATACCTTGCTTTGAAAGGAGAAAAAGAATAACTTGAATCAAGGGCAGATTCCTTTGATTCATGCAGATAAGATAAATTCAAGATCTCTAATACAAAAAAGCACTAATCTTTCACTAGTGAGAGACAAACATTCTTCATGCCTTGCTTTCGTTTGTTGCTCACTTAGGGGAAATCCTATTCTTGTTTTCTCCTTTTGAAGTGAATGGACTAACAATAAAGAGAAAACAATAAATATTATAAAATTCTAGGATTCACTGCACAATGGCTTTTCCCCTTTCACAAATTTGTAAATAATACATTTATTAGAATATAATTATGAATATTTTTCTTTTTCTATGGTTTATCACTCATTATTTTGGAAGAGTTACATTAGATTTTTTTTCTATTTTAGAACTCATACAGCTCCTATGATTAAAGACCAGCATTAGAATCTTAAAATGTACAGTATTAATTTTTTTCATAAAAATGTTTTCTTAGATACAACAACGTTGCTTTTATACTACAAAACAAAATGATCTGAGTAGGTGGCTTACATTTAACATAATTTGGGGCTTTGTGCAGGTAAATTGTAGATTAAACACAATTCCTATCTGACAGCAATTTCAGAATTTGCTGAGATATCTTCTCTCTTACCAATAAATATCACTTTGATATGTTTTATAAATGACCAATATTGCTATCTATAGCAAGCCCTACTAAGTAAAGGAAAGGGTTTCTGGGTTGCTATTGCTGGAAAAAAATACGGGGTGGACAGTGTAAACACTGTCCAAAAACAGCCCTAAGACCCCTCACCTTCATCTTATTGTACTTAGACTTTGCACATAAGGTAAAAGTTTAAACAACTGACACAAACTGGCTGACGGGAGACCAGTAAGGTCAATACTGTATAGGTGCTAAAACCTCTATCACCACAGAAATTCTCCTATATCAATAAAAACATAGTTTTGCAAATAAATTCATTAGTACATTCAGTTCAGTTCAGTCCCTCAGTCGTGTCCGACTCTTTGCGACCCCATGAATCGCAGCACGCCAGGCCTCCCTGTCCAGCACCGTCTCCTGGAGTTCACTCAGACTCATGTCCATCGAGTCTGTGATGCCATCCAGCCATCTCATCCTCTGTCATCCCCTTAGCCTCCTGCCCCCAATTCATCCCAGCATCAGAGTTTTTTCCAATCAGTCAACACTTCTCATGAGGTGGCCAAAGTACTGGAGTTTCAGCTTTAGCATCATTCCTTCCAAACAAATCCCAGGACTGATCTCCTTCAGAACGGACTGGTTGGATCTCCTTGCAGTCCAAGGGACTCTCAAGAGTCTTCTCCAACACCACAGTTCAAAAGCATCAATTCTTCGGCGCTCAGCCTACTTCACAGTCCAACTCTCACATCCATACGTGACCACAGGAAAAACCATAGCCTTGACTAGGTGGACCTTAGTCGGCAAAGGAATGTCTCTGCTTTTGAATATACTATCTAGGTTGGTCATAACTTTTCTTCCAAGGAGTAAGCGTCTTTTAATTTCATGGCTGCAGTCACCATCTGCAGTGATTCTGGAGCCCCCAAAAATAAAGTCTGGCAGTGTTTCCACTGTTTCCCCATCTATTTCCCATGAAGTGATGGGACCAGATGGCATGATCTTCGTTTTCTGAATGTTGAGCTTTAAGCCAACTTTTTCGCTCTCCTCTTTCGTTTTCATCAAGATGCTTTTTAGCTCCTCTTCACTTTCTGCCATAAGGGTGGTGTCATCTGCATATCTGAGGTTATTGATATTTCTCCCAGAAATCTTGATTCCAGCTTGTGTTTCTTCCAGTCCAGCATTTCTCATGATGTACTCTGCATAGAAGTTAAATAAGCAGGGTGACAATATACAGCCTTGACATACTCCTTTTCCTATTTGGAAGCTGTTGTTCCATGTCCAGTTCTATCTGTTGCTTCCTGACCTGCATATAGGTTTCTCAAGAGGCAGGTCAGGTGGTCTGGTATTCCCTTCTCTTTCAGAATTTTCCACAGTTGATTGTGATCCACACAGTCAAAGGCTTTGGCATAGTCCATAAAGCAGAAATAGATGTTTTTCTGGAACTCATTGCTTTTTCAATGATCCAGGGGATGTTGGCAATTTGATCTCTGGTTCCTCTGCCTTTTCTAAAACCAGCTTGAACATCTGGAAGTTCACGGTTCACGTATTGCTGAAGCCTGGCTTGGAGAATTTTGAGCATTACTTTACTAGCATGTGAAGAGTTTACTAAACTTTTATATTTCTTAAGATATAGATAACAATGGAAACCTCTATTAAAAGTTATAGAAAAGGAAAAGTGGAAGTAATTACATGCCTTCCTGAGAATCTTAGGTTTTACTGTAGTTATCTACATTCTTCGTGTGTCTGAAAGTTTGATATGAATATTTGTAATACAGGATATATTTCTCCATTAATCCACATGTATCTGTGGTCTTCTGCACATCATACCTGAGAAACTGCTCCAAAATTTTGTTCAAATTACCAACAAAGAGATCATTTTCATGTTTGTCAGGTTGACATAGACATATCATTATTACTTTTGTAACAGGTGTCGAAGTTGACATAAAACTAAACATTCAGAAAACTAAGATCATGGCATCTGGTCCCATCACTTCATTGCAAATAGATGGGGAAACAGTGAAAACAATAGCTGACTTTATTTTTCTGGGCTCCAAAATCATTGCAGATGGTAATTGCAGCCATGAAATTGAAAGACGCTTACTCCTTGGAAGGAAAGTTATGACCAACCTAGACAGCATATTGAAAAGCAGAGACATTACTTTGCCAACAAAGGTCCATCTAGTCAAGGCTATGGTTTTTCCGTGGTCATGTATGGATGTGAGACTTGGACTATAGAGAACGCTGAGTGCCAAAGAACTGATGCTTTTGAACTGTGGTGTTGGAGAAGACTCTTGAGAGTTCTTGGACTGCAAGGAGATCCAAGCAGTCCATCCTATAGGAGATCAGTCTTGAGTGTTTATTGGAAGGACTGATGCTGAAGCTGCAACTCCAGTACTTTGGCCACCTGATGTGAAAAGCTGACTCATTGGAAAAGACCCTGATGCTGGGAAAGATTGAGGGCAGGAGGAGAAGGGGACGGCAGAGGATGAGATGGTTAGATAGCATCCCTGACTCGATGGACATGGGTTTGGATAGACTCTGGGAGTTAGTGACGGACAGGGAGGCCTGGTGTGCTGCGGTTCATGGGGTCACAAAGAGTCAGAGATGACTGAGCGACTGAACTGAACTGGTGTCAGCATAAAAGTGTTAATTCAATGACTTTTTTCCTAACTGTGGACTTCTGATCAGTTAAGACGGTAAATAATCTGCCTGCAATGCAGGAGACCCAGGTTTGATCCCTGGGAAAGGAAGACCCCCCGGAGAAGGGAATGACATCCCACTCCAGTATTCTTACCTGGAGAATTCCATGGACAGAGGAGCATGGTGGACTGCAGTCCATGAGGTTGCAAAGAGTCGGACACGACTGAGGGAGTGACACTTGCACTTTTCTTCATCAGAAAGTTAGACAACCTATAAGCAGTTTGGGTGAACACTTAAGATACCTTTCTTGAAATTAAAATTAAACTCAAGAAAAAAAAATCAATTCTGAAAAATATTATTATGAGTTTATTTGAAGAGCTTCAAGTTTATCATTTTAATCTCCGCACGAATAGAACATAAAATTTGTAGACAAACCAAGCACTGAAATACATTTTAATCCCCAAACTGAGGCTTATTTTCAGTTGGCGGCCTCATTTGAACACTGCAGTTTTCTCTTGCCACTTAATGGCAGTGCAGAATCCGGCAGCTGCTTTGTATCCCAATTGTAAGCTGTCAAGGTAAGTAAAAGTAGGTATGAAACCTGATAACTTTGGTCAATTACAGGAACAGTTCTCTAACTGCAATTATGCAGTGAACAAATAGTTCATGGCATTAATTCAAAGGGTCCACTCTAGATTATTGAGGCTCTCAGCCCTGGGGGGAACTGTTATGTTACTGAGCAGGCTTTGGAGCCCCTATTTATCCAAAGTGACAATGCTTTCATCTTGATTTTTTCACAGTGCCTCTCTATTTCAACTGACACATACAAAAGAAGTTCCATCTTTATAGCTATGCAAGTAATCATGCTTGGCTTTTTCTGCTTTGCAGTGCCGGTGATCAACATTTTGCTATCTGCATTACTGACAAGTAAAGATACTAAACTGTGAAAATTGTGTTATAGACTCAAAAGAAATTCAGAAAAAGCTACCTTCCTAATGGCATTGTCTGGCATACACAACACCGAATGCAAAAAATCCTTTAAAAAGAGTGTAAACACTTTTTACATACAATGAACATGCAAAAGATGAACTTTCGGCTGCCTGATAAAATCTTTTGTTAATGTCCAAACTTAATAGTTAAACAGATTTTTTTCAAATATCTGTATATATTTGTGCATACATTCAAAATTTACCTACCCCCATGTCTCTCTTTTAATATACATATGTACATTTCAAACCTCTGCTGATACTCTGATCTAATAATTAACTACAAGTTTCAGCTAATGAACATGAAATTAATTTGAAATGTTGTAGGAGTATTTGAAACTTGTCAGTCTCTCAGATTTGCTTGTCTTTAGTAAAAGAAGGACTTCTGCTTACAAATTATTCTCATCCAGTTTGAGTTTTCCTTGTGGTTCAGACAGTAAAGAATTCAAATGCCATACCGGAGACCAGGTTAGATCCTTGGATTGGGGAGATCCCCTGGAGGAGGAATTGGCAACCCACTCCAGTATTCTTGCCTGGAGAATCCCATGGACACAGGAGACTGGTGCGCTACAATTCATGGGGTCACAAAAAGTTGATTCAACTGAACAGCTGAGTGGGTTCACACACAGACACTTGTATTCCACTACTGGAATATAACATTGATATCTACTCGTTATTTATTTCTTTATTTTTTAATAGAGACTTTTTACTTTTATAGACTTTATTCAAACTACTTTAGAAAACAGGAAAACATTTATAAAAATAGTAGAGTGATGAAAGCTCTTCTGAGTTTTAAGAGAGACTATGGTGCCTGAGAGGTGGGAGCACAGATAGAGCATACATGTAGGATAATTTTTTTACCTTCTTTTTTTTAAGTGGACCATTAAAAAAAAAAAAAACTCTTTATTGGATTTGCTACAGTTTTGCTTCTGTTTTGTTTTGGTGGTTTGGCTGCATGGCAGGTGGGATCTTAGGTCCCCGATCAGGGATCAAGCCTGCACCGCCTGCATTGAAGGTGAAGTCTTAACCCCTAGACCACTAGGGAAGTCTCCATCTAGTAGTTTTTAAAGAAAGTATTAATTCTCAAATTTGTCCATTTGTGTGTTTGTAGATAAAATCTATTTTTTTCCTCCAAGGATTCCAAACAATAACAATGTGTTTTTCAAATGTTAAGTATTAAGAAATTCATGTACATTCCCACAAGTCATAAAGGAGCCTAAACACAAGTTTCAAGTTTCTAAAGACTAGTTATATATAATGAAAGAAAAAGATTTTTTTTTCACACTATGGGAAAATCTGTTGAAAGTAACCATTGAGCTTTGTAGAACGTAAAAATCAATACTTGATTTATTTATTTTTTTGCCAGCAAGATGTTCTTGCAACTTGTTCACTACACAAAATGATTACTACTAATATATATAATATGTATGTGTGTATATATATATAATTTTTGCAAATAATTCTTTTGGTACTGTCCAAAACTGTGAAAAGATTGTGCTACTTGATAGCAGCTTTTCTTGTTGATACAGCTCAAGAGTTCAAAATATAATGTTTTTTCACACATAGTAGGACTGATATTATGCTTTGGAAAAATGTCGCTTCATTTTAAGGCAATGCAAAATACAAACAAAGCAAGCATTACAAGCAAGAAAGGAAAATACTCAGATAACTGTTGCTGGGAGGGATCGGAAGGCCCAGTTGATGTGAATATTGCAACCAGTTATAGGCATAACATCTAGGGGACAGGAGGTGAGTTTTCAAATCTATTTGAGTAGAAAACAAAACTGAGCCCCATACAGAAAGCCAAAAATCCAGACACACTGCTTCCTCTTTGGAATGGAGACTGGAAAAAATGCCCTTAGCCTAGAGAAGTGATGTTACCAACACAAACTGCAATACCAAGCAGGTGCCAAGTGATACTATTATCTCTGATTTCACATGACATCGATGGCAAGGCAGTTCTCATGAGAAACACACAATTAGTCTAGATTCTTTGAAAAGCTTATAACCCTAACAGGACAGGTGTTACCAACTGAAACACTTCTTACAGAAAGGGAGAACCCATCATTAGATCACCATAAAAAGTTACAGCGATACCAGTAAGCAAACTGCTAGGAGTGAGACCTAGCTGATTAAAAACAGGAGGTTTGTACTCTAAGAATGAAGTTTCTGAATGTGTAAATCAAGTATATTGGAAATGATCTCAAAGAAAGGAGACAAATCATTAAATAAAAATGAGACTGTATTAAAAATAGATTTTCTAAGTTAAAAAAATCAAATCACCAGACATTTTAAACATTAGATTATCTAATGATGAATAAAGCATTAGCAGACTTAATTAATTAGAATATAGCTACACAATCACTGAATATAGATCAGTGATGGAAAGAGGCAGAATATATGAAAGTGAATTTGAAAAATGGAGGCATGCAGGCAAAGTTCCAGCCTTTATCTATTAAAAGTTGCCGAAGCAGGTAATTGAGAAAACGGTGAAGATATGCGATAATCTAATATAGTTTGTTAAAATTTTTCCAGGATTGAAGAAAGACAAGAGTGATCAGATTGAAGGTTTATACTGAGTTCCAAGCAGCGCAAATAATAACAAATGCCCACACGGACACACAGTGGCTCAGAGGCTGAGCATCAGAGACAAAGGGGCACAGCAGATGACATAAAGATCAGATGGTAGCATCAGCAAAATTCAGGTGACACTGCAGTAACTCAGGAAAACGAAGACAATTTCAGACAATAAATCAAACAAAAAAGAACCCAGATGATGAAAATGCAAAGTAATTGTATACGAAATTAATTGTAACAGTTGTAAAAGTTGTAAAAGGTTTTGATTGGTAAAAGTTGTTACATCTGGATAGGTATTGGCTGGAATTAAGAAGTCAGATGACAACACTAGTAAAAATTTTAAAAAGATGGACATTAAATGCTTCATTTAAGCATGAGTGTTTAGCAGTTAAATGATAAAAGTACACTGCTTTAATTTCAAAACAGAGAAAACAATATGGGAATCAAGGAAATGCAGTCTATCCAACAGTGGGCAGGAAAAGGAGACATAAAAACAAAGCAAAAATACTGTTAATTAGAAACCACGAAACTAAGTCATGGAAACTGTTTCACAAGCTCAGTCATAATAAACCAAAACTCCTCTTAAGTTAAGGCAGAAAGTTACTTTCTCTTTTTTTAAATCAATATTTTATATTGGAGTATAGCCAATTAATAACATTGTGATAGTTTTAGGTGAACAGAGTACTCTTGCCTGGAGAATCCCAGGACGGAGGAGCCTGGTGGGCTACAGTCCGTGGGGTCACGAAGAGTCAGACACAACTGAGTGACTTCACTTTCACTTTTCACTTTCATGCATTGGAGAAGGAAATGGCAACCCACTCCAGTGTTCTTGCCTGGAGAATCCCAGGGATGGTGGAGCCTGGTGGGCTGCCGTCTATAGGATTGCACAGAGTCAGACATGACTGACACGACTTAGCAGCAGCAGCAAAGGGACCCAGCCATAAATACACATGTATCCATTCTCCCCCAGACTCCCCTTCCCATCCAGGCTGTAAGGCAGAAATTTTCTGAGTGAATAATAACAACCTGACAATGTGAAAATTATAAGATTCCTAAGTGTACATCATGAGAAACGCTGGGCTGGAAGAAGCACAAGCTGGAATCAAGATTGCCGCGAGAAATACCAATAACCTCAGATATGCAGATGATACCACCCTTATGGCAGAAAGTGAAGAGGAACTAAAGCCTCTTGATGAAAGTAAAAGAGAGAGTGAAAAGGTTGGCTTAAAGCTCAACATTCAGAAAATGAAGATCATGGCATATGATCCCATCACTTCATGGCAAATAGATGGGGAAACAGTGGAAACAGTGTCAGACTTTATTTTTTGGGGCTCCAGAATTACTGCAGATGGTGACTGCAGCCATGAAATTAAAAGACACTTATGTCCAAGGTAAGAGAAACCCAAGTAAGATGGTAGGTGTTGCAAGAGGGCATCAGAGGGCTGACACACTGAAACCATACTCACAGAAAACTAGTCAATCTAATCACACTAGGACCACAGCCTTGTCTAACTCAGTGAAACCAAGCCATGCCTGTGGGGCAACCCAAGATGGGCGGGTCATGGTGGAGAGGTCTGACAGAACATGGTCCCCTGGAGAAGGGGATGGCAAACCACTTCAGTATTCTTGCCTTGAGAACCCCATGAACAGTATGAAAAGGCAATATGATAGGATACCAAAAGAGGAACTCCCCAGGTCATTAGGTGCCCAATATGCTACTGGAGATCAGAGGAGAAATAAATACAGAAAGAATGAAGGGATGGAGCCAAAGCAAAAAGAATACCCAGTTGTGGATGTGACTGGTGATAGAAGCAAGATCCGATGCTGTAAAGAGCAATATTGCATAGGAACCTGGAATGTCAGGTCCATGAATCAAGGCAAATTGGAAGTGGTCAAACAAGAGATGGCAAGGGTGAACATTGACATTCTAGGAATCAGCGAACTCAGATGGACTGGAATGGGTTAATTTAACTCAGATGACCGTTATATTTACTACTGCAGGTAGGAGTCCCTCAGAAGAAGTGGAGTAGCCATCATGGTCAACAAAAGAGTCCGAAATGCAGTACTTGGATGCAATCTCAAAAATGACAGAATGATCTCTGTTCATCTCCAAGGCAAACCATTCAATATCACAGTTATCCAGGTCTATGCCCTAACCAGTAATGCTGAAGAAGCTGAAGTTGAACAGTTCTATGAAGACCTATAAGACCTTTTAGAACTAACACCCACAAAAGATGTCCTTTTCATTATAGGGGACTGGAATGCAAAAGTAGGAAGTCAAGAAACACCTGGAGTAACAGGCAAATTTGGCCTTGGAATACGAATGAAGCAGGGCAAAGACTAATAGAGTTTTGCCAAGAAAATGCACTGGTCATAGCAAACACCCTCTTCCAGCAGCACAAGAGAAGACTCTACACATGGAGATCACCAGATGGTCAACACCGAAATCAGATTGATTATATTCTTTGCAGCCAAAGATGGAGAAGCTCTATACGATCGACAAAAACAAGACCAGGAGCTGACTGTGGCTCAGATCATGAACTCCTTATTACCAAATTCAGACTCAAATTGAAGAAAGTAGGGAAAACCGCTAGACCATTCAGGTATGACCTAAGTCAAATCCCTTATGATTATACAGTGGAAGTGAGAAATAGATTTAAGGGCCTAGATCTGAGAGATAGAGTGCCTGATGAACTATGGAATGAAGTTCGTGACATTGTGCAGGAGACAGGGATCAAGACCATCCCCATGGAAAAGAAATGCAAAAAAGCAAAATGGCTGTCTGGGGAGGACTTACAAATAGCTGTGGAAAGAAGAGAGGTGAAAAGCAAAGGAGAAAAGGAAAGATATAAGCATCTGAATGCAGAGTTCCAAAGAATAGCAAGAAGAGATAAGAAAGCCTTCTTCAGAGATCAATGCAAAGAAATAGAGGAAAAGAACAGAATGGGAAAGACTAGAGATCTCTTCAAGAAAATTAGAGATACCAAGGGAACATTTCATGCAAAGATGGGCTCGAAAAAGGACAGAAATGGTCTGGACCTAACAGAAGCAGAAGATATTAAGAAGAGGTGGCAAGAATACACGGAAGAAAAGTACAAAAAAGATCTTCACAACCCAGATAGTCATGATGATGTGATCACTAATCTAGAACCAGACATCTTGGAATGTGAAGTCAAGTGGGCCTTAGAAGGCATCACTACAAACAAAGCTAGTGGAGGTGATGGGATTCCAATTGAGCTGTTTCAAATCCTGAAAGACGATGCTGTCAAAGTGCTGCACTCAATATGCCAGCAAATTTGGAAAACTCAGCATGGCCACAGGACTGGAGAAGGCCAGTTTTCATTCCAATTCCAAAGAAAGGCAATGCCACAGAATGCTCAAACTACCGTAGAATTGCACTCACCTCACATGCTAGTAAAGTAATGCTCAAAATTCTCCAAGCCAGGCTTCAGCATTACGTGAACTGTGAACTCCCTGATGTTCAAGCTGGTTTTAGAAAAGGCAGAGGAACCAGAGATCAAATTGCCAACATCCGCTGGATCATGGAAAAAGCAATAGAGTTCCAGAAAAACATCTATTTCTGCTTTATTGACTATGCCAAAGCCTTTGACTGTGTGGTTCACAATCAACTGTGGAAAATTCTGAAAGAGATGGGAATACCAGCCCACCTGACCAGCCTCTTGAGAAATCTGTATGCAGGTCAGGAAGCAACAGTTAGAACTGGACATGGAACAACAGACTGGTTCCAAATAGGAAAAGGAGTATGTCAAGGCTGTATATTGTCACCCTGCTTATTTAACTTCTATGCAGAGTACATCATGAGAAACGCTGGACTGGAAGAAACACAAGCTGGAATCAAGATTTCTGGGAGAAATATCAATAACCTCAGATATGCAGATGACACCACCCTTATGGCAGAAAGTGAAGAGGAGCTAAAAAGCATCTTGATGAAAACGAAAGAGGAGAGCGAAAAAGTTGGCTTAAAGCTCAACATTCAGAAAACGAAGATCATGCCATCTGGTCCCATCACTTCATGGGAAATAGATGGGGAAACAGTGGAAACACTGCCAGACTTTATTTTTGGGGGCTCCAGAATCACTGCAGATGGTGACTGCAGCCATGAAATTAAAAGACGCTTACTCCTTGGAAGAAAAGTTATGACCAACCTAGATAGTATATTCAAAAGCAGAGACATTCCTTTGCCGACTAAGGTCCACCTAGTCAAGGCTATGGTTTTTCCTGTGGTCACGTATGGATGTGAGAGTTGGACTGTGAAGTAGGCTGAGCGCCGAAGAATTGATGCTTTTGAACTGTGGTGTTGGAGAAGACTCTTGAGAGTCCCTTGGACTGCAAGGAGATCCAACCAGTCCGTTCTGAAGGAGATCAGTCCTGGGATTTGTTTGGAAGGAATGATGCTAAAGCTGAAACTCCAGTACTTTGGCCACCTCATGAGGAGAGTTGACTGATTGGAAAAAACTCTGATGCTGGGATGGATTGGGGGCAGGAGGCTAAGGGGATGACAGAGGATGAGATGGCTGGATGGCATCACAGACTCGATGGACGTGAGTCTGAGTGAACTCCAGGAGACGGTGCTGGACAGGGAGGCCTGGCGTGCTGCAATTCATGGGGTCACAAAAAGTCGGACACGACTGAGAGACTGAACTTAACTGAATTGAACTCCTTGGAAGGAAAGTTATGACCAACCTAGATAGCATATTGAAAAGCAGAAACATTGCCAACAAAGGTCCGTCTAGTCAAGGCTATGGTTTTTCCAGTGATCATGTATGGATGTCAGAGTTGGACTGTGAAGAAGGCTGAGTGCCGAAGAATTGATGCTTTTGAACTGTGGTGCTGGAGAAGACTCTTGAGAGTCCCTTGGATTGCAAAGAGATCCAACCAGTCCATTCTAAAGGAGATCAGTCCTGGGATTTCTTTGGAAGGAATGATGCTGAAGCTGAAACTCCAGTACTTTGGCCACCTCATGCGAAGAGTTGACTCATTGGAAAAGACTTTGATGTTGGGAGGGATTGGGAGCAGGAGGAGAAGGGGACAACAGAAGATGAGATGGCTGGATGGTATCACTGACTCGATGGACGTGAGTCTGAGTGAACTCCGGGAGTTGATGATGGACAGGAGGCCTGGCGTGCTGCCATTCATGGGGTCACAAAAAGTCGGACATGACTGAGCAACTGAACTGAACTGAAGTGTCTCTCAGTTAGAAACTGGCATAGAAAATTGTAGTGCATTTGTAAGATGGCACAGTATAAGGTATTTAAAGTGCACTGGATCTACGTGTATTGACCTAAGATAAACCATGGAAACAATTTAGAAGGGCGTAAGATGCAAATGATACATATGGATTAATATCTCAGTGGATAAAAATCAAAGTTCAAACAGTGGCTTGCAAGATTACATCATATTATCCCTGACTGTCTAACTCTGCCAGCTTCTCTTAGCATTCTCCCCTTAAATTATTGTGACCTATTCACAACTGACCTTGTGCAGTAACTGAGCCAGTGTGTCTTCATGTTGGTGCCATTCACTCTGCCTGAAATGTTCTTCCTTCAGATTTACATACACCTGTTTCTGCACTTCATTGAAGTCTGCTCACTATCACCCATCAGGGAGGCTTTTCCTCCCCACTCTAACGTTACGTCTCCTGTTCTGGTTGTGCTCTCTTCCTTTATTCTGTCCCCGGACATTCAATTAGATACTTAATTTTTAAATTTATATATTTTAAAACCATTTTATTGAAGTAGGGTTGGTACAAAAAGCTGTTTATCTGTAATGTATACATCTTGATGAGCCTGGTGGCAGAGAAACCCAAAAGATGATTAAAAGGTGGTGGAGACTCATGGAGAAGAGAATGTGAGTGAAGACTTGTTTGTCGTGGGCAGAATAGGAGGTTAACCAACCATGTTCCATTGGTGTTAAAACACAGAATGAGTTTGCTGCTGCTGCTGCTGCCCAGTCACTTCAGTCGTGTCCGACTCTGTGTGACCCCATAGACGGCAGCCCACCAGGCTTCTCTGTCCCTGTGATATTCCAAGCAAGAATACTGGAGTGGGTTGCCATTTCCTTCTCCAATGCATCAAAGTGAAAAGTGAAAGTGAAGTCGCTCAGTTGTGTCTGACTCTGCGCAACCCCATGGACTGCAGCCTACCGGGCTCCTCTGTCCATGGGATTGTCCAGGCAAGAGTACCGGAGTGGGTTGCCATTTCCTTCTTCACAGAATGAGTTTAACTACTTAGAATTCTGATGAAAATTCCTGTTTCTTGGGACAAGAGAGAGAGATGAAGAGAATATTTTTGAATTATTGTACTAGTAACTTCACTAATGGTAGATAATCTAGATAGAAAACATCTTTTTGAAGATAAGAAAGCATAAATGGACATATTTATGAATAATAATCCCCCAAAAATGTTGAAAGTAATAGCGATAACTTCATTGCTGCTTAATTGTGGGACCAGGAGCCCTAGGTTTAAAGCTGAGCTTACACACAGTTTAATGACACATAGATACTGACAGTCAAGCATTCTACTGAAATACTTTCTGTTAAGCCTATTACAATACATTTATTGATCAGTTGAATGTCTTCACTCATTAATTCATGCATTTATCATGTATTTAACTACAGACTTACTCATTAAGTAAATGGAGTAAAGCAGTAAGATAGAGTGAAATTAGCAAGAGTTAATTAGATCATTCATTCTTCACATTTAGAGTGCATATCATATGCCAGACACTAGGACTGTGGTTAATAAGTAAAGCTCCTTTTCCTTCAAGCAGATCACAAAATAAAAGAGGACTGTACATAAATGCATATTTAAGAAATCAGAATGAGTGCTACAGTAGATATACGTTAGCATAGTGCAGTGATGTCCAATGGAAGGAGGAACCTACATTTTTTGCAGGCTTCCAAAAAAAATGACATACCTGGAATTTCAGAGTGAAGGAACAGTGTGGCAAAAGCAGAGATAAAACATTGTCACAACTAAACAACCCAGTAACAAAGTGAGCTTCAGGCAATTGAATTTAAACATGTATGGTTACTTTAAAATGTCAATTTTTAATGAAGCTATTTTGGTCATCAATGAAATTTCCTGTTTATTATCTGCCATCTTACCTCTTCTAAGAATGTGAAGACTTGCATTTGAAATACCACCACTCTTATGCTACTGCTGCTAAGTCGCTTCAGTTGTGTCCGACTCTGTGCGACCCCCCAGACGGCAGCCCACCAGGCTCCCCCGTCCCTGGGATTCTCCAGGCAAGAACACAGGAGTGGGTTGCCATTTCCTTCTCCAGTGCGTAGAAGTGAAAGTGAAGTCATTCAGTCATGTCCGACTCTTAGCGACCCCACTTTTATACAGGACTATTAAGAGGTGTTTCTTATATGCTAAGTAAAATTTTATTCAGAAAATTTTAGTGCTTTTCATGACTTCTCTCCTGAATTGTGATTTCTTCAAAAGCATAAATATACAGATTAACCGTACTGATTAATGACTTATTTTTTGTAACAGTTTTCTCCACTGTCTATCAGAATAAAAAGATAATTATTGCAAAAGTATTTAGTCAATGGCTGAGAACTTAAACAGAAGTTTATCAATATTGTCATGAATAATATTGGTACATTATTTAGTGTATATAACCTTAGCTCAGTTATACTCAAAAAGATACACTCTCATCTGTGACAAGAGACCTAAAAACCTGGATTAAAGAGACATTATTGGGCTTTCCAGGTAGCGCAGTGGTAAAGAATCTCCCTGCCAATACAGGAGATACAAGAGACATGGGTTTGATCCCTGGGTTGGGAAGATCCATGGAGTGAGAAATGGCAACCCACTTCAGTATTCTTGCCTGGAAAATTCCAAGGACAGAAGAAATTGGTGGAGAACAGTCCATGGGGTCACAAAGAGTCAGACATGACTGAGCAACTGAAAACATATACACATACCATTGCCCGCAGAGCAAAGAAGAGGAAAAAAAAGGAACCCCAGTAATCAGCAATCCGCAGAATAACCTTCGATTTATGGCCTTACTATGCCAGAAATCCCATTAACCACAGGTAAAGCAAGAAAAAAATAACAGTCATGATTCTCACCACGTATTTCCTGGAGATGAAAGTAGAGTTAATGAGAAAATGTTAGTAAAACATTTTAAGCTTCTTTGTAGGGGGACACTATATAAATACAGAGCAATATTATTAGTCATTTTAATGGGCTGGGAATTTTTACTGCTTGAGAATTCTACCCCGTTTGACTTATGCTGCTCTTGCATTGCTGTATATTCTTTGCTTTACAGCTCAGCAAAGATATTTTAAATTTCTAACTTCCTATTATCTCTGAGTATTAGGGCTGTGCCAACCAGCAACTCTGTACATAAGAGTTCCAAAGGTAGATATTTGATATTTAATGACTTTGGAATTCCATGGCTGGGTAGCTGTGTTGAGAGATAGATTATTTATCATTGTGCTGTGTACAAATGAAAATCACAGTGAAAAAGGCAAATTCTTATCTAGAAAATATAACTTCTTGGTTGGATAGGTGGCTGCAGAAATCCCAGGGGAAAACCTTTTTTATTATAACTCAAGAGCCCCACTCCCCTCACTCTCTCAGTCAGTAACAGGCCAAGCAGATGATTACAGGTTCAACCAAAGAGCAAAGCTTTCAAGGATGACAATGTACTCTTCACTCCACGTTAACTGCAGTTATTTTGGGGTCCTGATTAGTAAGGTGGTGTTAACCATTTCTTAGGGAACTAGATTTTACCAATATATTTCAGAAAGTGAAACTTCAAAGCTGAGTTTGTGTGAATATGTTCAGGGAGGCACACTTCACCTTTTCCTCTGATAGATATATCAAAGTGGGTAGTGCTGCTAGAATAAAAGATTTTGTAGTAAGAAGATTTCTTATTATTTTAAGGGCTGCAGCACACAGTACTAACAGGCTTTCTCCTTTATGAATCTTCCTGCTTGAAGCACACTGAAAGAATAACAACTAGCAGAAGAACGTCCCCCAATTCTCCTCTACCTTTAACTTTCTAAAGGTTTGACACCCACGCTTGTTATGTGGCCATTCATTGGTCATATTTCTGTATTACTCAAGTCATGTATTTTTTCCCATTCTGTATCCCTCCATCTTCATGCTAACTTACAATGTCCACGTTGATACCATCACTTTGGCCTCACAGAGCTTCAACCCTCTCAACTCAGGATACATTATTTTTGCCTCTCTTAACCTTCTCCTGTGACTGATCATTAGATCATATCATCTCTCAGACTATTCAGTTTCTGGAAAAAAAAAAAAATCCTTTCTCTATACTTATTCCTTAAATGTGGAGCTTTCTTAGAGGTATGTTCTCAGCCCTATTCTTTCTGTTCTTGATGCACTTCCTGGGTTCTGTTAATTCAAGACTACAGTTTGGGGTACTTAGCCACCCCATATTCTTACATAAATAAGTACACTCTTGCTACACATACCCACACAAAGATCCCCATACAACTTGTGGCTTACGTTGTTTAGGTTTATACATACTCGCTGTGATTTTCCTTACTTTAATCTTACTTGGGGTTTACTGAGTTCTGCGAGGCTACACATTTAAAATTTTCATAGTATTTGGGAAGTGTTTGGTCATATTTTAAATTTTGCTCTCTGCCAGATGTCTCTCTCTTATCTTTTGGGAATTTCAGTCACTGCTCTATTGGAATGTTGAAAATTATTCCATATATTACTTATGGTCTTGTTTTTCTTTTAAAAAAGATTTACTATTCATAGTGAATAACTTCTACTCATCTAACTTCCTGGTTAATGATTCTTCTCCATCTCAAATCTTCTATTGTGTTCTCTGTGTTGTTTTTTTTTTCATTTCAGATATTATACTTTGTAATCTCTAGAATTTTCGTATCTTTTTCATAGTTTCCACTTTCTCACTGATATTACCTATATATTCAAATTTAGCAATTTTTCATTATTATTTCAACATATCTTCCTTTGATTATTTGAGCCTGTATATTATACATGTTGTCTACTAAATCCAGAATCAGTGCCTACTCAGAGTTTCTATAGCCTTTTGTCGGGAGGTGGGGGGGCTGGTCTTTTTGTATGTTATAATTTTTGTTTGAATTTTAAGCATTGTAGACAGTACCAGGTAGCGACTCTGGATTCTGTTTTGCTCTTCAGAAGGTTGTTAGTTTTGTTTTGTTTGTTTTCTTTTAATAATCCAGGAACTTGCCTGACCTTGAACTGCAGAACAGTGTACAACCTCGAATATCTCATATCAGACTTTTTCTTTGAGTTTCCTCCTGATTGCTTTCCTGAGGTCTTTCATTCAGCTCTGTTGTTTAATAATTATGCAAATATTTATGCCGAGGTTATGTTGAGACACCCGAAGCCAGCAAGGATTCCACTGTTTGCCACCTCAGCGTTGCTGAGGCCGAGGAATGCACTCAAAGAAGCGGCACAATTACACGTCTTTCCAGAGTTTCTTTCTTCATGGTACTGCCACGTCCCCTGGAGAAGGAGATGGCAACCCCCTCCCGTTGCCTGGAGAACCCCCATGGACAGAGGAGCCTTATAGGCTACAGTCCATGGGGTCGCAAGACTCGGACATGACTTAGCAACTACAACACCACCGTCACCAACCTCACATCTCCTCCGCATGTGTACAGTTTAGAACTTGTTCAATCTGTTTATTGTCTCAGCCCTTTGGCACGTGTTTTCTCTGTGAGTGAGACTTTCTCACTTCAACAATATTGTTCTATAATGTTTAGTTGCTCTGTTGGTTACCCTCAAACTAAGTCTCAAAACCCTCCACACCTCCAGTTGGCAAAACAAAGTTTGAACTGCCCAGGTTTTGGAGAATGTGAATATCTTTGGTTCAAAAAAAGCAAAAGTTCATTTTACTTGATGCAGCAGGTGATTTTCATAAACAAACACTTCACACTTTGTTGCTGGCATTTGGCCACTTTTCTATACCCTGAATTGATCGTTTCAGTATTTTTGTCTATATTTATTTTTAGATCCTACAGATAAGAATTGCCTGACTTCTTCACACTGCCCTCAGAAAAAGTAGAGCCCAAAGTACCATTTTAAAATACAAATATTTAGTCTTCAATTTTGTTGAAAATTTGTTTTGAGGTGCAAAAGCAAATCACCTCACCTTCAAATTCCTTAAAGGCCAAAAATAATCCCCTTAATTGTTATGATCAGCAAAAAGAGTGATCTGGTTATATTACAGATAAGAAAATACAAACAAGATCTAACCACTAATTTTTGTAATTTTTTTTAAAATTTTATGCTTTACTCATCTATTTGATTAGTACTTTTACAGTGCTGAGTTTTCTCCAAAGAGCTACTTTTGGAATCCATGGCCATACATACTCAGGTGGCTCTGCAGAACGACCACCTCTAGGAGCCTTCCCTTCCTTCCTCTGAACATCAGTACAGCTCATACCTGCTTCAAATGTGTCTGCCTCTGCCTTGTTAAAATGAGCTCCTTAAGCAAAGAGCATAAAATCTATGTATTTCTGAATGGTGGCATAGTACACAAACAGAGAAGATACCAACTAGACCACTATATGGGGTCAGTTTTCACCTCATCAATGTGTAGGACTTTATTTTTCGTCATTTTACTCATGTTGCTCATGCTCTAAATTTACCAGCAGAGCAAGTTTCTACATAGTATATCCAAGTTTCTAAATAGAATATCCAAGTTTCTAAGTAGTATATCTTATTGGAGTCAGGATGATAACAGATATCAGAACATGCATTCCCATCTTTGGTTCAGAATATGTGGTCAAGTGAGTCATTGCTAAGTACTGAAAAGAAAGTTCCTAAACTATAAGTTATTTAAGGTTTTGTAAACTTAGAAACTCTCTAGTAGATAACAGTAAAACTCTGCTTCCTCTTTTACTGTTATGCTTTATGTCTCATTTTACTTATACCTAAAAGAAACATCTCTTACATAATTAAGTTGAGGCAATCTGTTGGGATATCTGAGTGAAACTCATCGCAAAATACTCATACATATTTGCGGAAGAAAAAACAGCATAATAGTTATCAGCATCACGTGTGATGTTTTTGACATAATTCAGTTGTTGTTGTTTCATTTCCCTAACCTGTCACTAACTTTACATTATGTATCTGTTTTGTATTATTTCTCTTAGTAAAGCAAAAAAGGAAGCTGTAGCAAGGAAGCAGTAAATTGCTTTTTAAAAATTTCCCTTCGGCAATTAACTTTTCCTTGTATTATGAAAAGCAAGTATTGATAAACAAAGAAACTCCTCTGTGTTTGCTCTTTCAATATTAAAGCAATCTAAGAAGTTTTAGTTGTACTCTTCAGGCTAAATTCTCTGTACACATGTCCCTAAGAATTAAAGATTTTAAAATTTAAAAAATAAAAAACTAAAAAAAAAAAAAAGATCAATTGCAGTGCCTTTTTCTTGAAAGGACTCCAAGTAAACAACAGTAAATCATGCAGCTTGTTTTCCAGTATTGCAAATCTGCATAGGAATAACAGTAAACAGTAGATTGAAAACAGTTCTCTGAAACTCGAGAGAATAAAATCAATTCAGAGGACATGCAATAACGAGCTATACTGCAAAGCTTGGCTTAAAGAAGATACCTTTGTTTGGGAACAATATTTGACAGTTTTTTAGATTTATTTTTTATTGAGCACATTTCACATCAAAATGTAGCAGAGACAAATCAATGCAAATACATATTGTCACAACCTAGTCAGATAAGAAATCCTCCTTTTAGATGTAAGCAGAATGACAACATTTACATTTGTAAATCCTTGCCTTTCAATAGCATGCTTGCATGCTAAGTCACTTCAGTCCTGTCTGACTCTTTGCCACCCCATGGACTGTAGCCCGCCAGGCTCCTCTGTCCATGAGATTCTCTAGGCAAGAATACTGGAGTGGGTTGCCATGCTCTCCTCCAGAGGATCTTCCTGACACAGGGATCAAGCCAGCATCTCTATGTCTCCTGCATTGGCAGGGGAATCTTTATCACTAGTACCACCTGGGAAGCCCCATTTTTTTAATGACATTAATTACTAGAAATTTACATGTATGAGATAGGGAACTTGTATTGTTATTTTCCACACATTAATTAAAGACATTTCATCAGCTTAGTGATGTTTGGCCACTGCCTTAGTGGCACATTACTCATATTTTTCTTTTAATTTTATTTCATCAAAAAAAATCACCAAAATTTAGAAACTGAATGATGATGATGAAATCAAATATGCACAGCAACATCTTTTCCAACAGAAATTCCTTCAAGTGGTGCCAATCTTTATAAAGCTGCAAAAAATTAAAATTTTAATGTTATAACAGATGACACTTCAGGCTGAGTGCCAAACCCTTTCCAATCAAGATCAAAACAATTCCAAAAGATAGTGAATCCATAAGGAATGCTTTCTGATAGTATTAACATCATTAAGTTTAAATCAGCTTCCAAAATGTAATTCTGAGTTTAGATCAAAGAATTCTTGAGAATGTAAATAAGAGACAAGTTGATCAAGTGTGTATGCAAGCTATCAATAGTTTAGTGATCTCGGTAGAAATTTTATTTGTTGTTAGGAACTCCCTGCAATCTTTAAAGGCTGAAATGAGAAAATGTGTATTTATTTTTATTAAATAATCTCACAACTCACAATGACTACATAATGCAGAATTATCGATTATGACATATACTTAGTTAGTGAATGAAAATTTCTGAAACTGTGAGATTTCACAATGTTACAATGTGAGTTAGGTTCCTATTTGTAGTCTACTACATACAACAGGTATTTAAAAATTTCACTGCTAAATAGAGGCTGGTGAGAAGTCAGAGAAGTTAAAAAATCCAACTGAGCAAAGCCAATGTACCCTGAATAATCCACCTTTGTTTTGTTTTTCTGTTACTATTTTCTCATACTTCTTGAAGGGATAGATAAAAAATTTTGCATTAGCCAAACATTCTTCTTTTACCTTCCACTTACTAAAACTTAATAGATAGATGGATAAATAGATAGATTCTAAAATAATATTTGACAAATGCAATATACCCAAGGATTCCAGAAAAAAATTGCTCTCTTGAAGTTTGTATCATAAACAAAATCACCACAAAGCATGATCAGCATTCCCCTCACCGCAGGAGAATCTTTATATGTGTTTGCACTGATTTAGTGTGTATTTGGTTTCAGTTTTGTTTATCTAATGGTCTTACATCTGTGACAACATTGCTGTCTCCAACTAATGTTTTACTTGGTAGCACGTCATTGCTGGAAATGGAGCAGTATGCTTTTTCAGTTCATGAATACAGTATTTACTGAAAAGGGGTATTTTCTGCTATGATAATTTTCCTGGCCAGACAGAGTCTAACAATAAACATTTGTTTTACTTCTGATCCCCACAACAAGAAGACGTCTGCCAAAACTGTGGTTGTGAAAAGCATTTCCTTAGAAAAGGATACGGGTATAACCATAAATTTGATTGTATACTCTAGTCTCTAAAATGACTCAGAATCACCAACTCTCAGCCAAACTTTCCCTTCCTTTTTTTTTCCCCCTTCCCTTCCATTTAATAAAACCATGAACTCTGAGCAGAGGAAGCAGTAGGGCACTTTATCAAACAAATCTCAGTTATAAAATTGTCACCCAATGTTAAAACATTTTGTTATAATGAAAGTGATAAGTAAAAATATTTCTGACTACATTGTTGTAAGGGAGAGACCTGTGTTATTCTCTAGGTCCATTTTTGCTTAAAAAATTGCATGAATGATACTGCCTCTAAAACTTTTGGACTTTCTGAGATACACATAAAAGAATAGAAAGTCATTTTCCCCTCCACCTGATACTTTTAATTAAATAAATAATTATAGTACTTCTGGCTAGGTCCTTCTAATTGGAGAGTTAGAGCCTTTGAGGCCAACTACTTCTAGTCTTAGTGGTCGGATAGTAGAAATCCAAAGTACATGGAAGATCAAATACTCATATTGGAGATGATATAATAATAGAATCAAATAATAGATGATAGAATACAAATTCCAGTGCTAGAAAGAACTTGTAGATCAAGATTTCATTGTTTTTTAAACCTCTCCTTGTACCTTTCTGCCCTATCTTTGCCGCTAAAAGGGTTGGATATCGTATTCATTGTTTCTTGTACCTTTTCTGTCTTTGAATATCTTGTGCTTAGTTGCTCAGTCGTGTCCGACTGTTTGCAATGCCATGGACTGTAGCCTGCCAGGCTCCTCTTTCTATGGGAATTCTCCAGGCAAAAATACTGAAATGGGCTGTCATGCTGCCGTCCAGGGGATCTTCTTGATCGAATCCAGGTCTCCCACATTGCAGGCAGACTCTTTACCATCTGAGCCACCAGGGAAGCCCAAGAATACTGGAGTGAGTAGCCTATCCCTTCTCCAGGGGATCTTCCTGACCCAGGAATCAAACCAGAGTCTCCTGCCCTACACGTGGATTTTTCATCAGCCGAGCTGCCAGGGAAGCCCTGAATTGAATATCTTGTCTTTTAATAATATTCTGTAAATTGAGTTGTAGCTGTTAATGATTAAACAAACATCTTCAGTTCAGTTCAGTTCAATCGCTCAGTCATGTCTGACTCTTTGCGATCCCATGAATCGCAGCACACCAGGCCTCCCTGTCCATCACCAACTCCCAGAGTTCACTCAGATTCACGTCCATCGAGTCAGTGATGCTATCCAGCCATCTCATCCTCTCTCGTCCCCTTCTCCTCTGGCCCCCAATCCCTCCCAACATCAGAGTCTTTTCCAATGAGTCAACTAGTCGGACCTTAGTTGGCAAAGTAATGTCTCTGCTTTTCAATATGCTATCTAGGTTGGTCATAACTTTTCTTCCAAGGAGTAAGCGTCTTTTAATTTCATGGCTGCAGTCACCATCTGCAGTGATTCTGGAGCCCCCCAAAATAAAGTCTGACACTGTTTCCACTGTTTCCCCATCTATTTCCCATGAAGTGATGGGACCAGATGCCATGATCTTCGTTTTCTGAATGTTGAGCTTTAAGCCAACTTTTTCACTCTCCTCTTTCACTTTCATCAAGAGGCTTTTTAGTTCCTCTTCACTTTCTGCCATAAGGGTGGTGTCATCTGCATATCTGAGGTTATTGATATTTCTCCCGGCAATCTTGATTCCAGCTTGTGTTTCTTCCAGCCCAGCGTTTCTCATGATGTACTCTGCATATAAGTTAAATAAGCAGAGTGACAATATACAGCCTTGATGCACTCCTTTACCTATTTGGAACCAGTCTGCTTTTCCATGTCCAGTTCTAACTGTTGCTTCCTGACCTGCATACAGATTTCTCAAGAGGCAGGTCAGATGGTCTGGTATTCCCATCTCTCTCAGAATTTTCCACAGTATTGTGATCCACACAGTCAAAGGCTTTGGCATAGTCAATAAAGCAGAAATAGATGTTTTTCTGGCACTCTTTTGCTTTTTCCATGATCCCAATTCTACTTGATGCGCTAATACAGTATGAGCACTGTCTTTTTTTCCCATTCAGTAGTCTTTTAAACATTTGAAGAAATCTGCTAGATTTCTGGTTAAGTCCTCTTATCTACATGCTTTAAGCCATCATTTCAAGTCTTGTCTCCATAACACATCTCATTCCTGGTTGTTCTCTTTGGAACTTGGTCCAATGTATCATTTCACATGGTCTCGGATTTGAACACAGTTCTCCAGATTTATCAAGGAATAAAATTAGAAACAATGCTTTCCTATAATTAGGATTCAAAATCACTCTTGTCTGTTGGTTTATAATGTTATTCAAGTCTTCTGTTTTTCTGTTGACTTTCTCTCTAGTTGTTCCATTCATTATTAAGAGGAGAGTATTGAAATCTCCAAATATTATTAGTTGAACTATTTCTTCCTTCAATTCTGACGTCACTTAAACCTATCACATCAGGAGTTAGAGTTTCATTATATGAATTTTGGGGAGACACAAACATTCAGTTTCTAACAAAAAATCTGAAAAGTCCTACTTGCGTCATACTTCCTGGTGAATGCTTTACTTCTAAGATTAGGAAAAAGAAAGATATTTACTGCCATTTCTGTTCAACATTGTACTATAGATTTTAGGCAGGAAAACTAGGCCAAAAAAATAAAAGAACAAAGCATCTAAATTGAATGGAAAAATGTAAATCTATGTCTATTTGCAGATGACACAATACTGTATATAAAAAATTATAAAGACAGCAATTCAGAATACTTAGAGATAATACAGCAGGGTGAAAGAATATCACCTGATATACAGAGTCCAATTACATTTCTGTATGCTATCAATGAACAATCCAGAAATGAAATTAGGAAAACAATTCCAGTTCTAATAACATTTAATATATATATAAGAATAAATCTAATGAAAGAAGTTCAAGACTTGTATACTTACAACTATAAAACATCATTGAAAAAAATTAAAGATGACCTAAATAAAAAGGAATATATCTATATTCAAGAATTGGAAGACTTGATATTGTTAGCATGGCAAATTTATCTACAGTATTCTAAGTGAATGAGGCCCCAAACAAAAGGCCACATATTATGAGTCTCCTTACATGAAATATCAAGAAGAGGCAAGCTCCAGAGACAGAAGTAAACAAGATTTAGAAGAGGGAAATTGAGAGGAGTTGCAGCTAATATTTGGTGTGCATTTTCATTTTGGGGTGATGAAAATGTTCTGGAATTAGATAACAGGGATGGTTGCATGAATACATGAAAAAGCACTGAATTATATACTTTAGAAAGTATAATTATATGGCATATGAATAGTGTCTCTAAGCTGTTCTTGTTGACAAATAATTTTTGGTGTGTATTTGAATATTTCTCTATGCCTTCACTAAAACATAAAACTGTCCACAGTTATGAAGGTCTTTATTTCAGATATACTTGCATGATACATACTCTCTACATAAATAAAGCCCTTTAAAAAAAAATTGATCCCTTGGCCTTTCTTCAAAGTAGCCCTTTAGGTTCCACATTAGGGAAATGTTTCTGATCTCTAGCATGCTCTGAAAATTGCTCTTTAAAAAAAAATTGTAATGCCAGGAATTACATAACTCTCTTATGGAGCACTTAATACATTTTATGTTCTTTTTCAAGTACAAAGATAAAGAGAAAGTTTTATTATGGCCGTTCGAAAGATTTAGTTAGTTCCCAGCAAGGGCCAAGCTGAGCAAGTGATCCTACATGTAGAGTGCAATTTTATCTTCACTGACACCATTTAAACACAGTATAAATTTCACTGTTCTAATATTTTATATGGAAAGTCATGTAGGATACACTTTCCCTCATGTCTTCCCACACTAATAGACTTAGTATAATGGAGTGAGGGATGTGAACCTTTGTTACTTATTTAATGCTTGTGGTGGTGAAAGTTGCTCAGTCATGTCTGGCTCTTTGAAACCCATGACTGTATAGTCCATGGAATTTTCCAGGCCAGAATACTGGAGTGGGTAGCTGTTTGCTCCTCCAGGGGATCTTCCCAACCCAGGGATCGAACCCAGGTCTCCGGCATTGCAGGTGGATTCATTACCAGCTGTGCCACCATGGAAGCCCATTTAATGCTTGTAATCAGAATAAAAGTATAACAAGGTAGGTGGAAACATGATTTATCTATCCAGTGCGTTTGTGTGAATATTTATTGCTTAGATGCTTAGTCGTGTCCAACTCTTCGTGACTCATGGACTGCAGCACGCCAGGCTTCCCTGTCCTTCATCATCTTCCATGGTTTGCTGAAAGTGATGTCCATTAAGTCAGTGATACCATCCAATGATCACATCCTCTGTCATCCCCTTCTCCTGGCTTCAATCATTCCCAGCATCAGAGTCTTTTCCAATGAGCAGATCTTCATATCAGGTGACTGAAGTATTGGAACTTCAACTTTAACATCAATCCTTCCAATGCATACTCAGGACTGATTTCCTTTAGGAGTGACTGGTTTGATCTCCTTGCTGTCCAAGGGGCTCTCAATAGTCTTCTCCAACACCATAGTTTGGAGGCATCAATTCTTCAGTGCTCAGCCTTTTTTATTGTCCAGCTCTCACACCCACACATGACTACTGGAAAAATCATAGCTTTGAATAGATGGACCTTTGTTGGCAAAATAATATCGCTTATTTTTAATATACTACCTAGGTTTGTCAATGCTTTTCTTCCAAGGAGCAAGAGTCTTTTAATGTCATAGCTGCAGTCACTGTCCACAGTGATTTTGGAGCCCAAGAAGATAAGGTCAATCACTGTTTCCACTGTTTCCCCATCTATTTGCCTTGAAGTGATAGGACCAGATGCCATGATCTTAGTTTTTGGAATGTTGAATTTTAAGTCAACTTTTCCACTCTCCTCTTTCACTTTCATCAAGAGGCTTTTTAGTTCCTCTTCACTTTCTGACATAAGGGTGATGTCATCTGCGTATCTGAGGTTATTGGTATTTCTCCCGGCAATCTTGATTCCAGCTTGTGCTTCATCCAGCCTGACATTTCTTTTGCTGTACTCTGCATATAAGTTAAATAAGCAGGGTGACAATATACAGCCTTGATGCACTCCTTTCCTGATTTGGAACCAGTCTGTTGTTCCATGTCCATTTCTAACTGTTGCTTCTTGACCTGTATAGAGATTTCTCAGGAGGCAGGTCAGGTGGTCTCATATTCCCATCTCTTTAAGAATTTTCTGCAGTTTGTTGTGAAATCACTTTCTTACTTTTACAAAATCTACTGAAGGTGATGTGCAGCAAAATCATGTCATCAAATAAAGATATGTTAAAAATATGAGGAAGTATTATCAAGGGAATGACTTAAATAGACCCAAAGCTGTTATACACTCTTATCACTTAATGACTAAATTACTGAAATGTCTCCAAATAAGATTCTCACCCTCTAACCTAGTCCACTTAGCACATTCTTTATGCACCCAATAAATTTAAATTCCCGAAATACTTTTTTATTAAGACCTATAAATTAAATAAATAATGATCATACTTAGGGCTTACATAACTTTTTTCATATAAATTATCTCATCTAACCTTTACAATAACCCTAAGAGGCAGGCAAAACAGCTGATAGATCTTTAAAAGTGAAGAATACCATGATACAGAAATAGAAAGTTACTGATCAAAAATATGTCAAGGACAAATAGGTTTAAGGTGAAAAGTGTGGAAAAAGGTATACCAGACAGTAATCAGAAGAAAGTAGATTTCAGAGCAATAAACATCATATATTGTATTTTATAGGGCTAAAGGGTCAATTCATGAAGAAGCCATCATGATAGTAAATGTGTCCACAGCTAACAAAGCTTCAAATATATAAAGTTTAAGCTATTAGAATTTAAAGAAAAATAGCCAATTGCAGTTAATTTGTAGATAATAGTCACAATTATGGTAAGGATCTTCAATACTTCTCTCTCAGTAATTAAGATAGCTAGTAGCAAACTGGAGAAGGCAATGGCACCCCACTCCAGTAGTCTTGCCTGGAAACTCCCATGGATGGAGGAGCCTGGTAGGCTGCAGTCCACGGGGCCGCAAAGAGTCGGACACAACTGAGCGACTTCACTTTCACTTTTCACTTTCATGCATTGGAGAAGGAAATGGCACCCCACTCCAGTGTTCTTGCCTGGAGAATCCCAGGGACAAGCGAGTCTGGTGGGCTGCCGTCTATGGGGTTGCACAGAGTCGGACACGACTGAAGCAACTTAGCAGCAACAGCAGCAGCAGTAGCAAATTAGTAAGGGTGTCGAAACCCCGGAAAACACTAACTGCATTTATAGATCATACAATAGCAGAATAATTCACATTCTTTTCAAGATCACAAGGATCATTTGCCAAGACAGAGCATATTCTGGGCCAGAAAATAAGTCATATTAAATTTCATAAATTGGAATCAAACTGTAGAATTAAAATATAGACAAGTAGTAGAAATATATGTGGAAAAAATCTGAAAATATTTTAAAAATAAAACTTATACTTGTAAATAGCCCATTTGGTGAAAAACACAACATTAGAAACAACTAAGTTGAATGAAAACTCACAGTACTTCAAAATGTATGAGATGCTGTTAAAGTAGTGCTTAGAGTAAAGTGTGTAGCATCAAATACTTGATTAGAGAAGGAGAAAAGTCGGGTGTCAGTTATCTGAACTTCCACATTAAACAGTTACTAAAAGGAAGTAAGTTGAAACCAAAATAAACAAGAAGGAAGGAAACAGTAAAGATGGAAGCATAAATTAATGAAATTGAAAGCAGAAAATCAACAGACAAAATCAATAAAACAAGACAGTTTTTTTAAAGATAAAGTTAATTAATAAGCTTATAGTCAGACCAAAAGAGAGAGAGAAAGAAGATACGGATTAACAATATCAAGAATAAAAAAAGAAAAGGGGAGGGGAAATGACAGATTCTGAGGTTTATAAAGTATGAGAAATATTAGGGAATGTTTTATGTCCTTATGTCCCTAGATAAACTGGACAAATTCCTTGAAAGCCATGAAGTACCAAAGCTCATGAGGAAAAAAATAATCCAAATAGTCTATGTGTATTAAAGAACTTAAGCTATAGTTTAAAACTTTCCAAAAATGAAAGCTCCACGTATAAATGATTTCATTGATGAATTCTTTAAAAATAATATAAATTCTGTAAAAGCTTTCTCTGGAAAGGGAAAAGGAAGGGATCTTTCCCAATTCACTTTATGACAGCATAATTACCCTATTACCAAAACTGCAGGAAGACATTTCAAGATAAGTCAGCTATAGGCCGTTACATGATCTCTCTTTTTTTTTTTTTATTTTTTTATTTTTTTTGTTTTGTTTTTTATTTTTTAAATTTTAAAATCTTTAATTCTTACATGCATTCCCAAACATGAACCCCCCTCCCACCTCCCTCCCCATAACATCTTTCTGGGTCATCCCCATGCACCAGCCCCAAGCATGCTGCATCCTGCGTCAGACATAGACTGGCGATTCAATTCACATGATAGTATACATGTTAGAATGTCATTCTCCCAAATCATCCCACCCTCTCCCTCTCCCTCTGAGTCCAAAAGTCCGTTGTACACATCTGTGTCTCTTTCCCTGTCTTGCATACAGGGTCGTCATTGCCATCTTCCTAAATTCCATATATATGTGTTAGTATACTGTATTGGTGTTTTTCTTTCTGGCTTACTTCACTCTGTATAATCGGCTCCAGTTTCATCCATCTCATCAGAACTGATTCAAATGAATTCTTTTTAACGGCTGAGTAATACTCCATTGTGTATATGTACCACAGCTTTCTTATCCATTCATCTGCTGATGGACATCTAGGTTGTTTCCATGTCCTGGCTATTATAAACAGTGCTGCGATGAACATTGGGGTACATGTGTCTCTTTCAATTCTGGTTTCCTCAGTGTGTATGCCCAGAAGTGGGATTGCTGGGTCATAAGGTAGTTCTATTTGCAATTTTTTAAGGAATCTCCACACTGCTCTCCATAGTGGCTGTACTAGTTTGCATTCCCACCAACAGTGTAGGAGGGTTCCCTTTCCTCCACACCCTCTCCAGCATTTATTGCTTGCAGATTTTTGGATCGCAGCCATTCTGACTGGTGTGAAGTGGTACCTCATTGTGGTTTTGATTTGCATTTCTCTAATAATGAGTGATATTGAGCATCTTTTCATGTGTTTGAAAACTTCCCTAAAATGGGGAAGGAAATAATCACCCAAGTCCAAGAAACACAGAGAGTCCCAAATAGGATAAACCCAAGGCGAAACACCCCAAGACACATATTAATCAAATTAACAAAGATCAAACACAAAGAACAAATATTAAAAGCAGCAAGGGAAAAACAACAAATAACACACAAGGGGATTCCCATAAGGATAACAGCTGATCTTTCAATAGAAACTCTTCAGGCCAGGAGGGAATGGCAAGACATACTTAAAGTGATGAAAGACAATAACCTACAGCCCAGATTACTGTACCCAGCAAGGATCTCATTCAAATACGAAGGAGAAATCAAAAGCTTTACAGACGAGCAAAAGCTGAGAGAATTCAGCACCACCAAACCAGCTCTCCAACAAATTCTAAAGGATATCCTTTAGACAGGAAACACGAAAAGGGTGTATAAACCCGAACCCAAAACAATAAAGTAAATGGCAACGGGATCATACTTATCAATAATTACCTTAAACGTAAATGGGTTGAACGCCCCAACCAAAAGACAAAGACTGGCTGAATGGATACAAAAACAAGACCCCTCTATATGCTGCTTACATGATCTCTCTTGAGCATAAACACAAAACTTATCAGGATAGTTTTATTAAATAGAACCCAGTGACACATAGTATGGATAATAGATCATAACAAAGCATGTTTCATTTTGGACGTGAAGGATTCACTTAACAGTTGAAAATCAAACTGTAACTTGCTGTATCAATGTACAAAAGAAATAAAACCATACAATCATATCATTAGATGCAGGAAAATCTTAACCTGCATTCCTTACAAAAACTCTCAACAAGCTAAGAATATAAAGGAATATCTTCAGTTTCATAAAGGGCATCTACAAACAGTGTATGGTTAACAGTAAAATATGTTAACCTATTAAAAGACAGTAATTTGATTTCTGATTTGGGGTATTATGAAGTTTTCTATAAATATTCACAGGTGGATTTTTGTAGGTACATAAGTGTTAACCTCTCCTGCGTAAACATCTAGGAGTGAGTTTTCTTACCCTTAGGATAAATGTATGTTTAACTTTGTTAGACAAACTTCCAAACCATTTTCCAGTTTGCATTCCCACCAGCAATTTCTGAGCATCTGAGCTCACATCCTTGCTGGTACTGTGGAGAACAATCCTACAGTACCCCGCTGTCTTTCACTGTCTCGTTGGATCATTGCTTCAAGGACTTTTTAATCCCTCCAGGAGAGATCTTTAAACATTGTGGATAAAGGATTCCCTGTGAGGCTTGAATTCCCCGAGGGGTGTGTGGCACTCTGCTTGCTGGGCTCTTCTTACATGATTGCTATCAGACTAGATCTCTCAATTTCAGGAGATGCTATGTTCCTATTCCTTCAGATAACCAACTCTCTGCTGTCGTCTGCTCTTTAATCTCTGATATCTTTTCCTGAATGGTGTTCAACAGAACTCCCTGGATGTGATTAAATGTAGTGAGGAGATTTAGAAACCACTGACACTGGCCAGTGATTGTAGTTCTAACAGGAGCGCAGCCTCCTCTTGTATTCTTAAATCGCTCAAAAAGGTTGGATAAAGCTCCTACCAGCTGTCACCTGGGAAAGGCACATGGTCATTCTAGAAGTAACAAACCCCTTCTTTTAGATGTATTTGACACTTTTTCTGCAGGTTACCAGGTGGTTATTGAGTACTAAGGAGAAAAAACTAAAACCAGCCCTTTGAACCTAGAGGATGGAGTAGCTTTCCTCAAAGGTTATTTTAGACTGCAGGCGGTAGATCACTGAGTTCCCTGTTGTTGCAGGTTCATAAGACACTGTAGCTTATTATGCATATCCAGAACATTTACAGATAAACAGTGGCATAGAGCACTACTCTTTGTGGAGAAATGTCACTGTCCAACTTTGAGAATACTTCAGAGAATTAAATAGAAGTACTATAAAAAGTATTGATTTTTTTTTGATGGGGAAACTATATGGCAGCTAAGAGTTCTATTACATCTTTTTATGAAGAATGATTTTCCTAGTGAATTGTTCATCATTACGGTTATAATGCTACTTCTGATATTTGTGTCATAGATATTTTCTAATATTGCTGGAGACTTTTGAATGCAAAACATCAAATCATACAGATATTTCAGAAAGGACACTCAGTAGCAAAAGCTCTAATCTTTTCAGGAGTTTTCAGTAGTGTCTGAAACTTTTAACTTAAAAGCTATTCATACATGTACAAAATAGATATATTCAGTAGCAGAAATCTTGATATGCACATATTTTAATTTTTTAACTTTTTATTTTGTATTGGGATATAGCTAATTAACAAGCAATGTTGTGAGTTTCAGGTGAACAGTGAAGGGGGTCAGCCATACATATACATGTTTCTATTCTCCCCTAAACTCCCCTCCCATCCAGGCTGCCACATAACATTGAGCAGTTTCCTGTGGTATACAGTAAGTCCTTGTGAGTTATCCATTTCGAATATAGCAATGTGTGCATGTTGATCCCAAACTCCCTAATTATCCCTTCCCCCCATCCTTCCTCCTACGACATGAATTCATTCTCTAAGTATGTCAGTCTCTCTGTTTCGTAAGTTTATTTTTAGATTCCGCATATAAGGGATGCCATGTGTTTTTTCCTTCTCTGTCTGACTTCACTCAGTATGACAAGCTCTAGGTCCATCCATGTTGCTGCTAATGGCATTATTTCATTCTCTTTTATTGGCTAATATTCCACTGTATATGTGCACCACATCTTCTTTGTCCATTTCTCTGTCAATGGACATTTAGGTTGCTTCCCCGTCTTGGCTATTGTAAACAGATACATGCCCAGGAGTGGGCTTGACACATAGTAGCTCCATTGTAAGTTTTAAGAATCTCCGTACTGTTCTACATAATGATTGTACCATGTACCTTCCTGTCGATAGTGAAGGAGGGTTCCCTTCTCTCTCCATCCTCTCCAGCATTTATTGTGTGTGACTTTTTTGATGATAGCCATTCTAGCTGGTGTGAGATGATATCTTATTGTAGTTTTGATTTGCATTTCTCAAATAATTAGTGATGTTGAACATCTTTTCATGGGCCTCTTGGCCTTCTGTATATCTTCTTTGGAGAAATGTCTGTTTAGATTTTTGCTCATTTTTTGAGTGGGCTGTTTGTTTTAATGGTGTTAAGCCTTACATGTGTGCTAAGTTGCTTCAGTCATGTCCCACTGTTTGTGACCCCATGGGCTGTAGCCCACCAGGCTCCTCTGTCCATGGGATTCTCCAGGCAAGAAAACTAGAGTGGTTTGCCATGCCCTTCTCCAGGGGATCTTCCCAACTCAGGGGCTGAACCTGTGTCCCTTATGTCTCCTGCACTGGCTGGAAGCCCTGGAGTAGTTTGCAAGTTTTGGAGACTAATCCTTTGTTGGTCACATCAACAAATATGCAAATATTTTCTCCCAATCTGTGAAATGTCTTTTTGTTTTGTTTATTTTGCTTCCTTTGCTGTGCAAGAGCTTTTGAGGGTAAGTAGGTCCCATTTATTTATTTTTGTTTTTACTTCCATTATTCTGGGAGACAGATAAAAAAAAATACTGCTGCAATTTATGTCAGAGAGTATTCTGCCTGTGTTTTCTTATGTTTTATAGTGTGGTCTTTAATTCATCCTGAGCTTATTTTTGTGTATGATGTGAAAGAATGATCTAATTCCATTTTTTTTCTTTTCATGTAGTTGTCCAGTTTTCCAACCACCATTTGTTGAAAAGACTGTCTTTGAAACATTGTGTAGTCTTGCCTCTTCTGCCATAGATTAATTGATCATCGGTGCATGGGTTGATATATTATTTTTAAATCAAAACAGTTATCTCGAAAATCTGGCTGTTGATTTTTTTCTTATTTTATGGAGTAACAAAGACTTATGAAATAGATGGAGGAAATGAAGGAATGTCAGTGGTAGTCGTTTTATTTTTTTCCTTTTAAATTCTTAATCGAAGGAACCGATAATCTGAAGATAATGTTGACATTTCTGGCACTGTGGCAGCTGACTGCTTTTCTGACAAAGGGCACCTCAGCCTGAGATTGGTGCCGCAAGTTAATTCTGTGTGTCCTCTCCTGACCAGGAGCAGAAGGGCAGCAGGACAAAGGCAGACATGAAGGGGAAGAAACCAGTGCCTTAGTTAGTTCCCCTCAGTCCGTGTGTTCTCTAGTTTTCTTCATGTCTAAGAACTTGTCTTCCTAGTTGAGCTGTAAGCTCCTTGAGAACAAGGGCTTCAGCTTCCCTGATTAGCCATAGGCGGTGACCATCAGACACTGGTTGTATTGAGTTGACTGCAGTAGGGTTTCTCCATCAATACCGTTGCAGGGGCATGAGAAGCTAAGGTCTTTCTCCAAGCATGCACCTTTATGTTTCCAGGCAAAGCTCCCTCCAGTTGTCTACAGTTACTGGCAACCATTTGTTCACCAAATCTGGGAGCCTTTTATCACTTCTCATTCTCCTTACTCTCTTTGCATTATCTAGCACTATTTGCCAGTTCCACTGTCTTATAACTCTGTCTTCTCTTGATCTCCATAACATCATACCCACTGAACATTATTCTAGCCAATGAGCTACTTCCTTTTGTCTCCTAAATATAGCTCTCCCCTAAGACTCCATCCTCTGGAACAGTATGAGATGGTAGAAAGAATGCACATTATTATGAGTCCCTAAAAAATACATGTTAGTCAGAAATTTTACCAAGACTTAGCACTATGTAACTTTTTACACACAGTATATGCTTATAAATACTTGTTGATAATGAGGATTTGGGGTAAGACTAGCTCGTTTAGAATAAAGCAACAAATAACATTACTTTCCAGGATCTCTGCCAGGAACAGAAATATAGCTAGGATTCTGTTTACCTGGATGGTACCAAAGTGGTATGGAAGCAACTTAAAATATTTGGATTACTAAAGAAAGAAAAGAATCAACACCTTTGGCAGTAGATGGAGAGATATTTAAGCATAGTAGCAGGAATAAGAGAATTGGAAATGTCCACTATAAACACATTAAAAATGCATTATAAGGTACAGTTACCATGATACTTATATTTTATACACATGCTAAAGAAATACACAATTGCAAAGTCATTAATCTGAATTTTGTCAATGAAGGAAATAGTGGGCCTAGTCACTACCATTAGACCAAGATAATAGTATTTCTCACTCATAATCTTTCAAGGGGACTAGAAATTTCAATTACATTTATAGCTGGAGCTGGAAACAGATAAACAACAAACTGCCAAGTATAGTAATTGGAATTTTGTTAATGATGCGATAATAGATGCCCAGAAAATTTGTTGATTGCCTGGCACACGACGGCTCACTGACCAAATAACAACTCAGGGCTTACTGCCAAATGAGTAGCTTAAGATTCTTCTATTCCTTCCTCTATCCCAACCTGTAGTCTTTTCATTCTCCATTTTTAATGAGATATTTAGTGTGGGCTTATGCATACAAATACAACTTTGTAAACTATTATACAAATAAACGACTCTGGGATTTTGTGTAGAACCAAACTAAGCTTATCAGATTCAATAAGAATACATGTTTGAACATGGTTTAAAATACAGTTACATGTTGTCTGTTCTATTTTTCATCTTAAATTTTATATTATTGTAAGTTCCTAATATAGAATTTTCTTCCTTTCATAATTATTTCTAATTATTGTTAACTATGTTCCATGTATAGTAAATGCTATTTAGTTCCATTTTTGTTTCTGGATTATAAATGATTATGATTGGAAGGAAAGTATTCTAAAATTTTTATATATCATTTTATTTTGGGCCTGCTTACAAAGGAAAGAATCCTTAAAATATTCCAGTTGAAAAAAAATAAGCCACTGTCAGCAGGCTGACTTGTTTTGGTTTGGACTTCTCTATATTTTAAGGTATATTTACCTTGGAAGGGGCCTAACCTCTCAGGATTCTTGCTGGCCTGTTTCTCTGCTGCTACCTCCAACTCCAGGTGTTTATGGAAAAGTTTAGCACTTTTAAAGTGTGGACTTGTCTGATAACGTCTTCCGTCAGTTATTTTAAGCCAAGCAGAAAAGGAGCTGCCACTGAACACCTGGCAGCTTTACTCTTCTTATTTACTACCAGGGCTGGAACACACATACTCAAAAATAATCACTCACCATGTGTCAGGCCTTCCCAAGGGTAGGCTGCTGGAGGTGGTCTGTGTGTCAAGAGTGTGGATTCAGAGTCAGATGCCAGAAATGCAGTCCTGACTCTGCTGTTTGCTTGCTGATCAGCTTTGGGAAATGTTTCCAATCTCTCTAAAACCTGTAAAGTGGAGACGAAAACAGTTTGGATCACTTGAGGTTATCTTCAAATTAAATAAGGCCATCAATGTGACATCAGTATTAGCACAGTGACTGGTGCATAGTATATGCTCATATGTGTTAGCTATTATTACTTTAGCCCCACTTTAAAAAAGATAAGCATTGTTCAATAGGTATAATCCACATACTGGGGCTTCCCAAGTGTCGCTAGTGGTAAAGAACGTGCCTTCCAATTCAAGAGACTTAAGAGACCTGTTTAGATCCTTGAGTCAGGAAGAACCCCTAGAGGAGGGCATGGCAACCTACTTCAGTATTCTTGCCTGGAGCATCCCATAGACAGAGGATTCTGGCAGGCTACAGTCCATAGGGTAGCATAGAGTCGGACACAATTGAAGCGACTTAGCACACAACACACAATTCACATACTATAAAACTTACCCTTTAAAAGTGTACAGCTTAGTTGGTCTTGTATATTAATAATGTTGTTCAGCCATCACCACTAAATCCAAGATATTTTCATCATCCCAGAGAGAAACTCTTTATTTAGTGGTCATTTTCGATAATCTCCCCCATCCAGGTTCCTCATAACACTAATCTTTCTATCTCTGGGAATTTGCCTATTCTGGACATTTAATGTAAATAAAAGTCATACAATTTGTGGCCTTTGTTTGACTTCTTTCACTTAGGATATTACTTGCAAGTTTCATCCACGTTGTAGCATCAGTTAATGGTGTATTTCTTTCTTGGACAAATGCTATTTCACTGTATAGATATCCTGGAGATGGAGCATCCCCCATATTGGAAGCTAAAGGCTAAGCCGCTGTTTGGTCCCATATTCTTCTTCCGTACTAGGAAAAACTTTTCTTCCCTTGTGGGTACACAGTGAACTTTCTTATGTTGTTAACTCTGTTCATATGGCACCTGATCAGTACCAATGTATCTGCTTCCCACCCTCCACACGTACCTGGGAAGGGAATGGGTCTTGTTTAGTCCAGGAGAGGGGTGTGTTTAGTCCAATTTCCATGATGGCTCATCAAGAGGGACTGTGGCTGTGGGAGATAGGAACATACTACAGGTGCTGATCTTTTTTTTTTTTAGTTGAACTATAATTAATTTACAATGTTGTGTTAATTTCTGTAGAGCAAAGTCCTTCAGTTATGTATGTATACACATTTTTTATTCTTTTCCATTGTGGTTTATCATATGATCTTGAAGGTAGTGTCCCCGTGCTATGGGATAGGACCTTGTTGTTGACCGATTCTATACATAGTAGCTTACACCTGCCAGCTCCAACCTCCCACTGCATCTCTTCCCCAAACCATGTCTGTGATTCTGTTTCTGTTTTACAGATAGGTTTATTTGTGCCACATTTTAGATTTCACATGCAAGTGATATTATATGGTCTTTGTCTTTATCTTGCTGACTTACTTCACTTAGTATGACAATCTCTAGTTGCATCCATGTAGCTGCAAATGGCATAATTTCATTTCATGGCTGAGTAATATTCCATTGTGTATATGTACTATATCTTCTTTATCCATTATCTGTTGATGGATATTTAGGTTGCTTCCATGTCTCGGCTATTGGAAATAGTGCTGCTATAAACATAGGGATGCGAATATCTTTTGGAATTATGGTTTTCTCCAGATATATGCCCAGGAATGGTAATTTTATTTTTTTTTAGTTCTCTGTGGAATCTCTGCACTGTCTTCCATAGTGGTTGCACCAACTTACATTCCTACCAACAGTGTAGGAGAGTTCCCTTTTCTCCACACCCTCTCTGGCATCAGTTATTTGTAGAGTTTTCAATAATGGCCATTCTGGTCAATGTGAAGTGGTACTGCATTTTCGTTTTGATTTATATTTGTCTAATAATTAGTGATGGGGCTTTCCAGGTGGCACTAGTGGTAAAGAATCCACCTGACAATGCAGGAAACATAAGAGATGCCAGTTTGATCCCTGAGTCAGAAAGATCCCCTGGAGGAGGGTATAGCAACCCAATCCAGTATTCTTGCTTGGAGAATCCCATGGATAGAGGATCCTGCTATAGTCCATGAGGTCAGAAAGAGTTGAACACAACTGAGCGACTAACCCAATTATTAGTGATGTTGAGTGTCTTTTTATGTGCCTGTTGGAAAAGACCCTGATACTGGGAAAGATTGAGGGCAGGAGGAGAAGGGGGTAACAGAGGATAAGAAGGTTGGATGGCATCACCAACTCAATAGACATGAGTTTGAGCAATCTCTGGGAGATAGTGAAGGACAGGGAAGCCTGGGGTTCTGTAGTCCATGGGGTCACAAAGAACTGGACACAACTTAGTGACTGAACAACAACGGTTGGCCATATAGATGCTGATCTTGTTGTATTTTCTGTCAGCGAAGCATGGTTCTGACCAATGCCTTGCGTGTCGAGTCCACCCTGGTCTGTCTGAACCTGTAGAACAGTCAGGGGGCCAGTGTGCAGGCTCCCACTTCTGGTGATTGGCAGTGTTACGAGCTTTGCTGTCTCTCATATAGTAAGGGTCTTCGCTTGGGATTGGCAGCTGGATCTTTCTGCCTCACAGATTGCATATGCAGATAGGAAAGAAAATAGGTACTGTATTCTTTATATTTAATACTTTCATCATATAGCATAATAGTTATTGTCTAGAAAATGTTTTAAATGTGTTGTTATCCAGCTAGAAGTAGTAGCTGAGAATTTCATTAAAAAGTCAGACTGCAATATTGGTCTTTGGTGATGAGGTGATTAGTGATAGTGTCTAAAGTCATTCCTATCATGCCTCTGTGCATGCTCAGTCGTGTCTGACTGTTTGCAACCCCATGGACTGTAGCTCACCAGACTCCTCTGTCCATGAAATTGTCCAGGCAAGAATACTTCAGTGGGTTGCTATTTCCTACTCCACATTCCTGTCATAGGTTGTCAGTAAAGATTTCTCCTAGTCTTTAGGGCCCTGAAATCACAAGTGTTTATCTCATGTTCACTGGCCTATAAAACAAGCAGTGCAGTTACCTGTCTGGGGTTAGTGATCCAAAATATAAGTAACATCAAAGCCGAAACCATAGCTAAGATCAGTGGTCTTGTCAGAAAGGACTTGAGTTTGTCATGCACTGCAAAGTGTCCACCTTGCCCCGGTCCAGCAGAGCTGAGACATTGATATAGAAATACAGCCTGGGTGATGGTTTTGAGGGCTGGAGTTGCCCTTATCCCAACTTTCATTCTTTAAAGTGAAAGTGAAGTCGCTCAGTCATGTCCGACTCTTTGCAATCCCATGGATTGGAGTCTACCAGGCTTCTCTGTCCATGGGATTTTCCAGGCAAGAGTACTGGAGTGGGTTGCCATTTCTTTCTCCAGGGGATCTTCCCAACCCAGGGAAGATTGCATTGCATTCAGATGCTTTACCCTCTGAGCCACCAGGGAAGCCCCTTTCATTCTTTAAGGGTACCCACAAAATGTCTTTCAATTCAACTTTTTTAAAAGGGATCTTGGTGGTTTATTTTTGGTCTTGTTTTTATCTCAGAAGAGCCCTTAACAAATGGAATTATATTCAGTGCATGTTAGAGATTTGTCCAATTACATCAAATATAATCTGATTTTAGCCCCTGTGTGAGCTAAGGCCTATAGGAGGAAGATACTGCAAGACCCAGTTTTTCACAGTGGTCTTCAGCTTTGTGCTGTGTCAGGCAGACTGGAGGGCTTGAGAGTGCTTCATCATCCCTCCTAATGTCAGCAGTGACACTCCCCCTGATGTCACCGTTGCATCAAGATTATGTTCTATCACTGAGTTCTAAGCTCAGGAATTCAAGTTTGAGATCCAAACCAATAACACAAACAGCATTTCAAGCAAGGTGGACCATTTGGCATTCTAAGAGTGGTTATTTAATAGGGAGGGGAGCCTCCCACATGGCTCAGCAGGTAGAGAATCCACCTGCCAATGCAGGAGAGACAGGAGACGCAGGTTCAATCCCTCGGTTGGGAGGATCCTCTGGACAAGGAAATGGCACCCCACTCCAGTATTCTTGCCTGGGAAATCCCATGGACAGAGGAGCCTGGTAGGCTACAGTCCATGGGGTCACAAAGAGCTGAACTTGACTTAGCGACTAAGCGTGCATTCAATAAGGAACGTAAAAGATATTTCCACAATTACGTACACTACTCTGTAATGGTCTTGTTTGTAACTTCATTCTTCCATTGTGTGTATATAATTTTAACCTTGTGATATTATAGATTTTATATCTCTGAATAGATTCAAACAGAAGTGAGTTTTTAATACATATATTGAAGAAAACTCTTGTAGCCTAATCCTACATTCCTTTAAAGCTAAATGTAGTAGTTAGGAGGAGGAGAATTAATTCCCAAGATGAAAGATAAGACATGGATTTACATCTCAGATATTTAACTACTTTCATAAAAGATCTTAAAACTTTGCTTAAATCATTCTTTGAGACTTTATTTCACTGTTAAGATCTAATGTCTGAAAACACCCTTATAAAAAACAATTTGATTAGATTCTAGGGTAGGAATATAACTATAAAAGATTAAGTGATCATACTTAATCAAAAAATTTAAATAAATTATGCCTTTGGAATGATATTTCTTGTTTTTAAAGGAATATTCTTCTTATTTTTCTTTCAACAGTTTTGAGAACTTTTCCTTATCAATTTAAACTGGAATGCAGATGTAGAAAGTGGGGAAAAGAAATAAAGTCTCTTGAGCATCTTTCACGTGCTGGGCACTAAGGTTTATATTTTACATAAATAACTTTATTTAATCTTAAAATGAAATTGGGTACAATTATGTCCATTTTATAGATGACACAGAAGGTGAAGTAACCAGTTCAAGATTATATCTTCAATTTCTGGTGAACTGGATATTTAAACCCTATCTGTTTTGTTCTGAATGCTAGGTCTATGGAGATTTCCATTTCCCTCTTAATAGTGCATTCTAACTAATAGAATAGAGATTTTAATTTATGCTATTTAGAATACTTAGTAGAACCAAAAAACATAGCATATTAAGAGAACATGTTCCTTCACAGAATGTTTATTAATTCAGTGTTGGTATAACATTATGCTCTCAATAAATCCTCAAGTTAAGAAAGCTTAGAAAAACAATTCTGTAATGATGCCAGGAAATATACATGTGTGTGTGTGTGTGTGTGTGTGTGTGTGTGTGTGTGTGTGTGTATATATATATATATATATATATATATATATGTATATCTGTGGCATGTTATTGCCTCTGAGCTCAATGACTTGAAAACAACTTTAGGGCTACTTCCAAAAATAGTAAACAGCAATCATTTACCATGGAAATAAAATAAGAACTGCCGCAGTGGCTTTGTATTTGTATGAAACCATTTGGAAGCTGGAGAATCATTTTCCACACATGAAACATTTTGCTCATTAATGGAACACATTTGATTCATTGTGCATCTTAGGCCTTTTGGCGTGTTGTGTTAGCAAATAAACTTAGGCTCAATTTGATGGAAGGAAATTTAATGGGTAGAGATGCTACTTATGATCAAGTGTGACTGGTGCCAGAAGGAACAATAATTTGTCAACCTCCGTAAGAATTAAGAACTCGAGGCTATTAATTCTGAAACGTGACAGGATTTGTATTACATGTTGCTTAGAAATATGGTTGATCAAATTGATGGGAAAATACAACTTAAACATCAATTGCTCCTTTGTAGCTTTCATTTTTGATGCTTTATAAGACTGTTTCTTCTTGGGAATTTCCAACCCTGCTTTTGAAAGTTATCGCATGTATTTTCCTATCTATACAGTGCTGCATATTTATTAATTCAACAAATGTGTATTGACTTCCTGCTATGATGAATCTGGTTTTATGCTGATGATAGAAGCATCATATATGCCACCGTTGCTCTGAAAGTTCGACGTTCTCATTATTAGAGTTTACAATTCAGGGTAGATATTTGAGTTGCCACAGATGTGTTTTCATTTCTAAAAATGGCAGTCACTGCATTACTGTGCCATAATTGAACATATGCTCAAGGTGGTTTTGTTGCCAGATGATCAGAAATTGAAATGCCCACAATGAATTGTTCTGCATGTTAATATTTCATAACTTCTCCAGTACTATCACATTTCTATTATTATGAAATGATATATTTGATAATCAGTGGTCTGATTTCTAAATTTGTGGGCTTTCTTCTGCCTTTTCTAATATGTGAAAGTCAATTTAAATATAAAATCTATAAAAACGCGTTGGTAAAGGAAAAAAAAAAAGTCGACCCACTTTCACTTTCCCAGCTACAAGTTTGTAGCCAGTTTCAGGCCTGCTGTGCTAAGTTGCTCAGTCGTGTTCAACTCTTTGTGACCCCATGGACTATAGCCTGCCAGGTTCCTCTGTCCATGGGATTCTCCAGGCAAGATACCAGAATGGGTTGCCATGCCCTCTTCCAGGGAAATCTTCCCAACCCAGGGATTGAACCCTAGGTCTCCTGCATTGCAGGCTGATCTTTATCATCTGAGCCACTAGGGAAGCCCAATTTCATGTCTAGATTGCTCATAAGTGGGGGTTCTATTTCATTTTTATATACTCTTCTTCTGAAATCTGCTTTATTTATACTTGCCCTTCTAAATCTGGCATTCTGTTCTATTCAAATATAGTTTGAGATTGCTCACATACAGTCTGGACATGATGCTTAAATTTGACTTTTATTATATAGTACTAGAAACCAGAAAATGAGTATGGTTCATTACTTTAGAAAAAAAGAGATTTAACACTAGTTCAGCAATGCTTGATGATATTGCTATTTCAAGTTATTTTGGTTCATTGATTAAATGTAAGGCAATGTGTAAACTTTTAACTATATTTATATGAGATGAATAGGTACTAATCTGTGATTTCAGATATTTCTGGGTGTAAGTTTATCCTCTGTATTTTAAATTTGAATAGTAAAGACTGCGCACTGATATGAACTATCAGGATACAAAACATAATTCTTACCTATGATATATTGAATTACTCTTCAAGTCTTGAAGATATCTTTTTATAATTTTAGGCATCGACTTTACAGTGCTTATTCTCCCTAAGAATACATAAAGCATCCTCTTATTTTCTGTATCCAAGTGCAACTATGATTATGGTTTATAGGTAGTCCAAAGATGCTTAAGAGAAGGTTATAACAAGTCTAGCCATTGATCGTACCAGTGAATTTTGTAGGTTTATAGGTATAGCCCAACTCTTCTCCTGTGAGTAGAATATAATACAATGAGCATAGCCAAACCTGGTTCAAACCCTTGTTTTCCACATGCCAGCTGTCTGATCTTGATCAAGCTACCAAGTCTGCATTATTATCTCTTTCTTAATTCATTAAATGGGACCATTAGTATCTATAAAATCTCTGCACCTAATAAGTGACCAAAATGTCTCGATTCTGCTGGTGTCTCTATTCAATACCTTATCAGTTCAGTCACTCAGTTGTGTCCGACTCTTTGCAACCCTATGAATCGCAGCACACCAGGCCTCCCTGTCCATCACCAACTCCTGGAGTTCACTCAGACTTACGTCTATCAAGTCAGTGATGCCATCCAGCCATCTCATCCTCTGTCATCTCCTTTTCCTCCTGCCCCCAATCCCTTCCACCATCAGGGTCTTTTCCAGTGAGTCAACTCTTCGCATGAGGTGGCCAAAGTACTGGAGTTTCAGCTTTAGCATCATTCCTTCCAAAGAAATCCCAGGACTGATCTCCTTCAGAATGGACTGGTTGGATCTCCTTGCAGTCCAAGGGACTCTCAAGAGTCTTCTCCAACACCACAGTTCAATCGCATCAATTCTTCTGCGCTCAGCCTTCTTCACAGTCCAACTCTCACACCCATACATGACCACTGGGAAAACCATAGCCTTGACTAGACGGACCTTAGTCGGCAAAGTAATGTCTCTGCTTTTGAATATACTATCTAGGTTGGTCATAACTTTTCTTCCAAGGAGTAAGCGTCTTTTAATTTCATGGCTGCAATCACCATCTGCAGTGATTTTGGAGCCCAGAAAAATAAAGTCTGACACTGTTTCCACTGTTTCCCCATCTATTTTCCACGAAGTGATGGGACCAGATGCCATGATCTTCGTTTTCTGAATGTTGAGCTTTAAGCCAACTTTTTCACTCTCCTTTTTCACTTTCATCAAGAGGCGTTTTAGTTCCTCTTAACTTTCTGCTGCTAAGTCGCTTCAGTCGTATCCGACTCTATGCGACCCCATAGACGGCAGCCCACCAGGCTCCTCCATCCCTGGGATTCTCTAGGTAAGAACACTGGAGTGGGTTGCCATTTCCTTCTCCAGCCTTATCTATAGATTGGTGCAAATTTTCCCTGCCTGTTTTGAGTGATTTTATATAATGCGGAAGCAGACTTTGACTCAAGAAGGACATTTAGAATAGGGAGTAAAGAATAATTCCTTTTCCCTTTGTGTCAAGACATTCCTATTTCTTGTGTCCTACTGTAGGAGAAAAGAAAGAACTAAGGCCAATGTCTAGAAATATGTGGTGGAATACTTGAGAATCTTGGGCTTCCAAGATGAAACCTGGATTGAAGACATTAGTGCCTTAAAGAAGTTAAGAAACTCATGGATATGAGTATAATCTCATGGTTGTCCACTACCCTCAAATCTCCCAGGGGTTCATTGAAGGTGGACAGCATCTGTGAACTCCGCAGTTTGTTTTTGTTCAGTCACTCAGTCATGTCCAACTCTTTGTGATCCTATGGACTGCAGCACACCAAGCTTCCCTGTCCTTCACCATCTCCCAGAGTTTGCTCAAACTCATGTCCGTTGAGTCGATGCCATCCAACCATCTCATCCTCTCCCAGCTTCCTCTTTTACCTTCAACCTTTCCCAGCATCACGGTCTTTTCCAGTGAGTCTGCTCTTTGCAGCATGTGGCCAAAGTATTAGAGCTTCAGCTTTAGCATTCATCCTTCCAATGAATATTCAGTATTGATTTCCTTTAAGATTGACTGGTTTGATCTTCTTGCAATCCAAGGGACTCTCAAGAGTCTTCTCTAGCACTACAGTTCAAAGGCATCAATTCTTTGGCACTCAGCCTTCTTTATAGTCTATCTCTCACATCCATACCTGACTACTGGAAAAACCATATCTTTGATGATATGGACCTTTGTGGGCAAAGAGATGTCTCTGCTTTTTAATATGCTGTCTAGGCTTGTCATTACTTTCCTTCCAAAGAACAAATGTCTTTTAATTTTATGGCTGTAGTAACCATCCACAGTGATTTTAGAGCCCAAGAAAATCAAATTTGTCACTGCTTCATTATTACGCCATCTGATTGTTGTGAACTCCTCAGTACGCACATGAAATGAGATGCCACTACTGGTCTTGCTCATATAACCTTGATTCTTCTTTTAAAAATACAGTTAGTAAAATCCACATTTATACCCTGTGTTTACAGAGCCACTTATTACTTTTGTATAGCATGCTCATAAGTAGAATGTTTTGGTAGAAATTTAAGTCACTCATAGTGTTTATTGAGGCTACCTTAATGTTTACTGCACTGAGGCATAGCTTACAATTTGAGAGTTATGAATTCTTACGTCTTTGAGTTCTGTTGAATGAGGCTGAGAAAGGAAAGGATATGGTGTGTATCATGGACAAGGTATGTATCCTGAAGATTAATTCTGGTCAATGTAAAATAAAGTCTTGGGGATCTTTATGGAGATGAGTGCAAAGACATCCCACCTTGTTATCAAAAGAATTCTTAAAGAAATAGTTTCTGTTGTTTGAGAGGTAATGACTACCTCAGCAGTTTGATCCACTCAATTTTTATAAAAATTGTTCTTTGGCTTTTGGCCAAACTTCTTCCCATACCAAAAAAGTCCTAGAGCTGGAAAGTGGTATTAAATACCCAGGTGAAGACCAAAGAATGTTGGCATTAACAAAGTGTAAATTGGTGTGGATAAATTCCTGGCATTTACGCTCAGTTCTAAATGTAATTGGATCGCTCTTATCTGGAAATGTGATTTGAGAGCATAAGAAAGAGGAATCTGGTCAGGGCCACAATTTGGCATGGGTATATCAGAAATACCATAAGCACGGTCTTTTTTTACAATATGATATTTTATTGTTTGGACATCTGGCTGATTTGCTGAAAACATGCATTTGTGGGAAATATATGGGAACATTTCTTCTTGATAAATAAGGAAATACTTGAGTAGAGATTTTTTGATTCTTACTTACTTGTATGTGCTATTTTTGTTCAATGACAGTATTTTGCTTTTTCTTTGCTTAGGTTGGGAGAAAAGACTCAAGTTTTATGCAGTCACACTTGCTTTTACATTTTAGCAAGTTGCTCTTAGGAAGCAAACTAGGAAGCCACATATATTATTTCTACATGTTTCCAACTGTGTGGAAAATTAGTATTTTGAAACTTCAGTATATTATATATACATACACATACATCATTCATCTCACAGGTAACAGTGATGTCTCCTTGGCCCAGTGATTTGATCTGGCAGTAAAAGCAGTAGAAAAAACACTTAACCTTTGAAAGATTGTTCTGTTACAAGTTCCTGTTTCTCTTTGCTAAGGTACTGTTTTAACAAAATAGTTCTAATTTAAATTCTGGGACACTCTCATTTTTCTAAAGTATTGAACAGCTTCTTTAATCCGTGCTGTGTATATAGGTGGCAGTGATCTTTCACTGTTGCAGTGATGTGGATTTAAATGTACTGGATTACAAATGGAAGGTGAATTTATGAGATACAAACAAATCCCACGAGTCTATTTTTGGGTAGATTTATTTAGTTTTATGTAAGTATGAGCTTATGCTGATCAAAATGTTGTTATGAATAAGGGTAAACTTCAGTGACCAGCTTTAAGTGTGATGTAGGTCTGTCCTTTCTGACCTTGAGCGGTTGTAGACTTCTGATGGGAGATTGGAGTAGGGGGTCATCATCTCTTCTCAATACACCAAAAACAAAATCACGACCCATTGAGCAACATGTTTCCCATACCCCTGCTCCAGGAGGTTGTAAACGGCTAAGCATCAGTGTAAAAACTTTTTTGTTGATACGGAGAATATACTAGAAGACATGATATTTTTCTCTTATAAAATTCTCAGTTTCGTGAGTGCCATAATGATTCTACAGATGCTTCAAGTAGGACTTCTTACACCACAGGTATTTTGGTTTTCTTGTTTGTTTGTATTTTTTGGCTCTGCCATGTGGCATCTTAGTTCCCCTGCCAGAAAAGGATGCTGCACTCCCTGCAGTGGACAGGAGGAGTCCTAACCACTTGGCCACTCGGGAACTCTGACAATATGGTGTTGATGCTCCATATATTTCTGTTTTCAAGAAAACCTGGTTTAATCTTCAGCATAATAGAAGCCATTGATCAGAGAAGTTTGTTTAGCATTTATTAATAATTTTCTAAGTAACGTTCCTTGTTTTTAGGGGGCCAAAAATATGCAAGACTCGTGGAGTAACATTTTCTTAAACTAATTAACCAGCTGGAGCTTATAACTATGTGTTAGGTCAGCTAGTAGTAATAGTAACTGACTGCATTTGGTGTGTTCTTACAAAGTATCAGCCACAGTTCTAAGGTCTTCAGATTATTTGACTCATTTAAATCCTTATGTGTTTAGTCACTTCATAGTATCCAACTCTTTGTGACCTCATGAAGTGTATCGCCTGCCAGGCTCCTCTGTCCATGGGATTCTCCAGGCAAGAATACTGGAGTGGGTAGTCATTTCCTCCTCCAGGGGATCTTCCTGACCCAGAGATTGAACCTGGGTCTCCTGCATTGCAGCTGACTTCTTTACCATCTGAACCACCAGGAAAGCCTGTATATCTATGTAATACCTCTATTTCCCACTGATTCTATGCTGAATACATTAAAAAAATTTTTTTATAGTTTTAAAGTCCAGATATGTCTTAAGATGGATGATTTCTTACAATTGCTATCCATGGGGCAGAAGTTAAGATGATATTTGTTATTACCTGTACATGTCAAAACATCAAAACCACCAGTCTTAAAATATTCAGAAGAGATGTCAGGAGCTAGGAAGGATGTCCCAAGGGGGGTAAATAAAATACTGTAACTCCTAAGAACCACTTTGTTAGTGGATAATAGAGGTAGTGGTGAGCCACCCGGGTTGAGCAGTGTTCCTGAAGCCAGAGTCAGCACTAGGCTGGTTCTGGAAGTGTAAAGCCAGATGGGGAGCCCAGCGCCAGTGGTGTTTAGTAGGATTTCCGTGAAGAAGTGCTATACCATTACCACTTCTGATAGCACAGTGGACAATATACTATAAGGAGAAACTCAGACACTGACAAAATCCGATTCAAGAACTAGTTTGGAAGAGTTTGAATCTGAATATGACAAAGTTTTAGGAATTTCTAATTCCAATTTATGATGCCTATATTTTCCTCTATGTATTTGCATGATATTGGCATATGATTAAAATACACAGTTCTAAAAGAGTACTTTTAATTTGCATACGAAATAAAATTCATAGCATTAAGAGCTTTCTGTCATATTTTAATTGGCTCTGGCTTTTCTTCCCAGTGGCATTTAAAATTCTGTCTAATATTTAGGAGTTTTTTAGACTGTATATTGACAGCATCATTCTCTCTATTTTATATAGATGAGGAAGTTGTGACAGGAGTGACTGAACTCGAATTTAGATTAAGCCTGTTTCACCATATATGATACCTTTGTACAGTACTGTTTCTGATGATGTCATCACAGAAAAGTTATAATGTTTTTTATTAAACCATTTACAGTGAAGTTAAAATACATTTTCAAACTTCTCTTTTATGAGTTCCTGTCTCAGACCATGATTCTAGGCACTCTGTCCCTCTAAAGAGAAGCTAATAAATGAAGTTTAATTCTTTTCTCTGCACCTTTGTAGCGCCTTCCTTTTCAAGTGCACTGAAGCACATTTAGTCAGAGAATTCAACTCAGGGCAGAAAGTGGAGGGAGCCCATTTTTGCTGCCAGACCAAGTTGCACTCTAATCCAGAAACTAAGGCAGGCAGTGTATTTTAATTCCCCTCTGGCTTCTGTGCAGAAACTCCACGTATGGTTGCACAGGTTGTATCTGTTCTTAATTGGTTCTGCTCTTCTATCTATTTTTAATCAGTTGGAAATCTTCAGGGGAGTGTGGCTGAAGGATTAATTCCTTCCAATCTCCTAACATATTTGCCTTTCTAAATCTATGCCAGAAAAACAAAGATATTTCATTTTATATTCATTTAAAAAACTGTACAAAGAGAAAGTAAAACATCTTTCAGTTTTTTATCATTCTGATGAAATATGACTTACAGAAAATAGGTTAAAATTAAAATTCTTCCTTGGGATCTTTTTATCATGTATATGTCAAATATTAGAAGTCAGTTTGCTATTTGCAATTTTTTAAGGAATCTCCACACTGTTCTCTATAGTGGCTGTACTAGTTTGCATTCCCACCAACAGTGTAGGAGGGTTCCCTTTTCTCCACACCCTCTCCAGCATTTATTGCTTGCAGATTTTTGGATCGCAGCCATTCTGACTGGTGTGAAGTGGTACCTCATTGTGGTTTTGATTTGCATTTCTCTAATAATGAGTGATGTTGAGCATCTTTTCATGTGTTTGTTAGCCATCCATATGTCTTCTTTGGAGAAATGTCTATTTAGTTCTTTGGCCCATTTTTTGATTGGGTCGTTTATTTTTCTGGAATTGAGCTGCATAAGTTGCTTGTATATTTTTGAGATTAGTTGTTTGTCAGTTGTTTCATTTGCTATTATTTTCTCCCATTCAGAAGGCTGTCTTTTCACCTGGCTTATATTTTCCTTTGTTGTGCAGAAGCTTTTAATTTTAATTAGATCCCATTTGTTTATTTTTGCTTTTATTTCCAGAATTCTGGGAGGTGGATCATAGAGGATCCTGCTGTGATTTATGTCTGAGAGTGTTTTGCCTATGTTCTCCTCTAGGAGTTTTATAGTTTCTGGTCTTACATTTAGATCTTTAACCCATTTTGAGTTTATTTTTGTGTGTGGTGCTAGAAAGAGATCTAGTTTCATTCTTTTACAAGTGGTTGACCAGTTTTCCCAGCACCACTTGTTAAAGAGATTGTCTTTACTCCATTGTATATTCTTGCCTCCTTTGTCAAAGATAAGGTGTCCATAGGTGTGTGGATTTATCTCTGGGCTTTCTATTTTGTTCCATTGATCTATATGTCTGTCTTTGTGCCAGTACCATACTGTCTTGATGACTGTGGCTTTGTAGTAGAGCCTGAAGTCAGGCAAGTTGATTCCTCCAGTTCTATTCTTCTTTCTCAAGATTTCTTTGGCTATTCGAGGTTTTTTGTCTTTCCATACAAATCTTGAAATTATTTGTTCTAGTTCTGTGAAAAATATGGCTGGTAGCTTGATAGGGATTGCATTGAATTTGTAAACTGCTTTGGGTAGTATACTCATTTTCACTATATTGATTCTTCCGATCCATGAACATGGTATATTTCTCCATCTATTAGTGTCCTCTTTGATTTCTTTCATCAGTGTTTTATAGTTTTCTATATATAGGTCTTTTGTTTCTTTAGGTAGATATATTCCTAAGTATTTTATTCTTTTTGTTGCAATGGTGAATGGAATTGTTTCCTTAATTTCTTTTTCTACTTTCTCATTATTAGTGTATAGGAATGCAAGGGATTTCTGAGTGTTGATTTTATATCCTGAAACTTTACTATATTCATTGATTAGCTCTAGTAATTTTCTGGTGGAGTCTTTAGGGTTAGCAATCCCACTGCTGGGCATACACACCGAGGAAACCAGAATAGAAAGAGACACATGTACCCCAGTGTTCATCACAACACTGTTTATAATAGCCAGGACATGGAAACAACCTAGATGTCCATCAGCAGATGAATGGATAAGAAAGCTGTGGTACATATACACAATGGAGTATTACTCAGCCCTTAAAAAGAATACATTTGAATCAGTTCTGATGAGATGGATGAAACTGGAGCCGATTATACAGAGTAAAGTAAGCCAGAAAGAAAAACACCAATACAGTATACTAACACATATATATGGAATTTAGAAAGATGGCAATGATGACCCTGTATGCAAGACAGCAAAAAGACACAGATGTGTATAATGGACTTTTGGACTCAGAGGGAGAGGGAAAGGGTGGGATGATTTGGGAGAATGGCACTGAATAATGTATACTATCATGTAAGAATCGAATTGCCAGTCTATGTCTGATGCAGGATACATCATGCTTGGGGCTGGTGCACTGGGATGACCCAGAGGGATGTTATGGGGAGGGAGGCGGGAGGGGGTTCATGTTTGGGAATGCATGTACACCCGTGGTGAATTCATGTCAATGTATGGCAAAACCAATACAGTATTGTAAAGTAAAATAAAGTAAAAAAAAAAAAAAAAGAAATCAGTTTGCTTTTTGTGATCTTCAGATGCAAACATAAAACCAAATTTTTATTTCTAAAGTATTTTTCATTTCAGTGTGATATGAAGATTTATATCATCCAGGTATATGGTCTGAAAAAAAAAAAAAACAAAACCAGAAGCTACGTATTTTGTGCCTATCAAGTTTATCACATTGGATTAATCTAAAACTCAACCATTTCCTTTTTCCTGTAATTGTTTTACTCCAAAGTTTTAAAAATAGGATCTTATAATCAGTTATCAATACTTTTGAGTATCACCTTTCTCCTTCATCTTTAACAAACAAGTGGGAACCATGATACTCTGCTTTTCATTAAAACACATACATAACACAAACACAACCTTTAATTTCACTCTAGTGGCAACAAGTTTGGTAAAAATATTTAGTATGCAACAAACAATATTATCATCACAGTTTTGTGTTGAAGTTAAAGGAAAAAGTACATATGCATGGAAACTCAAACTGATGCCCTTATCAGTGCGACAGAAAGTTGGCGAGTCAGTTGCTTGTGGTCTTAAGCAAGTATTCTTTCACATGATTTTCCATTATTCTCAGGTGTGGCTCACAACTTATTAATAAAAAAATAGTCATATCTAACAAACAATAGATTCAGTATCTGCCATATCTATTCCATTATCTAAAAATTAAATTTCAGGAGAAAATAATGTCAATATAGTCTTTTGTTTTATTCTCAGAGGTCATTTAACATACATTTATAAAATTAATCTTAAACACAGAATATCACTTTGGAAATACTACAAGAAAAACTGAATGGGTAAGTAAATGGAAAACTTCTATAAATGCAATCTATACATTTAACATATCCAGAAAGCATTAAATTAAGTGAATTATTATCATTATTATTAACAAAAAAGTCAAGGCTTTCCCTGAAGGGACATGAAGATAGGAACATATGATGAAAATTTAGAGTGAAGAGTTAGAGGAAAGCAGGTTCCTCAGTTGCTGTTTGTACAACTGTGTCTTGCTTTAGGTTTTCCCTGATAGCTCAGTTGGTAAGAATACATCTTGCTTTAATATTATAGATATTTTATAGTTTAATTGAAATGGCATGTAAAGAACTTGATACTCTTCCCTCCTAAAAAAAAAAAAAAAAGTCCCACCCTGTTCATCAAAGGCACAAAGCATGTTTATCCTGTTAGGATGCAATTTTTTAATAGTATTAAATCCTACAATTTTTAAAAGAAAATTGACATAACCAAGTGTGCTCTTAAATGTTAGTCCATCATACAGGCAGTATAGTTTGGGATTTAAGCTGAATTCTACCTTCAACAGCCCTGTCTTGTATCTCCTAAAATCACACAATTACACTGCAGCCTTTTTGTGACTTTAATTTGAGGCACATGTTGTATTTTGGTCATCGGGTGGTTTGTGAAATATCTGGCTCAGATTAACAGGGAGATTGGATACTTGAGTTTTGCTTCTCTGAAGGACTCCAGATATCTTTTTGCTTTTGAGTATGATAACATTTTCTGTGATTTGTTCCCTCAGTTTCATACCACTTCTCATTTCGATCCTTCAGACGTGTTTGAACTTCTAGCATTGGTTCCAGGATCTTGGTAGAGTTATATGTGCAAATTTGATGAAGAATTTGCATTTTTATTAAACAATGGGAAAGACGTGTGTGTGGTATGTTACTTTGCTGCTAAGGAAAAAAAAAAAAAGGTGGGGCTTTAATTATCCAGTGGCCCAAGGGTCAGAGTTTTTATCACTTATCATTATTTAGGATCTTGAATTGTGCTGCTAGTAATATCTGGAGAATTGAGTGGATCTGATGGAGAGAAAAATATCATATGGGGATATTGGTAATCAATACTTTCACAATACCATCCATATTCATGAATCTTTTTGAAAGGCTGAAGACTTGACAGTCTTTCCAGGAGTTTCATCCATCCTGGGAAGTTTATCCTAGGAGAATGTGCTCTGAGCAAGGATTGTAGTTGGTGTTAGCCTTAAATAGGAAAAGCCAGACACAGTCACTCTAACACTCAACTTGAAAGCAAGTATGAGTTAAGTACATATGAACCAAATGCCTCTGTTAACAATCCTTATAGTGCTTCTGAATATTTTGTAATTTGTTAGTGTCAGATGTTGAAATCAGGGCTCGCTTGCACAATGGTTTATGGTAGACAAACTGCAAAGATTCCATTGAGTAAGTAAACACATTTCTTTATTGTCTCAGTTTCTAACTCTCTTCTATTATCGGTTGAAAAGAGACATCATGCATTGTGGCTGACACTCATTGTTATTATCCATGCATTCTTTGGGAGTATAAAAGCAGATAATGCTGAAAGCAGTTGGAATTTTCTCATATAGTCCCTGTTTCACAATAACTGCCTCTAATTGTCATTTCATTCAGAATAAAATGACATTGACCCTTCAATGTCAATGGGGTCAATGAGATCGATTCAGAAATATCTTAGATCTGGAAGCTTCTTTGAGCTGAGCATGCCTAAGTTCCCCCACCCCACATTTATCTCATTCACATAACTTTTTTCCAAAAATATATAGTGGACTTTTCAAAAAATATATACTGTACAATTTTGCAAAAAAAAAAAAACTCCAACGTATAATATTGTCATAAGCTGCAAAGTTTGTTTCTTTGACAAGTAAAACTTGTATTAAGAATATATTTTTTGACTTGGTGAAGTGATATGTTTATTCGTTACTAAGAAGAATTCCTGGATTTTCAGAAACGCAGTCTCAGCGTATGAAAGGTCTCCCTGAGAATGTGACAGTGGAGCAAGGACATGAGAGAGGTGACAGAATGATCCATGAGACTGTCTGGGAGAAAAGCTTCACAGGCAGAAGGTGAGGGGGTGACGAGCGCATTGGCAGAACTCAGAGGAGCCTGTAGAGCTCTGAGCAGGTGGAGCTCCACATTGTGGTTCTGTTGTTCAGTCGCTAAGTCATGTCTGACCCTTTGTGACCCCGTGGACTGCAGCAAGCCAGCCTCCTCTGTCTCCTAGACCTTGCTCAGATCCTTCTCCACCGAGTCGGTGATGCTATATAACCATCTTACTGTGATTTGATTCATGCTTTAATGACCCTCATCAATCAAGCGGAAAGAACATGTCATAACATGTTTATATCCCCCTACTTGCAAGAAAATAAACGTATTTAATACATGTTTGTTTGAAGTCTAATGATAGGGACTTGGGGAAGTTTAAGAATTAGTATCCCAAGCATACACCTAAAATACAGAAAAATTAAAAGGAAAGAATGAAGCTTCTGTGTACCAGATCTTTGTACACAGATTTTTTTTCCCCCAAAGACATTTGGTTCCCATTCTTATTAGTTTTTTGTACACAGATTCTGAGTGGCAATTATTTCCCAAGCCTGCATTAGTATATAGATTTTCTTCTGTAATTTTTGCATGAACCTTGAATATTTGATTGTGAAGATTAAGCCAAGTAGTAAATAGTCTGGTATTGGCAACATGTTACCACCATGTTACCTCACGTAAAGCTGAAACAGTAATCTTTTTATGGAAGTACAGACACATTGGGGGATGTTGAATCAATGCTCAAATGGAGGTTAATTTCCAGAATCTGTTGAATAGAAGAAATTGGATAAAATTATCAACCAGGTTCCAATTGCAAGAAATCAGTGTAAAGGTTTTTGAACCTTACTCTGTTGGGTTCTTAGATAGCAACATGATTTGCTTGGAAGAGAACTGTTCTGTGGATAGGAATATGGGACTACAAAATGAACATTTGGGATTCTAGTAAGTGGGAAACTGAAGGACCCAATGCAGAGAAGTGTGTGTATAGTTACAGAACAGAATGGATCCTTAGGCTATTGTAGATGCTGTAACCTGAGCCAAAGTTTGTCTCACAGTTTGGAGTGGAGCAGACGATACAGGTGATTTATGTGAGTCTAAAGACAAAGAGCCAAGTAACCCATTACTGTAAAAATGGACTACTAAGAGTTATTAATAATGAGGAAGAGTAACATCAGTATTTCACCTTGGAAAACAGAAAATAATCACTTGCGATCATTTAAAGTGAGTGCAACATATGAGAAGCAGAGCATTGACTCATAAATGGTTTGGCAGGCTTGAGTTGTATCCATTTGAAATAAACTTTATCTGTTTAGGTTGGCGCCTCTCTTTTTGTTTAAGAGTTGGCTTCACATAGTGGAGGGGGATGGCTACCTAGATGTATTTTGTATAGTCATTAAAATGATTGTGGTGGGATAGGGGTGGCACAGCTTTCAATACATGACTTAACTGTTGGAACAGACCAGGTATGGCGATCTTACTTCTAAGATAAATGAAATCCTCAGACTTTAGATGGTGTAAGTCCAATGTATAGGGTGAATTGATTCATTTTGTTGTTGTCCAGTCGCTAAGTTGTTCACTTCATCACACACACACATACAATTTTCTAAGCATGCTTTATATTTTCCAGTCTGTTTTATCTTCACAGCTCTTCTGTGATGCCCTGTTATTCTTTTTCCCACTTTCTAGATGGGAAAATAGAATCAGTATCATCAACTTCTTGCACTTGTTCAGTTATACTTATCACACACTACTATATGCAAGTACTTGCCATGTATTGGGAATAAAATGATGAATACTTTAATCCTGGCCTTTTGAAAAATCATGACCTAATTAGGAAATGGCTTAATTGGCTCAGGCTGCTCTAACAAAAATGCCATAGACTGGATAGCTTATAATAAAATTGATTTCTCACAGTTCTGGGGACTGGAAAGTCTAAGATTAAGGTGCCAGCAGATGAACTATCCTGAGGGCATACTTCCTGGTCACATGTGACCACCTTCTGGCTGTGTGTTCAGATGGTGGAAAAAGTGAGAGATTTCTCTGGGGACTTTTTGATAAGGACACTAATTCCATTTGTGAGGACTCCATCCTCATGACTTAATCAACTCCCTAAGGCTCCACCTCCAAGTATCACCACAGTAGGTTTCAACATGTGAATGTTGAAGGAACATATACCTCCAGTCTATAGCTGGGAGGTAGACATGAAATTCATGTATTTGATATGTACAATAATAGAGGTAACTTCCAAATGTCTTAGGCATATAGGGGAAGAAAGCCTGGTATACACAAGCATACAGTCAGGGTTCATTTGAAAAATGCTTTACAAGATGCATGCATGGATCCCAGTTGCAACCATATTCTGAGACCTTGAATAGCAGCCCTGTAAGTAGGTGAGAGAAGATGCTCCACATGGATACGTGTGTACCCAGTCCCTCAGTTGTGTCCAAATCTGCAACCCCATGGTCTGTAGCCCACCAGGTTCCTCATGCCCAAGGGATTTTCCAGGCAAGAAAACGCTGGAGTGGGTAGCCATTTCCTTCTTCACTACATGAATATTCAGTTCAGTTGAGTTCAGTCACTCAGTCATGTCCGACTCTTAGTAATCCCATGGACCGCAGCATGCCAGGCCTCCCTGTCCATCACCAACTCCCGGAGTTTACCCAAACTCATGTCCATTGAGTCAGTGATGCCATCCAACCATCTCATTCTCTGTCATCCCCTTCTCCTCCCACCTTCAATCTTTCCCAGCATCAGGGTCTTTTCAAATGAGTCAGCTCTTCGCATCAGGTGGCCAAAGTATTGGAGTTTTAGCTTCCACATCAGTCCTTCCAATGAACACCCAGAACTGATCTCCTTTAGGATGGACTGGTTGGATCTCCTTGCAGTCCAAGGGACTCTCAAGAGTCTTCTCCAACACCACAGTTCAGAAGCATCAATTCTTCAGCACTCAGCTTTCTTTATAGTCCAACTCTCATATCCATACATGACTACTGGAAAATCCATAGCCTCGACTAGATGGACCTTTGTTGGCAAAGTAATGTCTCTGCTTTTGAATATGCTAAGTTGATCATAAATTTACTTCCAAGGAGTAAGCATCTTTTAATTTCATGGCTGCAGTCACCATCTGCAGTGATTTTGGAGCCCCCCAAAATAAAGTCAGCCACTGTTTCCACTATTTCCCCATCTATTGGAGGAAGCTAATTTAAAATGAAAATTTTATTTTGGAGAATACAGAGAAAATTTTCTGTTATTTAATCTTTGTGTGCTCGTCTATAAAATAGGAATAACAGAAAATTCCTTCATAAAACTATTGGTAGGATCAAAGAGTCAGACACAACTCAGCAACTGAACAATGACAACAATTTGTAAGTACATTTATAAATTAACTCTAAATTCATTTAAACATGTAAAGTGTTTAAAGCATAATCAGTACTCAAAAATGTTACCTCATTATTATTACCACAGCTTTTATGCATCTTATTTGCATTTTAGAGATTTAAGCATCTTAAAAATTATGTATCAGTGTAAATATAAATATAGAAATGATTCACTTTGACACTGATGATGAGGCCTTTGATATGGGGTGACTTCTTTTGAGATTCATTTCCAAAACTAAGGTACATGAACATCTGTACAACAATTTTTTTCTCGAAGATGTTTTGAATATCAGTTATCAGTTGTCTGCTGCCTTCCTGTGTGACTAAGATGTGATGTGATGTAAAATATGGACAGACAGTCCAGGTCCTCAGGATGACCAGTGCTCTAGCACGTGTCTGCTGGTATTATACCAGAGTTGCCATGAGTGAGATCACTAACAGCCTGTGCAATTCAGAGAAATCCACTCAGTAATAGCACTGGGACACAATCAGAAAGAGAGATGCCACTGACTCCCCTTTGAAATCACCACTCATTTCTCGTGCCCTAATAATAACTAATGCACATGAGTTTGAGCAAACTCCAGAGATGGTGAAGACTGGTGTGCTACAGTCCATGGGGTCACAAAGAGTTGGACATGACTTAGCAACTGAACAAAAAATAGCTAATGACATTTTCAGCCCCCCTTCCAAATCACAGAGACGACAAAGAGATGTGTGTTTTATTGACAGATCCTGGGATACAGCATGCATTTCTCTTTCTGCCTCAAGAAAGCATCACCTTTATTTCCAGACTAAATGAAACTGTTACAAGAAAATAGTAACAGACGTATTTTCTTGTTGCGTTTCAGAGCATCTAAATAGTTAGATTTGTGTTTTCAAAAATCTGAGGGACCAAAGACTCCCTGAGGTTGAGCTGCTAAATATAGTAGTAGTTGGTCCAGTTTCTGGGTTTTATTCAGTAGATGAAAGCGGTTGGTTTTTGTCATGGTTGCAAACTCCAAGCCTGTGAGCAGAGACAGCCCTAGTTGATGGGAATAATGAATACAGTCCAGCATGAAATATGCCAGGAATATCTTAGAGGCAAATCACGAAATACTCTGACATTGTGATTTTTTTAGACATCTAAAACATGTTTTATGAAAACTGAATATCTTTTAGATGTTGATATGATTGAATATGAGTATTACATCATTCGTTTTCTTTCATGTAACTTTATGGACATGAAGCAGGAGCCATCATTTCAAAATAAATGCTATAACCTAAAGCACAAGGCGACATCGAAAATCGGTGTTTTTGTTCATTGTATCTTTGACATTTTTGCATTTACATCAGAAACCTAGCTTCAGTTTGAATATCTTTAGAAGATTTTGCAGGATCTAATTATTTGGCAGTTAATCTAGCACTCTGACCCACACTTAATGATGTGCCTTGCATTATTTCTGAAGAGCAACCTGTGTATTTGAAATATTTAAATTTGATTTAGAGGAAACGATTTTAGTGAAAAAGTGACTCATTATAGGTTTATAAAATAACAGAGTAATGGGTACAAAACTCTCTAATGGATTTACTAATGCAGATTTTTTAATTTAAATAAAGCAAGCCTTTTGACTATACCCCGTCTTTTTAAATTAAACTATATCTTGGATTAGCTATGATGCATGTGAAATAAAAAACAGACACGAAACAGTGGAGAAAAGGGAAACAGTGTTGAGGGAGGAAAGGAGACGTGTGATGTATTATACATCCACCTTTGTACTTGAGATTTGCTGAGACAGTGACAGCTGCCAAAAGCTGTGCTTGCATGGACATTTGATGGTTCCTCTTAATTCTAGCTCGCTGCTTGCATCCTTATTACATCTAACGAGCCGGTTGCTCCACAATATACTTGTCATCTCTTATTAGCCAAGTGTTCAATTATCAGTTTGCTCTACTTCCGTTTGACCTTGGATAATTTGAGAATGCTGCTTTGTGACTAGATGTAAATGGATATAAGAAGAACACAGGTAGTGGTTCCCGACTCACACCTGTGACATCCTCAATAATGTTAGAGAACTAATTATTAGGAATCTGAAATTTTTTGTTGACTTGCTGCCACAGGAAAACAGACACTACAGTCATTATTCCTCCATGCTTCGCTATTGTAAGGTGTATTTAAATAATTAAGGAATATGAACAACAAAATATGAAGTAAAAATCTTGGTCATGTTTTGACTTCCCTGGGTTAAAAAATTCATATAACGTACCCTAAACAAATGTGAATTTGCATTTTCCCACTACTTCTATTATCATTGATATTTAAAAATTTTTACACCTCATGCTGGAAAATCACGTTATTAATTGTGCCCATAAACCTGGCCAGATCACAGGACACTTCTCAAACTTTAGTGCACTCAAATTCCAGAAGAGAAGTTTACTGAAAATTGAGATTTCTAAACCCATTTACAGAGTGCTAATTAGTAGGTATGAGATAAGGTCCTGGAATTTATCCTTTTAGTAAACATCCAGATAATTTTTCATGTGGGTGGTCCATTATCCACACTCTGAGAGCTATTGCTTTAGGATATTCCAAATGTTGTTAGAGTGTTTCTTTCTTCAGTTCAGTTCAGTTGCTCAGTTGTGTCCGACACTTTGCGACCCCACGGACTGAAGTATGCCAGGCTTCCCTGTCCATCACCAAATCCTGGAGCTTAACTCAGGCTCATGTCCATCTAGTTGGTGATGCCATCCAACCATATCATGCTCTGTTGTCCCCTTTTCCTCCTGCTTTCAATCGTTCCTAGCATCAGGGTCTTTTCAAATGAGTCAGTGCTTCCAATCAGGTGGCTAAAGTATTGGAGTTTCAGCTTCAACATCAGTCCTTCCAGTGAATATTCAGGACTGATTTCCTATAGGATGGACTGATTGGATCTCATTGCAGTCCAAGGGACTCTCAAGGGTCTTCTCCAACACCACGGTTCAAAAGCTTCTATTCAGTGCTCAACTTTCTGTATAGTCCAACTCTCACATCCATACATGACTACTGGAAAAAACATAGCTTTGACTAAACAGATTTTGTTGGCAAAGTAATGTCTCTGATTTTTAATATGCCATCTAGGTTGTCAGAGCTTTTCTTCTAAGGAGCAAGCATCTTTTAATTTCATGGCTGCAGTCACCATCTGCAGTGATTTTGGAACTCAAAAAAATAAAGTATCTCACTGTTTCCATTATTTTCCATGTATTTGCCATGAGTGATGGAACTAGATGTCATGATCTTAGTTTTCTGAATGTTGAGCTTTAAGCCAGTCTTTTCACTTTCGTCTTTCACTTTCATCAAGAGGCTCTTTAGTTCTTCACTTTCTGTCATAAGGGTGCTGTTATCTGCATATGTAGGGTTATTGATATTTCTCCCAGCAATCTTGATTCCTGCTTGTGCTTCTTCCAGCCCAGTATTTCTCACGATGTACTCTGCATATAAGTTAAATAAGTGGGGTGACAGTATACAGCCTTGACATATTCCTGTCCCAATTTGGAACCAGTCTGCTGTTCCATGTCCAGTTCTAACTGTTGCTTCCTGACCTGCATACAGATTTCTCAAGAGGCAGGTCAGGTGGTCTGGTATTCCCATCTCTTTAAGAGTTTTCAATAGTTTGTTGTGATCCACACAGTCAATGGCTTTGGTAGTCAGTAAAGTAGAGTAGATGTTTTTCTGGAACTCTCATGCTTATTTGATGATCCAACAGATGTTGGCAATTTGATCTCTGGTTTCTCTGCCTTTTCTAAATTCAGCTTGAACATCTGGAAGCTCATGGTTCATGTACTGTTGATGCCTGGCTTGGAGAATTTTGAATATTACTTTACTAGCATGTGCTGCTGCTGCTAAGTCACTTCAGTCGTGTCTGACTCTGTGCGACTCCATAGACGGCAGCCCACCAGGGACCTCCGTTCATGGGATTTTCCAGGCAAGAGTACTGGAGTGGGTTGCCATTGCCTTCTCCATCACTAGCATGTGAGATTAGTGCAATTATGTAGTAGTTTGAACATCCTTTGGCATTGCCTTTCTTTGGGATTGGAATGAAAACTGACCTTTTCCAGTCCTGTGGCCACTGCTGAGTTTTCTAAATTTGCTGGCATATTGAGTGCAGCATTTTCACTGCATTATCTTTTAGAAGTTGAAATAGCTCAACTGGAATTCCATCACCTCCTCTAGCTTTGTTCGTAGTGATGCTTCCTGAGGCCCACTTGACTTCACATTCCAGGATGTCTGGCTCTAGGTGAGTGATCACACCATTGTGATTATCTGGCTCGTTTTTAGGATGGCATGTAAGTTAAATAAGCACTATGCTCTTTACAACTTCGGACTTGACTTCTCTCTTAGAATGTAGCAGAATCACCCAGGAGTTACGATCCTCAGCATTTATTTTCATTTTCAAGTTTTGTTTATTTGTTTGACTGTGCTGTGTCTGCATTGCCTTGCGGGCTCCTCTTCAGCGGCGGCAAGTGGTTGCAGTGGCCTGCCCTGTAGCTGCAGTGCACGTGTTTCTCCTTGCAGTAGCCTCTTTGGCTGCGGAGCGGAGGTTCTAGGGCGTGCGGACGCAGTTGGTCTGACTCCTAGACTCCGTAGTTGCAGCTCCCAGGCTCTAGAGCACAAGCTTAGTGGTTGTGGTCATGGGCTTAGCTGCTTCATGGCAAGTGGGTTCTTCCTGGATCAGGGATTGAACCCATGTCTCCTGTATTGACAGGTGGATTCTTTACCACTGAGCCACCAGGGAAGTTGGATCATCATTCACTGAGGGCCAGACATCATGCCAAGTGTTCTGCGTGTATTAAGGCCTTTAACCCTCATAGTCTGGTATTGTCACCTTACCAAGGGGACATGGAGACAAGTCCAATTCTGTTCACTCACTGGCTGTGAATCTCCGAGAAAATAGTAATTCCAAGCTCCCTAAATCAGTGCTCTCATCTGAAAAATAGGAGCCATACGGAACCAGTGGGCAGATTAATGAGAAAGCACTCGGAACAGAGTGAGTTTCACTTGGGAAAAATAATTTAAATAACAAACACACATTGCCCCCAAGGAACTTCAAATAGTCAGGGCAAACTCTAGTGCAGTGATGTTCCTTTCTGCTGGATAAAGATCTCCGTCTCTGCCTCTGTTCTGTACATTGCTGCTGTTGCTCTAAGTCACTTCAGGCGTGTCCGACTCTTGGCCACCCTATGGACTGTAGCCCACCAGGCTCTTCTGTCCGTGGGATTCTCCAGGCGAGAATACTGGAGTGGGTTATTGTCTCCTCCTCCACGGTGTCATCCTGATCCAGGGATCGAACCCACATCTCTGTGTCTCCTGCATTGGTAGGTGGGATCTTTACCACTGGTGCCACCTGGGAAGCCCATTCTGTACAATACTGGTGAGAAACCAAGAAGAGATGAAATCAAACAGCCATGACCATAAATGACTGTTTTCTCTTACTTGATTTTTTCTTCATAATTCAAAAGCAAGATCTATAACAGCACAATAATGTTTGGAATTATAACTAATTCCTGGGATTAGTGTTCCAAGGAGAAAAATAAAGATTTGCTACATATTTATCTTTAAAATAAATATTTCTTATATTTTGTGTAAATTTTCCTTTTCCTTTTTTGGAATTCTGAGGTTGTTAAAAGCTGTCTCATATTAATATGTCTCCTGGTGATAGTGGAAATACACAAAACTTCAATTGTGGGGCTTAAGGAATCTAGTAAAAGAAGTCAACAGGAAAGCAGTGATGAGAGTTAAGACAACCATGATGGGAAGAGAAAAAGTAATCTGGTTTGAAGCACCAGTTAAGTTTAATGTTTTGAATAAATGGACAATCTCAAAAAGATTAGCTTGACTTAAATTGCTCATTTAAATGTTTATACTCTGTGGTCTAAAACCTTGACAAATGAAACAGTAACCCCGACTCACATTTGCAAATGTAACGCTTGTATTGATTTTTTTTCTCCCATAAACTACCTGCCATTGAATGCCATAATGTGCCTCTCGATTACAACTTATTCCTTTATGGACTTCTGCTCCCTTTAAATTTAGCCGCCTGTCTTCTTTGAGTGAAGAATGGTGTCAGCATTTCTTTTTCTAGTTCCACATCAGTCCACAGATCATGCATATATTATCCATCTGTGTTTGTCTCTCTGTCTGTATTTTAAAATGACAATTTATTTTTGAACTACTTGTAGCAATATTTAGCCACTGAACCTTTTAATTACTTACACTGCTGACAAGCAGAGTACATTTAGAGTTGGGGGTGGGGGTGGAATTCCTGGTGCATGAAAACTGGATTGAAATAGAAAATGACTGCTCCTTTCCCATTAGATATCCTGCCAAATTTATAGTGCAATAAGAAAATCCAAGGATAATGTCGACAGCAATTGAGGGCACATTGTCTGTTGTGAATAATATGAGGATGTAATTGACGCATTGAGTTTGAACCAGGAGTAAGGATAGACAAGAATGAACAACAAAACAAGAATCCTTCACCTCTTCCAACTGAGGATTTCGGTCACATGGGCCTTTTCCTAGTGGGTCATTCTGAAGAACTGTGGTGCTATCACAGGTTTCTAGGTTTGTGAGATGAATGTTCAGCAAATATCAGTCATCTAGCTCTAATTAATTAAGTGAAAGGTGGTTATTTAGCATACTTCATCCATCCTTGAAACACTACTTCATCTTTATTCTGTAAATAAGCAATAGTCCTCAAAAATAATGAGTTTAATTTCTGGTTTCAGATAACATTTATTTAACACCTAATACATGCGTCATACTATTCTTATACTTTTTTGCATAAATTATCCCATTAATCTGAAAAAAAAAAATCTTCCAGCATTCCCTTAGCTAAGTGATAAAATTGTCACAGCATGCCTGAGAGAGTTGGATTGTCATAATAGTCAGAGGCTAAACAAGTACCCCACTAGCTAAGTACCAGGACTAGTATTTGATCAGACAGTCTTAGTTAGAATATGGTGGTGGAGGCTGATTTGGGAATTACAGATTTCAAATTACTTTTCTACCACTTTGACTTAATTTATTTTTAATAACTACTTTTATGGTTTTAGAATTAATATTGTTTCACATATAAACAATGCATAAAATATATAAGAAACAATTACCTGTAAATCTATTGCCTAACAACCTCTAGTCATACTTTTCTATATTTCATTCCATTTTTATTTTATATACATATAAATGGTAGATTATATAACTAGAATTTGGTAGGGCACAGTTATAAAACTGGACTTCCAGGTGGTACAGTGGTAAAGAATCTGCCTGCCAATGCTGAAGACGTAAGAGATGCAGGTTTGATCCCTGGGTTGAGAAGATGCCCTGGAGAAGGAAATGGCAACCCCCTCCAATATTCTTGCCTGGGAAATCCCGTGGACAGAGGAGCCTGGTGGACTACAGTCCATAGGGTCACAAAAAATCAGACACAATTGAGTGTGCGCGCACACACACACACACACACACACAATTATAACTAATTTATATTGAACACTTCATATTAAATGTGTTCTTTTGAATGGTGTTTTTCTTTGCTCCAGGTGAAATATCAGGCAGTTCTCCCACTTTTCTGTGAACTCCAAAATAAATGCAAGTCTAATGTGATATCATAACTCTAACTTCAGAGGGCCTGTCACTTTGAGATTGGGTCTCAGCCTGAAGGTATTATGGGTAATTGGCACATGGATGGTAGAGTACTAGTCTGGCGGGGACATGTGTAATCTAATACTGTATGTAGGTGATGCGTATAGTTGCTGCTGCTTTCTCTCTTGGGATACAATTTCTCCAGAACACCCTTTGCATACCTAGCTGCAGTGTCTTTGACACTGGCAACATCTTGCCAACGGCTTACCTGTCACCCATCATACAACCTCTGGGCCATCAGCTTCCATCTCTTCCGCTGAGATCTCCTCTCTTTCTTATGGCTCCTTTGCACAGGAGTCCTGCTCCACCATCTGTGAAAGGACAGCTCCCGCCCAGCCGAGCTGGGTTTTTTTCCCCTTTGTTAGCTAAGCCAATATGTCACAGGAACTCATGCCAGCCTCTGAGTGCAGGTCCATCTCGTTTGACTTGGATAAGGAGAAGCACATTATATGTTCAGACTAGCAGGATGCAAAGAACACTGACCCCTCTCACCAAATACTACTTTTTTGCCCTCTGGGGAAATATTGGACTGATGTGGAACAGTTTTATGATCTGTAGTCATGCCCTGTACAATATTAAGGACAGAAATTTAGGATGTGCTGGGTACTTGACATATATTTATTTTGGCTTCAGCTGATCTTGAGAGAGAAAGAGCCTTAGTTTAACTGTTATATGTGGTCTGGAATACATACAAATAAGTTCTTGCTTTTTTCATTTAACAGTGCATTAGGAGTATTTTTGTATATTGGAAGAGGCTAGTATAATATCTCGGAGAAGGCAATGGCACCCCACTCCAGTACTCTTGCCTGGAAAATCCTATGGACGGAGGAGCCTGGTGGGCTGCAGTCCATGGGGTTGCTAAGAGTTGGATACGACTGAGCGACTTCCCTTTCCTTTTCACTTTCATGCACTGGAGAAGGAAATGGCAACCCACTCCAGTGTTCTTGCCTGAAGAATCCCAGGGACGGGGGAGCCTGGTGGGCTGCTGTCTATGGGGTCACACAGAGTTGGACACGACTGAAGTCACTTAGCAGTAGCAGTAGCAGCAGCAGTATAATATCTGAAGACTGTTTCATAATGCATTATAAGAAAATACTACATTTTGAAACTATTCCCATATTGTTATTTTCATTTTTATCAAAGTGAAATATATTTTTAATAATCATTTTAGAATGTAAATTTAAAACATTTAGAATGAATTATTTGAAACAGAATCATTGGATCAAGGGATAAGAACGTTAAGATTTGATATGCTTTTTACAGTTTTCAGAACTACTAAAATTAATTTACATTTTTATCCACTAAGTTTGCTAATGCTCAAATCTCTATCCCTTACAAACAGTGGGTGTTATTTCTCTGTGTTCACTGAATGACCAGTTTACCAAATTCTATTGTGAATTTTTGTTTAAATTTTTATTCTTGTATGTATTTCCTAAATGGAACTATCCCTACAAAATGATCACCTTTTTTCCCTTAAATACACATATGCTAATTCCCTCCTTGTTTCTCTTATTCAGTTGGACAAAATTCAAATAACAGTGGTAAGTGATTATGGAGAATACGAGTAAGACGGGATGGATTTGAATGCCTACTGAAACACTGGCAGCTAGCATCTGCAGCTTAGAAGAGAGTAGACCAGAGTGATTAGAACAGAGTGATTCAAAACACCGCCGTTTCGTGAGGTCAGTCTCCTTGTCTTAGAGCTTGTTGAGATGTGTGAGCCGGCAAAATCAGAATTACCCACCACACACAATCCTGACTCCATAGTCAGTAAAAATATGACAAAGGAAATATTTGAGTTTTAGGAACAACATAGTGATCATGAGGGCAGGCTGTTTTCTCCCTTCAGCTCATGTTGAGCTTGAGTTGTTGTTTTGTTTTGTTTTTTAAAAAGGGAAAGATTTACAGTGTCTGAGCTTTCCACTCTTCCTCTTGGTTGGGAAACAGTTGGACATCTCATTTGAATGTTGCTCTGTCATTAAACACCTGGACTTCCTAGGTGGCGCTAGTGGTAAAGAATCTGCCTGTAATGCAGACCTGGGTTTGATCCCTGGGTTGAGACGATCCCCTGGAGTAGGAAATGACAACAACCTCCAGTATTCTTGCCTGGAAAATTCCATGGACAGAGGAGTCCACAGCTCATGGGGCCTCAGAGAGTTGGACACAACTCACCGACTGAGTACAACATACTGTCATGAAACTGGTCAAGTGTACAGTGTTAGGCAAAGGTAGGGAAAGGAGGAGAAGGCAGACTTGCTCTTGGGCAGCCTGCTTTCTCCCCGTGCATTCTGTGGGTGTGCTCAGTCCTTCAGTCGTGTCCGACTCTTGGCGACTTCATAGGCTATAGCCCACCAGGCTCCTCTGTCCATGGGATTCTCCAGGCAAGAATACTGGAGTGGGTTGCCATTCCCTTCTCCAGCGGATCTGACTGACCCAGGGATTGAACGTGGGTCTCCTGTCTTGCAGGTGGATTCTTTACCATCTGAGCCACCAGGGAAGTAGAAACCACAAAAGGCTGATGGAGCTTGAGGCACCCCACTGATATCATAGCAGTTATGATGGATCACTCAGTGGAGAGAGAGGAAATGCTGACTCCCAGAGTGGATACCCCATGTCAAGAGCTAGGTCCCCATAGCATCCTCTGAAATAATCTGCAAATCTGGTGAATAAAAGAACCGTGCCATGCTAGCAGAGCAGCAGTGGTCCCATCAGCGTTCTCAGCCTCTTCAGCAGTGATCCCAGGGAGACCTATCCTTGTTGCTTTATTCTCTTCCCCATGTGAACACTGGAGTGAATCATATATGCTAGAAAACAGTACTCTCCCCAAACACTTACACACAAAAGACACTTTTAATTAAATGTGTGGATGAGTGGGAAGAAGTTTGTTTTTGTTTCGATGGTGTTGGGTCTTTGTTGCTGTGAGGGTTATTTTCTAGTTGCAGTGTGCGGGCTTCTCATTGCGGTGGCCTCTCTTGTCGTGGAGTACAAGCTTTCGGTGAGCGGAATTCAACAGTTGCAGCATGTGGGCTCAGTAGTTGTGGCAGGCGAACTTAGTTTCTCTGCAGCATATGAGGTCTAGACTTTATTTTCTAATGCTTCCATGATTTTTTTTTAATTTTTATTTTTACTTTATTTTACTTTACAATACTGTATTGGTTTTGCCATACGTAAAAGAATGAAACTAGATCACTTTCTAACACCGCACACAAAAATAAACTCAAAATGGATTAAAGATCTAAATGTAAGACCAGAAACTATAAAACTCCTAGAGGAGAACATAGGCCAAACACTCTCCAACATAAATCACAGCAGGATCCTCTATGATCCACCTCCCAGAATTCTGGAAATAAAAGCAAAAATAAACAAATGGGATCTAATTAAAATTAAAAGCTTCTGCACAACAAAGGAAACTATAAGCAAGGTGAAAAGACAGCCTTCAGAATGGGAGAAAATAATAGCAAATGAAACAACTGACAAACAACTAATCTCAAAAATATACAAGCAACTCAATTCTAGAAAAATAAACGACCCAATCAAAAAGTGGGCCAAAGAACTAAATAGACATTTTTCCATGACTTTTTATTTGGATAAATCTAACAGCTTTTCATTTTCTGATCATTCTTACATTGTACCATTCTGTTCTCATTGTATGAATGAAATATCTATTTGATCTTATTCTAAGGATAGCATTTCAAGTGTTGGGATGCCCTCACAGTCTTAGAATGACATTTTCCTCATCTTATTTTTGTGTTTTTCATTTTGATTAGCTTTTGAGTTTGTTTTTTGTTGTTTTTTTTTTCTCTTATATTTCACCAACTCTGTGTTAAAATGTGAAATACATTAGTTGTCTGTGTTTTGGTTTATTATTAGGGAGAAGGCAAAATGCTGGGAAATCCTATGTTTCTTGAAAGGTCCAAGTTTTTATTTTGGGACTACACAGCAGTTGTCTGTTAACACATTTTCCTCTTATGTTCAGTGTCTTGCAACTAAACACATTTCTTCTGCATATATGAAGTACTATTTTCTCCTCATATTTAAGGATTAGTTTTATAGCCCTGTGGTAGTATTATTTTATATCTAGGCCTGGTGTTGGCTAAGGGTAGGGTGTTCCATTTCCTTTCAGTCCACACTCCTGTTGATTAGGTAGTAATAGTTTTCTCAGAATTCCGATGGGGGAAGGGTGATGTGAATATTTCCCATTCAAGATTCTGATATTATGCAGTATTTGTGGGTAATTTGGAAAGCATTTCTTTCAGATTGCAGAAGCATTTCCTCCAGATCATGCTATCTAGTGTTCTGACATGAGGAACACAGATTATTCCTGGACTAAACATTCCCAGAGTTCATTTTCGACTGATGGCATCTTCATATTCAGGATATAATTTCCACTGTCTTTCACCTTCCACTCTTGGATATGTTTTACTTATCAGTTCATATAAAATGTTTGCTGAATTTTAAAGCAATTATCATAAGCTTATGGCACAGAATAAGTCAAAATACATGAAGCACAGAAATACGCTTATTAAATAAATTATGTAGTTCAGCATCTCTGGAAGTTTGTGAGAAATTGAGTATCCTGTTTTTTAAATCATCATTCAAAAGTCATTAACTATTGATAGGTAATCAATAGATTTTCATTAGAAAACCATTTTGTATTTTCAGTAGAAAGCCATTAGCTATTGATAGGCAATCAATAGATTTTCAGTAGAAAAGAATTTTGTATTTTCAGTAGAAAATCATTAACTATTGATAGGTAATCAATAGATTTTCAATAGAAAACCATCAACTACTGATAACATGATACTGATACTGATACATGATAGGTCACTTCTCTTATAACAGGTATGTCACTAAAGTATTACTCTGTATGTTTTAGATTCCTCATCTCAAAAGAAATTTTCTTTCAAAAACAGATTTATAATCTGATGCACTATATACTTAGAAAATATATTAAAAAAATCAAACAGTAAGAGTTTTTGTCTTGGGACAATATATAGATAATACAAGCTTTTCTGCATGTATATTTTGTAGAATTCAGAATTGACCACATACTTAACACTGTGTTATGTAAATGTGTGAACCTAGAGATAGGAAACCATTAAAGGCCACCTTGGTGAAAACTTCAGAGAATGTCTGGGAACCACTACACGACTACAGTGGTGGAAATCTCCCATCTACCCTCTCATCCATTGCCTTGAGGCCACTAAAATATTATCAGCTCTTCACTTGGGGAGGCATATATGAGAGGTCAAAGGTCATCCCCAAGGCAATCAGTAATTTATATTGTTGTTGTTGTTCAGTCTCTCAGTCTTGTCTGACTCTTTGCAACCTTGTGGACTGCAGCACGCCAGGCTTGCTTGTCCGTCACCATCTCCTGGAGCTTGCTCAAATTCATGTCCATTGAGTCAGTGATGCCATCCAACCATCTTATCCTCTGTTGTCCCCTTCTCCTCCTGCCCCCAATCCCTCCCAGCATCAGAGTATTTTCCAATGAGTCAACTCTTCGCATCAGGTGGCCAAAGTATTGGGGCTTCAGTTTCAGCATCAGTCCTTCCACTGAATATTCAGGATTGATTTCCTTTAGGATTGACTGGTTTGATCTCCTTGTAGTCCAAGGGACTCTCAAGAATCTTCTACAACACTGCAGTTCAGAAGCCTCAATTCTTCAGTGTTCAGCCTTCTTTATGGCTTTATATTCTATATGCAGATAATATCTTATGGACACATACATACATACAAATACATAAACACTTCTAGAACGTTTATTTTTCATATAAGCATGAATATATTTGAATATACATGTATGCATATTTAGCATATAATTGGAATTTTTGATCAGTATATAGATAGAAAACGGACACATTTTTCAAGCCACTTGGTGGGATCATGGATCCATATTATGAGTAAAGCTACTGTACTCCTTACACAGTAGAAATTTTATTTTCAACTTTGATTTTTTTTTCTTATAAAAATGATCTTTGGTAGTTCGTTGTGAACTATTAATATTGTAATTGGCATTTTTCCTTCATAGAAAGTACACTATGGGGTATTCACTTAGCCTGTGCCTCTTTTGTAAAAAATACTTCCAGTCCACCATCTCTTCTAAAGAGGTGGGGACTAGCCAGAGAGGACTGTACTATTTTACCTTACCTCCCTGTCTTCAACTGCTTGGACCTGTAATGAATTCTTGTCTTGAAGTAAACTAATATATGTGGTAGGCCATTCAGATTTTCTCTCTGGAGATTTTGGGCCAAAGGACTCAGAGAAAGTCATCAGACAATGGTGAGTGTGAGACTCATAGAGAGTGGACACTAAACAATTCAAAGCTACATGCAAATAAAAATTATAGAGCAGAAGGAAAAGTGAAAGTGTTAGGCACTCAGTGGTGTCCTTCTCTTTATGAACCCATGGACTATAGGCCACCAGGCTCCTTTCTCAATGGAATCCTCCAGGCAAGGATATTGGAGTGGGTAGCCATTCCTTTATCCAAGGAATCTTTCCAACCCAGAGATCAAGCTCAGGTCTCCTACATTGCAGGTGGATTTTTTAGCATCTGAGCTACCAGGGAAGCCCAAAGTAGAAGGGGAAACCATTATAAAACAGGACACGTCACTGAGCAGAAGATAGACAGGAGTGAAAAGGGCTAGTTACGTGGTTCTGGGTAGGGTGATGAGATTGCACCTTGTCCTCGGAGTTCCAAGAGAGTCCCCTTTCTCTTGAGACAGTCTGACTGTTGTTCTTTGTCTCTAAATGTTCCTGTTCAGAGTTTCTATCTTGTTTAGGGCTAGGATTTCTCTCATTACATATATTTTCCCAAATTTCCTTCTTTTCTACCTGTGTGATTTGTTCATGTTAATATATTTTAAAGTATTAAGTAAAACAATCAAACAGATTAGAAGGTAAATGAGGAAGTATGAAAAGTACACACTTGGAAAAACAAAATGTATTTCTGTGTAGAATGTGTTTGATTATGTAGCAAAAACTTCCTATTTTTTTGTTAATGTGTATATTGTTTTATATATATATATATAGTTAATTAATATATTACCATGGAGTTTTACTATTTGTGGGATAATTTTGGCAGATATTGTAAAAATTGCTGGCTTATTAGATATATAATTTAATGAAATTTAATATTTTAAAGTTTTGAAAGTTAAATGTTTTTATTCATAAGTTCTTTAGCAAAGGTTGATGCTATCATTGTTGTTGCTCAGCTGCTAAGTCGTGTCTTACTCTTTGTGACCATGTGGGCTCCAGCATGCCAGGTTCTTCTGTCCTTCAGTACCTCACTAGAGCAAGCATAAAAATTCCTACATATAAAAATAATTGTAGTGAGCCAACACAATTCATCTCAATGTTATTGGACTCTAAATGACACTTTCATAGTTTGAGGCCAAGGTTAGTTAATTTAATATAATTATTCATTGACTTTGAACATACCTGATGGAAAATTCTAATTTAATTTGTCTCATGAGCTGAGTTTAATACTATTATTTGCTACATTAAGGGAGAACTAACACCAAATAGCCAAATAGCATCAATAGCCAAATCTTATACCAGACCTTTTCTCAATGTAGTTTTATTTACGGATGGTTTCTTCTTCTTTAAAAAGACTCTGAATGTTCTTTTATTATAATAGTGCTGAAGTAATAGAAACTTGAATGCTGTTAGATTATGCAGTAAAAAAACACAGTTTCAACAGTCTTTCTGAGAAAATATAAACTGCTTTCAGTTTATGATTGAAGGCAATTTGTGGGATAATACACATGGAGGAAACACCATGTAAAAACCTTCTTGCTGTTAATATTAGTGTATGTTAGCTCTGCGTCTGCTCCAGCTGTGTTTCCAGCTGTTCATGCCAAATCTGAGAGCCCAGAAACCATCACAAATGAACATCACTTGTCAGAAAGGAAAATGATGATACCAGTGAGGTCTGAAAGAGAAGAAGAAAGAACTCAAAGAGAACTGGTAGAATCAGGACATGTAAGTGTGAAGACTGGGCATTACTTAAAATGCTCATTTGGAAATATGAAAATATGGTCATATTCCCCATTGCTATAATTTTAAAGAAAAATGTTGAGAAACAAAGTTCTTTTTCCTCACTATAAAATTAATTGACAAATGCCACAGCTGATTTCAGAAGCAGTTAACACTCAGGGAAATGAAAAGTAAATCCTTTACATTTCTTTATCCCATGGCTTTTAGTGACACAAATCAAAGGATCCCATAAATTAATCTTTTCCTTGCAATTTTTCACAATTAGGTCCTCTCTGAAGTCAAGTAACTGCAATGAGAAAATGAGCTTTAGTATAAACATTTTCTAGCAATGCTAGTACTTACATTGTCCTAAAAAAATGAATATTTCAGGTGTTGAAATAGTTAATGGAAGGAAACAATGTCATTTGTGCTGGAGTCACTGTAACAACATATGAATAATTAATTTAAATTTTCCAATAAATGTTCAACTATGGCTCACTTGTGTTTTATGAGGCACAGTGATAGTTTTTAAGAATATTCAGGCCTGAAATAGTGAAACCCATGACAGAAGTAAATATTGTGATTACTGTTGCACATAAACATAATATTAGGTTTTTCAGGGTTTTGTGGTCTTGTAGTTAATATCTATTGATACAAAGGATTACAAATACGGATTGTCAGAAGGCAATAGATAGGCATATTTCTCTTATTAAGCATTGAATTTATAAACATGAAATTGTTAAAGCAATCTTTAACAGCAGCATGAAGAGTAAATATATATGTTTACATAATAGGATTTATTTAGTCTCCAAACTGGGACTTGGAGTAAGCTAATTAAAATATAATAGCTAAACTTCTCAATAACTTTTCTTTTTCTCTCAGATGATTTATTTGTTTTACTTTTTCAGTGTGGAAATCTCATTTTAACATGATATGTTTTAGGAATATCAAATGTATTCCTGTGATCATAAATTCAAAGAGACTGGTAGAGTATAAAATCACTCTATTATTGTAACTACATTTTAGGATGTTGCAGGCTTAAGAACACATGATGGATTTGCTGTCTGTGCTCTGATATAATGGTATTTAGGGTGTACAGGCTTTAATGTTCTATTAAAGGCAGTAATTGGTGCCCTGTCACTTTAACTCATCCCCTGCAGCATATTGGACTTCCGTGGTAGCTCACAGGGTAAAGAATCACCTGCAATGCAGGAGACCCCATTCAATACCTGGGTTGGGAAGACCCCTGCAGAAGGAATCGGCAACCCACTCAAGTGTTCTTGCCTGCATCATATTAGAATCATCTTACTTAGTAATTTATCTTATTACAATACCTTTCCTACATTTATTAAGAAAATTGAAAATTAGGTTGTGATTAATTGTGTTCACCCTTCTTTGAAATCAAAGGTCTTCCTGAAAAAGCTTTATGTTTTTGCTGACAATTTGTCCCTTTTCCAAAGATGATATGCTTGTTAGACTGCAAAGGGGAGGATAGACAGAAGTTATATTGAAAATATTTTGACAACTATCAGATAGACGTGATCATCTTTTAAACTCTAGGACTAGGAACAATAAAATACCTTTTCCATTATTGAATAGATTTATTTTGGATAAATTATTTTTTCTGCATTAAGGAATGAGTTTAATCATATAAGAAACAATTGATTATGAATAATATATAAGGAAATTAAGGAAAAATGGTTCAAATTAAAGAAAACTATGTAAAGTTTTTGTTAAAAATGACACATTGGCTTAGAAGAAAAAGATGAGGGAGTAGATTGAAACTTACTCTTCAAAATAGTAGGCATTAGATTCTTGAGATTAAAAAGAAAAGAAAAGTATTAAGTGTTGAATTTAAAATTCTGAACAGCATAGTCTCTCTCTTTTTTTTTAACTACAGATCATTTATAATGGAGATTCCCCAAAACAATCTTACAAAATCATTAAAAATCCCTTTTATTGTTTCTTAAAACATGCAAAGAAGAGAATGAATAAAATCAGTGTTTCTTACTACTGAAGAGCTGACAATGCTATGCAACACAGAACATGTATTTTTCTTGCAAGTTTATGTTTTCTATTTTTTGTAAGCAGACTTCATTCACTGGGATAATAAAGGCTTCCAGTCTTGCTAGAATTGTAAGATGATTTGTCTTCATGAAAATTTCTTTGTTTTGTCTTTTTTTACATTTTTAAATGAAAAACTCTCTGGTAGTGGTTATATCTCACACCAGTCAAAAAGTAGAGAACACAATAAAACTTTCATGTGTTCATTAAAGTTTTACAGGCCCTGCAATGCCTGGAAAAATAGTTGTTGCTATAATCCGCTGCAGTAGTTCTGGTTGAGTGGTATCTTATTCATTACTGGATGAAGGATTGGGGAGGAGGATTGAAAAGGGACAAAGAAGATTCCACAGCCAACCACTGATAGGTTATTTGGACTGTATTCAAGGTTCTCATAGCTTCCTGTGCTGCCATGTGTAACTTGACAAACACTATCTGGGAGCAAATAGGGTTGTGGGAACTTAAGCCACAGCTTAAAGATCATAGGGGGTTATTCAGTGGAAACTCTCTAAGAGGATGCAGTATTTTGCTAATTTCAAGATCAAGGTTTAACATTTATAAAAACGATCCTTCCTAATTTAACTTTTAAAAATAATTTCTCTTAGGTTAAATTTATTTAATTTTTTGTGATTTGTGAATGTCCCTTAGTATATACTATATCTGGTAACTTCCACCAAGATTTTCAGTTCAGTTCAGTCGCTCAGTCGTGTCCGACTTTTTGCAACCCCATGGACTGCACCTGTCCATTCCTGTCCATCGCCAACTACCAGAGCTTACTCAAGCTCATGTCCTTTGAGTCGGTGATGCTTTTGGTGTCACTTATTTTTAATAGTGTGTGTGTGTGAGCTCAGTCGTGTCTGACTCTTTGCAGTCCCATGGACTGTAGCCCACCAGGCTCCTCTGTCCGTGGAATTTTCCCAGCGAGGATACTGGAGTGGGTTGCCATTTCCTTCTCCATTTAATAGCATAGACATAAGCATAAATTGAATAGAAAAAAGTTTGTATTTAATTTTAAAGGCTTACCACTGAATACATATGTTTGAATGGCAGTAATAAATCGTTAAGGAAAGAAAAGAATGAGCGACTAGTGAAATCACATGTTACTGTAGAAAGCTGAGAAATGTTCAGGTAACTCAATAATGCAGTATTAATAAGAAATTAAGAAATTTTTAGAAAACATTTGCTACTTAAGAATAATGAAAGATCACCAGTAAATGTAATACCTAAACAATATAAGAAGTTAATAATTTGACCAGATGCTAAATATTTTGAATTCTCTTTCACAACTAGATAGAGCCTGCCTTAGACTACTTAATTGTTTTGAAATATTCTTTTCTTACTTTCAGCTTTTAGGGAGAAGAGGTAAATGGGATGGTGTATTGCATAGCTGCTTACTAGGTCTGCTAATGTCTTAATTGGCTCTCTTAAATTTCTCAGGTCTAATTTATTTCTCCAGTCTTGTGGAGTAACTAACTCCTGCAGAATTATCAACTCTTCCCATGAAGTTTCTTTTGAATGACTTTGAACTCTTTCTTATGCTAAAGGTTCCGTCTGCCTCACCACACCACCGCCCCCCCACCCCCAACCCGGCTCCGTTATTACTCAGGCTTGTGAAGTTTCTATGCTGCTGCTGCTGCTAAGTCACTTCAGTAGTGTCCGACTCTGTGCGATCCCATAGACAGCAGCCCACCAGGCTCCCTCGTCCCTGGGATTCTCCAGGCAAGAACACTGGAGTGGGTTGCCATTTCCTTCTCCAATGCATGAAAGTCAAAGTGAAGTCGCTCAGTTGTGTCTAACTCTTCGCGACCCCATGGACTGCAGCCTACCAGGCTCCTCCGCCCATGGGACTCTCCAGGCAAGACTACTGGAGTGGGGTGCAGTCGCCTTCTCTGATGCGGGTTGCAAAAACAGTGTTGAAGACCTTGGCAATTCCTGGTTCCTTAGATCTTTCAGGCATCAGTTCACATCCTCAGATAGTTTCTCTAACTACTCTGTGATCATGCCTTTTCATCCATTGTCTTTATGGAACATAACTTCTTATTTCAAAGCAAGAATTCTTTCAGACTATCCGGATGTAGAAAATAAATTGAGAAATAGATTTTCCCACTATTCCATTCCTCTGGTCACAGTGAAGTGGTTAACAGTTATGCATTATTTTTATCCATACATCATTGGATTTTTTCCATTCAAAACCACTTATTGAACAGCTATATTCCAAGTACTGTATTCATTTCTTGGGCTATAAAATCTAGTAATACGTAGTCTATACTGTCCAGAGGATTACAATGTAATATTAAGGATAAATATGAAAAAATGCAATAAATCTAGTAGAGAAAAAAGTGAAGCAAGCCTAATATTGACAGACCTCAAGACTAGAATGTGTAATTGTCTTTATATGTGTACATATTTGATTTTTTGAACTTAATGTAGCCTCTATTTTGATTATCCCTTTTCATCTAATGACAGAAACCACAGTCTCCATCAGTTTCCACATTTTTAGTAATTTTAGATGTAATACTTTCTCAATTCCCACTTAAATATCAGTGCTTGAATTTTCTCTTCATTATTATGATTGCCTCTGTAAGCCCCAAAGTCAAGGACATCTCCTTTAATTGTGTGATACTTAACCACTGTCTGTTAAACAATGGAGATGTCTGACCAAAGCAGCAAGGAGGGGCACAGGGATACTGTTAGCAAAGGAAGACCACACTCTACAGAAATCAGACAGTAGTTAATAGGGTTCCCCCACCACAAGGAGATTCGGCACTGTTTTGATGGTGGGGGATGCTAAAGACACTGGTTTATTTTCCCAAGTTTGCTAAGTTTTCACAAGGAGACAAAACACAAGTCACCTACTGTACAATATCCTGATGCAGACTCCACTCTATCTTTCTCTCCTAAAGAGAGCAGGTGTGTGCATGTCCTCCAAGCTCACACCCAGTCCTGTTTCACTGCCTTTGTTCTGATGTGGGAAATCCTGTCGATTTCTCAAGAACAAAGTTATTGTTATTCAGTCAGTCAGTCATGTCTGACTCTTTGTGACCTCACAAACAGCAGCACACCAGGCTTCCCTGTCCTTCTGCTAAGTCGCTTTAGTCGTGTCCAACTCTGTGCAACCCCATAGACGGCAGCCCACCAGGCTCCCCCGTCCCTGGAATTTTCCAGGCAAGAACACTGGAGTGGGTTGCCATTTCCTTCTCCAGTGCATAAAAGTGAAAAGTGAAAGTGAAGTTGCTCAGTCGTGTCCAACTCTTAGTGACTCCATCCATGGGATTTTCCAGGCAAGAGTACTGGAGTGGGGGGCCGTTCCCTGTCCTTCAGTATCTCCCAAAGTTTGCTCAAACTCATGTTCATTGAGTCGGTGATGCGATCCAACCATTTCATCCTCTGTTGCCTCCTCCTCCTCATGTAATGAAGCCTGTTTCGTCTATGCTCTTTTCAGTTTCATATAGTGCAGCATTCATTGATATCATTGTAGTTTCCTAATTGTCAAAAATATTTTGAAAAACACACAGGCAACCAGCATAAAACAAATTTTAACTTTTAAAGTTATGCAGTTCCAAGTCTCATCAAAAAAATTACTTCGGATATCTAGGAGAAAGATCACACAAAATGAGACAGGGCAACTAAAGACATAAAGAATAATACTGGAATACATCATGTCATTGAACAAATAGGTGCTCCATCATGTCTGGGTCCCCCCCCATTCTCCATGATTTCCATGTTATCTATAATTTGGGGTCTCCTTAAGGTCATTGCATCTCTAGATAATGTCTTATTTCTGGTCATCATCAGTGATTCTGGATGGCTTTTACTGAGCTATAACTAGTTCTATCTGGTTCTGATCCTATTTGCTTCTCAAACACCCATAATCATCTTTATTGACTTCTACTGAATTTCCCATTTTCACTTTATCTCTGACATGTGGTATATAAAGTTTTCCACTACGGTGTCCCTGGTTACATCTATCAGATTTCTGCACAGTTTCTAACTTTTTTCTGTCAGTAACTTTTTGACACTCCTATAGTATAGATAGCTTCATGTACTTTCTTTTACTTTTTTTCAGCCACAGGAAACCCAGTGGACCTGCTTCATACTTAGGATCTGACAACATACTTATCTCCTTTCATTTATTGCTCCCATAAAAATCAGCTGATAGAGAAATGAGTCTCTCTCATTTTTTTTTTCTGGAATCTCCATATTCAACTAGAAATGTTGAGTTAATGTTAATCTTACAATCTCTCCATTTCTTTTTTTTTTTTTGGTTTTATTTATTTTTTTTAATTTATTTTTTTAATTTTAATTTTTATTTTATTTTACTTTGCAATACTGTATTGGTTTTGCCATACATTGACATGAATCCACCACAGGTGTACATGCATTCCCAAACATGAACCCCCCTCCCACCTCCCTCCCCACAACATCCCTCTGGGTCATCCCCGTGCACCAGCCCCAAGCTCTCCATTTCTTTTTATTTCCAAAAACAATACATTCTTTTTGGCTAGACTGTTTCAGAGTAGCAGTTATACAAGCCTGTGATGTAGAAGATCACAGGTTATTATTCCTTCTTGAGAGAGTTATAGCAATAACAAAATCTCCAGATCTCCTTTTCATTTCCCCAACTTGTCCATCTAAAAAGAGTTGGGAAATCTTCTCTGTGAAGATGTGTGTGTTAAGTCGCTTATGTACTAGCCCACCAGGCTCCTCTGTCCATGGGATTCTCCAGACAAGAATACTGGAGTGGGTTGCCATGCCCTCCTCCAGGGGATCTTCCTGACCCCGGGACTGAACCCACTCTCTCAAGTCTCCTGCATTGGCAGGCTGGTTCTTTACCACTAATGCCACCTGGGAAGCCCCTATGGAGATGAAGGATAAGAATAATCTAGGCAAGAATATTGGGGTTGGGATCCAGCACCCAAGCATGGGACTTCATCCATAGTTAAAGGATTAAAAGGAGATAGAGAACGTTGCTAAGGAGGTGGGAGAGTTGATAATGGGAAAATGTGAATGCTATTGATTAATTTTCTTTTCTAACTGAAATAATAATGATAAAGATTATCAGCCAAGGATGCAAAGAGGGAGCAGATATTTAGAAGTTTGAAGACAAAAAAAAAAAAAGTCAGAACTGAATGTCTTAGAAAGAGGGATGACCAGGGGACTATGGAAATGTGCTGTGATTACCATGAAGTATTGAGGACCTACTTGAGGTTTATGTTTGTGAACTTAAATATAAGACTAATCAGCATGGTCTTTTTTTTTTGTTTGTTTCCTAAGCCATGTTTCTTTCCTTCAGGTTATATATAATTATGAACGGAGTAGATCGGGTGAGATTTTTGCCAGACAAGTATATGTAAGGAAGAGAAGGTTAAGACAGTTGAAAGTAGAGACAAAGAAGTGATTATAATGATTTTTTTGAAGTGATTATAATTATGGATTATGAAATCTAAATTAAGTGCATGGTAGAAGTTGAAAAGGTCATGAAGTAAAAATTTTGGAAATCTAAAGGAAGGACTGGATATTAGATTTTTGGGGGGAGAGATTGAATATCCAAGAGATAATTATATCTCCAAAAGAGAATTGGTATAAAGTTACAGAGAAAGTTATGACAAGATTCACTGTTACTATTGTATAAATATGGGGGACATGTAGGGCAATGGACATCAAAGACATTTATGGATTTCTGGAATATATGGACATTTTTGTGCTTCTGGATCATGCTTATATTCTAGTCTATCATGTTTAAACATGTAAAGTAATTTATACAACTTAAATCAGAGTGTCGGTTATCTTTAGGATGCTTTATGTGGTTTATTTTGACCAGAAATAATAGTTTTTGTATAACTGCTACTCTGAAACAGTCTAACCAAAAAGAATTTCAGTTACTTTAAACTGAAACCGGAAGGGGAGAAAAGAAGATAATGTATTGCAGACTTATTGTGCCAAGACATATTCTAGAATAATATTCAAACATCCAATTTGATCCACACAATAACTTTTCATTATAGGCTGATATAGACATACCATAAGCAGTTGTTTCAAAATAAGTCTTAATATGATAATGTTCAAGATGAAAAGTGTGAAGACTAGAATCAACCTAGCAAAGATTCCTTTTATACTATTTTTCAAAGATTATTTGCGTCATTGTAAACCCTGGCATGTTGCAGTCCATGGGGTCGTAAAGAGTTGGGCACAACTGAGTGACTGGACAAGAGCAAAATAAATTAACAACTAAAATACTTATGCAATTATAATTGAAATCCCTGAACATAACACATCACAAACAATTTTTATCCATAATCAGCAGGGCATAAAGATGATTTGCTCTTCATGAAGAATTTATATGATGAAGTCAAAAAGAAAGGAAGTATAATTTGAGTTAAAGTAATAAAAATTATTCTCTTTAACTGTGGAAAATTCTGGAAGAGATGGGAATACCAGACTACCTGACCTGCCTCTGGAGAAATCTGTATGCAGTTCAGGAGCAACAGTTAGAACTGGACGTGGACCAACAGACTGGTTCCACATAGGAAAAGGAGTACGTCAAGGCTGTATGTTGTCACCCTGCTTATTTAACTTCTATGCAGAGTACATCATGAGAAACGCTGGACTGGAAGAAACACAAGCTGGAATCCAGATTGCCGGGAGAAATATCAGTAACCTCAGATATGCAGATGACACCACCCTTATGGCAGAAAGTGAAGAAGAACTAAAGAGCCTCTTGATGAAAGTGAAAGAGGAGAGTGAAAAAGTTGGCTTAAAACTCACCATTCAGAAAACGAAGGTCATGGCATCTGGTCCCATCACTTCATGGGAAATAGATGGGGAAACAGTAGAAATAGTGTCAGACTTTATTTTTCTGGGCTCCAAAATCACTGCAGATGGTGACTGCAGCCATGAAATTAAAAGGTGCTTACTCCTTGGAAGGAAAGTTATGACCAGCCTAGATAGCATATTAAAAAGCAGAGACATTACTTTGCCAAGAAAGGTCCATCTAGTCAAGGCTATGGTTTTTCCAGTAGTCATGTGTGGATGTGAGAGTTGGACTATAAAGAAAGCTGAGCACCGAAGAATTGATGCTTTTGAACTGTGGTGTTGGAGAAGACTCTTGAGAGTCCCTTGGACTGCAAGGAGATCCAACCAGTCCATCCTAAAGGAGATCAGTCCTGGGTGTTCATTGGAAGGACTGATGAAGCTGAAACTCCAATACTTTGGCCACCTGATGCGAGGAGCTGACTCATTTGAAAAGTCCCTGATGCTGGGAAAGATTGAGGGCAGGAGGAGAAGGGGACGACAGAGGATGAGATGGCTGAATGGCATCACTGACTCAATGGACATGGGTGTGGGTGGACTCTGGGAGTTGGTGATAGACAGGGAGGCCTGGTGTGCTGTGGTTCATGGGGTCACAAAGAAATGGACATGACTGAGTGACTGAACTGGACTGAACTGAATATTTCCTACTTGAATCCACACTATACATTCATGATAATCAACACACCCCAAGTCCAATTCATATCTAGTATCTACCAGCCAAATGACCACCAGGAACATACATGCAGTTAAACAGTTGGGTTTACTCCTCATTATATCAAGAGGGGCCCCCAGCTTTGGAGAACTATAGGGTGTCTCAGAAGGTGTTAGAATCTTTTATAGAAATTGAGCATTAGTTTGGTGATATGGAGATAGGGAGCAAGGGATGTTTGCCCTAAATAAGGACTTTCAGAAAACAGGGTCATTTCTATGATTGGTCATCTAAATAAATCTTACCCATAAGGAGGAATGACTACAGTGAGGCTAAACATATATTTGGTTTAGTAGCATGCACTTGTATGAGTTGATAGAGGAAGCGGCTTAATGTTTTGTGGGTGCTACAGTGACTTTGTTTTTGTCTGTTCTTAAAAGAATAGACAAACAATTCTGAAGTGGTTTTACTTAGTCTTGTTTTTCATATTTTCAGAGTAACCTTGTCTGAACTTACTATTCTGTGACACTTTTTAATGGACTTTAATAATGGCAAATATAGAGATGTAGGACTCTAGTTCTAGATATAAAGGTAGTATTTATTAATAATACAGTTAGATAATAAAGCAAGCCTGAGTGCATCTGTTATCAAGAAATCTCAAAGAACATGTTTATCTTATTTTTAAAAGAAATGTCTTTTTTCCCCCACTCTTTCTTTCCTTTCATGGAAACTGCTCAGTAGATTAGTATTTAGGAGTTATTGATATTAATTACCTCCTAGTTTACTGTTTACTGGGCTATCCAGGTGGCTCACTGGTAAGAATCCCCCAAGAGACGAGGGCTCGAGCCCTGAGTTGGGAAGATCCCCTAGAGGAGGGCACAGCAACCCACTCCAGTATTCTTGCCTGGAGAATTCCATGGACAGAGGAGACTGGTGGGCTACAGTCCATGGAATCACAAAGAATCAGACATGATTGAATGACTGAGCACATACAGAGTTCTAGATTTAGATAATTCTAGATACAGGGATATTTTAAAATTCTAAGTCTGCCCTCCCTAAACATTTGGCCTAAGCCAGCCTTCTTAATCTTTCCAAGCTCCAGTTTTTCTCTGCATCTTTACAATATAGATATTGAAGTATGGGGTCTTGTGAAGATATACTAGGTAACCTAGTGAGGAGACTTAATGTAGGATATGTAACACAAACTAGATATTCAGCATATTTTATCTAAGAATATTACTACTCTTCCAAATACCCAGTAAGTTTTGATAAACTATCAAAATCAATTAAGTGGACCAATGAATCAAAATTCCCTTTGTAGTTTAATTATCCTTAGCATACTTGATTACTTTCAATAATTATTTCAGAAAATGAAGAGAATAGAAGAACTTTCCATGGGTTAAGATTAAGTGAAATCTGTAAAACCAAGCTTGAAAATGAAAGTGAAGTCGCTGTCATGTCTGACTCTTTGCGACCCCATGGACTGTAGCCTACCAGGCTCCTCCATCCATGGGATTTTCCAGGCAAGAGTGCTGGAGTGGATTGCCATTTATTGAAAATCATTTCATAACTGTCACAAAGTGTTTTCTAATCAATATATTTTGAAAGCATTTTCCTTTAAAATATTTGCATGTTTAGGTGATGTTACATATGTCAAAACTTATTATATTTCAAACACATGTCAGCAATATCATACAGCAAGAACTCTTCCTATTCAAATGTATTCCTTTTGTTTTACTATTTTTCCAATTTATCATGTCAGAATTTCTGTGATTAGCACTATTACAATTATATATACATACAACAAATGTCCATCTAGTCAAGGCTCTGGTTTTTCCAGTGGTCATGTATGGATGTGAGAGTTGGACTGTGAAGAAAGCTGAGTGCCAAAGAATTGATGCTTTTGAACTGTGGTGTTGGAGAAGACTCTTGAGAGTCCCTTGGACTGCAAGGAGATCCAACCAGTCCATCCTAAAGGAGATCAGTCCTGGGTGTTCATTGGAAGGACTGATGCTGAAGCTGAAACTCCAACACTTTGGCCACCTCATGCGAAGAATTGACTCATTGGAAAAGACCCTGATGCTGGGAGGGATTGGGGGCAGGAGGAGAAGGGGGTGACAGAGGATGAGATGGCTGGATGGCATCACTGACTCGATGGACATGAGTTTGGGTGAACTCCGGGAATTGGTGATGGACAGGGAGGCCTGGTGTGCTACGATTCATGGGTTCACAAGAGTCAGACACGACTGAGCAACTGAACTGAATAACACATTTATTCATTATTGTGAGGTATCTTAATGTATAAAATACATATCTGATTGATTTATATTGACTTCTGAAAATAAATCTGAATATCCTAGAGCATATCTTATAACCCTATTTTATACTGGTTTCAGTTCAAAATAATATTGCAAAAAATATAGCACTTCAATAATGTCATTTCAAAGAAAACACAAATTCTAACTGGGAATGTTGGAATGGAAGATGAAAGATGGAATAACTGTATCATACTAGTATATGAGCTCACAAACTCATGAATTTTTTGTTTACTACTCCTAATATTTTGCAGACCCTACTAGATTTTTGCCTGATACAAAGTAAGTGCTGAAAATATGTATATGTATATTGTTGACTAAATAGGTGAAACATTAAGAGTATTTTGTAAATGCAAATTTACCTAATATAAAAGACATATAGTGCTTTTGGTAATTCTGTGTAAAACTTAGTTCACATTTTATATACTTTAATTATCTGCTATATAAAGTATCATCCTATATTTACAATTATTATATTAGCAATTAAACACTCAGAAGAAATTAAAGACCCAAGGGAAATAACCTCAAAGCCACACAATAGATTTAAATATTTGGAATAGCTATTTTAAGCAAAATATTATGAAACAATTATTCTTCTAATAAAGAGGGGAAAATGGTCTTCCATTTTAGTAACAACATTATAATTAGTCAAATAGTTTTTCCGTGGGATTTTTCAATGTAATTTCCATACTGCAGACAATTAAAATAAGTCCTATATCTCACAGAAGTTCCGTGCTTTCCTTAACATTTTCTTAGTGTTGACTTCTCAGTGAATACCATATAGTATAGTTCTTTATTTTAAATACTTAAAGTGTACTAAAGTTAATTTACTATAATAAAATTATTTAAAGGAATTTTGAAAGTACTTTATTGACACATAAAATACATAGTATAAAATTCACTATTTTAAGTGTACAATTCAATGATTTTTAGTAAATTTAAACAGTTGTGCAACCATTAATATAGTCCTGCGTTAGAACATTTCCACTACTCCAAAAAGATTCTTCTTGACCATGTAACTAAGGTACCATAACCTACCCCACCTACAAACCCACGTAAACTCCAGTTAAATGGAATCACATATTGTCTTTTGCACGTGACTCATTTAGCATAATGTTTTTGAGATTTCCCTATATTGTAGCATGCATGAATTCTTTTTAATTGCTAAATAGTACTTAATTGTATGACTGTACATGTTTTGCTTATCTGTTTATTAGTCAGTGGACATGTGAATTGTTTCCAATTTTGGACTATAAAAAATAATAATAGTATGAACATTTAAATGCATGTCTTTGTGTGGGTGATGGACAGGGCGGCCTGGTGTGCTGTGGTTCATAGGGTTGCAAAGAGTCAGACACTACTGAGCGACTAAACTTAACTGTGTGAGCATGTTTTCATTTCTCTCAGGTAGATACTAAGAATGGAATTGCTGGGTCATATGGTAAAGTTATGTTTAATTATCTTATGGAACTGTCAGCCTGTTTTCAAAAAGGCTGCACCATTTCACAGCCTATTGTAATAATGTATGACAATTCCTATGTCTTTATTTTCTCACTAACATTTGCTATTGTATATCATTTTTATTATAAGCAACTAGTGCATGTAAAAAAGTATGTCATTTGGCTTTAATTTTCTTTGTCCTGATAAATAATTATATTGAGCATCTTTTCATGTGTTTGCTAGGCATTTTTTCTCTTGTCAGTCATGGTTTTGGTGTCATGTATAAGAAGTCTTACCCTCACCAAAGGTTTAAAGTTTTATACCTATGTGTTCTTCTAAATCTTATAGTTTTAGTACTTATATTTAGATCTATGATCCATTGTTAGTTAGTTTGAGGAAAGTTCTATAAATTCATATTTTTCATATGAATGCCCAGTTGTCTCAGCATTATTTGTTAAAACGATTATCTTTTCCCCATTGAAACTCAATAAATTTAAAGCTATATTTCTAGACTCTGAACTTATGTCCCAGTTATCTATAGTTCTATACCTAAGCCAATGTCTTATGTCCTGATTGAATTTCTATATAAATTTTAGAAACTGCAAAAAATTTATCAATGTCTACAAAAATCAACCAACCAACCTAACAATAAAAAGCAATGATAGCTCAAACCAATGACAAGCTTAAAGCTCTTAAAGAGACTTTAATAAGGAATTGTGTTGAACCTTAGATCAATTTGGGAAGAAATCCATGTTAACAATATTGAATCTTTCTCCCCATAAATGGCCTGTCCCTATTTTCTTAAATGTGTTTAATTTCTTCCTGCAGTGATTTGTAGTTTTCAGTATGTAAGTCTTACACTACTTTAAAAAAATCATCCCAAAGTATTTTATTGTTTTATGCCATTAGGAATAGATTTATTTCTTAGTTTTATTTTTGGATTATTCATTGATAATATTTAAATACTTGTCGACATTGGTATATGGATCTTATATCTTTTAATGTGCTGAACTTGTTTGTTACTTCCTAGAAGTGTTCCTGTTCATTTCTCAGAATTTTTTAAACCTAAAGGATACAAATAAAGACAATTTTATGTCTTTCTTCATAATATTGATGCCTTTATTTCCTTCTGTTGCTTCATTACATGTTGAACTTTCAGTACAAGATTCAGTAGGAGTCACTATCCTTGCGTTATCTCCAATTTTACAGAGAAAGCACCCATTTTTTAAAAAAATTATGAAGTGTGATGTTAACTGTAGGCTTGTCATGTTTGCCCTTTATCATGTTGGGGAGCTTTTTGTCAAGCGTTTTCTTTCGTTTTGATGTAATTGGCTTCTTTATTAAATACTGAACTCATAGGATCAGCTGATAATTGTTCCCTCCATTTCCACTTTTATGGGAAATTTGGGAAGGGTAAGTATTTCTTTCTTAAATATTTGAATGAATACATCCATGAAACCAACAGGGTCATCTGAGTTTACTTTGAGGGAAAATTTTTAGTTATTAACCTAATTTCTTTACATTTTATTGTTTTATTCAGATTTTCTATTTCTTCTTCAGTTGATCAGAGAAACTGGTAGTTTTGAGGAAAATCTTTCCTTTTTTCTATGCTGTCTAATTTGTTAATATAAAGTTTTCCATATTATTATCTTGTAATAATTTTAATTTGTGTTATATCAGAAATGACACCCATTCTTTCATTCTTGATTTTATTAATTTAGATCATCTCTTTTTTAAAATGTCAGTCTACCAAAATATTATTGATTTTTTTTAAACAACCAACTTTTGGTTCATTGGTTTTTCTATTAATTTTTTTGTTTTTCTTTCAAATCTTTACTGTTTCTCTATCCTTACTTGACGTTTAGTTTACTCTTCTTTCTTGAACTCTTAAGGAAGGTAGAAAGTTAGGTTGTTCAAATGGATTCAGCTTACTGTCTTTTGTCTTTTCATTTTAGCTTGAATATTTCACTTAGTGCTTTTTTAAAAGGCTGGTTTGCAGCAGTGAATGAGCTCTTTCTTGATTTATTGTAAATGCTGTATTTTTGAAGAATAATGATTTGAAGCAATTACATTTTGGATACTTTTTTAAGCAGCCATTTTAATTTCAGTTGAAGCGTATGTGCATTTTCTAATGCCTATTACTCTTTTGTATCTACACAGCTTTGCTGAAGAATAAGTCAAATGAGAAGTAAACCTCTTGATAACTTTCATGTGAATACTTAAGGTAACACAGCTTATTGCTAAAAGGCTATTGGCAACTAATTCTTAAAAGGAGAGAATATGATGACTTGGTGTCCAGTACGGAGGAGCCTGGTGGGCTGCAGTCCATGGGGTCGCGAAGAGTCAGACACGACTGAGCAACTTCACTTTCACTTTTCACTTTCATGCATTGGAGAAGAAAATGGCAACCCACTCCAGTGTTCTTGCCGGGAGAATCCCGGGGATGGGGGAGCCTGGTGGGCTGCCGTCTATGGGGTCGCACAGAGTCAGACACGACTGAAGCGACATAGCAGCAGCAGCAGCAGGGCTTGCCTGACGGCTCAGGGGTAAAGAATCCACCTGCAATGCAGGAGACTAGAGTTTGATCCCTAGGTCGGGAAGATCCCCTGGAGGAGGAAATGGCAACCCACTCCAGTATTCTTGCCTGGAAAATCCCCTGGACAGAGGAACCTGGCGGGCTCCAGTCCATGGGGTCACAGACAGTTGGACACTACTGAATGACCAACAGTTTCACTTTATTTATTTATTTATTTATTGGGTCTATCTGTCTTTTCATGATCTCAAGGAGTGGTCTACAAATGTTTTACACATGGTTATCAGGAGGAGTGGAAATCAATCTGAACTGTTAAAGGTCTCAAAGGGATGCCTGTGTCTGAAGCAATCAAAACCAAAATATATGCTTCTACTATGTCATCTCTGACAGGTTAATGTCTCTAAAAATATACCGCTCATTTCTTTTTGGCATTTGCTATTCTTTACCATATGAGCCACGAGGAGAGGCCCACAAATCTCCATTAAAGTAATTACTTAAATTTCAGCTGTCCTCCTTTGGGGTGGAGTAATTTAGCAATGAATTTAAAATCAGTTATTAAAATAAAAAATCAGTTGTCCTGCATTCATTCCCTATTCCTCTAAAGATTAGGAGGTTCACTACTATGAGAAACCATCTTTTTTTTTTTTTTCTTTTCAGATAAAAGTCCTTTTTAGCTGTGTATCTGTCCTGGTATATTCTAAACAAATTAAGCTAGCAACACAAAGAACAGACAACATTTGGCCCTTTCAAATCTTTTGTCTCCAGAATTCAAAGGTAGAATTTTCCTGAAGCAATTTGGCTGGAATGTGACATGTTGCACTGGCCAGTCATTACGCTATGTTTCTAGTGACCTTAGTACTCTAAATGGACTTAGCAGCATTGCATATTCACAAACCAAGTGATTGCCCACAGGGCTATTCAGAAATTGCTGTTCATCCACAGAGGACCATCTCCCTGAACACACACACATACACACTGGTGCGTACAATATCCAACTTTGTGGATACTGCTGCTCCCTAAACTGGAGGAGAAGATGGGATGAGGGAGAAGGGAACCAAATCTTGCAACCCACTTCATATGCAGGTCATTAGCTTGAGTATCTGGAACTCTCCGGGGCTTTAGCAATTCCTGTCCCACCATTCCGGTGACCTCACAAAATCATACTCGTAATTCTGGGTTGATTTTTGCCAACTGTGTGATCAGAAGTGAAATCATGTTCCTGTGCCAATTTAGACGTCTCTAGAGTGACTGTAGACTCAACTCTTTTTTCTTAACTTTTTCAGTCTCTAAGTCATGTCCAACTCTTTGCAACCATCATGGACTTCAGCATGCCAGGCTTCTCTGTCCTTTACCATCTCCTGGAGTTTGCCCAAACTCATGTTCATTGAGCAAAGATGCCATCCAACCATTTTACCTTCTGAATCCCCCTTCTTCTCCTGCCTTCAGTCTTTTAGGACATCAGGATCTTTTCTAGTGAGTCAGCTCTTCACATCAGGTGGCCAAAGTATTGGAGCTTCAGTTTTAGCATCAGTCCTTCCAATGAATATTCAAAGTTGATTTCCTTTTGGATGGACTGGTTCGATCTCCTTGCAGTCCAAGGGACTCTCAAGAATCTTCAGCCCCACAGTTAAAAAGCATCAGTTCTTCTGCCTGCAGCCTTCTTTGGGCTTCCCAGGTGGTACTAGTGGTAAAGAATCCACCTGCCAAAGCAGGAAACACAAGAGGTGTGGTTGGATCCCTGGATCTGAAAGATCCCTTGAAGTAGGAAATGGCAACCCTCTGCAGTATTCTTGCCTAGGGCATTCCATGGACAGAGGAGCCTGGCAGGCTACAGTCCATTGGGTCGCAAAGAGTCAAACACAAGTGAGCATACACACACAACCTTCTTTATGATCCAACTCTCACATACATACATGACTAGTGGAAAAAAACATAGCCTTGACTATATGGACCTTTGTCAGCAGAGCGATGTCTCTGCTTTTTAATATGCTGTCTAGGTTTGTCATAGCTTTTCTTCCAAGGAGCAAGCGTCTTAATTTCGTGGCTGCAGTCACTGTCCACAGTGATTTTGGAGACCAAGAAAATAAAGTCTGTCACTGTTTCCATTTTTTCCCTATCTCTTTGCCATGAATTGATGGGACCAAATGCCATGATCTTCATTTTGGAATGTTGAATTTTAAGCCAGCTTTTCACACACCTCTTTCATCTTTATCAAGAGGTTCTTTAGTCTCTTTGCTTTCTGTCTTTAGGGTGATATCATCTGCACATCTGAGGCTGTTGACCCTTCTCCCAGAAATCTTGATTCCAGCTTGTGGTCGCCCAGTCTGGCATTTCACATGTTGTACTATGTGACACCTAGCTTCCCCACAGCCAGTCCCTTCCTGTCTTGATAAACTGTCAGCTTCATCTCTGCAGTTGACTGAGGGATCTTGTCATGGGCAGGTTGTCTGTTGGCTGAGAAAGGACTGCCAAGTGTCTGACTCTGGTGTGGGTCTACTGCTACCCAAAATCTATTTCTTTTGCTAAACTTCTGGGCTCACCTCGCCTGTACCCCACTTTCATACACCTTCAGCTACCAGAAGTTCCACTTTTATTGTACTCTAATTTTTAATATCCTATGGTTCTCTTATTTTCTATAGCATATACTGTTTGGTGGCATATATCTGATTACTTCAGCATCTGCTAACACATTTTACATATAAAGCCATAATGTAGCTAAAAATCTTTTTAAGATTGAAGAGTTATTCTGAGAAAATAGTAGCCCTCCCTGAATTTTTGTATCTTAGCTTTCAAACCATACAGAACATGTCAAGTATTTTCTCACTTTAGGTTTCTTGTTCAGTTCAGTTCAGTCACTCAGTCGTATCCGACTCTGCAACCCCATGAACCACAGCACACCAGGCGTCCTTGTCAATCAGCAACTCCGGGAGTCCACCCAAACCCATGTCCATTGAGTCGGTGATGCCATCCAACCATCTCATCCTCTGTTGTCCCCTTCTCCTCAGGCCCTCAATCTTTCCCAGCATCAGGGTCTTTTCCAATGGGTCAGCTCTTCACATCAGGAAGCGAAAGTATTGGAGTTTCAGCTTCAACATGAGTCCTTCCAATGAACATCTAGGACTGATCTCCTTTAGAATGGACTGGTTTGATCTGCTTGCAGTCCAAGGGATCCTCAAGAGTCTTCTCCAACACCACAGTTCAAAAGCATCAATTCTTCTGTGCCCTGCGTTCTTAATAGTCCAACTCTCACATCCATATATGACCACTGGAAAAACCATAGCCTTGACTAGATGGAACTTCGTTGGCAAAGTAATGTATCTGCTCTTTAATATGCTGTCTACATTGTTTATAACTTTCCTTCCAAAGTGTAAGCATATTTTAATTTCATGGCTGCAATCACCATCTGCAGTGATTTTGGAGCCCCCAAAAATAAAGTCAGCCACTGTTTCCCCATCTATTTGCCATGAAGTGATGGGACTGGATGCCATGATCTTCGTTTTCTGAATATTGAGCTTTAGGCCAACTTTTTCACTCTCCACTTTCACTTTCATCAAGAGGCTCTTCAATTCCTCTTCACTTTACGCCATAAAGGTGGTGTCATTTGCATGTCTCAGGTTATTGATATTTCTCCCGGCAATCTTGATTCCAGCTTGTGTTTCTTCCAGCCCAGTATTTCTCATGATGTACTCTGCATAGAAGTTAAATAAGCAGGGTGACTAGATACAGCCTTGACATACTCCTTTTCTTATATGGAACCAGTCTGTTGTTCCATGTCCAGTTCTAACTGTTGCTTCCTGACCGGCATATAGGTTTCTCAAGAGGCAGGTCAGGTGGTCTGGTATTCCCTTCTCTTTCAGAATTTTCCACAGTTTATTGTGATCCATATAGTCAAAGGCTTTGGTATAGTCCATAAAGCAGAAGTAGATGTTTTTCTGGAACTCTCTTGTTTTCTTGATGATCCAGCAGATGTTGGCAATTTGATGTCTAGTTCCTCTGCCTTTTCTAAAACCAGTTTGAACATCTGGAAGTCCATGGTTCACGTATTGCTGAAGCCTGGCTTGGAGAATTTTAAGCATTACTTTACTAGCATGTGAGATGATTGCAATTATGTGGTAGTTTGAACATTCTTTGTAACCCATGATCATTTGTTGGCTTAGTACTGATGCCTGCTTAAGGCCCCATTTCCTATTGCTACTTCTCCTTAGGGAGATTTAAAGGTCTTTTTGGTGTGTTTGTTTGATAATTCCCGCAGTTCTATATACTTCATTACAATCTTTGGAAACATACCAATGAATAGAAAGATGAATGTTTGCGTAGGCTCACAATGAAGCCGTGGTGGCACTGGGGGAAAGTATTCATGCTGGTGTGTTTATGAGTGTGTGTGTGTGTGTGTGTGTGTGTGTGTGTGTGTTTCTTGAAGGGAGTTTGTTCAGGGATGATGAGGCAGGTCTGTGTATTGTGTCTAGGATTGATATGCATATCCTTAGCTTTGCCAGTTATGTCGTACCCACTCTTAGATCTAAATGTAACTTCGTATTCTCCACACGAATTGCTAAGGTTCAAGATTATAGAGCTGTATATTATGTCATCCAGTCACCCATTTTGAGATATTTGGGGAACACAGACAACAGTCTTGGCTTACTGTGAGAATGGCCCACTGTTAGATCCTCTATCTCTCTGAAAAGAGTATTGCCACATGTCGGTGGCCTACTTAGTTGAAGGGAAAATGTGCTATTACATAATTACAAGTACAGTGTAAATTAGGTTTTCAAAAGTAAAGAAATAATACTGAAGTCAAGTCCAAATGCATTCTCTCAGTCATTGAGCTCAGCAATTTGGTAGAGACTGGGCTGTCAAAGGCCCACAGAAATCTAACTGCTACAAGGTACAGGATGTGCAATTAGGTGCAGCACTGGGTGCTGAAATGAAGCTGGCCCTGGTTTAAAGTCCACCGAGACAGGAGAATAGCAGGGTGGTGTGAAGCAATTCTGAGGCTGAGAATAACCTATGTGTACTTCAAGGAGTTCCCTGGGGGGTTAAAGATGCTTATCTTTGTATCCCCTAAATGTGATTTGTGTCCTTTATTGTGCCCATCTTTGCATGAAATGTTCCCTTGGTAGCTCTAATTTTCTTGAAGAGATCTCTAGTCTTTCCCATTCTATTATTTTCCTCTATTTCTTTGCATTGATCGCTGAGGAAGGCTTTCTTATCTCTCCTTGCTATTCTTTGGAACCCTGCATTCAGATGGGTATATCTTTCCATTTCTCCTTTGCTTTTTGCTTCCCTTCTTTTCACAGCTATTTGTAAGGCCTCCTCAGGCAGCCATTTTGCTTTTTTGCATTTCTTTTTTGGGGGATGGTCTTCATTCCTGTCTCCTGTACAATGTCATGAACCTCCATCCATAGTTCATCAGGCACTCTATCAGATCTAGTCCCTTAAATCTATTTCTCACTTTCACTTTATAGTCATAAGGGATTTGATTTAGGTCATATCTGAATGGTCTAGTGGTTTTCTCCACTTTCTTCCATTTCAGTCTGAATTTGGCAATGAGGAATTCATGATCCCAGCCATAGTCAGCTCCCAGTATTGTTTTTGCTGACTGTATAGAGCTTCTCCATCTTTGGCTGCAAAGAATATAATCAGATTTTGGTATTGTCCATCTGGTGATGTCCATGTGTAGAGTCTTCTCTTGTGTTGTTGGAAGACAGTGTTTGCTATGACCAGTGCATCCTCCTGGCAGAACTCTATTAGCCTTTGCCCTGCTTCATTCTGTACTCCAAGGCCAAATTTGCCTGTTACTCCAGGTGTTTCTTGACTTCCTACTTTTGCATTCCAGTCCCCTATAAAGAAAAGGACATCATTTGTGGGTGTTAGTTCTAAAAGGTCTTGTAGGTCTTAATAGAACTGTTCAACTTCAGGTTCTTCAGCTGAAGTTGGGGCATAGACTTGGATTGCTGTGGTATTGAATAGTTTGAAGAAAATTAGAGATACTAAGGGAATATTTCATGCAAAGATGGGCACAATAAAGGACAGAAATGGTAGGGACCTAACAGAAGCAGAAGATATTAAGAAGAGGTGACAAGTATACACAGAAGAACTGTACAAAAAAGATCTTCTGGCCCAGATAATCACTATGTTGTGATGACTCACCTAGAGCCAGACATCCTGAAGTGTGAAGCCATGTGGGCCTTAGGAAGCATCACTACGAACAAAACTAGTAGAGGTGATGGAATACCAGTTGAGCTATTTCAAATCCTGAAAGATGATGCTGTGAAAGTGCTGCACTCAATATGCCAGCAAATTTGGAAAACTCAGCAGTGGCCACAGGACTGGAAAAGGTCAGTTTTCATTCCAATTCCAAAGAAAGGCAATGCCAAAGAATGCTCAAACTACCACACAATTGCACTCATCTCACATGCTAGTAAAGTAATGCTCAAAATTCTCCAAGCCAGGCTTCAGCAATACATGAACCATGAACTTCCTTCCTGATATTCAAACTGGTTTTAGAAAAGGCAGAGGAACCAGACATCAAACTGCCAACATCCTCTGGATCATAGAGAAGGCAAGAGAGTTCCAGAAAAACATCTACTTCTGCTTTATGGACTATGCTAAAGCCTTTGACTGTGTGGATCACAATAAACTGTGGAAAATTTTGAAAGAGATGGGAATACCAGATCACCTGACATGCTTCTTGAGAAATCTGTATACCGGTCAGGAAGCAACAGTTAGAACTGGACATGGAACAACAGACTTTTTCCAAATAGGAAAAGGAGTACGTCAAGGCTGTATATTGTCACCCTGCTTATTTAACTTCCATGCAGCGTACATCATGAGAAACGCTGGGCTGGAAGTAACACAAGCTGGAATCAAGATTGCCAGGAAAAATATCAATAACCTGAGATATGCAGATAACACCACCCTTATGGTAGACTTCCCTGGTGGCTCAGATGGTAAAGTGTCTGTCTACAATGCGGGAGACCTGGGTTTGATCCCTGGGTCAGGAAGATCCGCTGTAGAAGGAAATGGCAATCCACTCTAGTGCTATTGCCTGGAAAATCCCATGGACAGAGGAGCCTGATAGGTTACAGTCCATGGAGTCGCAAAGAGTCGGACACAACTGAGCGACTTCACTTTTACTTATGGCAGAAAGTGAAGAACTAAAGATCCTCTTGATGAAAGTGAAAGAGGAGAGTGAAAAAGTTGGCTTTAAGTTCAACTTTCAGAGAACTAAGATCATGGCATCTGGTCCCATCACTTCATGGCAAATAGATGGGGAAACAGTGGCTGACTTTATTTTTCTGGACTTCACAATCACTGCAGATGGTGACTGCAGCCGTGAAATTAAAATATGCTTACTCTTTGGAAGGAAAGTTATGACCAACCTAGTTCAGTTCAGTTGCTCAGTCATGTCTGACTCTTTGTGACACCATGAACCACAGCACACCAGGCCTCCCTGTCCATCAGCAGCTCCTTGAGTCCACCTAAATCCATGTCCATTGAGTCTGTGATGCCATCCAACCATCTCATCCTCTATCATCCCCTTCTCCTCCCGCTCTCAATCTTTCCTGGCATCATGGTCTTTTCCAATGAGCCAGGTCTTTGCATCAGGTGGACAAAGTATTGGAGTTTCAGCTTCAACATCAGTCCTTCCAATGAATACCCAGGACTGATCTCCTTTAGGATGGACTGGTTGGATCTCCTTGCAGTCCAAGGGATGCTCAGCAGTCTTCTCAAACACCACAGTTCAAATGCGTCAATTCTTCTGCACTCAGCTTTCTTTATAGTCCAACTTTCACATCCATACATGACCACTGGAAAGGACCAACCTAGACAGCAAATTAAAAAGCAGAGACATTACTTTGCCAACAAAGGTCCGTCTAGTCAAGGCTATGGTTTTTCCAGTAGTCATGTATGGATGTGAGAGTTGGACTGTGAAGAAAGCTAAGTGCCAAAGAATTGATGCTTTTGAACTGTGGTGTGGTAAGACTCTTGAGAATCCCTTGGACTGCAAGGAGATCCAACCAGTCCATCCTAAAGGAGATCAGTCCTGGGTGTTCATTGGAAGGACTGACATTGAAGCTGCAACTCCAATACTTTGGCCACCTGATGCGAAGGCCTGGCTCATTGGAAAAGACTCTGATGCCCGGAAAGATTCAGAGCAGGAGGAGAAGGGGATGACAGAGCATGAGATGGCTGGATGGCATCACTGACTCAATAGACGTGGGTTTGGGTGGACTCTGGGAGTTGGTGATGGACAGGGAGGCCTGGTGTGCTGTGGTTCATGGGGTCTCAAAGAGTCGGACATGACTGAGCAACTGAACTCTACTGTATGTGATTTGTTCAAAGCACCTGAATTACAAAGCAGAGGAAAAAAATCAACCATACCAAGATAAAGCAGAGACTTTGGTTATGTTGGTACCTGCTCTACTTTGGATTCCTTAAATTCATACCTGAACTTGGAGGAAATCATCTTACAACAAATAACTCTTCCCACAAATGCTGATCAGGTGCACGTGCCTGAAGGCCGACGGTGAGAAGGGAGTGTTTGCTGCAACATGACTGCTGCTGCTGCTGCTAAGTTGCTTCAGTCGTGTCCGACTCTGTGCGACCCCATAGACGGCAACCCACCAGACTCCTCCATCCTTGGGATTCTCTGGGCAAGAACACTGGAGTGGGTGCCACTTCCTTCTCCAATGCTTTGCAACATGACTAATAGTCCCTTAAACAAAACACATTCTGATTATATTATAACAGGAATTCTAAACCCTTAGCTGTGATCTACTATCAGTTAAAATATTTTTTAACATATTTCCAGTACAAGCACATTTAATATTCCATTGCGCTAGTTTGTAAGAGGAGTTTTCTTCACTTGTGCATTATATAAAAGAACAACAGAATAGACATTTTTCAGATTACATACTTGAAGTTTTTTTTATTGTTAGTTTTTGACCTTGAAAGTGGATTCTCCATTTCTCAGCTTCTTTTTCTTTTTCATATTGATTTCTTCTTTTGCCTGTGATGAAGCTTCTTTTTTGTCAGTATTCCTGAAGTCTGTGGCATGCTCTCTCTGAGCTTTGTTCTGGTAGAGAGAGTGTCAATTACCTTCTTTTCTCTGGTCTAGGTACCACCTGACTGTGTCCCCAGCATCACCGCTTGGTGTTGCAATCACACTGCACTTTCCTTAGTTGATCTCCTGGCACTTCAGTCACACCTGGGTGCTGATTAGGTTCAATTGCATCTCGCCTTTATCCTGCATCTGTGTCTTCTATGTGATTATTAAATGCTGCTCTTATTCCTACTGGGTAACTATTTAAAGTTATCCTGATTGTGTCTTCTTGAGAAACTTCTGAGAATTATTTAGCTTTCTCTGAAAGGTACCATTGACTAGATCACAGTGATTCTTTGAACTTGAAAGATTCAAACTTTGAAATTCACATTTCATACTTAGTTTGAGGGTCAAACAATATTTTGCTGTACCACAGCTTCTAAAAGAAATATAGTCTTACTTTATCAAGGAAAACCTGTGGCTTAGCACCAGATATATAACAGAAAATAGAGATATAGAGGAGAAACTTGGTGACTGAATATTTTAGAATAGTAAGTTGAAAACATGGTTGAAATGGGAAATGTCTCCCTTCTTTTGCTATTTCTTGAGTGCATACCTATTATTAGTGTAACCAAATTGGAACAATCTTGATGGAACTCTGTTAGAAGATTTTACAGATTTCTAACTCTGAAGAAATACATATTTATTTCACTGTAAAGGCACTGGTTATTTTCTTATAATCCAAAGGTAATAAAGTGGAACTTTTCAAACTTCCTATGACCTTTAAATGGAAATATCAACAGTGAATATATTTGAGGTTATTTTATAAATAATTTTTGAGCATTTTTACCTTATTTCTGTATACATTTTGTCAGTGTTGTGAACCCAACAATAGATTGTCACAGATGATTTGAGATAGAAACACTTGGATTCAAAATCTATTCCTATGACTCTGTAACTGAATGAGTAACTGAGAAGTTTAAAGTAAGTCAGTTAGCTGGACTCCAAAAACCTGTTTTCTTTTGTCTAAAAAAGGGACATTAAACCACCTCCTCCTCTTTATTTTAAAGACTCAAGATGAAGTATATACTGAATTTGTACACACACATACACACAAAAGTTTATATAACTTATTACTAAATCCTGTAAGTATAAGTCACTTATAATTTTCCCCCCAACACTGGAGGAAATCTACCATATTGAGTAATTAAGGGTTCACGTGTCAGCCTTCAATGGGAAAATTTTCTAACGGATCCCCATTGTTAGTTTTGCATTTTGATTATTTTCACTTTATGCTCTCATTTTTGCATTTTACTTTGGAATCGAAATGCTGAATAAGATAATAATGTAGGATGCAGGGAGTTAAACTGCACTGAATAATGAGGAGTTAAACTACCACGAGATAATACAGAGATGCAGAGGGAGTGACTGACACGGCCAGCCCTAGCAGAGAGGCAGGTGGTGGGAAGGGGCCTTGAAGGACCCCTGCAGCTTACAGGCTTATGGTAGAGGTTGGGGAGAAGGGCACCGTGGGCAGAAAGCCTAGCTCGTGGAAAGCATATGGTATAAAAGGGTAGGTTCTGTTTGCTGCTTGCTGAATAACTGGGTATGGCTGAAATCTACCCACATGAAAGACCTGAAAAATGAAACTGGGAACTTGGGGCAAGAGAGTGATGACAGCTCCTTCTATATCCAACTAGAAGTGAAAGAGGAGAGTGAAAAAGTTGGCTTAAAGCTCAACATTCAGAAAACAAAGATCATGGCATCTGGTCCCATCACTTCATGGAAAATAGATGGGGAAACAGTGGCAGACTTTATTTTTTTGGGCTCCAAACTCACTGCAGATGGTGACTGCAGCCATGAAATTAAAAGACACTTACTCCTTGGAAGGAAAGTTATGACCAACTTAGATAGCATGTTGAAAAGCAGAGACATTACTTTGCCAACAAAGGTCCATCTAGTCAAGGTTATGGTTTTTCCAGTGGTCATGTATGGATGTGAGAGTTGGACTGTGAAGAAAGCTGAGTGCCGAAGAATTGATCCTTTTGAACTGTGGTGTTGGAGAAGACTCTTGAGAGTCCCCTGGACTGCAAGGAGATCCAACCAGTCCATTCTGAAGGAGATCAGTCCTGGGTGTTCTTTGGAAGGAATGATGCTAAAGCTGAAACTCCAGTACCTTGGCCACCTCATGCAAAGACTTGACTCATTGGAAAAGACTCTGATGCTGGGAGGGATTGGGGGCAGGAGGAGAAGGGGACGACAGAGGATGAGATGGCTGGATGGCATCACTGACTCTATGGACATGAGTCTGAGTGAACTCTGGGAGTTGGTGATGGACAGGGAGGCCTGGCACGCTGTGATTCATGGGGTCACAAAGAGTCAGACGTGACTGAGCGACTGAACTGAACTGAACTGAAGGAATTTTATTTTACACCAACTAAAGAGCCTCTTGATGAGGGTGAAAAAGGAGAGTGAAAAAGCCGGCTTGCAGCTCAACATTCCGCACCATCTGCCTTAGGCCCCCTCTCTGTTGGGCTGGCCGTGTCAGCGGCTCCCTCTGCATTTCTGTATTCTCTCATGCCAATTTCTTATTAACACATAACTTCCTATTATTCAGTGTAGTTTAACTCCCAGCATCCTACATTATTACCTTATTCAGCTTCACCAGCTCAATGGATATGCGTTTGAGCAAACTCCGGGAGACAGGGAAGGACAGGAAAGCCTGGCATGCTGCAGTCCATGGGGTCACAAAAAGTCAGACAGGACTTCGCAACTGAACAACAGCAAAGGAATTTTGAGTTTCATGTGGGAAAAATTGGCTACTTTGAAGAAATATTAAGAAAAATACATGTGGGGGATTTTTTATGAAAAGAGATGAGAAAATGATAAGAATTAGAATACTTAGAAATTGTATATGCTAAAGTGAGAAATAAGAATGAACTAAAGCTGCAGTAATGAAATGATAGAAGAGGGGCATGTGGTAAACACATTTTTTGAAAGAAGGTATTCATATCTAATAGGTGGGAGTTCAGAGACATTTGGTGTAATGAAAAATGGTGTCAATAGTAATGCTTTGTGTGTGTCAAAAAAAGACGGAAACACTGAAAAATATATTGAGGTATGTGGGAGTATAGGAGAAAATTAAATCAAGAATGCCTTTGATGGCAGTATGGGGTTAAAAAAACAAAAACAAAACAGCAACATGGGAAGATTTCAGGGGAAAAGAATCCTAGCTAGGAGTATTCCAGTGAAAACTTTTACTTCTGCCTTAATTCTCCCCAGACTTATATGTGGGGAATTTAAATAAGAAAGCAAGAGTATTAATTCATTTGAAAGCTGAATAGGAAATATATGATTGGAAGGAGCTCTAGTAACTGGCATCCCAGTGCCTTTCACACATGAAAATCACTATATAACATGAGCATTATGGAATGAAATTGTACATAATTAATTAGAAACAGTACTTATGAATTAAGTGAAATTAAATCTACTTGTAGAAAGGCACAAAGAGCTCACCTAACTTTACGTTTTTACTCAGTACAGTTATTTAGCTTGAGCTTGGTGAAGAAAAGAAAATCAGTAAATTCAATATCAGAAAATACAGAATGTTCAGGATCTTAGATGTGAGCTATAGATTAGATTCATCTGTCTGTGTATAAAATTCTGCAATACATCCTTAAAAATATTATGTATTGGCCTAAAGAACTTTCTACACAAGTAATGCCAGAGAGAAGAGAGAAAGAGTAGACACTGCGTCACCTTGTATCCATGTATTCTGGAGATATTAGAATATTTTTAATTCGGGGTATAAGAGCTAATTTCATTTTTTCTGCTACCACCCCTCTCTCATTAGTAGTTATGAGTGTGTTAAACTGTGAATGTTGAGTTTTAATATAGTGAACTAGAATCCGTTCAGTGCTAAACTATGCAAACCCATGATCTTCTAAACTACTCTTTAGAGTAGTACTAATAGACAATATGACAGACAGAATAGGTAAAAATCAGAAGATGGACAACATCAAATCTTAGCAAAAAAAAAAAAAGGTATAGCAGTAAAATTCTCCTTTCTTGCTAGTGGGAGTGTGAAATGATATACTTTGGAAAACTACTCAGCGATGCCATAAATTTAAACATACATCTGTCTTATTGCACAGTCATTTCACTCCTGTGGAATGAGAAGATATGTCCACAAAAATCTGCACGTTTTCATAGAATGTTTACGGTGTCCATAAATGTTATGTGCTTAGTCACTCAGTCGTGTCCAAATCTTTTCAATGCTATGGACTGTAACCCACCAGGCTTCTCTATCCATGGGATTTTTCAGGTGAGAATACTGGAGTGGGTTGCCATTTCCTTCTCCAGGAGATCTTCCCAACCAAGGGATGGAACCCACATCTCCTGTGTCTCCTGCAGGCAGATTCTTTACCCACTGAGCCATGGGGAAGCCCATCTGCAAATGGAAATAAACCAGCTTTATATCAGTAGAAGAATGGACGGATGAATATTATTCAACAAGACAAAGGAAAGATTCACTAATACGTACAGTGAGTCAGTATCAAAACCACTAAGGAAGTGGAGCTAGACTAAAATTGACACATTGCATTTCATGCCTCTTATATATGGTTAAAAAAAAAAAGACAAAACCAATCTATAAGAACAGAAATTAGAACTGTTATTGCTTATGAAGGAGCAGAAAAAGAGAAGAAAGGAAATTTCTGGGAAAATGGAAACGTTTGTGTCTTGTTTAGGGTATAATTTGGTGGTTTACACTGTCAACATTTATTGAATCATGTGCTTAAGTTCGGATCATTGCTTTCAAGTCAATTGTCAAATAACCGCCAAACCGTAACAACACAAATAGAGATTTGCAGATATTTCATCATATAATGTATTCCTGAAATTAATCCTCTTTAAAATTTTATGCAGATGTAATTCGTTCATAGGAAAGTAATTAACATTTATAGAGTAATAAATAGCTTCTCAGGCCCTGAAATAGTGAAATAAAATATCCGTCAATATCCATGTATGAAAGTCACACCTTGAATATTACCCAAGATGGGATATGATTAAGGATATCTCTATAAAGAGTGACCTGATCCAAATAAAGTGATAACCTGAAAAAAATACTTGTTGATGGGTAGCAGAGACAATTTCAGAGGACTATCAAGAAGGAAAGCAGATTTGGGATGAAGCAGATAAGAGAAGAAACATCTGGTCTCCTTATGGAACATGCACGAGTGCCTCTGTCAGCTCATTTGTCAGTCTAGACTTTTATGTAAAAATGATGACATATGATTAGAATTTGGGGAGCAGAAATTTCAGGACATTAGGGATCAGGATGAGCAAGATGATGCAGTTTTATGCAGTATGATCTGACCACCGGCCCAAGTTCTCATCAGCTAAGGGAGCCCCTTAGGTTGTTCCTAGTCACATAGCTCTTATCCCTGCCTTTCTTCTTACCTAAGTTCTTCACCTATATAGAAGTGTTGAATTAGATGACACAAAATTGACATTTAAAAAAAAAAGAATAGAGATCAGATGGCAAGTAGGAGTTACTTCTTCCATCAGTTACAATAAGCTAGTAGTTATTACCTGGAATTCAGTACTAAGAAGGGATGGAAGTCTTGTCTAAGCTCGGGAGAAAAAAAAGAAATTATTGATTGGCAATGACTGACTAGCAGTATCTACAAAAGTTCATACATGGTGCATGCAGTTGGGGATCCTAGATTAGAGGCTATCTCAGCTTAAAGGTGTACGTTTTTAACCTTGATTTTCTGGAGCAATACTTTCTGCTAATATCCTCATTGCTGCTTCTGATAATGAGAAACACAGTTCATGAGCAGGATCTTCCAGCATTTAGTGTCACTCAGCAAACCACTCTACTGCTTGTAAGAGTTTTCATCAAACTGTTGCTCTGAACCTATGTATGGGTCATAAAATCAGTTTAGTAGGGTGTAACTATGATGTCTTTAGGGATAGAATAAAAGAATAGAGAATGAATAGAAACAAATTAAATTTTCAATTATACATACACATTTGTATTATGTCATTTAAATAAAATTATGAAATATTTATTACTAAGGAGAAGAGTCTAGAATATTTGAAATCTGCCTATTTGTGGGATCATTCCTAGTAAAGTAGGCTTTTTCACTACTTGAATTATCAGTGACCTGAAATTTTTCAGTAGATGTTCAGAGAGCTGAAGTACAGGATAAGGCCTGTGGGTCACAATGGATATCCATGTGATACCAATATTCAGACTTCTTGATTTGAGGAGAAATAGATAATAAATGTCACATTAACATAATTTAATATTAAATCATTTTCAAAGGTTATGCTTGTGCTTGCTGTGCTCTGAGTTTGAGGTTAATGAAAAGAGTTGGGTCTGGAGTATAATTAACACTGTCAGATGCTCAAGGGCAGAAGTGTGGCCTAGGTTACACCTGTCACGTGTAAGTCCTGGGGTGCGGTCCTGAGAGTTATGTGTGGGGAAGTCGTTCTGCTGAGTTAAAGCCTGAGCATCACTTTAATGTAGGGGCACTGATGCTTCAAAATGATACATCGATTCTTGGAAGATTACCTGAGATGAATGTCTCACACTGAAACACATAGCTTCAGGTTCCTTCTAGTAAATATCCAGCCCATAAGTTAGACGCTTACCTCCGCCTGCTCCCACCCTCTGGACAGACTCTGGACAGTCTCTGGAGACAGCTGCACCCCTTGAGCGCTGTCAACTAAAGGAAGCCCCTGGGAGTCATAACAGGCTCCTGTCAAGAGCTAATGCCTTGTGGGGACATCTTGATATTACTGTTTCTTTGCTGAAGAGCAAACCACAGCTTTTTCCCTGGAGACGCCACTCAGCAAACATTTCCATGCATAAAGAGCCTTTTACAGCTGTGCTGGAGACAGAAAGGGAAGCTGTCAGTCTGCTTTAGAATTTCCACCTTAGGATAAGGATGGTAGAATTTCCGACCTGTGAAACACTCTTGTCCCAGCTCAGTCTGCTCCACACCAAGCATCATGTCCGAATTTCCCAAACCAAGTGTATAGGAAAGAGAGGTTAAGTGCCTACCTGCAGCCAGTGTTGGTAATTATATTTTAAAATTCCTTGAAGAGTGATTCTGATTCCCATATGGCACTTTGTAGGAAGGTGATTTCAGCTGGTAGCAAACAGAGCTTTCTGCCACTGGATTGCTTGTTCTGTGAAGGAGCAACCTGAGAAGCCTAATACAATGACTGTCATTCACGGAAACGGCGGTTCTTATTAGAAGATTAAATTTTATAGTCTCAGTAGAGATATGGATTGTGTTCAGTATGTAGTGCAGGTTCAAATGCCAAATGAAATTTAAAAAGTGGAAGTTTCTATCCCTTACGCACTGGCAAACTCACCTACTAGTCATACTCGCTGAAAGGTGTTACGCCAAGGCTGGTGATGTGGATATGCGTGCCTGTCTTAGCTGTTTTCCTTGCAATATGGGAATGGGGACAGTGGGATTTGGCTATTGGCTATGATATACAGCAAAGCAAAGTAGCAGTTGTGTGAAACCACCATTGTGGCCTTTTAGCACCATACCATGTAGGTAAGAAAGAAATATCTGATACAGAACCCCAGATTGTTTTATATGGTTCTCTTCTATGAGAAAGTAAATTATGACATGTATACCCAAAAATGCATGAAAAAGGAAAGATGCTGTGGATGGCTTGCAAGGCTTGAATATGAAATTGTTGGCTGGTACACAGATTTGCTTCCCTGGGTGACTCAGTGGTAAAGAATCTGCCTGCAATGCAGGAGACCAGATGTGGGTTTGATCTCTGAGTCAGGAAGATCCCCTGGAGAAGGAAATGGCAACCCACTTGCCTGGGACATCCCAGGGACAGATGAGCCTGATGGGCTACAGTCCATAGGTCGCAAATAGTGAGACATGACTTTGGGACTAAACAACAATGCAGATTTGCAAAAGCACTTGCAGTCAAGCTGTGTAGTGACAGGTCAGAGCTGAGAACATTTTCATGCATGTTTCTTCACGCTATTTCATGCAACGTCGCTGGAGCTCCGACGCCCAGAGCTTATAGCCATAATGGTACGTGGACTGGGTCTGAGTTACCCAGTTCACATAGGACTGAGGCTGCCCTAGAGCGAGGGAGGGCACTCAGGGCCTTTCTCAGACACCCAGCCCTCTTACAGTTTCTCAGCTGGATCTTTAGTCTCCCCCATCACAGGCCCTGCTTTGTCCCGAATCTGAGGCCAATGCTGAATGGAGGCCGGAAGCACCTAAGCACATTAACAATATTGAGGACATCTTTACTATGCTGCCTTGAGACATCATGGTGCCCCTTCTCCTACTGTGAGGTATTTTTGTGGTACTTTCAGTCACATATTTCAAACCTCACCTGGACATTATGGTCCCTGTGAAGGTTTCTGGAATTCTCTAGCATTCCCCACATAGCATTCTCACATTCTCCTTTCCCTGACCCAGTGATTCTGTCCTGATTCTCCATCTCCAATTCGTAAGCTCTTGAGCACACTGATGCCAGATTTATCAAAACCACCTCTCCTAGCCGAGAGGGTATTTCCTGCAAATTATAATAAAGAGCATCTTCGGAGTGGGCTGTGTCCTGTGCATGTGGTGAGCGTCTTGCTGTGGGGACCCATTTATTATGCAGCTTATTAAAGAGGGCTTATTCTCTGTGGAGATGCAACTCCATGCCAGGCTAGATGGCTTGGAAAGTAGAGTAGGCACTGGATTTCAGGCCCAGCCATTCCTCATCTGGCTATCCATGTGCATTTGACAACCTATATAACTACACAAATGGCTTAGGCCCATTTTATGAATTATTTTTCTGGGAGGATGTTTAGTCCAGAAATTGCTTTAGTAGCCGTTTTTGCTCCTATCTGGATCTTAACTTAGCACAGACAGTTCAGTTGCTTGGTCGTTTCTGACTCTTGGCAACCCCATGGACTGCAGCATGCCAGGCTTCCCTGTCCATCACCAACTCCTGGAGTTTACTCAGACTCGTGTCCATCAAGTCGGTGATGCCATCCAACCATCTCAGCCTCTGTCATCCCCTTCTCCTGCCTTCAATCTTTCCCATCATCAGGGTTTTTCCCAATGATTCAGTTCTTCGAATCAGGGAGAATCATTAGGTAGAAATTCTGGTTGCCAACTACTGCTAAAATGTGAAATTCTACATTATCTAGATTTAGCAAATAATCTATTCCTAATAGTCATTTGCACCACCCTTGTCACATAGGCATCCATATTAACCTAATGCCTAAAACAGTACTTAGCATATTTTGGTAGAAATATAATAGAAAAGATATGAGTGAAGCTAATGATCAATTGCTTCTCCCCGCCATTCACACCTTCCTACTGGCCAAGTACCAGATGTAAACTTCTCCCACACTGGCTGTATTTTGCTGCCAGGAAAACCACTCTACCTGGTCAAGAAATACCTAGATATAAGAGTAAGGATTAAAAATTGCATTAAAATGATATTAAATGAAAATACCAATTGAAGACATAAATACTGTGGATTGAAGGGAATAGTCTATTGAATGGTTTTGGGTGCAGTTGCTAAATTATTTTACCAGAAAGATTAAGGATGTCATAGCAATCTGCAGATACCACCATACGTTATATTTCTGCCTTAGATGGTAAATAAAAGTGAAGTTTGCCCTTGGGAAAATCCACACTGGTTGTGCAGATCTTAACATCCATTTTTTTCTCCTTGTACCTACCTACTTGTTACCTCTTTAGCATCTTAAAATCCCTAGTAATGAAGTTGTTGCAGCAATTTTCGCTCATGTTTCTGTTGTGGACTTTTTTTTTTGGCTTTTGCTTTTTATACACACAGTGTGTGCACTTTGTAGTGGCAGGGTAATGAGAGCTGTTTTCTTTTCGAGCCTGAAGGACTGTGTATCAAGGACAGCCACTGAAGATTATTTGTGGCCTTTTTTTTATGTAGTAGAAAATTTCAACTTCTCAGACAGCTTGGAAATGCACCAGGAAGGAAATGAATGTTTTCTTCTCAAATGTGTCATTCTGGATTAGCAGAACCTGGGCAGTTTGAGAATTATTGCTTGTATATCTGGAATTAAATTTCAAATGCTTTGAATGCTCATTCTTTACAAGGGTGCCACATTCTCAGAAGTTTAGCCATTAACAGTGTTTTCTGCCACAACAAATACATGTTGGAGGGAGTTCATCACAGCCACTTTTCTTCCTTATTGAATAAAATGAATGAGCATCCATTGCACAGATAACAAAGCAATCAAGAAAGAATTTTTGTTTCTTTTCAGCTCAACTGAAAAGTGATAAGCATGCTTGCTGAAAGCTGGTGGCCAAGAAGCCATTCAAATAAACTTGAGGATTTGTTCTCATTTAAGAAACAGTAGGCTGAAATGCTGTGATGCCTTTCTGAAATGAACCATGTGGGAATTGGAGATACAAAATGGTTACTAAAGGGGGCAGTAAACTGATCTTCCATGAGAACATATGTGCCATTTTCCTCAATCACTTGTCTTTGCTCATTCTGTTGAGGTGAAAATCAGTCACATATATTACTAAGGAAGGAGGGAAGATCTCATAAAAAGATCAAAATATCAGAATGCAAAAAAAAATGAAAATATTAAAGCAGAAGATGAACTGACTCTGGTAACAGAATAAAATCCATGACATGATGCTATAAACCTACCATTGCAGTAAGTTGATGGATACAGTGACATTTGAGTTGGGCCTTAAAGAGCAGATGGGGTTTCAACAGGTAGAAATGAAGAGAGCAGATGAGACAGCTGACATAGGATGATGGGTGCAGAGGAGAGAGAAGGGCTCGGAGGGCACAGACTTCAGGCATGTGGATGGGGCTTGCCAACTCCAGCACCCACAGGGAGCAGGCCCCAAGATGACTGGGGGACTAGGCTGGCGCAGGCAGAGCCAGCTGAAGGGCATGGGGCCCATCAAAAGGACAGCAGATATGAAACTCCTGCTTTTTGCCATTTCCAGAGACAGTTCCATTTTATCAAAAGATCTTTAGGTGATATTTCCTGTTGCTGCTGTGCTTTGTTTTGTTGGAAGATGGAAGATAAGAGTCTTCTGCCAACTGCTAGTCAACATATGGCTCTACCACGTCCAGGACATTCCTGGCACCACCTCCTCAGGCTGTATCCTTGTGGTTCAGCTGGTAAAAGAATCTGCCCACAGTGCGGGAGACGTGGGTTCAATCCCTGGGTTGGGAAGATCCCCTGGAGAAGGGAAAGGCTACCCACTCCAGTTTTCTGGCCTGGAGAATTCCATGGGCTGTGCAGTCCATGGGGTCACAAAGAGTGGGACATGGGACACGACTGAACGACTTTCACATGCTCCCTTCAGCTGCCTCTCCCAGCCCTGACCCAGCTCTCCAAGCAGAGGGTGCTGCAGGCAACACCGCCTTCAGCCTCCTCCAAAAGTCTGACCACTAATCATTTCTCTTTGCACCAGCATGGGCGCCTACTTTGGGAATATGTTGATATCATTTATTCCTAAAGTTCTTTTTTCATTTTTTGAAATCAGCTTTATTGACATGCAACTTACATAAGTATCAGCAATTGTCATTGTATATGATTTGTTGTTTTTTAATTGAGTATTAATATAATTGATTTACAACATTATATGTTTCAGGTGTACAACGTAGTGTTTCATAAATTTTATGCTAAATTTATAGTTGTTAAAAAATATTGGCTATATTCCCTGTGCTGGGCCATGTATCTTTGTAGCTTATTTAATTTGTACATTGTAGTTTATACCTGTTAATTCCTTACCCCTATCTTGTCCCTCCTTCTTTCCTCTCCCTATTGGTAACCACTAGTTTGTTCTTTATATGTGTGGGTTTTAAATTTTTTGTTATGTTCACTAGTTTGTTTTACTTTTTACATTCACCATATAAGTGGTATAAAAGCTTTGGCATTCTCTGACCTATCTCACTAAGCATAATAGCCTCCAGGTCCATCCATGCTATTGCAAATGGCGAATTTCATTCTCTTTATGGCTGAGTAGTATTCTACTGTGTGTGTGTGTGTGTGTACACACACATACATACATATACCGCAACTTGGCTGAGTAGTATTCTACTCTGTGTGTGTGTGTGTGTACACACACATTCGTACATATACCGCAACTTCTTATCCACTCATGTGTTGATGGACACACGTTGCTTCTCTCTCTTGGCTTTTCTAAGAAATGCTGCTGTGAACATTGGGGTGCATGCATCTTTTTGAATTATTGTCTTCATTTTCTTCAGACATATACCCTGGGGTGGTATTGCTAGATTACATGGCGGTTTTATTTGTAGCTTTTTGAGGAACCTCCATGCTGTTTTCCACAGTGAGTGCAGCAATTTACATTCCCTCCACCAGTGTACGAGGCTTGCCTTTTCTCCACAGTCTCACTAGCATTTGTTATTTGAGGTATTTTTGATGATAGCCATTCTGACAGGTGTGAGATGATGTCTTATTGTGGTTTTGATTTGCATTTCTCAATGATTAACAATGTTGAGCACCTTTTCGTGTGCCTGTTGAACATCTGCATTTCCTTTTTGGAAAAATGTCTATTCAGTTACTTTGCCTGTTCTTTTTCTTTTCAATCGGATTATTTGTTTGTTGGATGTTGAGCTGTATGAGCTATTTATTAATATATATTGAGGACATTAGCCTCTTATTGGTCATATCATTTCCACATATTTTCTCCCATTCAGTAGCTTGTGTTTTCATTCTGTTGTTGATTTCCTTTGCTATGCAAATGCTTGTGAGTCTAATTAGATTCCATTTATTTAGCTTTGCTTTCATTTCCTCTGACTTAGATTGAAAAACATATTGCTATGACTTATGTCAAAAAGTGTTCTGCCTAAGTTTTTCTCCAGGAGTTTCCTGGTTTCAGCCTTACGTTTAAGTCTTCAATCCATTTTGACTATTTTTGTATATGGTGCTAGAAAATGTTATAATTTCATTCTTTCACATGTAGTTGTCCTGTTTCCCCAACATAACTTGTTAAAGAGACTGTTCCTGCTCCATGCCACCCTGTTCTTGCCTCCTTTGTCATAGACTAATTGATTGTAAGTGGGTGGGTTTAGTTCTGGTATGTGGGATTTTTTGACATATATGTGGTGGTGGTGGTAATGATGGGGTAGTCACTAAATTGTGTTATCCCATGGACTGTAGCCAGCCAGCCTCCATATGAATAGGCATATAATCACCACCACATCGCAATATGTTCCTATCTTATGCTTGAAAATAATTCTTAAAAAATAAATATTGTGAGGATCATAAAGAATATACTTGTGGTATCTCAGTGCAAGCTCCTTTGGGGAGGAGTGATTCAGCCATTGACACTGAATAAAGCTGTTGGAGGGTGGAGGTAGGAATAGCCTTGAAGATACAGTCTGGAGGAGGCTATCTAGGAACCTTGTTCATGAGTATCATAGGGCATTGTGGGGATCAATTACATACCAATAACAATGGGAAATTTTCAACATTATTGCTGATGATAGAACTTAAGTTACCCACACCTAGAAAAATGAAGAATGTTGTTACTTTATCAAAAATAATGCTATTTACCAAGACTGGTGTTCCTAATCATTTATACAAGATTGTCTCTCATCAAAATAGAAATCATATGTATCATTGATAATAGTAGATGTTCTTGGAGGAATTTTATTTCATTGTTACATTAAGGACATTTTTCAATGCTAAAATGTGAGTCGATTGAGCAAGTTGTGTGAGCTTAAATTTGTTGTATTAAAAGGTTCACTGGAGCAAAGAAAAGTTTCTGCAAGTTAAGATTTCTATTTGTTTTTTCCTAAGCTAGTGTGAATACTTTTCACACACGGAGATGACCATGAGGGTTCTGTGGGACAGCAATGCAACCTCAAATTCCAGTGTACATGGCCTTCACTTAATTATTTTAAAAATGGTTTTTACATACTCTTAGGCAATTGGTCCATACCAAGCAGGGGAAATAGAGACTACTTCTGTCTCCACTGAGCTTTAAAACTGAGTGGAGAAAAATAGATGTTTATCAAATGATGCCAGAAAAATATAGCTTAAGTGATAAATACAGAGAATAAAATGTATAAGCAGCTAGTCTATACAGTAGCCCCCACCCCCCATCCATGGTTTTGATTTCTGCAGTTTCAGTTACCTGAGGTCAACCAAGATTTTTAAATATTAAATAGAAGTTCCAGAAAGAAACAAATCATGTTTTAAATTGTACATCATTCTGAGGATCACGATGACATTTCCCTTAATCCTGCTCCTTCTCCACTGGGACATGAAGCCTTCCTTTGTCCAGCTTTTACTCAAAACTGGCCACTCAGTAGCTGCTTCGCCAGAGTGACTTTTGCAGAATCCAGGGCTTGTGGTCAAGTAACGCTTATTTTATATGATGGCCCCAAACCACAAGAGCAGTGATGCTGGCAATGTGGAGTTGCCAGAGAGGAGCCTTCAAGGGCTTGCTTCAAGTGAAAATGTGAACATTCTTGACTTAGTAATGATAGAAAAAATACCGTGTGTTGAAATCTGCAATAAAAATGAATTTTCTCTCCATGAAATTGTGAAGAAAGAAGAAAAATATGCTCTGGTTTTGCTGTCACCTCATACTGCAAAAGTCACATCCACTCCGTGATAAATGCTTAGTTAAGATGGAAAAGGCTTTAAATATGTACAGTAAGATTTTGAGACAGACTACATTCACCTAACTCTTATTATAGTATAGTATATGGTTATCATTCTCCTATTTTCTTATTAGTTACCATTGTTAATTTCTTACTGTGCATGAGAGTCAGACATGACTGAGTGACTAAGCATGCATGTGCCTGATTTATAAATGAAGCATAATCGTAGGTGTGTATGTACAGGAAAAAAACATAGCTTATGTGAGGTTTGGTACAGTCCATGGTTTCAAGCATACTCTGAGCGCCTTGAAAAAGGAAGAACTGCTGTACTGGGAAATCTTAAAACTCTGGGAATATTCTGAAAACTTTCCTTGGGAACGAGATAGTTGAATTGAAAGCTCAAGGCCAGGGTCCTAGAAAGAGGGTGAGAGGACAGAAGAGACCCCCTTTAAGGGACTGTGGTTTGGGAGGACGTCACTGGGGGAAGATGGTCAGTGTGGCTGAAGTGCGTGGAGAGAGAAGGCAAAGTAGAAAAGGCAAGCTGAGCAGAGGTCTGGTGCTGAGGGCGTTTATCAGCCACATCACAGACCCAGCCTTTATTATATGAGAATGGCAAGTTTGAAGGATTATAAGCAGAAGAGCAGCAGGATCTGGTTTTGAAAATGTTGTTCAGGCAGTAGTGTGGAGAACCATTTAGAGGAGGACAAGAGGAGAGGCAAGACGCCACTTAGGAAGCAACACCAACGTGAGAGACGTGTGTGTGTGTGTGTAAGAAGAAAATAAAGGAACAGTGGGGCAGCCACAAGAAAGGAGGAAAAAATAACAAATATAAAAGTGGGCATACAAATTTCAATTAATAGTCTGTGTATGGAGATAGGAGGGGTACCTACGCTGTGCTAGGGTCATACAATTAATTAGCAAAGTACAGGAATTAGTGTGTATGTGTGTGTTTGTAACGTTTAAGATGGTGAGAAGGGTTTTATTAGAACTTTCTTTTTTGGAAAGGGTGATGACTCAGTTGTTAACTTTCTGAAATCTGCAGCTCTGTAAATATGTTTGCACTAATTATTAACTCTGTGTCCTCAGATTCACACGTGAAATTCAATAAATACATAGGATCTGAAAATGAAAAGCTGTCATATTTGTTAAAGCATTTATTAAATGCAATTAATGTCTATTGTTCAAATTGTGTTCTCAGTCTAAACATGAGATCTTGGTTAGGTTAACTACTGGGGTTAATGAAAAATAAATTATGCCAAATAAATAAATGATGTCTACTGAAATCGATATTTAAGAAATTGAAATCAGAATAAGCACCCACCCACAGTAACAGATAGTCTAATATTATCTAATGTACTTTTTTATGGACTATTTACAGAAAGAGAAATGGCTGATATTAATTTTTGAAGATGATTTTGTAGCTCATGCCAGTAGTACTTAATTTTATAATATTTGGCAATCTAGAGCTTTCACAGTTAAGTGTTCTAAGTTACTTAGAGAAGATTTAGGATTAATGTTCCTTCTGAAATCATGCTGTCTAGTTCAATTTTTAAGTATCTTTTCCTTGATATTTACATTTCTGTGGTTTTCTTTAGAGACCACTTAGATTTACTACTTAATAAAACCAATTTGCCTGTATAAAATTATGTTATGTATTTTAACTTTATTATTAACTGGAGAAGAAATGTTCATTCATTTTAGTTTTCAATTTATATACTTGAAGACTAAAGTACCAGGAAAACATGCCATGCACAAAAGATGAAGAAATAGAATATTAACATTCTCTTACATAGAAGAAAATGAGAAAGAAGTTGTCATTTATTTGATGACCAAGAAGTATGATTCAGTACCAGTTTATACCTTAGGGTTGCATAAGTGACTAAATTATGTGAACAGTTGCTGCCGTTCGCACAGTGAGGATTTCATAATGTAATTTTAAATACTGAAACCTCCAGTCTTATATGATACTGTCAATCTTTTCATCCAGTTTTAGGACCCAAATGTTCGTGTTTAATTTGACAAATTAGCTCAGAAAAACTGAGTAAGCAACAGTTCACTATTAACTTGGTGATCCCAACATCAACTTCTTTTATGTATATGTGATTTTGATAGAGAAATTATTAAACAGGAGAGAATCATTTTCTAAGTAAACCCAATCTGAAAAAAAATTTTTTTAAAGCACTGTAGGAGATTTATGATAATAATGGATCACAACTGAATAGGTAACATGGAAATCAAACTACCACCTCAATAGTGTCCTCACACTTAGATCTATTTAGTTTCCATAGAAATGTTAAGGAAAATTATACTGGTGCTTATTTAATTTTTTTAAATATCTAAAAATAATAAGTTTCAGAGATTTATTTTAAAAATATCTGTATACATACATACTACATACATATAGACACTTATACACACTGGCATGTGCAAATACAAATATATTTTTTCAAAATCCTTTCACATTTGGTATCTTTGTCATCAACATTACCTTACATGATCTCAAAGACAATTTTAATTTTTTGTTGTACAAGTGAGTCAACTAAGGTGCACAATTTTCAAGGATTCACTTGTGACCCATTGTCTTAGAAGTATATCTAAAATTATACCACAGTCTTTTGAGGTACAGTTTTATGCACTTTTTGCTATATTGTCCTGCTGGTATATTTTTCAAAGCTGCAAACTAAAGTTTCATGTGACCTTCTTCTCCAAATCACATATGTTGAGTAGATCCTATTTGTCCACCCAGTGTCACTGTCTCTGTTTTCTAGGCATCCAACATGAAGTATGCAGGGCTTCCCAGTGGTAAAGAATCCACCTGCCAATGCAGGAGACAGAGGTTGCATCCCTAGGCTTGGAAGATCCCCTGAAGGAGAAATGACAATCCACTGAAGTATTCTTGCCTAGAAAATCCCATGGACAGAGGAGCCTGATGGACTACAGTCCATGGAGTTGCAAAAGAGTTGGACAGGACTAAGTGACTAAGCTACAGTCAAGTGTAGTTCGAGTTTCATTTGTAGGTGGGTGTGGGCCTTGTGTCTAAATTCTGGCAAAGAGTATCTTAACAGCAGCATTGTCTGGGACTTTTCCGAAAGCTACATTAGTGTTGCCACAGGGGCAAGATGGGACATTCTGTGCTTTTCTTTGTCTATGCTTTCACTTCCTGGAAAGTAGACTGGTGGCTGAGATTCCAGCTCCATGTCTTTGGCCATGAAGCAATCATGCAGATGAGACTCACGTGCTAAGGATGGAGAAAGCAAGGAATGAATAAAGGGTTTTACTTCACAATAAACTCATGAAACCTATTTGTCAACTTTGTATTGTAAACCACCTGACTACTTTTACATGGCAGACGTACCTTGTGTTCCAGCCACTGTTATTTTAGATTTTCTAATATATACAGACCAACCAAATCCTAGCTGATACGATATTGAAACTGTTCACCTTAGATTGAGACTTGAACCCATGTGGCCAGGACTTGAACCTAGCCAAAACCCATGGTCTTCCAACTGAGATCCCATGCCTGGTTTTAGAACCTAGTGAAACTCAGGTTCTTGATGTCTCATCACATGAAGAACTCAGCAAGAGACACAGTGATCAGTAAGAAGTGGATCTGTTTAGAGAGAGACACACTCCACGTACAAGCATGTAGGCTATCTCAGAGCGCAAATGCACCCTCAAAATGTGGTGTGGTTAGCTTTTATGGGCTGGGTAATTTCATAGGCTAATGAGGGGCAGGATTATTCCAACTGTTTTGGAGAAAGGCTGGAGATTTCCAGGAATTGGGTCCAATTTTTGGTCTTTGATGGTCAGTCTTGGAACTCTCATGGTGCCTCTGGGTGTGTCATTTAGCTTGCTGACGTTACAGTGAGCATGCCCTGAGGATCAAGGTCTAGTTGAAGTTGACTTATCTGCCATCTTGAACTCATTTGATTCTAATCAGTTCATGTTTTGGCCTTGGGCTAGGTCATTCTTTGAAAGGTGGTGCCCTGCCCTCTTCCCTTCTTTTTCAATATTAAAAGTGTGGATATTAGTAATCTATGCATAAAAGTATTGTTCAGTCTCTCAGTGGTGTCTGACTCTGTGACCCCATGGACTACAGCATACCAGGCTCCCTGTCCTTCACATCTCCCAGAGCTTGCTCAAACTCATGTCCATTGTGTAGTGATGCCATCCAATCATCTTGTCCTCTGGCGTCCCTTTCTCCTCCTGCCTTCAATCTTTCCCAGCATCAGGATCTTTTCTAAAGAGTCAGCTCTTCACATTAGGTGGCCAAAGTATTGGAGCTTCAGCTTCAACATCAGTCCTTCCAGTGAATGTTCAATATTGATTTCCTTTAGTATTGACTTGTTTGATCTCACAAAAGTTGGGTTTTGCATTATAGGAAGATGACTTACATTTTTGTCTTTTCACTAATGAGTCAAATGCATATCAATTTCTGTGTGCTTATCAAATATTCTAAAACTAAAGAAAATCGTCTTACTAGATATAGTATAATTTTTAAGTCTAATATTTAATGTGGATTTTTGTAGAATACCCATACAGTGATTATGAACATAATATTTCACCCATAGCCCAAAGGAAAACTGGGAGAGTCTGTCACAGCACAGATTAATGGAATAAACTCCCAACACACAGGCAAGTGAGTTATTTCTCTTAGACACTCTTCATCTAACTCTGTGACTTTGAGCAGGTCACTCAAGATCACTGGGCTTTTACTTTCTCTGTTGTAAAGTAGGTGAATGAGCCTTCTGTAATTCACTTCTAGCTTTAAAACTATTGACAAATAGTATAATGAGAATCCTTATATCATTGTTAGTTTTGAAAATAGAAAAAGTAAAGCAGGAAAAGTCTTAAATAGACAAAGTAGACAATATACATAGTTTAAGAAATACAGTATATATTTATTTGTGTGTAAAACTTTTATTCTTTTAGTAAACATCATTACATAGTCAATTTTCACATTTTTCCAGCTCACTGCCTTTTCCAAATCATTGAATTTGTCAACGTAAATGGAAGAGAAAAGTTAGTTTCTTTAACTCAGATTTAGTTAACCAGAGATGCTATGTAAGGAAGAGGACATAAAAATCACTGTAATAGGAGTTTTTAAAATCTGAAAATTACATATTGTCTCTTGGTTCTTATGAAAAATGTTTTCAAACATCAGCATGTTTCTTCACATTTGCATTTGTTTCTAGTGAATTACTAGCTTATTCCAACAAGCAAGTAATTATCTAAGTTTTAGGGGGAAAAAATCACAATACTATTAACTAGATACTGGACAGATGTTAATAGCACTTCATTTTATGGTTCTCTGATACAGATGCTCCTGATTATTTATAGAACTGTTGTCTGGGAAACGTTAACCGAAATACCCAATGTATAAGGAAACACATTTATGGCAAGCACATGCATGCATGCTAAGTCTCTTCAGTCACATCCAGCTCTTTGCCACCCTATGGACCGTAGCCCAGCAGGCTTCTCTGTCCATGGGATTCTCCAGGCAAGAATACTGGAGTGGGTTGCCATGCCCTCTTCTAGGAGATCTTCCCAGCCCAGGGATTAAACCAGTGTCTCTTACATCTCATGCCTTGGCAGGTGGGTTCTTTACCGTTAGTACCATCTGGGAACCCCTAGGGCAATCATATGGGTATTCAAAGATGGGTGGCACAGATTCGAGATTTTTATATTTTGATTGAAAGTTCCAAAGAGGACTAATTTCAGGCTAATGCTGAATCAAGCTTGCTTTTCAGAGGAACTCTTTAAGTGAGAGAGAAATAGGAAACAGATTTATAGAGATCCATTTTCCCAAACCAGATACTCTTCAGCAGAGGCCCCCAACACCGACTGTCTCAAGAGCACTTTAGTTTTTAAATTGAGTTTAACGGTAATGAAAATAAAAAATGAAAACTTTTAGACAAAACGTCATTACTACAAGTTGCTGCAGTAGTTGAAATACAGCACTCTAAATAGAGTTTTGTTTGGTTTGATTTTTGGTTGTTTAAGTTTTTCTGTTAAGAGCCAGGGCTCCCACCTATGACGTCAAGGAAGTTGCAACTGAGTTATAATATGCTAAAAAATGAGTCTGTTGAAGTTTAAATGTGAATAACTTCTACTAGGACAGCCAAGGGCAAAGGGCTTGGAAGCACAGTCCTTTAATTCAAGCTATTAAAAATATTTTCCTTTCAATTTACACCTTTATTTTTCTTGGGGCCCATTGGCTGATTATACATCTGATAATGGAAGTGCATTTGTAAAAGTACTTTAGGAACACACTTACTTGGAATTTGAAAGGTAGACAGATTTTTATTAGAGATGCGGGGACCCGTTATGTGGATTTCCCTGTGGGTAGCCACACTTTTCAGCCTTTACGATATCATCTCTTTACAGGAGTCTCTAAAATGAACCCAATATTAAAATCAGAAGAAATGCTATTGATTTGGTCTTTTGTAATGAAAACGATATGGACCAATAAGTTCAGTGTATTTCAGTGGGAGGAGGAGGGCTAAAGCAAAACAAGCAAGCAAACACAAGCAATGAGCAAATACAGGAAAGATAAACTCAGTTGTTCGTTTTATTTTTGGTTGCACAGTGCAGCATGTGGGATCTTAGTTCTCCAACCAGGATCAAGCCTGCGGTGGAAGCACAGATTCGTTACCACCGGACCACCAGGGAAATCTCTCAGTTGTCCTTTTTTGTCATTGCTCTAGGATACTACTAAATTTAAGAAGTGTATAAAAGAACTAGCTTATAGAGGCAGAGAATAGCATTTATTTTTGTTAGGTTCTGTTGTATTGGCAGAACTTCTTAACTAGATACAGCCGATAAAGTGCTAAAAATTGGGAGGGAAACGATAAAACCAATAAACAATAACAAAAACTCACTGGAAATTTTCAGTTTATTAAATGGCATGTTTTGAAGAAAATGATTTAAAGATAGCCAAAATTGATAGAAATTGACTTTTCTGGGTGGAAATACATATTTGATAACATTGAAGCACTATATGTGGTTTGGGTTACCCTCGTTTATTCATTTTTAAATGTGTTGAGCATTTCCTAGGAAGTAAGAAGTGGTGCTAAATTCTCTAAAAACTACTACTACATTTAATCTTCTCAAGAATTTTGTGAAATAGATATTGTTATCATTAACCTATCTCATTTAACTTACCAAAAAACCCTAAAACATGGAGAAATTATTTAAATGTATGGATTGTTGCTGAATAATATCTCATTATTTAAGCATTAACATACTACATATGTCTATACTGGAAATAAGAAGCTTATATTTAAAAGTTTTTTGATTATACAATTGTTAAAATCAAATTCTGTTCTTCCCTAGTGTAGAATGTTTCAGGCATAGAAAAACCAATACATTTGTTACTGCTGCTGCTGCTGCTGCTAAGTCGCCTCAGTCGTGTCCGGCTCTGTGCGACCCCACAGATGGCAGCCCACCAGGCTCCTCTGTCCCTGGGATTCTCCAGGCAAGAACACTGGAGTGGGTTGCCATTTCCTTCTCCAGTGTATGAAAGTGAAAAGTGAAAGTGAAGTTGCTCAGTCGTATTCGACTCTTAGCGACCCCATGGACTGCAGCCTACCAGGCTCCTCCATCCATGGGATTTTCCAGGCAAGAGTACTGGACTGGGGTGCCATTGCCTTCTCCTACATTTGTTACTACTAAAAGTAATATCAACATGATGAAAATGTTTTGTATCATTTTGTTGAGTTGCTTAATTCTCTTTCAGTACAGTTCTGTTCAGTCATCCAGTTGTGTCCCACATTTTGCGACCACATGGACTGCAACTCGCCAGGCCTCCCTGTCCATTGCCAACTCCCAAAATTTACTCAAACTCATGTCCGTTGAGTTGGTGATGCCATCCAGCCATCTCATCCTCTGTCTTTTCCTTCTCCTCCCGCCTTCAATCTTTGCCAGCATCAGGGTCTTTTCCAATGAGTTAGCTTTTTGTATCAGGCGGCCAAAGTATTAGAGTTTCAGCTTCAGCCTCAGTCCTTCCAATGAATATTCAGGACTGATTTCCTTTTGGATGGACTGCTTGGATCTTCTTGCAGTCCAAGGGACTCCCGAGAGTCTTCTCCAACACCACAGTCCAAAAACATCAATTCTTCAGCGTTCAGCTTTCTTTATAGTCCAACTCTCACATCCATATATGACTACTAGAAAAACCATAGCTTTGACCAGACAGACCTTTTGGCAAAGTAATGTCTCTGCTTTTTAATATGCTGTCTAGTTTGGTCATAACTTTCCTGACAAGGAGTAAGCATCTTTTAACTTCATGGCTGCAGTCACCATCTGCAGTGATGTTGGAGCCCAAAAAAATAGTCTCTCATGGTTTCCATTGCTTCCCCATCTATTTGCCATGAAGTGATGGGACCAGATGCCATGATCTTCGTTTTCTGAATGGTGAGCTTTAAGCCAACTTTTTCACTCTCCTCTTTCACTTTCATCAAGAGGCTCTTTAGTTCTTCTTTGCTTTCTGCCATAAGGGTAGTGTCAGCTTCATATCTGAGGTTATTGATATTTCTCCTGGCAATCTTCATTCCAGCTTGTGTTTCTTCCAGTCCAGCATTTCTCATGATGTACTCTGCATATAAGTTAAATAAGCAGGGTGACAATATACAGCCTTGATGTACTCCTTTTCCTATTTGGAACCAGTCTGTTGTTCCATGTCCAGTTCTAACTGTTGCTTCCTGATCTGCCTACAGGTTTCTCAGGAGGCAGGTCAGGTGGTCTGGTATTCCCATCTCTTTTAGAATTTTCCACAGTTTATTATGATCCACACAGTCAAAGGCTTTGGCATAGTAAATAAAGCAGAAATAGATGTTTTTCTGGAACTCTCCTGCTTTTTCCATGATCCAGCAGATGTTGGCAATTTGATCTCTGGTTCCTCTGCCTTTTCGAAAACCAGCTTGAACATCTGGAAGTTCATGGTTCACATACTGTTGAAGCCTGGCTTGGAGAATTTTGAGCATTTCTTTGCTAGTATGTGAGATGATTGCAATTGTGCTGTAGTTTGAACATTCCTTGGCATTGTGTTTCTTTGAGATTGGAATGAAAACTGATCTTTTCCAGTCCTGTGGTCACTGCTGACTTTTCCAAATTTGCTGGCATATTGAGTGCAGCACTTTCACAGCATCATCTTTTAGGATTTGAAATAGCTCAACTGGAATTCTATCACCTCCACTATCTTTGTTCATAGTGATGCTTCCTAAGGCCACTTGACTTCACATTCCAGGATGTCTGGCTCTAGGTTGGTGATTACACTATTGTGATTATCTGGGTCATGAAGACCTTTTTTGTATGGTTCTTTTCTTTAACTTGTGTTTAATGACAAAACTGGAGTGTACCCTTAAAAATGTCAGATTGGTGAAACATGGAGAGACCATCTCCCTAATATGCCCCAAAGGAGATGGTCAGAAAAAGCTGAGGCTAGTGAAGGTATAGTTTATATTTTTAAAAAAGCATAAGGTGACAGGGGATTCATTCTGGAAGCTAGGATTTTACACACAGGTTTTTGAAAGTTCCTTTCTCTCAAAGATGAAACTGAGCATATTGAAACATACCAGCAAATTGGCCAAGACGTGAAGCAAATGGAACTCCCATACCCTACTGTAGGGAGTTCACAATGTATAAACACTCAGAAAAACTGACAGTTACTTATAAGTTAAACATACATATACTTACTGTTTGTCACAGCAGTTCCTCTTGTATGCATTTACCCAAGGGGTGTGAAAACATATATACAAAAAGATGTGTCTTGTTCACAGAGCTTTATTCATAATATCCAAGCACTGCAAATAGCCCAGATGTTTATTAATAGATAAGTGGATTTAAAAAAAAGCATATTCATGCAGTTAAAAGATACTCTCCAAAGAATAGAAACAGACAGCTAATATACATAACTACAGGGATGATTCTCAAAAACATTTTTCTAAATGAAGGAAGCAAGACACACACACAAAAGTAATACTATATGATTGCATGTATATGAAATTCTGGATAGGCAAAGCAATTGTGATGGAAAGCAGCAGACAGGTGGTCCTCTGGGGGCTAAGGGTGGGAGTGGTTTACTACAAAGGGATGAGAAAATTTGGGGGGTGATGGGAATGTTCTTTAACTTGATTGGGGGGATTATGTAAGTATATATTTTGTCAAAACCCTTTGATCTGTAGACTTAAAATGAGTTTATTTTTGTGTGTAAACTATATCTTTATAAGAAAAAATGCTAATATTGCATTTTATATTTTAACAACCTAGCCAGAAAGAATAAGACATGGAGAAAACTAAAGTGATGAAAGAAACTGAGTAAGCAAAAGCCAGATAATGAATTCAGACTTAATTTTATCTTAATTCAGATCTGATAGGGCACCAGTTTCCTAAGATGTTCTGCACTCTGCGCTGTATCTGTAGTCTTGTTTGCTATCTCATGGTCTGTAACACTCATCACGGTCATGACCAGTCTCCGTTGATTTGAGCTGGCATTGGTTTGAGTGTAAACTATTTTAAAGTTAGTTTAAATAATTAGAAGAACAAGTAATGATGTTAGAAATAAGCGTATGTGAAAAGTGAAATACACCTGATGCAAAGATTATGTTCCATTTATTATTAATACGGGAATTGAGCTACATATGTGCCAGAAGTGAAGAATATGAATGCAGTGATGTGTGAACCAGTTTTAACTGTTAGAAAATTTTGCATCAGAATTGAAATTTTCATGGTTTCTTTTTCTGTTTTTTCATTATTGCTGTCTGGACTTGCTTTCCATTTATAATTGTTGATCATTAAGTGTTTTCTGAGATTTCTGATTTCTCTATATTTGAGGTGACCATATAAATTGTCATGCAAATTTTGATACTTTTTGAGAGAAAGGGGATACAAGGAAAATAGACTTTAAAAACTACAGTGTTCTGGGAAAATTAGGCTATAAAATTGTCCTGTGTAAAATCCTTGTTTGCGCATTTTAAATGTTCTTATTGGAGCTATATTAAACTGTAAAGTGTTCCACCTTCATTTTATATACCACTTTGTATAGGACTGCATACAAAGTTGGACTCAGTAAACACTTGTTGAAAGATTTAAATTTTACTTTTTTTTACCTAGAGAATAAAATGCTATTGTTTGCTACTAGAATTAGGAATTTGTACATACTTAATATTGACTTTCTTCCTATAGTGGCCCATAAAGCTGCATATTTGTTTAAAATTATGCTATCATCCCCTGAAACTACTGTATTCTTTTGAGAATAGCTTTATTTTCCCAAATTATTTGAAAGAGCTTCTCATGGAATTCTTATGGATAGAGGAGATGAACTGTCCATGCCATGAAAACAGGATTTCAGACTTTGAGCAGATTCTTATTTATTTGAATAAATGTTCTCTGGTATGTGGAGTTTATCAGTTTATCACAAGTCAGGGATCAGGTTACACTTCTCTCTCTTTTCCATTCATGGGCTGTATGGCAGCTGGTATGTGATGACTTGGGTCCCTCACAGAATTCACATGTTAAAGCCGTAACTCTTGATACCTCAAATGTGGCTATATTTGGAGATGAGGTATTTAAAGAAGTAATAAAATGAAAGTGTGAGCTTTAGCATGGTCCTAGGGTCCATCTAGTCAAGACAGTGTTTTTTCCAGTGGTCATGATTGGATGTGAGAGTTGGACTGTGAAGAAAGCTGAGCACCGAAGAATTGATGCTTTTGAACTGTGGTGTTGGAGAAGATTCTTGAGAGTCCCTTGGAGTGCAAGGAGGTCCAACCAGTCCATCCTATAGGAGATCAGTCCTGGGTGTTCATTGGAAGGACTGATGCTAAAGCTGAAACTCCAGTACTTTGGCCACCTGATGTGAAGAGTTGACTCATTGGAAAAGACTCTGATGCTGGGAGGGATTGGGGGCAGGAGGAGAAGGGGACGACAGAGGATGAGATGGCTGGATGGCATCACCAACTCAGTGGACATGAGTTTGAGTAAACTCCGGGAGTTGGTGATGGACAGGGAGGCCTGGTGTGCTGCAGTCCATGGGGTCACAGAGTCGGACACGACTGAGTGAATGAACTGAACTGAACTGAATCTAATCTGACTGGTATCCTTGTCGGTGGAAGATATTTAACAAGAGAGCATGTGTGCAGATGAGAGACCATGTGTAGACAGAGGAAGAAGAAGATGGCCGTGCACAAGCCAAAGTGAGGGGTCAAGAAACTTCATATAGCATCTAGATCTCCATTGCTATTGGCCTGGCTACACTGCTTGGACTACCTACAGGCCTAGCTAGACCAAACTGCTCCATGAACTCCCTCTCACCCAGCCTGGAAAGACTGTTAAGTCACTGCTATAGAAACTGCCTGGATACATGGCCCCCAAACCTTCTTTCTTTCTCCACACCCAGACCAGTGGACCCAGATGAGCCTTGCTTGATGCATGGCCCTGTTTTTTTAAATCAATCACAGTATGGAAGAGTAGCTTTCTATTGTAACATGTTTCATAGGAGAGGTTTAAAATAGAGAAAAGGTGACTTATTTGATACTGTCTTTATCATCATATGCATGGAAGAAGGAATCCCTTCAATAACTGTTTGAGAGCTAATTAGGCTGATTAGAAAGTGCTGCTTTCCATGCGCTAGCATGTAATTTCCCAGCACGGTTCAGTAGCAGGATATTAAAGAACCCAGCTAAAAGGATCATCCTGTTCTATATCTCAAGGTCTTCATTGTTCTGCTGTGCAATCACATAATGAGAATGACTGGCCTGATTCAATGAGAGGACTCTACTATTTCCTCTTGGCTTTTGTGAGATAGAAATTATCTGCTAATGTGGAAATGCCAACTGTGATGATCTGCGCTATCATCTCCATGTAATAGGACTCATGAGAGCAAGCAACCACATTTGCCTCTTTTTCTGAAATCCCTCTGTGACACACATTAGGATGTTCTACACAAAGAACACACTTCAAAACCCATGTGTTTGTTCACCTTGTGGTGTGTAAACAGTATGCATTGAGTCAACCACCATCTGAATCTCTATATTCTGTTGTTCAAGTCTTACCACGTTACTTTATTTAGGAATAGGCGAAATGATAGGATACTGAAAGAGGAACTCTCCAGGTCAGTAAGTGCCCAATATGCTACTGGAGATCAGTGGAGAAATAAATACAGAAAGAATGAAGGGATGGGGCCAAAGAAAAAACAATACCCAGTTGTGGATGTGACTGGTGATAGAAGCAAGGTCCGATGCTGTAAAGAGCAATATTGCATAGGAACCTGGAATGTCAGGTCCATGAATCAAGGCAAATTGGAAGTGGTCAAACAGGAAATGGCAAGAGTGAACGTCGATATTCTAGGAATCAGCGAACTAAGATGGACTGGAATGGGTGAATTTCACTCAGATGACCATTATATCTACTACTGCGGGCAGGAATCCCTCAGAAGAAATGGAGTAGCCATCATGGTCAACAAAAGAGTCCTAAATGCAATAGTTGGATGCATTCTCAAAAACGACAGAATGATCTCTGTTCGTCTCCAAGGCAAACCATTCAATGTCACAGTAATCCAAGCCTATGCCCCAACCAGTAACGCTGAAGAACCTGAAGTTGAACGGTTCTATGAAGACCTACAAGACCTTTTAGAACTAACACACAAAAAAGCTGTCCTTTTCACTATAGGGGACTGGCATGCAAAAGTAGGAAGTCAAGAAACACCTGGAGTAACAGGCAAATTTGGCCTTGGAATATGGAATGAAGCAGGGCAAAGGCCAATAGAGTTTTGCCCAGAGAACACATTGGTCATAGCAAACACCCTCGTCCAACAACATAAGAGAAGACTCTACACATGGACATCACCAGGTGGTCAACACCGAAATCAGATTGATTATATTCTTTGCAGCCAAAGATGGAGAAGCTCTATACAGTCAGCAAAAACAAGACCAGGAGCTGACTGTGGCTCAGATCATGAACTCCTTATTGCCAACTTCAGACTTAAATTGAAGAAAGTAGGGTAAACCACTAGACCATTCAGATATGACCTAAATCACATCCCTGATGATTATACAGTGGAAGTGAGAAATAGATTTAAGGGACTAGATCTGATAGAGTGCCTGAAGAACTATGGATGGAGGTTCGTGACATTGTACAGGAGACAGGGATCAAGACCATCCCCATGGAAAAGAAATGCAAAAAAGCAAAATGGCTGTCTGAGGAGGGCTTACAAATAGCTTTGAAAAGAAGAGAAGTGAAAAGCAAAGGAGAAAAGGAAAGATAAAAGTATCTGAATGCAGAGTTCCAAAGAATAGCAAGGAGAGATAAGAAAGCCTTCCTCAGTGATCAGTGCAAAGAAATAGAGGAAAAGAACAGAATGGGAAAGACTAGAGATCTCTTCAAGAAAATTAGAGATACCCAGGGAACATTTCATGCAAAGATGGGCTCGATCAAGGACAGAAATGGTATGGACCTAACAGAAGCAAAAGATATTAAGAAGAGGTGGCAAGAATAGACAGAAGAACTGTACAAAAAAAGATCTTCACGACCCGAATAATCACGATGGTGTGATCACTCACCTAGAGCCAGACATCCTGGAATGTGAAGTCAAGTGGGCCTTAGAAACCATCACTACGAACAAAGCTAGTGGAGGTAACGGAATTCCAGTGGAGCTCTTTCAAATCCTGAAAGATGATGCTGTGAAAGGGCTGCACTCAATATGCCAGCAAATTTGGAAAAGTCAGCATGGCCACAGGACTGGAAAAGATCAGTTTTCATTCCAATCCCCAAAAAAGGCAATGCCAAAGAATGCTCAAACTACCGCACAGTTGTACTCATCTCACACGCTAGCCAAGAAATGCTCAAAATTCTTCAAGCCAGGCTTCAGCAATACGTGAACTGTGAACTTCCAGATGTTCAAGCTGGTTTTAGAAAAGGCAGAGGAACCAGAGATCAAATTGCCAACATCTTCTGGATCATGGAAAAAGCAGGAGAGTTCCAGAAAAACATCTATTTCTGCTTTATTGACTATGCCAAAGCCTTTGACTGTGTGGATCATAATAAACTGTGGAAAATTCTTCAAGAGATGGGAATACCAGACCACCTGACTTTCCTCTTGAGAAACCTGTATGCAGGTCATGAAACAACAGTTAGAACTGGACATGGAACAACAGACTGGTTCCAAATAGGAAAAAGAGTACGTCAAGGCTGCATATTGTCACCCTGCTTATTTAACTTATATGCAGAGTACATCACGAAAAACGCTGGGCTGGAAGAAGCACAAGCTGGAATCAAGATTGCTGGGAGAAATATCAATAACCTCCGATATGCAGATGACACCACCCTTATGGCAGAAAGTGAAGAGGAACTAAAAAGCCTCTTAATGAAAGTGAAGGAGGAGAGTGAAAAAGTTGGCTTGAAGCTCAACATTCAGAAAACAAAGATCATGGCATCTGGTCCCAACGCTTCATGGGAAATAAATGGGGAAACAGTGGAAACAGTGTCAGACTTTATTTTTAGGGGTTCCAAAATCATTGCAGATGGTGATTGCAGCCATGAAATTAAAAGATGCTTACTGCTTGGAAGGAATGTTTTGACCAACCTAGATAGCATATTCAAAAGCAGAGAAATTTCTTTGCCAACAAAGATCCGTCTAGTCAAGGCTATGGTTTTTCCTGTGGTCATGTATGGATGTGAGAGTTGGACTGTGAAGAAAGCTGAGCGCCAAAGAATTGATGCTTTTGAACTGTGGTGTTGGAGAAGACTCTTGAGAGTCCCTTGGACTGCAAGGAGGTCCAACCAGTCCATTCTAAAAGGAGATCAGTCCTGGGTGTTCATTGGAAGGACTGATGCTAAAGCTGAAACTCCAATACTTTGGCCACCTCATGAGAAGAGTTGACTCATTAGAAAAGACCCTGATGGTGGGAGGGATTGGGGGCAGGAGGAGAAGAGGATGACCGAGGATGAGATGGCTGGATGGCATCTCCGACGCAATGGACATGAGTATGAGTAAACTCCGGGAGTTGGTGATTTACAGGGAGGCATGGCGTGCTGTGATTCATGGGGTCGCAACGAGTTAGACAACGCTGAGTAACTGAACTGATAGTAGTATAATTTTTCTGTTTTCAATGTGTTCCATAACCTCTATTGATATTCATTCAGAACATTTTTTATTAAAGGCCCAATGTACAGGATATTGTTACTTTTTAGTCATATTGGCTTATTTTTGAGGTGCAGTGGTCCAGTCCACTATTACACAAAACTGAATGCTGAAGTCAGGAATCTACAATCTACTATGGGGATAATTCCCCTTATGGCTCAGCTGGTAAAGAATCTGCCTGCAATGCGGGAGACCTTGGTTTGATCCCTGGTTTGGGAAGATCCCCTGGAGAAGGGAAAGGCTACCCACTCCAGTATTCTGGCCTGGAGAATTCCATGGACTGTATAGTACATGGAATCACAAAGAGTTGTATATGACTGAATGACTTTCACACAGTCACAGGGATAATTCACATATAAAATTTACAGTCACTTAAGACTTTAAACTTCTGAGGGTATGCTCTAAACAGTGGATTTTCACTGCTGCATTTCAATATTGAGAAACTGGTAGGAGATTCTAAAAAACTTGATTAACTAGAAAATGTCAGTTTCCATTTTTCATTTCCTTCCAGTGCATTTACTACAAAAGTGTTAGATTCTGGGATAGATAACTATTTATGTATTGGAGGAACTAGTAAATTTTCTCCCATTCAGATAGCATGCTGGAAAACTTCTTGGAGTGAGTATTGTAAAGCTAATTATACTTGACATAAAAATAGTTGAAGAAGAAAAATAAAACAGCATGATGGTTGAGGATTGACAGCTAGAAAGAGAAAAGGGTTTTGATTTCTTAGGATGGCAGTCTTCTACTTTCAGATGTTGATAGTAAATCAGCATTTTAAAATCCCTCTTAATTAAATCAGAACTTGAAAAAAATATCTTCTGAGTAATCTATCCTTGTGGTAGTGTTGGTGTATTAGAACATGGTGCAGAAAGAGGGCCTAGCAGTCATTAGAAATGGGTCAGAATAGAATCAGTAATTTAGTGAACAGAAAACTCTAATAGAAGAAAACAATTTATCAGGAAAAAATGTAATGTGTACCAAGCCCCCAACCTAGAGTTAGTGAAGAAAAGATACATTTCCCACTAAGTACAGAACAAGACTGTCTCTCAAGACATCCTGCCTGGTTGGGAAAGTAAAGGACAACCAAATGCCCTAAGGGAAATGCAAAACAGGAAAATAAACATCTGGATTATAGTATTAAATGACCTCAAAATGATTCATAGAGCTCAAAGTATCTTCTGGTAAGGAGAGAACAGTCTTCCATGAGCCCTTAATCGAATGTGTGTTCAGTGATTACCTCTGGCTGCTGCCGCCTGGGACATTCCCTGGAAATCTTTCTTTTCAGGAGTCTTCTTTCCTGCCCTATTTTTCAGCCCTCATTTTACCAGTTACCAAACTCAATTCTCCTCTGATTTTGTTGCAAATCATTATAATTTAACCAGTCTCAAATCTATGCAAAATCTGTTCCTCTTCATAGACAAAGAAATAGCGAATTATTTTCTCTCTAACCAACAAGTCTAAATATCAAAATTCTAAAATATCATAGAATTGAAATGTTCATGTGTGAACATGAAATGTGAAACAGCAAAAGTGAACAACATATATGAACAACAAATGTGTTCATAATTTGTTGCATATACTACAAAGTTTTCCATTCTAGATATTTCCCTAGTCTGCCTAATTACATAAATCATTACTGCTGCAAAGGACTGAAACCACTAATTGCAACATTTATCAAAGTACAATATATATATGGCCAAATATTAGCAAAATAAATACATAAAATTTAAACCTTAGTGATTCTGTGGGTTCTTTAGAAAAAGAAGGTTCTGTAACTTTGTAGTAGCATCAGTTATTATCTTACCATCCCCACAGACCCTTTTAAATATTTTCCATACGGTCAGGACCCATAAGGAAAATTCAGTCTCAGTTAAGTGTGTATATAATTCTGAAGTCATTTTATAATTTCACATATTTTAAAAATTCATTTATTTTTAATTGAGGGATAATGGCCTTACAATATTTGTTTGGTTTCTGCCATACATCATCATGAATTAGCCATAGGTATACAAATATCCCCTCCCTGTTGAACCTCACTCCCACCTCCCACCCTTGCCCAGCCCTCTAGTTTGTTACAAAGCCCAGGTTTAAATTCCCCAAGTCATATAGCAGATTCCCTTTGGCTATCTAGTTTATGTACGGTAATGTATATGCGTTCATGCTCCTCTCTCCATTTGTCTCATCATCTCCTTCCTCCCCCTGTACCCCGCTCCCCGTGTCCCTAAGTCTGCTCTCTGTGTCTGAGTCTCCATTGCTGCCCTGAAGATAGGTTCATCAGTACCATTGTTCTAGATTCCATAGAAGTATGTGATAATATATGATATTTGTTTTTCATTTCTGACTTACTTCACTCTGTATAATAGGCTGTAGGTTCATCTGCCTCGTTAGAACTGATTTAAGTGCATTCCTTTTTATGGCTGAGTAATATTCCATTGTACATATGTACCACAGCTTCTTTATCCATCCATCCTTTGATGGACATCTAGGTTGCTTGCATGTCCTAGCTATTATAAATAGTGCTGCAATGAACATTGGGGTACATGTGTCTTTTTAAGTTTGGGATTCCTCAGGGTATATGCCTGGAAGTGGTATTGTGGGTCATATGGTAGGTTTTTAAGGAGTCTCCACACTGTCTTCCATAGTGGCTGTATCAATTTACATTCCCATCAGTAGTGCAAGAGTGTTCCCTTTTCTCCACACCCTCTCCAACACTTTTTGGTTGTGGATTTTTTGCTGATGGCTATTCTGACCAGTGTAAGGTGATACCTCATTGTAGTTTTGATTTGCATTTCTCTAATAATGAGCAATGTTGAGCATCTTTTCATGTATTTATTAATCATCTGTATGTTTTCTTTGGAGAAATGACTGTTTAGGTCTTTTGATCACTTTATGATTGAGTTGTTTGTTTTTCTAATATTGTGTTGTATGAATTGCTTATATATTTTGGCAATTAATCGTTGGTCAGTTGTTTCCGTAGCTATTATATTCTTCCATTCTGAGAGTTGTCCTTTCACCTTGTTTATAGTTTTCTTTGCTGTGCAAAAGCTTAATTAGGTCCCACTTACTTATTTTTGGTTTTACTTCTATTATTCTAGGAGAGGGGTCATAGAGAATCTTGCTGTGATTTATGTCATCAGTGTTCTGCCTGTTTGTCTCGAAGAGTTTTATAGTTTCTGATCTTATCATATAATATTTTGATAAAATGTAATAAAATTTCAATTTCATAAAATGACCATTGCCAGTCATTATGTCATGTCTGTATTACCTCAGTATTCTGCACCACAAACTCTGAGGTAGATACTATCACATCTAAATTTTACATGTGAATAAACAGAAGCACAGAGGGGCTGAGTAACCCCTGCCAGGTCATCATCTAGTGCATTGTGGGCTCATGCTTGAGCACAGGAGTCTAAGCCCTGGGCTAATAATTTTATCCACCATTCTTGGTAGCCACACACTTATGCATATTACAGATCAATTTTTGGAAGCAATGCTGTGTATCACGTCAGTTCAGCAAACATTTAATGAGTGCCTGGCCTGTTCTCTGGACTGGTGATACAAAGATGAGTATTAATGAGTAAAAGTCAGGCACTCTCTGAAACTTTACTTCCAACCAGCAGTTAATATGAGAACAATCAATTCTTTTCCCACTATAAGGTTAACTCAGAAGTCTGTATGGCTGTCCCGTAAGATGGCGCATGACTAACCTAGAGACACAATCATGTAAGAATGTATCTGCTTTTTTGTATCATAATTCATTTCATTATAAATAAATCATGGCTCTTAAAGTGGATAGGTTTTAGCCCCACTCCTGACTTCTACTCCTTTACTAAAGTCATTCCTGGGAAGGTGGAGTGACTGATCTGATTGAATTTGGAAAAATGATGTATGCTCTGTTCAGCCCTTCTGTCTGCCAAGGGACCAGTTGCTATTGGGGGCTGGGTTCCTCTGCTTCCTCAGAAGCTGTGCTCCTGGGGAAAGGAGGGATGCAGGGACTGGATGGGGAAACATGTCTTGTTCTGGGATTCAATATTAATAGCTCAATTCAGTCAACAGACTTCAACTATGTCCTCCTATGTGATTTCTCTCAGTAAGGGGAGTGGAAAAAGGAGTATTTTTGTTGGCAAACTCACAAGCATTTATTAGAAATAATTCTGTTCTCCAACAAGAAACAGACAACTGATGAGTGAGTATATAGGCATTATTACCTAAGAAAACACTTAAAATTTGTTGAAAGTTGTCATCTTTCATATATATATAAATATTCATATATATATATATGTTATATATTGTCAGTCGTGATCCCATGGACTGTAGCCACAACAGGTTCCTCTGTCCATGGAATTCTCTAGGCAAGAATACTGGAGTGGGTAGCCATTCCCTTCTCCAGGGGATCTTCCTAATTCAGGGATCGAACCTGGGTCTCCTCCATTGCAGGCAGATTCTTCTTACTGTTGGGGCCACCAGGGAAGCCTCATATATATATTCACTTACAGGTATATATACACACTTACACGCATATATATGTATATAAAAACACACACCATATATATATATATATAAAGGTGCATATATGCACACATATGTGTACGTATAGATAAGTAGATACATAGTCCTAAAGAATAGTAGCCAAACTCTTAGTTGCTTCTTTCTTTCCAGTAATTGCAAAGTCTTACAATTTGCACTTCTTTGCCCAGAATTACCTCTAACCGCATTAATAACTAAGATTACTTGGAAATTGAGATCTTAAGTCATAGGAACATCAGTTATAGGAAATAGAAATTTCTTAGATACTATTCAAAGTATCCGTCTTTGTCCCATACATTTGACATTTTAACTTTCATGAAATTTAGCTTTCCCCAAGAGATAGACCTGTCTCTATAGCCTGTCAACCTCCAACCTTAGTGCATTCATTGAAATTTTAGTGTCAATATTGTAGCTATGTAATAAAGTTTATAACTCATACCATTTTAGTATAGTCATAGAGAACAAAGAGTGATATCATAATTGCACAAAGGGATCATTAAGTCGCTGGCTAGAGTGAAAATGCTTATGAATGAGCCCAGAATAAACTCTGTGAGACAGGTGAAGGATCCCATGCTAAAAGGCCAAGGGAAGTGACACTTTGTCCTTCTTGCCTGAGGCGTGTGCCAGTCAGCTTTTAGGAGGCACTTATGAAAGTGCCATTTCTGCACATGGTGTCCATGTGGCTATGTTGCAAATATGCTGGATTTTGGCCCCTTTTGCAATGTTGAAAAAGTAAAGTCATTTCATTACTGATTTACATGGGAGTTATTATCTGCAACATCTGTACACCCAACACAAGTTGATTTAATTTGCTCAAATTTCCTGGTAATCATACACATTGACATGGAAAGAACATTCCTTCCCTCCTTACTTTCTTGAAAAGAAAAAAAAAAAGAACCACCACCCATTTCCTCTACTTGAATTTAATGCACATTCACCAATGGCAGCCTTGGAGAGTAGTTTGTTAAAGAGTTAGAAGGGTTAAGGCAGCTTTACCTTGCATCATTCTAGGAAAATAGAATCCTAGTATTTTTGCCTTTAGAGTTTCCTTATTGGACAGTGAAATGCAAAACTGAAGGAAGATAAACTGTCAGTTTGCAGTGTTGCTACGTGCAAGTGGAGGGTGTTTAATCACTAAAGAGATGAACTGTGTCATCTTTTTTTTTTTTTCCCCTCCATTAAATTCAGGATTGTTCCCTCTGGTATAATCTTTTTTTCCTTCTGTCCAGTTCAGACTTAAATGATACCAGATGTTGGCTGTCCAGCAATATTTTGCTCTTTTTTTGCTCATTTCTTTCAAATCAAAAGATTTTTTTTTAATTGACAAATTATTTTTGCCCACAGCAAACCATGAGTTAATGTCTATCGTATTCTGTACCAGTTATTAAAGAAACATTTATTAGGTGGCCACTCTGAATAGGACACTACCCCAGACTCAATTTGACTCCAACTCACTAGTATGAAGGTCTCAAGGATTTCCAGAATTAGCAACTTTATATGAACAATAATCATGGGGACTTCCATGGTGCTCCAGTGTTTAAAACTACACACTTTTACTGCAGGGGCCTGAGTTTGATCCCTGGTATGGGGACTAAGATCTTACATGCTGTGCAGTTCAGCCAAAACAAAACAAATACACAGAAAGCTCAAAACAAAACCCAATAATCATTTGTATAAAGTGTACATAGGGCTACACCTGCCAATGCAGGAGACATAAGAGATGCTGGTTTGATCCCTGGGTCAGGAAGACTCCCTGGAAGAGGGCATGGCAACCTACGCTAGTATTCTTGCCTAGAGAATCCCATGGACAGAGGAGCCTGGCAGGCTACAGTCCATTGAGTCGCAAGGAGTTGGACATGACTGAAGCAGTTTAGCAGATGGCTGTATGAGTCTGCTTGGGCTGCCACAACGAAGAACCATAGACCAAGTGACTTATACAATAGAAACCCATATCCCCACAGCCCTGGAGGCTGGGAGTCTCAAATCAAAGTGTTGGCAGGTTAAGCTTCTCCTAATACCTCTCTCCATAGCTCTCAGATGACTGCTTTTTACTGAGGCCTCATATGATGATTTTTCTGTGCACACACATCCTTATTATGTCTAAATTTTCTCCTCTTATAAGGACACCAGTCAGATTGTATTAAGGTTCATGTAAATGGCCTCATTTTAACTCAGTCACCACTGTGAAGGCTCTGTCTCTAAATACAGTCACATTCATTGGTACTGAGATTTAGGCTTCAGCCTGGGACTTTGGAGGGAGTGGATGGACACACTGTATCTCGTAACGATGGCCATGAATCTGGACAGGAAATGAGGCGTTAGATTGCCTGCCAACAGGGATTGGTGACAAGTACAGAAAGACAGAATCTTCTCCCTGCCCAGCCTGTGTCTTGTAAGCCCCATGATCTAGAAGCAACCCTGAGACTGCAGACAGGGTGAGATCTTAAACTGAATGAAGAAATACTGAAATGACTAAGATTGCTTTGAATTTAAAAAGACTGGTTTCTTACCATCTGAAAAACATAGCCATTAAGTGCAGATATAGGAAAAAAATTTTTAAGTAGCTTTTCTCTGGCCGGTATCTGTGACTTGGGATTGCACACACAGCGTCCATACTGTCTACATTGTGTGGCTGTACCACGAGCCTGGGCTGCAAAGAGCTGAAAGAAGTTCAGGCACACTGAAGAGAGGATTCACAGACTTAAGTGGAAGGCTGTCCAGAGCAGAAAGAGGAACGTCAAGAACCAGAAATCTCCAGAGACAAGAAGCAGGAAGCAGAAGGAAACAGCTGAACAGGACTGGAAAGTCTGCCAAGAATACTAAATGACTTCCGGGCATTCTGCTAGTCCTTGCATGACTGGCTCCAGTAAGAAGTACATTCTTATTTCCTGTGAGACAAGGAAGAGAAAGGTCTGGCTCCTCAGCTTTGTCCTGGAAGACAGTCTCTTGGAATTTTCCTCAATTCTAGGCTGTACACACCAGGCAAGTTAATTGTTCAGTAGGAAATAGGAATGACAAAGAGCAGAAGTGGGAAAACCAAAATCTGACATCCCCTACATTCCTAGCACAGAAAAAACAGCCAGTGTGACAGCTCTTGTTGTTTCTCTAATAATTATTATTGCATATTTTCAATTCCAAAATTTCCCTAAGAAAAAGCTACACAGCTAGCTATTGGTAGACTGTGCTTAGTCGTTCAGCCGTGTCTGACTCTTATGACCCCATGGACTGTAGTCCACCAGGCTCCTCTGTCCATGGGATTCTCCAGGCAAGAATACTTAAGTGGGTTGCCATTTCCTCCTTCAGGGGATCTTCCCAATCAAGGGGTCGAACCAGCATCTCCTGTGTTACTGCATTGCAGGTGGAGGCATTACTCAAGGCCACTGGCACTGGGGAAGCCCCAATAATTATCATTGCATATGATCAACTCCAAAAGTTCCCAAAGAGAAAGGGAAGTTCAGTGTTGCCTAGAATAGTTAGAATTTAAAAGAGGGTGTTCCAGGTGAGCAGATCTTGAATGCATAGGATTTGAATAATTAGAAGATGAAATTGGGCATCTGACATATTCCAGGGAGGAGTAGTATGAGCCCAGGCAGGTAGATAGTAGAAGCTGGATGGATGTTGAGTGTGAAGATGGTTGCCTGAACTGAATGGGGGCTGCTTCTGGAAAGTTCTGACAGACCAGGTGGAACACTTGCAGAAGGAGCTCCTAGGGAGGCTCCTGTGTTTCCACAAGGAGGTTTGATTCACTGGTTCAAAGGAAGCCACTATAGATTCTCGAGCAGCCATTCCCAGCATCTACCTTGCTTGAAGTTTAAGGACAGAACAGCAGAAATTGTTCAGGATCTGGGAACCACCATTGTCATCAATTTTCCTTTAAGCTACTGTTAAGCAGTTCCCTGATACCTAGTATTTCTTTTTCTTTGGAAATTTTGTTAGCACACTTCATTCTTTGTATTTTTTCTTTCAGTTTCAGCAACAACAAAAACTATCCTATCTGCTACTTATTTCTGTTTATAAAACAATTTGAAAAATTTTTGTTTCATCACAACAAAGAAAATAAGCTTTTTGAATTTTTTTCCCGATGCAAACTGGTTTTTATTTAGAGCCAGGAAATATTTTGTTCCTAAACAGAAACAAGAAAAGCATGAACAAGGTAGCTGGGACAATATTTGGTATTCTAAGGTTTGCACGAAGTATTGACTTGTGAAACCCATGTTCAGTGTAGGTGTCTTTAAATGCAAATTTTGTATTTTATCTTTACAATAGGCATTTACTTCCCCGCATGCCTTACTTTATGGAATACTTTTCAGAGTTTATTTTTCTCTTAAGTCTTTGATCCATTTGATTGAGTTTGTTCTATGTGAAGGTCAACACAGATCTATGATTTTTTTAGAAGAGATTTGGATTGAAAACAATGACAAATAACTCTTCAATTACTACCATAACTCCTGCCCTCTGCTTCCCATGTTGCCCACCTTTGATCCTACATGATTCTGAACTGAGATGCTGGGCAGACAGTGAAGAGCACCGTGGGAACTACTAGGGTGGAAGCCGTGGAGAGTGTTGTGAGTGAGTTATGCCTCCAGTGAAGAAAACTGCTGTATGCCTGCCCCTTTGTGATGCCCCTGGTTGCTTCTGCCACCAGGAGGTGGGGTCTGTTTCTCCAACTCCTTAAGACTCAGCTGGCCTTTGGATTGATTTTGATCAGTAGAGTGTGATGGAAGGGCCCTATGGAGGAGACTGAGGTGCCCCAAACAACAGGCAACAGAGAACTGGAAGCCTCCAGCCCTGTCAAGTCATCCGATCACTGCAGCTCCATGAGTGAGCCCCAGTTAGACTGGCAGAAGAACTGTTCGTATTTCCACTGCACAGAATTATAGAGGATGCTAAATCACTGCTGTTTTATGCCACTATCTGGAAAGGACTTTATAACAGGAGCAATAAATAATGGATACGCCTGCTTATTATTTTGGGGGTGCTTATTACTGAGTTCAGACTACTTATGTATATAATAGCAAATGTGAATCACTTTAGTTTACTATGTGCCATAGTTAAGAGCTTTTCAAATATGGAGAGGCCGTCTCTACAGACAGAAGTGTTTGCTGAGGCCCTCATACCTATGGAGGGTGATCAAGATCCAGAGTCTCATCCTCAGTTTTGTACATCAAGCCTACAGGACCAACTCACATTATTCAGTCTATCTGATAACAGATTGACGTATCTATTCAGAATTCCGGTTTCTTCCTATTTATATTGCAAGGTGGTTACAATTGTTCCACTCTGTTGAGAAAATTCTGAACTCTGTATGGCAATCTTAATGAAAAACCAAAATAATCCAAGAGGTAAACAGGATAATTTTGCATGGTATTATAGCATCATAGAGCTCCCTCAGTGGCACAGTGGTAAAGAATCTGCCTGCCGATGCAGGAGACATGGGTTGGTTCTATCCGTAGGTCAGGAAGAACCCCTCAAGAAGGAAATGGCAACCCACTCCAGTATTCTTGCCTCGGAAATCCCATAGACAGAGGAGCCCGGTGGGCTACAGTCCTTGGGGTCGCAATGAGTTGGAAAAAACTGAACACACACACACACACACACACACACACACACACACGCACGCAGTATTACAAGGTTCTATTGCCCCCTTTTCAGTGATAAACGATGGAATCTAGCAGTTCACCCCAGTGTACGCCTCGGAAATCCCATAGACAGAGGAGCCCGGTGGGCTACAGTCCTTGGGGTCGCAATGAGTTGGAAAAAACTGAACACACACACACACACACACACACACACGCACGCAGTATTACAAGGTTCTATTGCCCCCTTTTCAGTGATAAACGATGGAATCTAGCAGTTCACCCCAGTGTATGGGACCACTTCCACTCTGGATGGTACTAGAAATAAGAACAGACCCTGGTCCTTTTATTATACTTGTTAAAACTCCACATGAGCTTGGTTTCTAGAGAAACTGGCATCACATTATCTGACATTATCACATTGTGACACCATTTTCCTGGCTATGAACTCTAAATAGAGACTTGAAGAAACTCACTGGGTAGCACATATATCACCTTTCAAATATTTATTTTGTTTAATATTGACTGAAAGATTCTTTAAATTCTAATGTGCTTTACAGTTTTCAAAAGTTTCATAAACGTAATTTCATATATTCCCATAATAGCCCTTCTTTTATCCCTACTCCTATATCGTTCCTCCTCCCTTCCCTCTTCCCAATGATGACCACTCATTTGTTCTCTTTACCTGTGTCTGCTTCTTTTTTTGTTGTTTATTTCATTAGTTTGCTTTATTTTTGGATTAGAGATATAAGTGACCATACAGTCTACGTCTTTCTCTGTTGGACTTATTTCACTCTAGCATAGTGACACCCATGTCCATCCGTGTTGCTGCAGATGGCAAAATTTCTTTCTCTTTCATGGCTGAGCACTATTCCATTGTGTGCGTGTTTGCGTGTCTCACATTTTCGTTATTCATCTGTTGATGGACACTGAGGTTGTCAATCTTGTCTCCACGTTTTATAGTATGTCACTATCTCTTTCCTATGTTCCGATTCAATTAACCACAAATCTCTGAGCCGCTTTTACATCCATCAGCACATTTTTAAAGTTGATTTTCCTCTAAATACTTGCAAACTATGGCCTTTTTCATTATATTAGGAGCTCCAGTCCCCCCAAAGTAATATATTAGCACATTATTTTAATATAATAATGGTGCTAACATATTTTTAAAGAGTTACAGCTGAAAAAGATTCAGCTCTGTGCTGATTTATAGCTCTCTTGTGCAGTATGTAATTACTGGATATCTTTACCCAAGTGGAGAAAATATATTTAAGATACTGAATTAAGCATTTTTCCTCAAAATTAATACCTTTGCTTATATTTGCACATTCTTAATTTTTTAATATTTCTTTCTCTTCTCATTCTATTGATAAAACCATCACACAACCCTCTTCTTGTCCCTCATCAAAGCAAACAGAAACAAATTAATCAGTCAAAATGATCAAGACATAAATATAGCTTTTAAAAAATTTTTTGTCATCTAATACATTAGTAAACATCTTCAATAGTGTACCAGATTTGTTAAAAACTTCAAATGCAGTTTATATAACCAGTGCAAAAAGAAAAGTTTGCTAATTACTGCTTCATCTTTGTATTTTTATTTCTTTGAACATAGTTGCTTTATAGTGTTGTGTTAGTTTCTGCTGTACAGCAAAGTGAATCAGCTACATACAGTCACATATGAGTGCTAAGTTGGCTGCGGTCCTGTCTGACTCTTTGTGACCCTATGGACTATAGACTGCCAGGCTCCTCTGTCCATGAGATTCTCCAGGCAAGAGTACAGGAGTGAGTAGCCCTTCCTTTCTCCAGGGGAGCTCCCTAACTCAGGGATTGAACCTGCGTCTCTTGTATCTCCTGCATTGGCAGGCAGGTTCTTTGCCACTAGTGCTACCTCGAAAACGTATATCCCCTCTTTTTTGAATTTCCTTCTTGTTCGGATCACCACAGAACGCTGAGTAGAGTTCCCCGAGCTATACAGGAAGTTCTCTTTAGTTATCTGTTTTTTAATAGTAGTGGATATTTGTCGGTCACAGTCTCCCAATTCATCCTGCCACTCCCCTACCCCCTCGGTGTCCGTGCATTTGTTCTCAGTGTCTATGTCTCTATTTCTGCTTTGCAAATAAGGTCACCTGTACCATTTTTCAGGCAACAGCACCCCACTCCAGCACTCTTGCCTGGAAAATCCCATGGACGGAGGAGCCTGGAGGGCTGCAGTCCATGGGGTTGCGAAGAGTCAGACACGACTGAGCGACTTCACTTTCATTTTTCACTTTGATGCATTGGAGAAGGAAATGGCAACCCACTCCAGTGTTCTGTCCTGGAGAATCCCAGGGACAGGGGAGCCTGGTGGGCTGCCGTCTATGGGGTCGCACAGAGTCAGACATGACTGAAGCGACTTAGCAGCAGCAGCAGCAGCATACCATTTTTCTAGATTCTACATCTATGCTTTAATAGGATATTCATTTTTTCTTCTTTTAAAAATACAAAAATGTCTTGTATTTTTAAAAAGAACACCTGTAACTTATTAAAATAAGAACCAAAGTTTTAGCAAACAAAGTTTTATGCCACTATATTCTCAGCATTCTTGTAGTAATATTTAATTTTCTATTCTCTATGATACATGTAATTACTAAGGGACACACTCCACTTAAAAAGTTGAAAATATCGCTTTCTATCACTCTAGGGGAACTTTCAGCCAACATGCTTAAGTGGCACTTGTGAGGCCAGCAGGGCCCTTAGAAACCTAGGCATTATCTTCAGATACTTGGAATGAGCTCTAGTATGTAACAGCCTCCAAGACCTCCCCTTTCTGCCTCAAACTCAACAATGACTTGCCAATAAGACATTTTTTGCCATGATCCCATCCCCAGGTGTCCTAACTGCTTATTGAAGGGATAGATCATTTTCTGCTCAGTGATTCAAAATTGCCTCTGATGCTGCTGGCAGGCTGGAATCAGAGTTCCTCAGCCCAGAACCAGCATCACAGACACAGTAGCTATCAGCCCAGGTGACCGTTGTCTCGCTGGTAGTCATTGATATCATCACCATGAAGTTAGGGATGAAAGTTACAGTGACTGCAGATTTTAATTCTTTGTGTCAACAAAGAGTGAAAGGACAGCCAAGACACCTTCAATAACTGTTTGTATTTTAAAATTCTGTAGAGGAAACTACACTTGATAAGTGTACCAGCATTCCTGATATGTTATACAGGTACTTTGGTCCTTGTGTGTATCTTTGATTAGACATTAGCCTCTTGATTGATTATGGCTTTTGAAAATTGTCATGTATATTTAGATATGTCTACAGTGGACATGTAGTTGTTAGAACCTTTTATAACCTTTGCACTAAGAAATGGGTATAATACCCAACATGGAAGCTGGAAATGGGACACACCATATTTTCCTTTCCTTTGGTCTTTTTGTGAACAGGAATATCATACTAACATCTATTTACCTAGAGAGAAATAGGTATATAAAAATATCTTCTTTTAGTTTATTTTAAATTGTAGGATAACTGCATTACTAAAAATAATATCTTTAAGACAGACTACCTGGCATTCATTTATAATTATCATATATAGTGTATGGTAGATTACTTTTTTAAGATGTCAGTATATTTTAGTATACCAACTAGTCTATGAGCTAAATGGGAATAAACACTTTTTTAACATGTCATTATAGGTGGCCCAATGGTAAAGAATCTGCCTGCAATGCAGATGTGGGTTTGATCCCTGGGTCAAGAAGATTCCCTGGAGAAGGAATTGACTACCCACTCCAGTATTCTTGCCTGGGAAATCCCACGGACAGAGGAGCCTGGCAAGTTACAGTTCATGGAGTTGCAAAGGAGTCGGACATGACCTAGCAAATAAACACAACAGCAAAATACCTCCAATAGTAAAATTAACATGAGTAATAAGAGCAGTATATAAATAGAACCTAGTCACTAAGTTCTTTGTTTCAGGAACAATGCTAAATACTTCTCATATATCTCATTTAACCCTCAAAACCATTCTACAAGGCAACTATTATCCATATTTTACAGATAATGAAACTGAGGTTCAGGTAAGCAACTTGCTCACAGTCACATTTTGCTAAAGGGAAGGTTCGATTTTTTTTATTAGAGGTAGTAGCAGCAGCAGTGGCGTCAGCAAGCTATCTGCTCTCCCTCCCTTCCGTTAGATTGCTTGCATCTTGAGGTTCTCTGGCTCACAGTTTTATCCCACGTGAAACTCTCATGCATCACTAATGTATGCTGAGGACTGAATACAGACTGTTGGTATGGTTCTGGCTCAAGCCCCGCTCCTGGAGGATCACATCTGTGTAAATCAGGGGCTTCTACATGTGGAAAATCGTTAAGTAGGGAAATATTATGAAGAGGTTTTGCTATACACACTTTGTAATAATTTACAGTGTTTGCTTAAATGCATGTCCTACATGGTAGAGCAATTACACAGGTAATAAACCATGTATCTGAGAACAGAATACATAACATCTAACCTCTCCACACACACTTGATTTCTCCTGATTTATTAATAATTTTCTTAGGTTTAAGTGATTTCTCTTATTATGTTTTGCTTCATATCACACTGTGGCAAGACTTAGCCAAACAGTTGCTATACTAAAATTATCTCATACTTCTTAATCCTACATTTGCTGGCATATAAAATGTTCTGTTTTATAGTTGACAATATGGTTGAGCAATAGGGAAGAAAGGTGAAAGCAGAAACGTATAAAAAAGAAAAACCATTGAGAAGCTTATTAACAAGTGAAAATGTACAGAAACTGGAACCAATTCATTCTCTTCTCCTGCAACCAGTTATAAGCACATCATGGCATTTTCTGAAGCAGAAAACATTTCTACAGTGCTGTTTTCAGTGCTGTATCAAACACCATGCTAATTTGAACACAAAGTTCTCCAAGTGACAGGTGATACATTATAACAATATATTTTTTAAATGTTGTTCAAAATAAAAATGACAAATGGAGCAAAACCACTGGCATGCTCAGTTTATAAGCTAACTTATTTATCTTTTTACTTTAATGATGATACCATTTTCATAAGTGAATTTGAATAAGCTCTCATCTTGGGTTGACAATAAGTCTATTTTTTTGTGTTTGTTCTTAGAAGCTTTTTCACTAAGTGAAAGGAATGTGATGGACGTTCTAAGTAACTGAGACCATGCCAACATATGACACTGAATAAATCATAAGCACTGATTCATTTTCATCGCTAAATAATTTGATTTGTTACAGTTATCCCTATTTGATTACTGAAGCAGGTGAGATAGATACATTTTTAAGAATGAATGATATTGCAAAAATGAAAGTGAATCTGTTTTTAAATAAGTGCCTGAAAAAATCAGATATGACCTTTAAATGTTTGAATCATCTGACTTCCTATGACTCATTAAACTATCATTGTTAATGGAAAACTAGTATTTTTAATAGCAATTTTTCTGACTCTCTTTTAACTTAAATGTATTACTTCTACTTCTTGAAAGGACATCTGAGAAGTAAATCCTGTTATTCTTCTTTTATAGATGAGGAAGCAGATGGCCAGAATAGCTCAGCAAATTGACCCTAAAGTCAGTAAGTAAATGTTATAACTAAGATTTCAGCCCAAATCTGTCTGGGTCTAATGTCTATTCTCTTTCCAACATACCATTCTACTTATTGAATTACAGTAAATTAGAGAAACCAAGCCTGTTTCTATCAAATTTTATCTAACGTATGATTGTAGTCCTCAATAAGTTTTAAAACAATTAGTCACTATCCATTCAAAATCAGTCTGAAAAGAGAGCAAAACCAGCCAAGACATTTTATCATTGCAACTGCCCACACAGATATACTAAGTCTACCTAAAAGTTGACTAATTTTTCAAAGCTTCACTGGTATTTTAGAATATCTCAAGACTTGTATATAGCTGAGCATTTTTAATCTCAGAGCTTAAAATACCTAGTATTTATTTCTGGTAACAAAGAAAGGACTGTTAGGTCAGCTGAAATCTCAAACTAGGTAATTTAAATCTTTCTTATACTGGGATATGATACATGATTAAAACTCTCCACCAAAACAAAATAAGTATTATAGGCTCCTATATTACAAGGAAGTTTCCCACTGGATTCTTCAGTGGAAATTCAAAATTAGGAAAAACTAACAATAGACAAGATGAGTATTATTTCATATATAATCATATCTCAAATATGTAGTTATATACAATAATCTCTGTGTAATTTAAAAAAAGGCATTGAATATGTAGTCAGTAAACATTTCAGGAGCATACTTTCAAAATAGTGCTCTTTAAAGTTATCTCTGGGTTTAATACATACAAGTATTGTAGTAAAAACAAGAGAATAATTGCCAAGAATGAACATTTCCTTAGTACTTAAATTTTCGTGACACTTCACCCAGCCCTACAGCCATTTATTACATAGAATCAAGACCATCTTCTTCAAGCAATTAAAAAAAAATCTAGCTAATGGAGTCTAGAAACATAATTCGCTGGGGAAATTTTTATATGAAATGATCTTTAAGTCTCTTTCCAAGTCCCAGTGCTATATTTTCATGATTGTAATTGTAAGAAGTGTTTTGTTGACTGGGAGATGGCAAGGAAACATTTGTTGTTTCTTCCAAACCAGTGAAAGTTGTACTGTTCATGCGGTAGGAATAATGGAATGGGGGGGAGGGATGAACCCTTAGCCAGAGGCTGGGGATCTTTGTTTACTCCTCTGCAGCCACTGATGGAATGAGATAATCTTGGTTGAATCATTTTTGAATTCTTTGAGTTTTGGTGTTTATCCATAATCTATGAAGCTGAAGTTTAAAAACTGATGTGGGGGATTTTTTCAAAAGCTAGAAAGATTTATTGGTCCAGGTTTGTGTATATGTTGATGGTAACATCAACTGTTAACAGATAACTGGACCTAAGTCAGAGCATTCTGCCGCCGTCATGAAGCAGAAGCCTTCTGTCACAGGGGTATGTGTCCACCTGAGATCCTGTTCCCACTCTGACAGTGACCATCCCAGACAAGGCCAGTACCCCCCTTAGGTGTAGAGGAGGCTGGGGATATAATGTCTACAATGGTTATTGCTTATTCTTTTTGATCCTTGAAAATCCTCACATTCCCTGACAAAAGAATTGGAGTTCACGTTTTAAAGAGACAGAAACAAGGATGGTACCAAAAATATCTTGGACTAAAATTACACAAGAATGAGTGAAAGCCTCCAGGGAAGTAATTTTTTTTTTTCATCCTTTTAAACTCTTTTCTCTTGTGAAAGCTCTTAGTATGGAGGTAATAGTGCTTTCTAATCCAGACTAAGAAAGTCATAGCATTTTGGGGGGAATATTGTTCAGTTTTTATAAACCATCTAAGTTAATAATATGTATGTTTTCTGTGTATGAATTTATGACTTAATACTTGGTTAATATAACTGGTTTAGAAAAAAACACTTTACAAGAAATAAAGTTTAAAAAATGTGGTTAGTGGTTAAGAACAGTAACAGATATAAAAAAAACCAATCTCCCATACCTTTAAAAGTGTATGTGGTTTATTGGATTACAAATAAAAAAGTCCAAGAATAGATGGACTTTGGTCAAAGTGTGAAGAGAACTCTGTCTCTATGTTTCCTGATTTACTTGCATTTCCATCTCTTGTCGGTCATCTTCATCCTTAAAATGTTATCCTGTGTTCATACGACGTCCGTCAGCTTTGTCTGCACATCCACTGTGCGAAAATGGCCACTGCCTTCTATTGCTGAACAAATGCCCCACATTTGCTCTCAGTGGCCCATCTCAAAAGTGCTCAGCTTTGGACTAATTTGTTTGAGCACAGTGGTGCCTGGTCTTGGTTTAGGATAGAGTTAGATAATGAAACACTGGTGAAACAATAGTAAAAAGTAGTGGGAAATCGGGAGCTACCCTTGGACCTGGTGAGGAAGTAAATCCCACCCAAATTCCCTGGCTGCTGAGCAAAATGAATGGAGTGGTGGTAGGTGGAATGGAAGGTCGGTAAGATAAATCACAGAACCCACTGGAGAATTCTGTCACTTCAGTAAACATTATCAAGAGTAGTCTGTTTCCCCAGAGGAAGCTTGGAGATCAAACCAGAACTCCATGCTTTCATAGAGTTATAGTGGTAGAAGGAAATTTAAAGACAACCCAATCTAGTCCTCATACTTGGAAGATGGGGAAACTGAGACTCAAAGAGGTTAGATCATTTGTCCTAGAAAATATAGCAGAACTTGGAGGTAGTCTCCACATCACTGCCCCCATCTAGCACCCTTTCAATGACATTTTTCATTTATTTATTCATTCAAGATGTAGTGACCATTGCTGTCTCCAGGGTTGCCTATTGAAAAGTATCTGGATATCTACCACAGATTCATGTTGATACAATGCAGACACCAACACTGTAATTTAAAGCATTATTCTCCAACTAAAGATAAATAAAGAAAACCTACTTCAAAGGCCACCTTGTCCATTAGAATTTTCCAGTCTTTGAGTCAAAATTTTCTTTTACATGTTATACGTGGTCATGGCATGTTTTACTTCTCTCAGTCACTTTCTACATCGTATTACATTTTAGGCTTTATCTCTTTCACTGAAGTTTAAGTTCATTAAAAGGCTGTGCTGTTCATTTCTCTGTCTTTCAGAGTGCTGCCTACATACTAATGTTTGAATATGTGAATGAAAATGTAAATATTAATATTTTGCTCAGGAAATGGTTATTTGAGACTCTCTTAGGAGTAGACAGTTTGCACCCTTTACAATTGACCAGAATCATGTCTGTCATCCCTTAGCTGTAGCTGGGACTGAACCAGGCTTGCTATCGGTGACCCAACATTTGGAGTCAGGTCAAATGTTGAAGTGAGTGAAGCCTGCCTTCTTTCTTCCCTTCTGCGCAGTTGTTGGGGTCATCACTGTCCTGAAGAAGCCAGTGTGTTACACAGAAATCAGCACCACAGGTAGCTTTCCCCAGCCCTCAGTCAGTTCAGTCGCTTAGTCATGTCCAACTCTTTGCAACCCCAAGGACTGCAGCACCAGGCTTCCCTGTCCATCACCAACTCATATAACTTGTTCAAACCCATGTCCATTGAGTTGGTGATGCCATCCAACCATCTCATCCTCTGTCATACCCTGCTCTTCCCGCCTTCAGTCTTTCCCAGCATAAGGGTCTTTTCCAGTGAGTCAGTTCTTCACATTGGGTGGCCAAAGTATTGAAGTTTCAGCTTCAGCATCAGTCCAATGAATATCCAGGTTGATTTCCTTCATGGTTGACTGGTTTGATCTCCTTTTGGTCCAAGGGACTCCCCCAGCCCTATCAACATATAAGTAGTTCTGTTCTATTCCAGCAGACTCTTCTAGGAATCATTTGAAATACATTTATTCTAACTTTATATTCCTAATACTCTCAGTGGTATTTGATTTTTATAGGCACTCTTGAGGTAGAAGTTCTATGAAATCTAAATTAAATTTTGAGTTTGAAATAGCATGATAAGGTAACAGTATGACCTTTAAACACAAGATGGTCTTCTTTGTCTTTCTTCTATTTAATTTGCATCCCTACTTGCCCATTCATAAAGCCAGCCCAGCCTTTACTATGTCCTGGCTCATTTCATAATATCCCTTGAAATTATGTCATGATGCAGAGAGGAGCAGGGGTTGAGGGATCATGGAAAGCTTCTCTACAATAAAATACACTTCATTGGACCCACTGGGACACCAGTCTTTTTTGACAAGTACAAAATTGATGATATATCTGTGATGGGAGAAGCTGAAATAACTCTAACATAAGTGTCACAGCCTCAAAGTCAGACCAGAAGTATTGCAGACACTGTTATGTGAAAAGGAATCTATGTTTATTAAGAGGCCGCAGATTAAAACTTTTAGGGTACTGAATCTGCCCAGAGACAGATATATGGAGACATATTGAGATGGGCCCCTTCTTTCTGTCAATATTACATTATGATTAATTTGAACAGGATAGTAAATCTTGAATTGCAAATGAGATAGCTAAAACTTAGCTGTTTATCTTTGCTGTCACAGTACCACATATCAAAAAGAATACCCTTCAGATTAAATGAAAATGGTCTCTAAAAGCAATTTTACTGCACCATTGGAAATGGAGTGGAGTGAGTAAATTATTTCATGAATAGACAGTCTATAGAAAAAAAAAAACTTTAGTGAATTTTTAAACTCTCCACCCTTCCCTTCGGTTATATTTTTACTTTATTTTTCATATATTTTGCCAGAAAAATATAGATTGACTTCTTAATAGATGTCTAAACAGCAAAGGTTTGTATCATAACAATAAGACCAGAAAATAAACCCAGCATGTTAAAAGTACTGTTTGTAGTGGCAAGCGCAATATAAAAGCGTGGATTCAAGTTGCTTTTTATAATCCTGTTTTCAGTCCTTTGGACATTTATAACCTTGTTGGCTTTAGAATTCAACTTTTCCACACTTCATCTAAGTGATAAGGTGTTTCTTTTGGAAAGCTCTAGGAAAAATAATCCTTTCAGTTATTTTTGAATTATGAAGGCATAGTTGCACCAATAACTAGAATGCCTGAGCACAACCATTTCAAATCTGGCACGTGGTTAAGCCTCCAAAGAAACAGTTGCATTTAACAGAAAGAATACAAAGAGGGGCACCAAATAGTCTAGCCTCTACTAAGCGGCTCACTGGCATCTACTGAAGTCTGATTCTCGGTGAAAGGAGACTTTTTGTCATTGCTTGTGTTAGAGGTGACTTATTTCTGAACAAAATATTTAAGGTCACACAATTCTTTTGGAATGCCACCTTGGCTTTTGAAGAGATGTGGAATCTTCAGTTCATTTTGTACGTCATTCAGATCCGCACTTCAGATGACAAGGGGGGCTTGAAATAGGATGGAATTCTGTCTTGCTGCGCTCAGGAACCTCATTCTGTTTTACTACCCACCCCCAACCCTGCACTTTGAATATGGGAAGAACGCATTACACATTATCATTGTTCTGATGGAAATAAAGATAAGCCAACTCACATCATTTATATTCTTCCCATTCAAGCTTCATGTGGAGCAAATCTAACCAACACACAGTGATATATCAACACCTCATTTATCTTTGACTGTCATATTTTTTCCATAAAAGAAAATGTTAAGAAAACTAAAACCTATACCTTTAAGCACTGAAAGATCTTCTGGTTTTCTATTTAAGTAGTTTTTAATCCCCAAATGCCTTACAAATTTATTTCTTATTCTTGTCGAAAAAGAAGTAGCTGTCTATAATCTACTATGATTTTATAATATCTCAAAATCATTTATTATAATATTTAATGCAATCTACTAAAATATGGTATGTTGTGGAATCATATGAGTATATAAAATTATAAATAAATGACTGGATATTTTATTGTTCTATTTTAGTAGATGTTGAATAATCAAAAATTATTTGCCCCTACAATTAGTGGTCCAGAGGTACTCATATACTTATGTTTTTACCTTTTTAGATGACGTTCCCTCTTATATCTCAATTTTAAACTGCCAATTTTTGGCTTCTATAAATATGATTCTTCTAGCAGTCATTCATTCCATCTAAAGCATTTCTTCTAATTTTCTCTTTGGTCTGGAAAATAGAATAATTGATTGTTTAAAAAAAATCAGGCCTTTTAGAATATGAATCTGAGCATGTTCCGAACCCTGCAGTAACCGCCCGTCTCACGCAGTCAGAAGCTGTTCCTTCTCGTGGTCCCCCAGCACCTCCACGACCTGTTCGGGCTGCTCCCACATCGCCCTGCCCTCCCATTCTTGCCCTTGTTCACTGTGCTCAGACCTGGGAGTGATTTACTGTACAGGAAAACACCATGTTTCCTCTCACCTTCGGGTGTTTTCACTCGTTCGTTCCCTCTTTCTGAGGCAGTCTCCCCCGGTATCCATCTGGCTACCTTGCTTGCACCCTTTAAGCCTTTATCGAGTTTCGCCTTCACGATGATGTCTATTGTGCATTCTCCACGGTGTCATGTCCCATTATTTTTTTTTTTCAGAGTATTTATCACCTTAGAATCTATAATATACTTTAATAATGTATTATGCTTTTCTTTCTTTTTCCTCTTACTAAAATATTAATTCCAGGAGGCAAAGATGTTGGTGTTTCTTATTTATTTATCCCCTGGCACATACAATAATAGAACATCATGAAGCACATAGTAAGCATCAAGCAATATGTTTTGAATGAAATGAACACATTTTCAAATTAAGTCCAACTTTTTAAAAGCCAATAAGAGCTGCCACAGTTCACCTGTTTGAACTCCCTGAGTCACACAGCAAAATTCCCACGGGCTATCTATTTTACATATGGTAATGTATATGTGTCCATGCGACTTCATGCCCTGTGACCACCTAGAGAATGGGAGGTAGGAGGGAGGTTCAAGAGGAAGGGGGCATAGATGATAGATAGATGATAGATAGATAGATAGATAGATAGATAGATAGATAGATAGATAGATATACATACCTATGGCTGATGTATACTGATGTGTGGCAGAAGCCAACACAACATTGTAAAGTGATTATCCTTCAATTAAAAATGAATACAATTTTTTAAAAAGTCAGTAAGAGTAGAAAGTGTTCCTGCTGATCATGAATGGTTCAAAATTTTGGTCAAAAATTATTTAATCTTTATTGTGACTGCTCAGATTCATTCTATATTAATTTAAAGAGTCTTCCGTTTGAGTTAGTGAGATTTGCAGAATCTTTGGATTTAAAAATTTACTATTAATAGAAAGTGACGCTATCTAATCCAAAACTTAACTTTAATCCTATGTATGAACTCTAAACTTTAGCTAAAGTCATAGAAAGAAATTAAAAAGCTTGATATTCATTTATTCTTTGCTGTCTAAGACTTTTCCTAATCATTAAGGAAAAATAGTGGAAAATGTTAGAAATAAACAAAATGTATAATTCTCCAAGATCACTACCTCATAACCTCCCTGCTGAAATACCCTTCTTATAACACCTTTGGAGTTATAGTCTCCTCTACATTTATTCTGATTACTCACTGATGATTGAGCTATTCCTCCTGAATCTTGGACTCATCCTGTCTCAGCTTTGATCTGTCTCTTCCCTATGCTTTTGCTTCTCTGGACTGATTTATGACTTTTGAGCAATCTTAAGGCCTTCTCTTCTGTAATTTCTACTACTGAAATAAATATGCTCTTGTTTTGCTCAACTTAAGAAATCTCAGGCCTTTGCCCTACTTAGTTATGTTTGGAATTCAGTTCTAGTTTACTCTGGCCAGGATGTTCCTGATGCCACTTGAGTTCTGCTTATATCATCTTTCTGAACTGGTGTTTTACAAAATAACCTATCAGAATAATAATTTCAAGGTGAAAATAAACTAAGGCAATTTACATAGAAGGAAAGATAGCATCACTTTTACCCTGCCCATGATAAAATAAACATATACAACTTTCCTTAGAAAAAATTTAAATAACTACAACTGTGGATCAAAAGTAATCCTGTCTGAAAAACCGCTTTATGACTACTCACTGTAGACAGTGGTTGGTGTGTAGCTTAATGTTTTTGTTACCCAGACAAGATACAAAGTCCTGTTGATGTGTTTACAAAGTCTGTTATTATACACTCTTGTACTCTCAGTCAGGCTCCTTTCCAAGTTGCTCTTTTTATTTTAGGCTTCAGACTGTAATGCTTATTTTAAAGTATTCTGCACCAAAATGTAACATGGCATCTACAGCACATTTAATAGCAAGACACAATGGCAAGTATTAAGAAATGATGAAGTGTCAATGTTATAGTGGTTAGCATAGCTGCCTTCCAAAAATGATGCTGCTTCTGGCTCTTGAGGCATAAGTTAGCCATGCAGAGATGTCAGGTAGAACTCTCCATTGACCCCTTGTTGAAGTGGAGATTCATGAGTTTAAGAGTCTACTTTGCTTTGCTTTATAACTCCTTTGGTAAAGGACACTTGAACTTTGGTTTGGTTGAGTTCATTAAGCTGCATGAAATCTCCAAGTGCCAGAGATCAAGCCTGGCACTGTCAAGTGGTATTAGCACTCTTAATATAGTTGCTGTGACTATGAGAGAGTCAATTCCTAGGCAGGTTGATAAGAAGTCCAGGGTCCCTGAGGAGGTGAAAGGAGTCTGGGGCTCTCAAAGAGGAGATAGGGGTCTGGAATTTTCAAGGAGGGGTAAAGGACAAATGCCTTTTTTCCCCCTACATTCCTTAGTCTTAGTCACATAAAAAGTTTTTTTCTTTAAGCCCAGAAGTGATGCTTACACAACAAAAAACTCAGTTTAAACTCTATACTAAGTGTATATAACAACAATGTGTCCTGCTTGAGGACAGCTTCTCCTTTCTGAAAACCTTCAGACTAATTCTGTTGTCTTAAAATGTATATTATTATGGGAGTGGGTCTGGTAAGATCCTTCCTTAGTTCTAATCCTGTCATCTTAAAATGTAAACTGTGGGAGCAGGTTTAGTAAGATCTTTACATCCTTGAGATATTCTTTTGATTTATTATAATAACCAATTTAAAAAGTGTATAAAATTCCCTTGCTAAGACTAGCGAGGTGGGCACTCTCCATCCCCCTTCTGATGCCTATGTCAGGAGCTTTCTCTGTTTCTTTTCATACTTTAATAAAAGTCTGCTATGCAAAAGCTCTTAAATGATCAAGCCTGGCCCCTGGTCCAGAAGCGAAAGCTTCTTCTTTGGAGGTCATGAATCCAACATCGTTCACCGTAAGCTATCAAATATCCAAAATATTTTTCAAGTCCCCATGAGAAGGATTTCTTCATATAATAAGTACTATTATGCTAGTACTGAGAATATTAAAACCTTAGTCAGAAGAGTTTTGGCTAACATCATATTAGAAAACTCACATCAATTCATGTTTCTCAGTACGGATGCCCTGAGAGTTCAGTTTGCTTTCTTCTCCCTAAAACTGAACAATGAGCCAAAGCAGGAAAGACAGAGTAACTTTGGTAGTTTAGGTTTCAGCGGTTCAGAGTCACTTGAATTTGAATTATTGCTCAACTAGCACACTAATCTCTGTTGAACTGGCTGCTTGTCATCATTTTGTGCCCTAAACTGCCCTGAGTATGGTAAACAGTATGGAAATAGGATTGCCTCATAAGTATGCCCAGATTTTCCTCACATAAGCTAAATTGTCAATCAGACATATAGTGCTCTAGAGTGAGTACAAGGCATGTATGATTATTCAAGCAAATCTTTCCTGTTTGAGAAGATATGATTCCTATTTGGAAAATATGGTTTCTATCCAAGAAGAAATAAATGCTAAGCTTTGTTTTTTCCTGATATCACAGAGTATCTACTGAATGCCCTAATAGTAATTGGAAACGGTTTGGGTTTATGCAGAATTTGAGTTTATGCTTCTGTGCCCTGTCTGATGTACATGCAGGTAATCTGTTTCTCCTCCAGGCAACAATCTATCTCCTTCTATTCCATTAAGAGTATATTTAGGTATCTTATCCTTGTCATGGTCTGTGACTTCAAGGCAGGGATTATATGAGAGGCAATCAGTATTTAACTTGCTTTTTATTTCTGTTCTTCCCCAAGTAAAATAATATTCTAACATGTATACTATCATGTAAGAATTGAATCGCCAGTCCATGTCTGACGTAGGGTGCAGCATGCTTGGGGCTGGTGCATGGGGATGACCCAGAGAGATGTTGTGGGGAGGGAGATGGGAGGGGGGGTCATGTTTGGGAACGCATGTAAGAATTAAAGATTTTAAAATTAAAAAAAGAAAAAGAAATATATTCATCCCTTTTAAAAAAAATAAAAAATAAAAATAAAAAAAATTAAAAAAAAATTTTTGCTGCAACAGACCAATAGTTTGGGCCCAAAATAGTCTCCTTTCTTTACAAAGGAAATTTTTATGAGCTCACCAAAATGAGCAGTAACTGCTTTTCAGAGGGACAAGTAGTGTAGTAAAATAAATTCCAGGTTCTGATTTTGCCATCACGATTGATTCATTAATAACATTCCAGGCATCCCTTTGACACTGAGGAAAACCAAACATTTTCAGGTGTGGCCAGCTGTCAGGCAGAGGAAAGGTCTCCTTCAAGGTGTTTTCAGACGTTTTATTTACTTTGTCTCCACTGAAACATTCTTTTTAATTGTCAACCACATAGTTGCAGTTGCGTTAAGCCTTTGTAATATGGATTACTTGGAAAAACATGAAGAAAAAAACATTGACTAGAAAGCTGATCTTTTAATAATCTGGATAGATCTTTATAGAGAGTGTAAGTTTTATTCACACGGAGCCTCTGTCCTTCTAATCAGATAATTTTGTAGGCTTACCCTTTTTTTCTTCTCTCAATACTACATGTCTTGGAAATTGATAAAAGCCCATAGTAGGTTGAGGGGGCAATAGAGGGAGCAGATATGAGTGATCTTTAAAGCTACTAGAGGAATACATTAACTAAAGAGGAAGAAAGAACTTGACAATGAATAATTAACTGAGTGATGAATAATGAGATCCTGTTGTATGCAGATATTTTGCATACTTTTTGTACTTTATGGTCAGTTGCTTGCCCTATAATTTTCTTTGACAGTGATTAGGAAACTGGCACATTAAGTGGTATCTTCTTTTCCCTCTCATTCGCTCTGGTTTTCACTATCAGCATTTGAGTTATTGATCTCTAATCTGGAATCTCCGTTGAATACTAAGAAATATGAATGCAGTGGATAATTTGGGGGGAAACAAATTATTATTTATTTGATTGATTGATTCCAAGCATTCAAAATATATAAAAATAAAATTTAGTGAAGCCTCATGATATCAAACTTTATGCGCCAGAGTACCTTCACAATTAAATTGGCACGTAACTAAACTAACCCTTCCTTTTTCTCTCCCTCCCTCCCACCTCATTTCCCCCGTCCATTCTTCCTTCTCTCCTTCATGTTTCTCCTCTCTTCTTCTTTCCTATCTCCAGTTGTCCATCTTAACTAAGTTTTCTTGTAATTCCTCAAATCATATTTTGTTATTGAATGTTGTCCCTTTTGTTCAATTTAATATTATTTAGTCTGAAGTGAATTACTTTATACAAGTCATATTCAGATATTACTCTGAATCTTTATTTTGTTGCTGAACTGCATGCTTAGTTGCTCAGTCATGTCTGACTCTCTGTGGCCCTTTGGATTGTAGCCTGCCAGTCTCCTCCGTCCACGGGATTCTCCAGGCAAGAATACTGGAGTGAGCTGCCATGGCCTCTTGCAGGGTATCTTCCTGACCCAGGAATCAAACCCACACCTTTTGCATCTCCTGCATTGCAGGCATATGCTTTAGCTGCTGAGCCATCAGGGAAGCTATTCTATCAGAAACACTGAAATATCAAATAAACCACTTACACACGTCATAATGCTTTAGGGCATACTCAAGAGGAATACAGCTTTTCAAATAGCCAAAAATCACATTAGAAATCTGAATATATTTTATCATTGTTCTCAAATTCCATGTACAGTCACTGTTAATTTTAATAAGTCAGCTTGATTTTGAGTTCATTCACTATTTTCCAGTTGAGAGGACATGTTAATTTATTAATATGTCACAGGCAGTAGAGGGTTGAGAGTAAAGATGATTACTGAGGAAAAGTTAAAGAACAATTTCAGTTAACAACTTGAAAAAAAAAAGAGCTGTGTATATCTCAGCTTAAATTTCAGATAGAACTCAATTAAATAGCCATTATTTGCATAGAACTGAGGTCTTATATATTACACTGCCTTAACTTTCTATTACATTTCTCATACTATCACACCTAAAGTAGTGGGGCAGAAACTGACATGCATATTGTTTTATCTTAGAATGGTTATATTTGATTGCATTTTCCATGCACTATCAACATTTCTGCTGTAGAAGAAAAAATAATATCCAAGGAAAAATAAACATCTTAAAAAGGGAGAAAGAGCTTTTCAGATAAAGCACTATTTTGCAACATTGATACATATTAGTTGACTTCCTATGACAGGAGATAGCAGACATTGTGGATTCACTACTCATTAACTCTTTCTTCTTTCCCTGCTACCAGAATTCCGTTTATTCAGTGATGCTACATCAGGGAGCAACACCCTATACACAGTTTGGTTTTGGTCAAAGCCAATTATAGTAATTCCATTTTTGTCGTGACTTCTATGGGTGTGGACATGTAACTCACCAACTCAATTCCGTTCCATGAAACTGAAGGCAAACTGAAGAAAAACAGGAGTGGGGGCTTCTAGAAAAGGTTTTTCTCAGTCATAAAAGGATACTAAAAAAGATGATCTCATTGTACCTCTGCTCTGTCTGAAATATGGCGCTTTCCAGGTGGCGCTAGTGGTAAAGAATCTATCTGCCAGTGCAGGAAGACATGGGTTCAATCCCTGAGTCGGGAAGAACTCCTGGAGGAGGACATGGCAACCCACTCCAGTATCCTTGCCTGGAGGATCCTATGGACAGAGGAGCCTGGTGGGCCACGGTCCGCAGGGCCACAAAGAATCAGACACAACTGAAGTGACTTGGTACTCATGCACTATCTGAATATGATTCCTGGAGTTGCTTCAGCCATCTTGCTAGCAAAATGAAAATGAGACAAATAGAAGGGAGAAAACAGAGCCAAGAAAATCACAGAGAAGTGAGAACGTTCTGGCAATATGATGCCAGGTGTGACTCTGCCTCTGGACCTATGGCTTTGCAAGGCAATATATTATAACTACACTATTCAAGTTAATTTGAGTTGGCTTTTCTATCACTTTTAACCACATTTTTTCTATCTGATAAAACTTATTTCTTTTTAATTACCAGGCTTGTTCCTGGGCTTTCTGTTTAGTAAGCCTTATTTAAATAAGTATTGTTAATTTTCTTATTTTAAATCAACTAAGTGAAGCCAAAAAGCATTTCTAATTTAGGTTGGCATGCCTCTAATCTTTCCCCACTTTAATCTCGCCCCCCCACCCCCACCCCCACCCCTACTTCCCACACCAGAGAAATTCTCACAAATCTAATCATATAACATGTCAGGTTGAAAACCACTTCATTGTGTTCTACCATGTAAATAGTTGCAGAAAAAACCCTTAGTACTTTTTTTAAAATATGATCTCTCAATCATTATTTCTTTAGTGATTTGAATACTGGAGGCATTTGAGGCTTTATTGTATCAAAGACTGTCAGATTATATAATTTACCAAATGCAGTCAGGGTGCTTATTTTCCCTTACTTCAGTCACATAGACTACTTGGAGTTCGTTTGTGGTAATATTTAGAATAACAATGAAGAAATCTATTAAAGATACAGTTGTCAGTAACATCAAATGCTTCTAAGACCAATCTATTCAAATCTGCCTTATAGCATTTAAACTTGACTTGTTGTGCAAGACTGTATTGCCTTAGTTCCTTGTAACTTCTAAAATCCCTGTCTTAACAATATTCCACAATAAAGTTGACAGTGACAAAGCTTTATATCTTTTCAAAGTGGTCCCCACACTATTACTACATGATTCTAAAGTTTTTAGCAGCTTTTATAATAATAAGTGCTACTTATTTATTGCTTAATATGGGCTAGGTACGTACACAGGCACACAGAGGCACACGCACACACACCTGAAATAAAATATGCCGATGTATTGACAATTCACTAGGAAATGGAAAAACAAGACTATTTTTGTTGACTGCCATCTTATAACATCACTTGCAGTTATACTAACTGTCACAGCAGCACCAGATTGCTTTTCTGTGTTTCTAAAGGTAATGCGAAATTTTATGTCTAAAACTTTATTATATTTTTATGAAACAATTTGCCTAATATAGCACTTGTATAATTCTAGGGTATGCAACCCAGGGAGTTTTGAAGGTGGTTGTTATTTTGAGCAACATGAAGGCCTTTTTAGCTCTATTGTCTATTTTTTAATATATTTTCTCCCTATATCTGCTCCGTCAGAGTTGAGTGAGTAGTATAATACTCTCATTCTGAAATGTTTCCCATGCATTGCTGTTGTTCTTATCCTTGGCTCCAAGGAAAATCTGTTCTACAAAGCAGCAGGGATCAGGGTTGACACTAGCTTTCTTGTAATACCTTGAAGGTGTCAGAGAAAAATTTTAGAATAGAAAGGATGCTGTGGTTGCTTCCCAGAGAGAAAATCAGTTGCAAATGTAGTTATCCCTGTACCACGACAGAGGCTAAGTAGGACGGGTCCTGTGCAGAAAGCGGTGGTTGTTGCTGCATGCTCCAACTTGCATCTCTAGGTCAGAGCTTTAAACATGCTGAAATACACACGTACCTTACAATTTTGCACTTTTGCCTCAGCTTTCTCCTTCTATTTTGTATCACTGCATACAGAGCAACCACAGAGCAAATGGGGGAGGATCAGTTTGTCTGGATTCATCAGGGATAAGGAGCTTAAGACAAAGGTCTGCCATGTAGGCCTGAAGACATGTGTTCAAGGTCATAGGTCACATTTAACCAGAAAGACGAAGACAGAAAATAAGAATTAACAGATTTATCCTGGGATCAGTGATAAATTTCAGTGAAATTTGAGAGTACCTGAGGCATTTGTCTACTACTTGTAGAGAATAAAACAAGGTGATACCTGCATGCTTTGGCTATTTGAGTTCAAAAGGATTCTGACCAATAAATGTAGAAAGTGTGTGAGTTGTCATATAACTTCCTCAGAATGCTAATAGATAGTACAGGGAAGAGGGCACGATTTATTTATATAACTTTGGGGAATTCTGGTTCAAATATAGTAAACATGATTCCTGTATGACTTTCTGGATCTTTTAATGGATATTGAAAACATAACAGGCCATTATAACTTTCTAAATTAAATATATGGTGGAACTAGCACTCTGTATGAAATTATTGAGGAAACCTTAAAGTTAACTCTTGAACAACACACATTTCAACCATGTGGGTCCACTTGTATGTGGATGTCTTTCAGTAAATATGTATTACAGTATGTGCTACAGTGCTGCACAACCAGAGTTGATTGAATATGTGGGTGCTGAACTCTGGATACTGAGGGTCAACTGTAAAGTTACATGGGGGTTTTTGACTAGTCGGTAACCCGAACTCCTGAATTGTTAAGGGTAAAGAAAAGTTAGTATCTTGGCCCCTTTAAGAAATGGATTCTACTACTTTGGCACATTATTGTTGCTCAGTTGTGCCCAACTCTTTGCCACCCCATGGAGTGTATCACACCAGGCTTCCCTGTCCTTCATCATCTCCTGGAATTTGCTCAAACTCATGCCCACTGAGTCAGTGATGCCATCCAACCATCTCATCCTCTTTTATCCTCTTTTTCTCCTGCCTTCCATCTTTCCTAACATCAGGGTGTTTACTAATGAGTCAGCTCTTCACATCAGGTAGCCAAAGTATTGGAGCTTCAGTTTCAGCACCAGCCCTCCCAATGAATATTCAGGCTTGGCTTCTTTTAAGATTGACTGGTTTGATCTCCTTGCAGTCCAAGGGACTCTAAAGAGTCTTCTCCAACACCACAGTTCAAGAACATTAATCCTTCAGCTTTCTTTATGTGTTTCTTTTTTTTTTTAATTAATAAATGCTTTATTTTTTTTTCTTTAATTCTTACATGCGTTCCCAAACATGAACCCCCCTCCCACCTCCCTCCCCATAACATCTCTCTGGGTCATCCCCATGCACCAGCCCCAAGCATGCTGCATCCTGCGTCAGACATAGACTGGCGATTCAATTCTTACATGATAGTATACATGTTAGAATGTCATTCTCCCAAATCATCCCACCCTCTCCCTCTCCCTCTGAGTCCAAAAAGTCCGTTATACACAATTCCTTGCATAAGAGTCAGTTCAGTTCAGTTGCTCAGTTGTGTCCAACTCTTTGTGACCCCACGGACTACAGCACACCAGGCTTCCCTATTCATCACCAACTCCCGGAGCTTACTCAAACTCATGTCCATCAAGTCGGTGATACCATCCAAACATCTCATCTTCTGTCGTCCCCTTCTCCTCCTGACTTCAATCTTTCCTAGCATCAGGGTCTTTTCCAATGAGTCACTTCTTTGAATCAGGTGGCCAAAGTATTGGAGTTTCAGCTTCAGCATCAGTCCTTCCAATGAATATTCAGGACTGACTTCCTTTAAGATGGACTGTTTGGATCTCCTTGCAGTCCAAGAGACTCTCAAGATTCTTCTCCAACACCGCAGTTCAACAGCTTCAATTCTTTGGTGCTCAGCTTTTTTTTATAGTCCAACTCTCACATCCGTACATGACTACTGAAAAAACCATAGCTTTGACTAGATGGACCTTCATTGGCAAAGTAATGTCTCTGCTTTAAAATATGCTATCTAGCTTTGTCATAACTTTCCTTCCAAGGAGCAAGCGTCTTTTAATCTCATGGCTGTAGTCACCATCTCCAGTGATTTTGGAGCCCAAGAAAATACAGTCTCTTACTGTTTCCATTGTAGATTGTCTCAATTCCTAGTGTGTGATTGTTGTTTAACCACTCTCATTGTGTAAACAAAGTAGAAATTTGACTTCCTCTGTTTTTATTTTACCTCATCCTAGTAAAAGATATTCAGTCCTATGATGTGAACTTTTACCTCCTTTTAATTCTTATCAGTTCCATATTCCAGGCTGTGAATCATCCCTAGAGTTCAGGCATATATCTCTAAGCAGCCTCTACAATAACTCAGTACGATATCTTAAAACATACTCAAATATCTCCCTTAAATGAATTGTCTAGTAGGTCCTCTAAAACACAGCAAGATAATCATCACCACCACAACAGCAGTAATTACAGTTACTAACATTTATTGAGACATCATAAGTCAGGCGGGCTTCCCTGGTGCTGCTAGTGGTACAGAGCCCACCTGCTAAGGCAGGAGACATAAGAGACCTGGGCTAAATCCCTGAATCAGGAAAATCCCTGAATGGCAACCCACTCCAGCATTCTGGCCTGGAGAATCCCATGGACAGAGGAACGTGGGGGACCCTACAGCCTTTACGGTCACAAAGAGTTGGATACAACTGAAGCAAGTTAGCCCAAACACATATGTCAAGCACTTACATGAACTACCTTTCTTAATAACAGTAATCCTAAAAATGGATCTATTAGGTAGGCAGTTATTTCAATTTTTTTTGTTGAAAAGAGAACCTCAGAAAAATCATGTAATTTGCCCTATGTTCCTCAATAGCAAATTGTTGAAGCAAGATTTAAACCAAATAGTTTTCTTTTCAGAGCACGTGTGTTTAATTTCAGTTATTTCATCTCTTAATGTTTACTATTTCTGTCTACAACAGTATGGAACTGTAAAAAGCTTTAGTCACTTTGCAACCCCATGCAAAGACTCTTTGCAACCCCATGGACTGAAGCCTGCCAGGCTCCTCTGTCCATGGAATTCTCTGGACAAGAATACTAGAGTGGGCTGCCATTCCTTTCTCCAAGGGATCTTCCCAATGCAGGGAATGAACCCAGGTCTCCTGCATTGCAGGCAGATTCTTTACTGTCTGAACCATCTCAGAAGCCCCTTCACCAGTATAGTTTTCCGAAAATAGAGGCTTAATAAACATTATGGATTTATCAAATCTAAATTAAAATTCCATTAAGCCATTTAGTGTTGTAAACTTCTTTAATTATACTTCTCACATTTGGACTATTCTTTTCATTCTTACGACCAGTACCAAATGTTTCCTTCATTTGATTTTTTTTTATTGAAGTTAAGTTGACTTAAAATGTTGTGTTAGTTTCAGGTGTACAGTAAAGTGGATATGAATATATATACATATTCTTTTTTAGATTCCTTTCCATTATAGGTTAATATAAAATATTGTGTATAATTCCCTCTTCACTCAATTTTTAGTAAAAAGTTTTACTAATCTCTAAGAGGTAATAGCCCTCTCTGTTCCAACATGATTTGCATATACCTGCCAGATTAATCTTCTGCAAACATTGCTCTCATCAGATCACCTACTACTTAAGCATCTATATTTGTCCTTTTTCTTAAAGATAAATTCCATAACCCATAAATGGTTGGCACAAGTTCTCACATATAGTTTCCATTATCCTTATAAACTGAGGCTCCATTCCAATAAAGAGCTCTACCAGTCATGACATCAATGCACCCTCCAAATTCCTGGCTTAAGTTTTGGTATTTTGTTGTTGTTCAGTTGCTAAGTCATGTCTGGCTCTTTGCAACTGCATGGACTGTAGCACGCTAGGCTTCCTTGTCCTTTACTATCTCCCAGAGTTTATTCAAATTCATTTCCATTGAGTCAGTGATGCTATCCAACCATCTCATCCTTTGTCACCCATTTCTCTTGCTGCCTTCAGTCTTTCCAAGAATCAGTTTTTTTCCCCAATGAGTCAGCTTCTTGGATCAGATAACCAAAATATTAGAGCTTCAGCACCAGTCCTTCCAATGAATATTCAGAGCTGATTTCCTTTAGGATTGACTGATTTGATCTCCTTGTACAGTCCAAGGGAATCTCAAGAGTCTTCCCAGTACCACAACTTTAAAGCATCAATACTTTGGCGCTCAGCCTTCTTTTAGTGTTGTATAGGACTCTCACATCTGTATATGACTATTGGAAAACTCATAGCTTTAAATATACAGGCCTTGTCAGCCAAGTGATATCTCTGCTTTTAATCTGCTGTCTAGGTTTGTCATAGGCATTCTTCTAAGGAGCAAGTGTCTTTCAATTTTGTGGCTACACTCACTATCCTTAGTGATTTTGGAGCCCAAGAAAATAAAATCTTGGCATGCAATCCTTTGATTCTAGAGCAGACTCTTTCTCTTCATTACTCAAATTCCACTAGATAATAAATACATTAGAATTCTTTTATAAACTGCCATATTAAAGAGTGTCAAGATATTTTGTAAGGCACAATTATGAGAAATAATTCAAATTATCTATTTGGTCTTGCTTCAGCCTTCAGTACACTTTGGCCACACTGCAGTGGCAGTGTGCAGGATAGCTACTATCCTGAACGGAAGCTCGTCCTGTGATACAAGACTCTTTATCCACTTAATATACAATTATCTACAGATAATAAATCTTTCTTGCTGTATTTCAGGTTTAATAATGAGATAAGCCACTTAGTTGATTATGGAAGAACGAGGGAGCTAATAAACTCCTTGGAAGCCTTTGCCCATTTATTTTGTGTGATATACAAAAATTCTAAGGATAAACTGGTTTCTCTCACTCTTCCTCTAAAATTAAAAATTATATAATTAAATAATTTGGAGAAATTAATCAGACATCCATAAGAAAATAAAAGAAAAAGAAAATATAGCACTAAGTTGTGTCTAACTCTTGCAATCCCACGAACTACAGCCCGCCAGGTTCCTCTGTCCATGGGATTCTCCAGGCAAGAATACTGGAGTAGGTTGCCATTTCATTCACTTAAAATTCCCACCAAAAGAATGAGGAAGGCAAATAAATAATTTTGAGAGTATTTTATATATCTTATTTCTTAGATACCCACTTAGAAACTGTTGCACACTTGGTTCTAGGATAATTCAGAGCTTACCTGCAAAATTGAGTTCAATAATTTATCAACATTTATCAACACTGGACCCCACTGGCTGAGAATTTGGGAAGTGAGGAGGACAAGAAAGGGAGGAGGGGGTTCCCTTGTATCTCCTCCTGGAATTTCCCTCAGCTTTGGCCTTTCCCTCCTCCATCCTCTGAAACACTGGACTTGGGGGTGATCCCTACCCCCACCCTTCCACCTCCCCACCTCCCACTTGCCGTGTTGTAGCTAGAACTTGCCATTTCTTAATATAATCCATGCCTACAATTTATATAGGAGTATTAGAGTTGATTTTTCAAAATTTTAAGCAATGTATATAATGTTCCATCCTTTGTCAATACAGTGATAGCATTTTTTTTGTAGTTCTAAAGTTGGCTAGGTCTACAAGAATAGAGGGATCTGGGGATTGAACATATTATGATATTTAATTTGATTATTTACCTCATTATAGGTTTAGTTTCCCATCTCCCTCTGAGAGTGAACATACACAGAATATAAGTTTTCTGAAGCATTCTAGGTATGAAATTACAGGCAGATTAAAATCTCATGAATCAGATCACCTAACCCAAGTTAAGTGTGTATCAGTGGGAGGAAATGATGAATATTCACTTAAAATCAGTTTCATCCTTCAATCAATCTGATAATATTATATTTCCTATTCAATTAAATGGATGGGTTGAATCAAAAAGCTGACTTTTATTTTCTCCTGTGTGAACATATACATACTGGGAATCTCAATGCTGGCACCATTCACAGTGAGTTTACAATTCAATCTAACATACAGCTTAAAATGATCTGCAATTTGATTCTTAAATTTGTAAATGCCAGGCTTGTGAATTGGACCTGAAAGGAAATGTTAAGCAGGGGTTTCGAAGTCTGAATGTAAAACACAGAACAATTTGTATGTGGACGAAATTACTTGCTTCTATTACACTGTATATACTCCAGAGAGACTTTTGTCTAAAATGAAAGAAAATATTCCAATCATTTTTAAGCTATTAACTTGTGGACCTTCTGATCTGTGTGATTTATTACTATTCCCACAAGCAGTTACATATCAATCCACTATGAGCTGAGAAGTATTCCCAGTTCTACAATAATTTTGGTTTTCAAATTGGAGCATAGCAGCTGAGGTACTGTCATCATTAGGAGCACGGACCATAGGTTTTTGTAGTGAGACCTCACTTATCAATCAACACCCTTTCCTTCTTTCTCTTGCCTCTTCTCAGACATTGAGTCACATTGAATCTAATATACACCTTTCCTGATAAAACATACAAGAAGGCAACGTGATGTTGATAGAACACACTTGTAATAACTACCCTATCCAACTCCAATTTCAGATAAGATGAATGATCCACCTAGCCATTTCAGCTGAAATGAGAATCTCCCATGTCCTTTCTTGGCATTGATTCCAAAGACCTAGCGTTTAAAGGCTACTCCTACTGAACTTAAATCATGTTAAGTGTTTTGCAATGCAGAGATGGGAATTTAAAACTAGTAAGTGTATAAAGTTTGTAAAACAAAAATTTACTTCTGATTTAAACTCAAAAGTCAGATAAACAAAAAAAAAAAGAAAAAGGAAATTCCCATGTCGACAAAGTGAAATAGAAAACTGGGAGTTTGCAAGCTCACAAAAAATATTTTTCTTCATTTTAAGCTTTTCTCCTCATGATCAAATAAATTCAGTTTTTAATTGGAATTCATCCATGTCCCTGACAGATTAGCAAGTTTCTATTACTAATTGCCTCAATGGCCCTTGCACTGTAAAAGATGAGGCTGGGTAATTAAGCCTTAGAAAGAAACTGTGTATCTGAGTTCTACCTGAAATACACTGAAATTAATATCATGAACTCACGTGTGCATATGCATATAAATGTCTTATCATGAACTTGTATGTACATATGCATATGACTGTCTTTAATAAATTCCATATTCAAAGCTTATTTTCTTTCACCATGAAAACAGCACTTTGAATAATTTGCCTAATTGTTTATTATCTCTAATATACTTCCTTCTCAGCAAATAGCCAGGTTAGTTCGCAGCCTCCCTTTGGTTGAGACAGCAAAGCGCATGCCTGAATTCTGACAAATAGGATGTGATCAGGGCAACTTAAAACACTTTCAACTCTTTATGTTTCCTTGGCTTTGAACCTCTGAGTGTTCTTCTGAATTAGCATTTTTCTCAGAAATCTCTGTAAGGGCAGGAAGCAGGAAATAGCCACACTTGAATATTTCTTATACCCAACATATATATGCTCTATAGAAAGTGAAAGTGAAGTCGCTCAGTTATGTCCGACTCTTTGCGACCCCATGGACTGGAGCCCACCAGGCTCCTCTGTCCATGGGATTTTTCAGGCAAGAGTACTGGAGTGGGGTGCCATTGCCTTCTCCATATGCTCTATAATGGAAAAATAAATTGTGTTTTTATATAAATCAGCAATGAATTATACATACATTTGCCCTATGTTCTAGCTTGCCCAGGATTTACCAAGTTTATATATATTTCTCTGGCATAATTATTAATATGGCCACCTTTCACTAACCATCCTCTGCTAAGGAGATTTTGGACTATCCTGGTAGCTCAGCTGGTAAAGAATCTGTCTGCAATGCAGGAGACCTGGATTTGATCCCTGGGTTGAGAAGATCCCCTGGAGAAGGGAAAGGCTACCCATTCCAGTATTCTGGCCTGGAGTACTCCATGGGGTTGTGAAGAGTTGGACATGATTGAGTGACTTTCACTGTATTTCACTTCACTCTCAACCTGTTGTCTTGGTTGCAGTGACCTAGCTGTTGTCTTGCCTTTCCTGTATAAACCAGTTGCCAGGATATGCACAGATGAGATGATGAGTGTTGATTCTCTTTGTGGACACATTCTCACCAGTAAGAACTGACACAGAGGAGATTCCCACTTTGCAACACCCCCAACACAGTAATGGATTTAGGCAGCATCATCAGTGGCTGCTGACACAAATCAGAGAGCTACCAGACAAGCTCCCAACACTTAGATACCTTTCTTGCAAAACATCCAACCTCTAATCTGATTAAGCCTCCAGTTTTAAATAACAGTGTACGGGAACAAAGGACATGATAAGTGACATTTCTGGAAGAAACTGCAAAATCCGATGGGTGGAATATTCTACAAGACAAAATAATTAGTCTTTCAAAAAAAAATCATGAAGAGAAAGAAAAAAAAAACTGGGGGGAACCTAAAGATCAAAAGAGTTCGAACTGTATCAGCCATTTGCAACATATGGATCTGATCTAGATCCTGATTCAAATAAGCTTAAACAAATATGATAAACATAGAAATTGTCTGGATATTTAATTATATTAAGGAATGCCTTAATTTTAGTTATATGCTGAAATATTTATAGATGAAATGATAAAAAGTTGGAAATGTGATTCATAGTAATCCAGGACAAAGGAGAAAGGAGAGGTGGAATAGATGCAATAAGATTGGCCGTAGCTTGATAATTGCTGAAGCTGAGTGATAGATACAGTAGTTTCATTATACTATTCTCTCTGCTTTGTCTATGCTTCAGTTTTTACATGTCGGATTTATATATATGTATAAAGGAATATGTGTGTGTTTCTTCCTCTACTGTGTCTCCGCTATCCTGCCTTTCAGGCAACGCTTCCATGCTATCAGTTGTCACAAGTCATGAGGGATCAGAGAGCACCTTTCTGAGCCTTCAGTCCCATTGCTTTGGTTTCAGTTTCAGATACCAGCCAGCCCTTCACATCCTTTTGGTGAAGATTCTAGAATGCACTTCTCATTCCCTGTGAAAGTAAGTGGTTATAAATTATAAATGAGCAAATAACTGGTAAGGAATAGGGGGAAAAAAAAAACCCCCGCACAGAACAGCCATTTGTGGAAGAAAGAAACAAAATGCAATGGATTCAAAATAGGAGCCAGAATATATGTAACATCTATATAGTATAAACACCATCTAGTGGCTCAAGGTTAAAATCTGATGTTTACTAGATAACCTTTGACAAATCTTGGAACAACTATTCAGTCTCATTCTGTTAATTTGTAGAATAAGAAATTAGAACTCCTATGTGATAAACTTGTATAAGCATTAAATAACGTACATGAAGATACTTGGCATGTAGTAGGAGGGATTATTTTGAATTTTTATGGGCTACTGAGTACAAGTACAGGAAGGTATTGATTAATAGATAATCATACATACACTCAGTTATTCTACCAAATATTCATCAAGTATCTAAACAAGCTATGCATTCTACCAAATATTCATCAAGTATCTACAACAAGCTATGCATTTTTCTTTGAGGGTATAGCAGTGAACACGACAGAAAAATGCCTGCCTTTATAAAGCTTGCATTCTAGCAGTAATAACTCATATACAATGCGTGATTAATACAGTTTTCAGTATCTATTTCTTAAGTTTCTTTAAACTACTGTTTGAAGCAACACACACTCACATACTCTAAGAATGAATCTCCACTCTGATCTTTCTCTCATGTGAAGAGATGAATAGTGAAATTGAGGTTTAAGAGCTGCTTCACGCATCAGTATTCTCGGAGGCTGAGAGTACTGGCTGGTGTGTTTTCTAAGAACTTGGCCGTGCACTTTCAGTGCTCCCTGAGCCAGACAGAGGCAGGTGGTTACAATCTGTAGCAGTTTTACTTAACTACCCTCCTCCATTTTGCGAGCTTTGCTTTTCTCAAGTTCTTTGACACTGCCCCTGAGAACTCATCCGTATGTGGAGACACATCCTCCTACAGTAAACATAAATCCTTCTTAAAAAAAAAAAAAAGTTAGAACAGCAAAACGCAGCACTTTCCTTTGTAGAATTTGTCACTCATCATTTCAAAGGTTGTGTTTTTCTGGGGGGAAAGCTTGTCTTTGTTTTGTTTTTAAATTTGTCAGTGAGCCAAATGGTGAAGACGCACAGGTGTGAGGATTTAAATGGCAGTGATTGACCTGCCCACCCACAACGAATTCTAACTAGGAAATTAAGGATGTTGCCAGTGTTTGCCAGCCTGATTGCTCTATCCAGCATTAATTTATGAGCTCTGTGATGCCTAGCATGTCACGAGGAGTCCTCCCCATTTTTCTCTAAAACCTGCTGGGACATATCATTATACCTGCGACTAAAAATAACATACCCATTCCAGGCAATGTAATTGAAGTGATTTATTTTAATTGTTTGAAAAATAGTTTGTTAGATAGTTTCAGTCTGTCCCAGTTACCATAATCCTTGCGACATGAACGTTCTGAAGTACCTTGGCCCCTCTTTTTGAGCAGTTAGCAAACAGTGTTCAGTTAGGTGAGTGTTTCCACAATGGCTGGGTTGTAAAAAATTTTTCTAAAATAAATTTGAGCTTTCTCAAATCCAAACAACCTTAATTTTCATAATAGGGATTTGGGAACTCATAATTTCACAATACTGGGGGGGGCTGGCATCCAACTTAGAGGATATAGGGCTGAAGACCACAAAGAAACTAGAGACACGTGAGCATATTATGCACGGAATCCAAACTGGCCAAACCATGAGAGACACTGGATTATGATGGTGAAAGCAAACGGTGTTTCTGATTTCAAAGTGCTTGCAGTCGAGTGCAGTGAATGGAGTGGGACGTAATAGATACAGTCTTACAACAGAAGATGACAGCTAATATTTGGGAAATGGCTGGTGAAGAAGTTGAATGGGATAAACTGTAGAGGAAAAGGCAATAGTTGAGATTAGAATATGTGTTGAGTCCCAGTGTTGATGATTTGACCTTTGAAATATAATAAAGCCATACAGGTGGCCCTCCCAGTTCCAAAAACAAGAATGCGAAAGAACATGAAAGATGAAAACTTATTTAAGGTAGGATTATATAAGTTGTACATAGAGTACTTGTTTGAGATCATAGCAGAGTAATCTTTCCAGAAATAATTCTATCCTTAAAAGCATTGACTTGCAATTTGGAACCCCAAGAAGAATTATATAAATAGAATTATTTGAAATCCTAAGAGAGAATATATGCATAAAATTTTTCATCTTTACATAATCCTTTCATATTTTTCATTTCTAATTTGCTTGTCTTTTTTTTTAGTAATCTGTTTATATGCCAAAAAGTGGATATTCATGTAAAGCTGAATTTATCTAATATTAGAAAAATATTTTTTTAAATTCTATCTGTGTTCTTCAAATATTTTAATTTCACAGAATGAAAGCTCTTTTTCAAAATTTCAGATATGTAAATCAGTGATTTAAAAATTGATTAAAAAACTCTTTATAGTGAATGACACGTGGTCAAAGAGTAACAGTCATTTGCATATCCTTTAAATGACAACTAAATGTAAAAAACACCTAGCTTCTTTAAAGAAAATTTTAATATCCACACTACACATCTTTCTTATTCTCTATGGAACTGCTCTTGAATTTATACCTGTGGTTCATCTCTAAAATGAAGGTTTTGTGAAATCAATATTCCTGGAATTTTCTAAGTATTAATTAGTGTTAATAAATATAATCTAAAATAATTATTCATAGAATTTTCTTTAGTTTATTTAGAAACAGAAACATTTTATGTAAAACTAATCATTGATATGTTATCTTTGAATTCACAAGCACAAGGAAAAAAATCCATAAGCAAAGACTTCAGAAGTAGATATAAATAAGTTATTCTGATTTTTATTAAGATATAACTAATAGATGGAGAAACAATGGAAACAGTGTCAGATTTTATTTTGGGGGGCTCCAAAATCACTTCAGATGGTGATTGCAGCCATGAATTAAAAGACGCTTACTCCTTGAAAGAAAAGTTATGACCAACCTAGATAGCATATTCAAAAGCAGAGACATTACTTTGCCAACAAAGGTCCATCTAGTCAAGGCTATGGTTTTTCCAGTGTTCATATATGGATGTGAGAGTTGGACTGTGAAGAAGGCTGAGCACTGAAGAACTGATGCTTTTGAACTGTGGTGTTGGAGAAGACTCTTGAGAGTCCCTTGGACTGCAAGGAGATCCACCCAGTCCATTCTAAAGGAGATCAACCCTGGAATTTCTTTGGAAGGAATGATGCTAAAGCTGAAACTCCAGTACTTTGGCCACCTCATGGGAAGAGTTGACTCATTGGAAAAGACTCTGATGCGGGGAGGGATTGGGAGCAGGAGGAGAAGGGGACGACAGAGGATGAATGGCTGGATGGCATCACTGACTCGATGGACGCGAGTCTGAGTGAACTCTGGGAGTTGGTGATGGACAGGGAGGCCTGGCGTGCTGCGATTCATGGGGTTGCAAAGAGTCGGACACGACTGAGCGACTGAACTGAACTGAACTGAAGACATACATTTGTGTAAATTTAAAGTGTACAACTGGTTGATGTGAAATATTTACATAATGCAAAATAATTACCTTCATTGCATTAGCTAACACCTCCATCCCATCATACATTTACCATTATTTTGTGATAAAAACATTAGAGTTTACTTTCTTACTTAACTTTTAAGTATATAATATAGTAGTATTAGTCATAATTATCATGCCATATATTAGATATTTAAAGCATGTTCATCTTATAACTGAATGCTTCTACTCTTTGACCAAAATCGTCCCGTTTTCCTCACCCCTTAGCCCATAGTAACCACCACTGTACTCTTTATTTATCTGAGTCAACTTTCCCTAGATTTTGCATATACATGATATCATACAGTATTTCTTTTTCTGTCTGCCTGATTTCACTTAGCGTAATGCCCTCAAGTTTTATTCACAAGACAGAGTTTTCCTTGTGAAAGAAAGTTGAGGGCTTTCTGGACACTTCGGTTGCTTTCATATCTTGACCGTTGTGAATAATGCGGCAATAAACATAGGGGTGCAGAGATCTCTTCAAGACCCTGTTTTCATTTCTTTTGTATATACAGACAGAAGTGGCTGGATCGTATGGTAGTTTTATTGTTAAATTTTTGGACCCACCATACTGGATCCATAGTGTTCCATAGCGGCTACATCCATATTTACTCCCACCATCAATGGTTCCCTTTTCTCCACACCCTCACCAATACTTGTTGTATCTTGTGTTTTGATGATAGACATTCAGATAGGTGTAAGTTGCTCAGGGATTTTGCTTATTTGCTTCTTTTGCTATTGAATTGCATGAGTTCTTTGTATACTCTGGATATTAACCCCTATCTGAAACATGGCTTGCAAATATTTTCCCCCTTTCCATAGATTGCCTTTCATTTTGCTCTTTCCTTTGCTGTGCAAATGCTCTTTAGTTTAATACAGTCCCACACGTTTTTTATTCTTTTGTTGCTTGTGCTTTTGTTGTATCCAGGAAATTTCTTCTAAGACAAATAAAAACTAATTTTTTCTTTATATTCTAGGAGTTTTATGGTTCAGGTATTTAATCCATTTGAGCTTATTTTTGTAAGTGATGTAAGATAACGGGTCCAATTTTATTCTTTTCCCTGTGATTATCTAGTTTTCCCAACATCTTTAACTCAAGAGACTGTCCTTTCTCCATTGAGTATTCTTGACTTGCTTGTCAAATATTAGTTGACTGTATATTGAGGAATTTATTTCTGGGCTCTCAATTCTATTCCATTGATTTATGTCTCTATTTTATGCCAGAACTATAATGTTTTTATTACTACAGCTTTGTAATATAGGCTGAAATCAGAAAGTGTGATGCCTCTGGCTTTGTTGTTCTTTCTCAAAATTACTTTGGAAATTCAAGGTCTACTGTGGCTCCAAATAAATTTTAGGATTGTTTTCTCTATTTCTATGGCAAATGACGTTGGAATTTTGGTAGGGATTACACCTCATGCGAAGAGTTGACTCATTGGAGAAGACTTTGATGCTGGGAGGGATTGGGGGCAGGAGGAGAATGGGATGACTGAGGATGAGATGGCTGGATGGCATCACTGACTATATGGATGCGAGTCTGAGTGAACTCCGGGAATTGGTGATGGACAGGAAGGCCTGGCATGCTGTGATTCATGGGGTTGCAAAGAGTCGGACACGACTGAGCAACTGAACTGAACTGAACTGAACTAACAGTGAATTAGTAGGTAGCTAAATGTAATGTGACGATTTTAATAATGTTAAGTCTTCTGATCCATGAACACAGAATATTTTTTCACTTTTTTGTTTCTTCAATTTCTTTCATCAAAATCTGTAGTTTTCAGCATACACATGTTTTGCCTTCATGGTTAAACTTATTCTCACTGTAAACTTATTCTCACTGTTTTTTCTTTGATGCAATTGTGAATAAGATTATTTTCTTTATTTTTAAAATATTTTGCTCAGTTCAGTCGTGCAGTTGTGTCTGACTCTTTAAGATCCCATGGACTGCAAAACGCCAGGCTTCCCTGTCCATCGCTGACTCCTGGAGTTTACCCAAACTCATGTCCATTGAGTCAATGATGCCATCCAACAATCTCATCCTCTGTCATCCCCTTCTACTCCCACTTTGTATCTTTCCCAGCATCAGGGTCTTTTCTTATGAGTCAGTTCTTCACATCAGGTGGCCAAAGTATTGGAGTTTCAGCTTCAGCATCAGTCCTTCCAATGAATGTTAAGGACTGACGTTTGATCTCCTTTAAGATTGACTCATTTGATCTCCTTGCAGTCCAAGGGACTCTCAAGAGTCTTCTCCAACACCACAGTCCAAAAGCATCAATTCTTCAGTGCTCAGCTTTCCTTATAGTCCAGTTATAACATTCATACATGACTACTGGAAAAACCATAGCTTTGACTAGATGGACCTTTGTTGGCAAAGTAATGCCTTGCTTTTTAATATGTTGTCTAGGTTGGTCATAACTCTCCTCCAAGCAGCAAGCATCTTCTAATTTCATGGCTGGTGATTTTGAAACCCCCAAAATAAAGTCTGTCACTGTTTTCATTGTTTCCCCAGCTATTTGCCGTGAAGTGAGGGGACCAGATGCCATGATCTTCATTTTTTAAATGTTGACTTTTAAGCCAACTTTTTCACTCCCGTTTTCACTTTAATCAAGAGGCTATTTAGTTCCTCTTCACTTTCTGCCATAAGGGTGGTGTCATCTGCATATCTGAGGTTATTGATATTTCTCCTGGCAATCTTGATTCCACCTTGTGCTTCCTCCAGCCCAGTGTTTCTCATGATGTGCTCTACCTATAAGGTAAATGAACAGAGTGACAATATACAGCCTTGACGTTCTCCTTTCCTGATTTGGAACCAGTCTGTTGTTCCATGTCCAGTTCTAACTGTTGCTTCCTGACCTGCATACAGGTTTCTCAGGAGGCAGGTCAGGTGGTCTTGTATTTCCACTTCTTGAAGAATTTTCCACAGTTTGTTGTGGTCCACACAATCAAAGGCTTTGGCATGGTCAGTAAAACAGAAATAGATGTTTTCTGGAACCTCTTGCTTTTTTTGATGATCTCTTGCTTTTTTGATGTTGACAATTTGATCTCTGGTTCCTCTGCCTCTTTTAAATCCAGCTTGAACATCTGGAAGTTTATGGTTCATGTACTATTTAAACCTGGCTTGGAGAATTTTGAGCATTACTTTACTAGCATGTGAGATGAGTGCAATTGTGTGGTAGTTTGAACATCCTTTGGTTGCCTTTCTTTGGGATTGGAATGAAAACTGACCTTTTCCGGTCCTGAGTTCTCCAAATTTGCTGGCATACTGAGTGCAGCACTTTTATAGCATCATCTTTCAGGATTTGAAATAGCTCAACTGGAATTCCATCACCTGCACTAGCTTTGTTCATAGCGATGCTTCCTAAGGCCCACCTGACTTTGCATTCCAGGATGTCTGGCTCTAGATGAGTGATCACACCATCGTGATTATCCGGGTCATGAAGATCTTTTTTGTACAGTTCTTCTGCGTATTCTTGCCACCTCTCCTTAATATCTTCTGCTTCTGTTAGGTCCAGACAATTTCTGTTCTTTATTGTGCCCATCTTTGAATGAAATGTTCCCTTGGTATCTCTAATTTTCTTGAAGAGATCTCTAGTCTTTCCCATTCTGTTGTTTTCCTCTATTTCTTTGCATTGATCCCTGAGGAAGGCTTTCTTATCTCTCCTTGTTATTCTTTGGAATTCTGCATTCAAGTGGGTATATCTTTCCTTTTCTCCTTTGCCTTTTGCTTCTCTTCTATTCACAGCTGTTTATAAGGCCACCTCAGACAGCCATATGGCCTTTTTGCATTTCATTTCTTTATATTTTGTTAATATATAGGAAAACAACTGTTTTTATTATGTTGATTTCCTAGTCTGCAACTTTACTAAATGTGTAGACTACTGCTAGCAGTTTTTGGTATAGTCTTTGGGATTTTCTATAGGTATACACTACACACACACTGACACTTATATATATACACTTATCATTGGCCAACGAAGATAACTTTATGTCCTTCTTTCTTATTTGGATGCTTTATTATTATTATTATTATTATTATTATTATTATTATTATTATTTGCTTGGTTTCTCTGGCTAGGACTTGCAGTACGAGGAGTTGAGAACTGAGTTAGTGAAAGGAGTAGTGAATATACGCAGCCTTGTCTTGTTCCCGATCTTAGAAGAAAAGCACTCAACCTTTCACCATTGAGTATGCTGGTAGCTGTGAACATGTCCTGCTTGGCTTTATTATGTTGAAATATTTTCCTTCTACTAATATATATATAATTTGTTAAGTGTTTTATCATGAAAAATATTGTATTATGTCAAGTGCTTTTTCTGTATCTACAGAGATGGTCATGCAGTTTTTATTTTTCATTCTATTCATGTCTTATATCATAATTATAGATTTACATATGTTGAACTATCCTTACTTCGCAGGAACTATTTTCACTTGACCACAGTGTATGATTTTTTTAATGCAGGTTAATTAATTTTATGTTTTGTTGAGAATCTTTGCAATTATCAGGAATATTCCAATCTTATTTTCTACATTATACTTAGTAATGTTTTAGTGAGTGATTACCTACTAATGGGACATCTAAAATAATGGGACATCTATTTATTTATATGAATATTAGATTTTAAGAATCCTGATAAAAATAGCTTTTTTAAAAAACAAGATTCAAATTGGAAATTTGAAGACTGTTAGTTTATGTCATCAGTAAGTGTAATAATACTGTATTTACTTTGTATGTTATACAAAGGACAATATACAAAACAATACCACTGATTTTGGATTATAGATTGCTTTAATAGACTTTTAATATTTGACTTCATCTGATATATATGATGATATATGAATCCCATTCTTCTGCTTGATGTTTTTCAGACAGCTGTGTGATAGATTCCACGTGACATTCCCAGCTGGAGTGGCCCCTATAGTAGTCAATGCCCACTTAACATTTGTCTAATGAGATTTGTCCGTAATAGGAATACAAAGCTATCCATGATTTGGGGACCATTACATATCTAGGAAACTCTTCTACAACAAAAGCAGCAAAGCATGTTTTTGTCAAAATATTTTATATTCTTTACAAAGCTGTTGCTCTAAATAAGATAAAAACATTCTATCAGGATTTTATTTAGGATTGACCTGAATGATTCTTTTCTTAAGGATTTCAGCCACACTGATTTTTTAAGATTTTTCTCTTTAAATCCTATTTGTGTCAGATAATGTGGCTGAACAAAAGATGAGACAACTGTAAAGTTAAATCTTTAAAACTAATAATTTGAAACATACTCTCCTAATAACCAGTAATTTAGGAGGTACTCTGGTTTATGTTCTTAAAAACTAACTTTTTAATTAAATGCCTCCAATTCTAAGTTATTTAATGTTTAGTGTATAGAAAGAGGCTTAAATATGTATTTTAATAATTAAAATTCTCCCAATTTACAACTTGTAAGTTTATTTTTTGAGAGATATTATCAGAAAGTTATTTATTTATTCATTCACTCATTCATCTGTTTATTTATTTGTATATTTTAGGACCCATATCTTATTATCAGTTCTCCATTAACTACTTTTATTTTACTATAAGCATGAATGATGTAGAACATTGTTCTAACAATGTAAATGTTCTGTGATTGATTGAAGCTTAACTCTATCAGAATTGAAAATAAAGTAAAATTGTTATATTTGACATTTGGTGCAACTGGACCTCACGTTTTTAAATATTAAGCATAGTTTTTTATTTAAATAACACTTTAAAATGTGTGATTTTTTAAATACTGTGTTGGAAAAATAAGATTTTGACGATTTTTCAATCGTTCTAGATTCTAGTTCTGATTCTACTGCTAAATAGATGTCTAATCTTAACGTATTTCTTAAACTTTCTTTGCACTTACTTTACTCCCCTGATAAACATAAGTTTGGACCAAGTACATGATTTTGTATAATTTTTTTTCTGCTTTGAAGTACATGGTGGAATCTATTCACCTTGGGATCACACTTCCAACTTGTTTCTAAGAATGTGCTACATTCCCAGGGTAATTATTAACTCTGAAAAATTGCAAGTATATTAGTGTTGCTGAATTTCAGTTTGCTCATTATTAAATTAAGATGTTATTAATAATACAAAGAAAGGTATAAAAAGAGTGCAAGGTTTGGCATAGAAGACATACTTATCAAATGATAGTTATTGTAATATTAGGTATAAATCTTATATAATTATCAGTTCAGTTACTCAGTCGTGTCCTACTCTGCAACCCCATGGACTGCGTGCAGCACACCAGGCTTCCCTGTCCGTCACCAACTCCCGGAAGTTGCTCAAACTCATGTCCTTTGAGTCAATGATGCTATCCAGCCATCTCATCCTCTGTCATCCCCTTCTCCTCCTGCCTTCAATCTTTCTCAGCATCAGGGTCTTTTCCAACGAGTCAGTTCTTCACATCAGGTGACCAAAGTATTGGAGTTTAGCTTCAGCATCAGTCCTTCCAATGAATATTCAGCACTGATTTCCTTTAGGATGGACTGATTTGATCTCCTTATAGTCCAAAGGACTCTCAAGAGTCTTCTCCAACACCACAGTTCAAAAGCATCAATTCTTTGGTGCTAAACTTTCTTTATTTTCCAACTCTCATATCCATATATGACTATTGGAAAAGCCACAGCTTTGACTAGATGTACTTTTGTGGACAAAATAATGTCTCTGTTTTTTAATATGCTGTCTAGGTTGGTTATAGCTTTTCTTCCAAGGAGCAAACATCTTTTAATTTCATGGCTGCAGTCACCATCTGCAGTGATTTTGGAACCCAAGAAAATAAAGTCTCTCACTGTTTCCCCATCTGTTTGCCATTAAGTGATGGGACCAGTTGCCATGATCTTAGTTTTCTGAATGTTAAGTTTTAAGCCAACTTTTACACTCTCATCTTTCACTTTCATCAGGAGTCTTTTTAGTTCCTCTTCACTTTCTGCCATAAGGGTGGTGTCATCTGCATATCTGAGATTATTGATATTTCTCCCAGCAATCTTGATTCCAGCTTGTGCTTCATCCAGCCCAGCCTTTTGTATGATGTACTCTGCATAAAAGTTAAATAAGCAGGGTGTCAATATATAGCCTTGACATACTTCTTTCCCAATTTGGTACCAGTCCATTGTTCCATGTGTGGTTTTAACTATTGCTTCTTGACCTGCATATAGATTTCTCAGGAGGCAGGTAAGGTGGTCTGGTATTCCTATCTCTTTCAGAATTTTCTGCAGTTTATATAAAATATGTATTGTTACTACTATTGTCAATATTATTTAGTTAACTCCAGTAATATCTTCCACATTTTAAAAAAAAAGTGTGAGTACAGTATTTTATGGAATCATTTTATATCTTATGACATTTTGTAATGAAGTAAATAACCTCAACTTCTAACCTGCAAACAGAAGTATTCTGTTGTTGTTTAGTCACTAAGTTGTATCTGACTCTTTATGACACCATGGACTGCAGCGTGCTGGGCTTCCCATCCCTTTAGAAACCCTGAAATAGATGATTAGAAAATATCCTTTGTGTGCTGTAAATCTGTGTTTTCAAGCACCCTTGTATTAATTGACCAGGGTTGCATAATAAAATACCATAGATAGGTGGCATAAAATACAAAAAAAAATTATTTCTCACATTTCTAGAGGCTAGAAATCCAAGATCAAGATGCTGGCAGATTTGACTTCTCCTTAGGGCTCTCTTCTTGGCTTACAGATAGCTATCTTCTCTCTGTGTTTTTACATGTCCTTTACTCTGTGCGCACTATTTCCCTGGTAAAAGGTACTTGAGGTGAAAGTCGCTCAGTCATCTGACTCTTTGTGACCCCAGTCCCTAATCCTGTTGGATTAAGAGCCTACCTAAGTGACCTTATTTCAAGCCCTATCTCCAAATACAGCCACATTGGGAGCTGCGTCTGCAACATGTAAGTGTTGGGAGATATAATTCAGTCTGTTAAAATCCATTACGCAGCCCTGGAGAATTATCAAAGCATTTTCTAGGATATTTGAACTCTGTATAATGTCTTGTTGGTTCATGTAGAAAACAAAGACTAAGTTCTGAGAGCAGATTTCATGGTTGCACGTGTGCCTTTAAGTTACATTTGGTGGCTCAGGTGGTAAAGAATATGCCTGCAATGCAGGAGACTCAGGTTTGATCCCTGAGCTGGGAAGATACCTGGAGGAGGGCATGGCAACCCACTCCTGTGTTCTTGTGGAGAATTCCATGAAATGGGGAGCCTGACAGGCTACAGTCCTTGAGGTCACAACAATGCAGACACATTTGAGTGACTAACGTTTTCACTCCACTCACTTCATTTTTAGAAAAAACTCAGTACTCATAAAGAACACTTCTGTGACCAGATGTGTCGAGTTTTTCCCACACTGACCTCTCTGAAACCAGCTCAGTATTCTACACTTTAATTCAGTGCCTAACCAGGGTTGCTTCCCTGGTGGATCAGATGGTAAAGAATCTACCTGCAATGTGGGAGACCTGGGTTTGATCCCTGGGTTGGGAAGATCCTCTGGAGGAGGGCAAGGCAACCCACTCTAGTATTCTTCCCTAGAGAATTTCATGGACAGAGGAGCCTAGCAGGCTACAGTCCATGGGATCGCAAAGAGCCAGACGTGACTGAGCAACTAAGTACACACAAACAACCGGAGTTAGCTCAGACCCCACAGGGTGAGGACCCAGTCCAACAAGACTGACGCCTCTTTCAGATGCCAATTTGAAGTAGCAGGTTCCCCGGTTTCCCCCAACTTCTGCAAATTAGAGGTTCCTACTGCCCTTTCCTTGGGTTCTATAATTTGCTAAAGAAGGTCACAGCCCCAAGAAAACAGCTTAAATATCGCCAATTTATTATCAAGGATATTTTAAAAGATATTATTGAATGGTCAGATGAAGAGAGTCATATGTGGTGACCTTTGGTAGAGTCCAGACCCCAGGATCTTTTTTCTCTGTGGAATGAGGCTGTGCCACCTTCTTGGTATGTACATGTGTTCACCACCCCAGAAGCTGTCGGAACCTCATTTGTGGGGGATTTTTATGGGGGCTGCATCACGATAGGCATGATCAATTAACACCTTAATTTCTAGCTCCTTTATTTCTTAAAAAAAAAAAAACAACTGGGGAGTAGGGCTTAATGTTCTAAGCTTCTAATCATGACGAAATTAAAAGACACTTGCTCCTTGGAAAAAAAGCTGTGACAAACCTAGTCAGCATATTAAATAGCAGGGACATCACTTTGCCGACAAAGGTCCATCTAGTTAAAGCTATAGTTTCTCCAGTAGTCATGTATGGATGTGAGAGTTGGACCATAAAGAAAGCTGAGCACCAAAGAATTGATGCTTTCGACCTGTGGTATTGGAGAAGACTCTCGAGAGTCCCTTGGACAGCAAGATCAAGCCACTCAATCCTGAAGGAAATCAACCTTAAATATTCCCTGGAAGGACTGATGCTGAAGCTGAAGCTCCAATACTTTGGCCGCCTGATGCAAAGAGCTGACTCACTGGAAAAGACCCTGATGCTGGGAAAGATTGAGGGCAAGAAGAGAGGGGGATGACAGAGGATGAGATGATTGGATGGCATCACTGACTCAATGGACATGAGTTTGAGCAAGCTCTGGTAGATAGTGAAGGAGAGGGAAGCCTGGTGGGCTGCAGTCCATGGGATCACAAAGAGTTGGACACGACTTAGTAACCGAACAACAACGAGTTGGCCTTTCTGAGACCAGCCACCATCCAGAAGCCCACTAACAGTCACCTCATTGGAACAAAAGACATTCTTGTCACACAGGACATTTCAAGGGATTTAAGGACTCTGTATGAAGATCCAGGGCCAAAGATCAAATATTAGAACAGATGATTCTCATAGTATTTCTACTTACAAGGGTTTTAGAACCTCAGTCAGTAACCCAATATATATCTCTTATTATTTCATAGAAATTATTTCAAAGAAAATATTTAAGCATGGTGTGATCCAGACTGCATGTCCAGCAGAGGGGCAGAACACATACTCTGAAATATACTCCTGCCATAAAACACACATGAGCTGGATAAATTACAACCCTAAACATTTAAAGCATACTGAGTCTGTAAGAAAGTACCAGAGATTCACAAAGGCTTCTAGACCAAGGTTGGCTTGCAATCCAAAGGAAGGTGGAGCCTCTCTTGTGAAACGAGAGAAGCAGTTTTCTCAGTGACTAATCTCGGTATACAAGAACTCTTCTGTCACATGCAGACATAGAAATACAATGCTGAGCAGACAAGGCTCCCATTCAAATTATCATAAAATATGATATATCACAGCCTATTAGGAAAAACATCTTTGAACTATCTATATACTAGGATAAATATAAAAGCTAAATTTAAACTAATGGATGGAATCTTTTTACTTCATTAGCCCAGACTTTTCCATGAACTCTGTTTATTTAATCCTTTGTGTAATCCAAAAATTCCATTTTTCATGCTTATCACATTCCACGGAAAATATAACATTAAAGGGAACCCCCAAACTTTCAAGATTTGCTTATGTTAGTAATATTTTTAAAAGGATAATCCAACTTCGAGTTACCTCATTATTCCCTCACCACAGATCATGTAATCAGTGCATGTAGTTTTTGGGCTATGCTTTTTGACTGAAAACCAGATAAACTCCTTAGCAGTTTTTGCGTTGTTGTACGCATGCTCAGTCATGGCCGACTCTTTGGGACCCACAGACCGTCAACGCTATGAACTGTAGCCTGCCAGACTCCTCTGTCCATGGAATTTTCCAGGCAAGAATACAGGAATGGATTATTTCCTCCTCCAGGGGAATCTCCACAACCCAGGGATCGAACCCTTGTCTCGTGTGTCTCTTGCGTTGGCAGGTGGGTTTTCCACCACTGAGCCACCAGAGAAACCCCACGTTAAAATCAGATGAACTCAGTCTCTGTGCAGTACAAAAAAAGATAATAAAAATGTTGCATTCAATAAAGTTAAATGCTTTCAGGAGGCCACATTTTGAATGGAATTGGAGCAGTGCTACGATCATGGAGAATACAAAATGCAGACACCATAACCGTTAAAGTCAAAGTAAGCCAGAATTTATTTGCATTTTTTAATGGGCATGCAGACGGAGGCAGGTGATATTACAGTGTTTATACCAAACCGCATGAGCTGAATGGGCTGAAAGAAACAGTTGGATTATCCGTGTGTCAGCATTCTAACCCTATCAGGCTTGTCAGCACTATAATTTCCATCACTTAGTTTAAAATACAGTAGTGGAAAGTGGGAATGTTTGTTTTCTTCTGATGAGTCATATGACTCAGAGCAAAGTTAGGACTTAGAATACTTCAGAAAATGACAGAGTGCTGCAAATTATAGTGGTTTGTTCACAGCTGTATAAATTTATTTTTTCTATAAAGCAGGTACACATTGAGCCGTATTTTCTAGGGTCCAAATTCCTGAAACAGTAATTTTCCACTCTTCTCTGGTTGCACGAAACCAAGCAACTTCCACGTTTGCCTAACTCCAGTGAAACAATTTTAGAAATGAAAGAATCTTGCTTAACTTTTACTTTTGGACGAAAATTTTCAAATGCAGCAAAACTTGTCTCTACAACATAGACATATATGCCTACTTATATCACTGCCTGAGTGCCCTTATATAATATTTAAGGAATCATTTAAGAAAATAATAAAGGCCATGGGAGTCTATACTTATATTTCCATCAGAATGGCAGACTAGATATTCTGAAATGCCCTTTTGGCATAAAAATATGCGGATGTCGGATAAATTATAACCATAAGCTTTTGAATGCATTACTGAGTTTACAAGAAGGGGGTGAAATCCCCAAGAGTCTCCATACCCTGCTTCTCCCGCAAAACTGTAAACTGATATCCGAGTGGTAAATACATGTGAAAACTGGGGTTGCCCTGAATACAAGGACCTTTGGCAGGAATAAAGACCTTTAATGGAAATTGGATACTAGAACTTAGATCTGGTAGAGGAAAATCTAAATCTGAGGATGCTATATAAATAGAGGATAATTCAAGTGTAAGTTTTAAGCTGTGAACTGTCCTTTTGAAAGAAAGAAAACCAATTCAGAAAACAGCTTATTTTTATAGGCTTCAGATGAGAAAAAAAATGATGGTACTAATTTTTCTCTGAGAATTGCTACTTTTCTCAGGAGGGTCTGTGGTTTGAATTTACATTATGTACACAATCAAGGAAATCTCAACTATAATAATTAACTTAAAATTCTGGCAAATAGGTACACCTCCTGTCAGGAGTAAAGGAATATCCTTTTATAAACATCATCCTCAAGCCAGGCCTTCAAGGTTCATAAGAATTAGGTTTGGACAAATAAAATTTGCCAGTTAAAATATAACAAATATATGAGTAATTATGACCTATTAGAATTATATTACCAAGGGCTTTATAGATTGGAATATTAAATGTCAATAAAAATCATTGACATTTATAACTCAGTAGAAAAATTAAGTAGAAATTTAGATATACTTGAAAAGAGAATTAGACAGAAAACAGTTTTGAGAAAATTACATATGTATGTATTTCCACTAAATAATTGATAAATATACCTTAAAGTACACATAAAACATTAAAACACTTGGCCAGACATTTTTTGAGTTCAAGTATAATAAAGAGCAAAGATTTTAAGGGTGCACATGTTATCATTTAGTAGGATGTTAACTATAGGTTTTATAAGATGCTTTTTATTTGACCAGGGATTTTCCTTTTGCTACTAGTTTTCTGCATGATATTTAGAAATCAAATATCTTATGATTTTATGAAATGATTTATCCACATTTTTGAAAAGGATGATATGCATTTTTATTTATTGTTTTAGTATGGTGAATACATTGGTCAATCTTTATTTTAAACAATCTTGTTTAAGATTTTAGAATAAACCTCATTTGCCCATTGTGCTTTTGTTATTTGCTGAATTCTAGTTTTTTATGTTGTAATGCTTTTAAGTCTATATTCAAGACAGATACTTTTTTATAATTTTCTTCCAATTTCTTTATAATTTCTTCATCAGGTTTTATAATCAGTTGCATGATGACTTTATTACATAAGTTATAAATTTTTCTTCTTTCACTATTTCAGAATTTATAAGGTTGGTATTCTGTCTTCATAAAATATATAATGGAGTTTACCAATTAAACCAGTCACAACAATATTCTTTAAAGTATAAATTTTAGATATACCACTTTTCTATATCTTGTTATGTCCATTTGTATTTTAAAAGTTTTCCATGTTATCTAATTTTAATTTATTAACATGAAGTTTCTAGTGTTTGGATGACAGAAAGTGACATCCTTCTTTCATTCCTCATATTAGTAGATTATTTCATTTCTTTTTGGTTGATCACTCTTGCTAGGTATTAATCAATTTTATGAATCCCCTCAAAGCATTAGGTTTTTATTTTAATGACTTTCTCCATTGTCAGTTTTTCTATTTTACCTATTTCCATTTTCATTTTATTGAATCCTTTTTCCTGCCTTCTATGTGTTTAATTTGCTCTTATTTTGTAACCTTTTAAGATATAAACTTAAATAATTGACTTCTACTATACATTTCAAAAGAATTAAATAGAAAATACTTTTTAATTTCCCTTGTGTTTTTTTCTTTGATCTGGGAAATTTAAAGTGGCTGTTTAATTTTCAAGTATTGTGGTATTTTTTAGCTATTTTATTATTTGTGATGTCTATTTTAGTACTGCTATGTTAAGAGAGTAAGAACATATACTCCTTAATAATTTCTCTCCTTTAATGTTTATTAAGGCTTAAATTCCTGGAGAAGGAAATAGCAACCCACTCCAGTATTCTTGCCTGGGAAATACCATGGCGAGAGGAGCCTGGTGGGCTATATTGCATGGGGTCACAAAGAGTCGGTCATGACTTAACAACTAAACAACAACAACAAAGGCTTGGGTTATCAGCTTGCATGTTCCTTTAAAAAATGTATCCCCTGAAGTTGTGATTAATGTTCTATAAATGTCAATTAGGCAATTTGGCTGATAGTGCTTTTTGCATCCTCTATATCATCATTATTTCTGTTTCCCTGTGGTTCTATGTTAAGCAATGACTAAATGATAAGTATTAAAATTATAAAGTGATGGGCATTAAAATATAAAAATTATAGATAATAAAATCTCTGTTGATTGCTCTATTCCTTTCCTTAGTTCTGTCAGTTTTGCCTCATATTTTTTGGAAACATTGTTATTGATTGAATTTAAATTATTTGTAGCTTCCTGTTTCATTGACTTTTATGATTATGAAATTCTTATCTTTATTTTTGGATATGCTGAATGTCTTGAAGTCTAATTCTTTTCAATAGTGTATAGCCATACCAGTTATCTTATGCCTAATGATATCTTGGTCTGTATTTTCCTTCCCATGTATGTATGTTCCACCTGTCCTTTTCTTTTTATTTAAAATGTATTTGTTTAAACAGTATATTACAAGTTTAAGCTTTTAAAAGTCATTGTGTTTAGTACGGCTAGTTCTACTTTTATGTGGTGTACTTACTATATTTTAGTTAATGTTAGTAATCGATAATGTACTGGCTTAAGTCTACCATCTTAGTATTTTTTTTCTATTTGTCACTTCTATTTTTTGTTTAAAGAGATGGGAATACCAGACCACCTGACCTGCCTCCTGAGAAATGTGTATGCAGGTCAAGAAGCAACAGTTAGAACTGGACATGGAATAATAGACTGGTTCCAAATCGGGAAAGTACATCAAGGCTGTATATTGTCACCCTGCTTATATAACTGAACTGAACTGAACTTCTTTTCTGCCTGTATTTGGATGAATGAATTATTTTTTAGTGCTCCGTTTTACCTCTTCTGTTATCTTTTAGTTATAAATCTTTGAGTATATGTCTATGTGTGTGGAGCATTATTCTAAAGAATAAGTATACATGTTACAATAGTATTTCAACAATATCTTATAGTAATAATGGGAAAGATACATAGTAAGGAAAGAAAGTAGGCAAGGAACACAATACTGTATATATAGTTTTATCGCTATTTCTCATCACACACACACTAACACACAGAATCCATTTTTAACACATATTTAGGACATACTGAATTTTCCTCTCCATTGCAGATGTGACATAAGTATGATAGGATAAACAGTTTTGAAGTTTTAAAAAACAAGAGAAGAAATTTTAAAGGCTTATCCCAGTCCCCTATTATATCTTCAATATTCACTTGCTTCCAAGTTCTTAAATTATGAATTTAAGAAGGCAAAGCTTGTACTTTCTATTTATTTCTCTACATCTTGCTTATAGTACCTAGTAGCTAAAATCAGGTAAAACTGCTTGGAAAATTATTAATATGTGAAGCACTAACCCTATGCAAGCTATTAATGAATAATAATTCATTTTACTCTTTTGGGTAATACAGAATTTGGGCAATTGTGATAATCATGGAATTTAAGTGATGAGTACTCTGTGTATCATTTTACTGTGCTTTTTCAGTATCACAAATGATCAACATTATATATAAAGTAATATTTGTGCCCAACTCAAATCAACTTTAAAATTAACTTAATAAGCAAAACTCACATTTAACAAGAAGACTTTAGTTAAGTTTTATGTGAACTAAAATGATTCATTTCTGAATTCCTTTAATTATCAATCTTCCCTCAAATATTTAAGTTGTGAATAATTTACTAAGAAAAAAGAAATAGCTATTTAGAAATTCATTTATTGTGTCAAATGAAGCTTGCCTGCTGTTGAAAGTATAATATGAAAATATTCTTTCAATCCTTTCCTTTAATCTCCCCTTAAAAAAATCATAGTGATTGTAATTTTGATTTATAAGAATTGCTACTCTAAGATCTTTATTTGAGCAATGTTTTTCAATCTTATTATCCTTTAAAAGTTGATGTCTTTTAACATTCACTGTTACAGTGTTAGTGATACCATACATTATCTTATGCAAAGTGAAATGTTTATCTTTAACCTATTTTTTTGCTCACTTACCACATTCTGTTTTGTTAAATTATCTCTCAGTTGTTACTCAGGTAACAACTGTAATTTATTAATTAAAAATTAGAAATTTTCTTTGCTATTTTCAAGAAAATGGTAGCAATCTACAATATAAAATGAAACTAATAGTATGTATGCTAATGAAAGGAATGTCATCTTTCAGTGTTGTATAACATATTTATAAATATACTTTCAACAAATCTGTACCATTATGTTATTAGACAGATGGTGTATATAACAAACCATGTGTATTATAAAAACATTCACACAGATTCATAACTTTGGCAGGTAATTATCATGAAAGGTAATTTTTATATGGGAAAGTGCCATGATGTATTTTTTATTTTATATATATATACATATATATGTATACACACATACATAAAATAAAAATTTACCAGTACATGAAGTAATATATAAATGATAAGAATGACAAAAGTAGATAAACCTTTCTGTGGCTGTTGTCTGTTTCAAATAATATTTTATCCATGTAAATATAATTTTCACCAAATTAGTAAAACATGAAATACAAAGAGTGGTTCTGATAATACCCTAATATTCCATAAATACAGCTTGACAACCTTCCCAGTAAGGAGTCTTGTTATCAGAATTAAGTATATTATTATCATCCTTTATCATATTTTATAACTTATAAAGAGAACTCAAAGTGTTTATAAAGAGCCTTGTGTAACTTTGATTCTATTGAGTGGAGATGATCCAATTTTCCATCTTCTCTGAAAGATCCATTTTATACAACTAAAGATTTTTTAAGATTTTTGTTTTCATTTTAGTTTTAGTTTTCTTTTTAGTTAAACAAAACTCCCAGTTTTTCCATCACTTATTCTTGGTTATCAGTATGACAGATTACAAGCATGGTCTCAGATTTTGTTCTTTAATCACTGGGAAGATTTGGGAAGATTTGGAGTGGATTCCTTCAATCCTACATTGTAATATTTGGGATATTTGATCATTCAGTTCAATTCAGTTGCTCAGTTGTGTCTGACTCTTTGCAACCCCGTGGAATGCAGCACGCCAGGCTTCCCTGTCCATCTCCAACACCCAGATCCTACTCAAACTCATGTCCATTAAGTTGGTGATGCCATCCAACCATCTCATCCTTTGTCGGCCCCTTCTTCTCCCGCCTTCAGTCTTTTCCAGCATCAAGATCTTTGCCAGTGAGTCAGTTCTTTGCATCAGGTGGCCAAAATATTGGAATTTCAGCTTCAGCATCAGTCTTTCCAATGAATATTCAGGACTGATTTCCTTTAGGATTGATCGGTTGGATCTCCTTGCTGTCGAAGGGACTCTCGAGAGTCTTCTCCAACACTACAGCTCAAAACCATCAACTCTTCAATGCTCAGCTTTATTTATAGTCCAACTCTCACATCTATACATGACTACTGGAAAAAACATAGCTTTGACTAGACAGACCTTTGTCAGAAAGGTAGTGTCTCTGCTTTTTAATATGCTGTCTAGGTGGTCATAGCTTTTCTACCAAGGAGTAAGCGTCTTTTAATTTCATGGCTGCAGTCACCATCTGCAGTGATTTTGGAGCCCAAAAAAGCAAAGTTTCTCATTGTTTCCATTGTTTCCCCATCTATATGTCATGAAGTGATGGGGCTGTATGCCATGATCTTCATTTTTGAATGTTGAGTTTCAAGCCAGCTTTTTCACTCTCCTCTTTCACTTTCATCAAGAGGTTCTTTAGTTCTTCTTTGCTCTCTGTTATAAGGATGGTGTCATCTGTGTATCTGAGGTTATTGATATTTTTAATGTAATGTAATTTGATCATTAAAGTGAAGTTGCTCAGTCGTGTCCGACTCTCTGAGACCCTATGGACTGTAGCCTATCAGGCTCCTCCGTCCATGGAATTTTCCAGGCAAGAGTGCTGGAGTGGATTGCCATTTCCTTCTCCAGGGGATCTTCCATATGTACCTGTGCACTGAAGCAAATAATTAATATGGCTCCATAATGCTGTCTTCTTTAGTGCTGAGGTATTTTTTCAGAGAAAACTGTTTCTCTGTATGAGTAGCTCTTCTGCACAGCCAAATATTCAGTCTTCAAGGAGCCAAGTGGGTCCAGATTAGCTGTGTAAGAGAACAGCTTTTGTTTCATAGACTCATCATTTGCAACTAAAAAGGAGAGGAGATACTTAGGATAGAGCAAGTTTTCTTTCATATACAAATAGTGCTGCCCCTAGCAGCTGAATTGCAGACTTCTCTAAAGGCAAAGTGACAAGCAGATGCTTCTTAGAGTATTCAGTGAGCCGGGCTCACCCAACAAAGGTATTACCTTGCTAAGGAGAGAACTTGCAAAATGGCAAGTACTCTGTCCACTCTATGTGGAAAAGAGAGTTTTCTTTCACTGATTCTTTACAATTTCTATCAGCATATCAACAGAAATTAGGTGCAGTGTTCAACAATCTGAGACTTTCTAGTCGATGCAATAAGTATGCATGTAAAGCATGTAATACAAATTCTTTGGGTTGATCTGTGGATTACTCTGCAAATACAGTTAGCTCAAAGTTGTAAAATAGCTTTGGAAATAAAACAGTTCATAACATTTGTAATATATTCTTCATATAATATATTCCATAATTCCTCATGTGTATCCAGAATCTTTTATTTCAATCAGACTTATAGAAGGAGCTGTGGATGCCGGTTCTTCCTGACAGAAATGCCCGCTCTTTATGCAAAGGCTGGGGCGGGGCAATAAAACCCATCTCTAAACTTTACATGGAATATGTAAGCCTAAATATTCAGAAAAGATCAATCAGCACTTAGGTTTCCTGAACTGCTTTATGAAACCCACAGGAGTGTCTGGAAAGAAAGTGAATTTGAAGGGCCATTGAACATAGACCATTTTCCAATTACAGGCACACCTGTGCTGCATAGCTTTCTGCTGATCTGTTGTGAGCATTTTACAGAGTGGTTTCATAGTCCTTCAAATTCCTCATTCTTCAGTCCAAAATGGTCTGAGGGTGTTGCTGGCAGGCTTGGACTTATCAGAGACTTCTCTCTGAGATAATTTGATGCCCTACCCACAGTGTAAATTGTTTGGCGTGGTTGAGTCTCAGATGCCACCCATTGACACTCTAATTAACAGCCTCAGTGCATTGGCTTCTGGGGAAAAAAGGAGTTGTTTTCTTTCAGTTAGTGAGAACCAATTGCTGGAAAAAGCAATGACTCAGCTCATTGCAGTGAAACTATTTACATGGGCAAGAAAGGCTGCTGCAGACTTATAAAAATCTTGCTGCAGATACTTTTTTTTCTTTCCTCATGAAACTGTGGTTCAGGTGGAGTCATGCATTTTCAAACTTTTTTTTTTAACATCTATTACTTGAAATAAACATGTGCTTTGCTGCCAGAGGATCTAAACAACAATTACCTTAATTATTTCTGTTTACCCTTGGAGTATCCAAAACCGCAGTTTGAGAGCTGTTGGGCTTTTAAACACCCCCTTTCTATGCAGTTAGTAAACAGTAAAGGATGAATATAAACTGTATCTGTATTTATGTGGTGGTTTCAAAAAACCCACATTTTTGAGTTGCAGCTTCAGCATTTTTTTAAATCCTTCCAACTATATTTTGGATATCTCCTCTGGAGAAAAAATGTTAATGAAATAGCATAGCTTTTTTCTAAAGCTTAAACTACATTTTGGAATCTTTTCCAGCATCACTGTTGCTGTTGCTCAATATTTCCAAGGAAGAATATCCTATAAGTAGTGAGTCACAAGACAAAAATAATATGTCTGAGGCTCTTTATAGATGTGATTAAGAAAAGGCACACACTACCCTTCTTATGTTTTGCTGGGCAAGTTTATGCCTTTATGCTCTTGACTATCACATTAAAGGAAATATTTCAGCACTGAAGGTGGTGCCTTCTTTTGACTCCCTAAATTCACTTAAAGTCTAATTGTTTTTTCTTCAGCAGTATTTAAGTTCACTGTAAAAAAAAAAGCAAAATTTAATAACTTACCATCAAGTATTTTGTTTAAAAAGTCACATTGCAGAAAAAAATAAAGATATCTGTCATCATACCAATAAAGCACCAGTGGTAAAGCCTGAAAATGCAAAGTGCATTTTCCACTAGCAATGGAAACAATGGTCGGGGAACACCAGGGTACACTTCCCCTTGTGAAATGAAAACCAGAATGGAGTTGGGATTGCTAAGAGAGCTCTCTAAGTAGAGCCAAGAGGACATTAAGGCTGTGTTACTCGTGTACTTGTTAGCCGAAAGAGAACCTGACTCTTGACCTGATGAAGGCATCAAGAACATCCAGCAAGTTCTTGTGACAGTCTCACTACTTATCAGACCCCTATCCTAAACTTACGGCCCCTTAAGGACAGATGTTTCCTGATTCACATCAGAGTCGATCACAATTCTTATTAGGTATCTGTTGACAACCTCATGGTTTTTTGTCTGTGTAAGCAAGCCCCTGACTCTTTCTCATCCCTGGAATACTCTTTTGAGGTAACCTGAATCTTTGTCTCCTGAATTGAGACACCTTATAAACTCTTCTCTTATTGGCAACCTCCTGCATTATTTGGGGGAGAGAGTGTGGCACTCTAAGAGATAATTAAATGTTACTTTTAGAATCAGATTAATAACAAGCCTCATATTAACATTGGCTGTACCGTTAAAGTTGCTGTGTATCTGAGGATGCAATTCCTTTTTGTGTCTTAGTTCCTCATCTACAACATAGAAATATTACAAAAATCTGTGCCTACCTCTGGTAAGGGAATACTGTAAGCCTAACTCTTTTTACATTGTATCAGTTTCCATATGTATGAAGGTGTCCTGAAGGTAAATAGACTCTTGGGTACCACTGTTAATTCTTACAGCCATTTCAGTGAATATATTGAGGTAGTAATTTATTTGCTGGCCTTTTAGCTGAGGATAGTGGGGGCGTCTAAAGACTTCTCAGGTTATAGCAACAACTTTAGAAACAGCTGTAAATAGTGTTTAGCTCATCACTAGTCAATACTAGGTCTATAAAAGTTGGAGTGATTCTGACTGTTTGTATAAATTTCAGGTGTATATTCTGTAAAAAGTTTTGAAATTATCCATACTTTTTCCTCTCTCTCTCTTAGTCATCCTTTTCCCAACAACATAAAAAGAGGTTGAATAAGAATTAAGTTATTTATGAAACCAATGGGAATAGGCTTGTTAATAATATCTAGAGGCACCTTTGTGATAGTGGTAGAATGCTTTGGATTGTACTCTTCATTTCACCTGACATAGCATTCTCTCTCTTGGTTTCTTATGTATTTTTTCTAAGCAATTAAAACTGTACCAGTTCTTAATTTAGCTCACTCTACAATTGAATATATTAAGGTTAAATCTGTGTTCTTTACAATGATCGTAATCTTGTAGGAAATGTCTTGCATAAAAGGAATTATTTTAAGTAATACTTGCTAATGAGCTTTACTTCATTTTTATTCATTTACAGTTGACATTAGATACTCAGAAGGGGGAGAAAACATACTTGTCCTTGTCACATAGCAAAACAAGGACATTCAGAGATCTAATGCAGGAATATTGTATCTACCTGTCAAGAAAACAGCAACTAAAGTGTTCATTGCTTCCTGGGGGGTCTTCAGTCAGTGAGGTTCTGTTTTAGAAACAGTTGTAGGTAGAAACAGCTAATGGCAAGCCCTATACAGTATCATGTACAAACTCAGAATTCAGGATGTTTTGTTGATAACAATAGCTAACACAAGACACTGTCACTCAAAGTACATTTAGGGACTTCTTGGTGGTCCAGTGGTTAAGATACACCTTCCCATGCAGGGGTACAGATTTGATCCCTAATTGGGAAAGTAAAATCTCACATGCCTCCCAGCCCAAAAAAAACCAAAACATAAAACAGGTACAACATTGTAAAAAATTCATAAAGGCTTTAAAAATGGTCCACATCAAAAAAAAAAAAAAAGCTTTAAAGTACATTTAAAGTAATTTCTGATGATCCATTGGCAAAATCACTCTCCGGGAAATATGTAAAGTAATATGCCCTCTAATAGGGAGACCTTAAAACCAACACACTGCATGAACCTCTTGACCAATCACAGAAATAATCTCACTGTCATTCACAATGGCTTTAAAATAGAGATAGTTTGTTAAGGCATTGCAGTTCTTTGAATGCCAGTTTTATAAAAGCCTTACCTGGTCTCTCTTGCTGATGTAGATCTATAATAGACTGAAACTTCCTGGAGTTCAGTTAAGTACTGATTTATCCCAGGGCCAATTTATTAGGACTCTGTTTTAAATGCACCACAGGAAGCTAAGGCTGACTTCAAAAAAATCTTTGATTCTTAGGACCCTGGAAAATAGAATCCGGTTATCGCAGGTTTTCTCACTATTATACCCCAAAGACAAATGCATGTTTATTAAACTTGGGAGCTTTTCCTTTCAGACTTTGCATAATCAGGCTAGTATCCATAGAGCCTGTGTACATATTTGGCGGTAAAACAACACTAGGTTGGCAGGGACCTCTCTAAGGAGATTTTGGTTTGGACAGGAAGGACACAGATTCTGTCTGCCATACTGGTCACTGATCATGTTTGTTTGTTTGTTTTTTAACAGTGTTTTGCCCTATTATATTGCAGATGCTGTATAATCATACAAGTGGTTTGAGGGAATGCTGACTTCCAATAAAAGTAATGCTGATTTTATTAGCGGTATGTACCTAAAGTATATTTTAAATTCTTCTACTTTTGTAACTGTGATTTTGAAGGATCACTACAGAGATCCAGGGAGGGAAATGGGAGTCATTTCAGAGAGAAGAAGCAGCACAAAGAAAAGTCAAACTTGTTGAGGTTCAATCTGTTGTTTGAGAAATGAAATTTTCATTCTACAGTACTGAAATATCACATGATAACATTTAAATTTAAACATTTAGTGACACAGATGGATTCAAAAACACAAGCCAAATCATTAGATTCTCACAAGGTATTTGCTAGAAATTTATAAGAAGCATAGAAACCCTTCTATCCATGGGAAACGTGGGGTCAGCTACATTTCTGTGTTTGCTTCCAAGACGGTTGACTTTCTTACAGATTTGATCTAACTGGGTTAACCAAGCAGAGTAGAAAGACTGCTGACGTGCACACAACACATGAAAACTGGTATTGTTATGAACTTGGTGTAAACAGGACTAAGGAAACAGGGATTTTAGTCCCTGCTTCAAAATTTTCAAGTTTTCAATTTTGAAAATATTATCTCTGTATTTCAAGGTGTAACACAAATGAAAATCTAAAACTGTATGTCAGAAGGAACTAGAATGTGTGTTTTGGAAATACTGTACAGATTTTTGACTAGGCCCTAGGGGAAAAAAGGTAGAAAAAGAAATTACTTTTAATATGCAATATAGATACTTGGAGCCCTGCATTCAAATGATAGGCTCATGATGAAGAGATATTTTGGAACAGCTCAGAAGTCCCTTGGCTTTAAAATTCCTTGATACTGTACTTAACCTTTAGAACTTTCCAAAAGCATACTGCACTCAAGTTGCTCCCTTGAAAATTTCCATTTTGAAAGCAAAGTCTAGAATTACAGAGAAAATTATGACCCAGTGCCCATGTCCAAAATGTATGTACGTGGCCTCTGAAGAAGGGAAGCTCATGGGAGAGGAGTGCTGACTAGAAGCAGAGGTGAGCTGAGGAGCTGGACTTGAAAATCTACCTCTCTTGCAAGCTGGAGGACATACCTTTTCCATTGAGGAGTATCCATATGATTTTCATTTTGTAATCATTCCCTCATATTTCCTGTCTGCATATATTCATTTTCTGAATGCAAATTTTTATTGCAGAGGTTCTCCTTGATTTAGAATTTTGTTTTACTCAATCAAAATTTGTTCTCTCAGAGAATAGATATTGGTGAGTTTCGCACTCTTGAGAGACACTGTAAATCTCAATTTATGGGCCCTTTGAGCAAGGGACTGGTCAAAGGCAATTCATGAAGTAAGACAGCCAAAGGGAAATTTTAGTCCAGACTTCTTTTTAGCAAATTAGAAAGTAGATGTTTAGGTGTTTATTCTAGATCAGTTAGCTTGAGAATTTATAGAACTAGAACTTAAGCCCCTCCTACCACCTGTTTAGTTTCATTCCTTGAAATCAATTACAGTTTATGTGGATTTCTTTGATATTGCTTAAATTTACAGAAAATTCAAACCATTACTGATGATCTATCCTAAAGGTAGCATGTTTCTTTTTTTCTTTTTTCAAATCTTAAAGCATATGTTTGACTTTTAAAACCATTACTAAAGGTCCATAAATTAGAGAAATCTCAATTCTCATTTACCCCAGACTATGCAGTGTATTGTGACTCCAAATTGGGGACATAAAATTAAAGGTAAAATTTTGTGTTTCAAGAGATTTTCAGGTATCAGCTAAAGCTCATGGAATGTAAAAGCTCTTTAAAAAATGAATGATAGGAAGCCACTCATGTGTCCATCAAGAAATGAATGAACTAAAAAATACAATATATATTTATGCAATGGAATATTTTTCAGTCTTAAAAAGGGAGGAAATTCTGATATTATGCTACAACATGGATTGTTGTACATTGAGACTGTTGTGCTAGTTGAAGTAAGCCAGTCACAAAAAGACAAATACTGTATGATCTCACTCAGATGAAGTTTATTGGGTAGTGAAATTCATAGAGACAGAAAGTAGAATGGTAGTTCCAGGGGCTGGAGGAAAGGAGAAACAGAGAGTCTTAGTTTTACAAGATAAAAGCTTTCTGGAGATTGATTGTACAGCAGTGTGAGTTTACTTACCACTACTGAACTATACATGTTAAAATGATTAAGATGGTAGATTTATGTTATGTACATTTTACCTCAATTAATAATTAAAAAAACAAACATAAAAACAAAACAGAAACATTAGATAAAAGTAAACAAAATAATCCTAAAGGAAAACTCAAGTCTGATGGTGAGAAAAAAACTGAAGTACAAGTTTTTTTTTTAATCTTGATGTGTTTTTCAAAAAAGAGATAGTTGGCAAGCGTGCCCATTGAAAGAAAATAGAGAAACTGGAGCTAATGGCACAGTAATATCTATTTATCAATTTTATTCACTTATATGTTTGTTTTTTATTAAGAAATTATTGCCATTTGAATGTGTAAAGAGTCAACATAGTTCACAGGTTAAAATCCAAAGTTTACTCTGACTGTTTGAATCCTAGCTCAACTATTTAGTGATCACTACCCTTGGACATGTTACCTTATCTCACAGTGCTTAGATGTCTCATAATGTGGGAGTGATTATACTGCTTGTCCCAGAGAGTTGTGCAAGGACTAAAAAAAATTAAATGTATACTGTCAAGGCTATGGTTTTTCCAGTGGTCATCTATGGATGTGAGAGTTGGACTATAAAGAAAGCTGAGCACAGAAGAATTGATGCTTTTGAACTGTGGTGTTGGAGAAGACTCTTGAGAGTCCCTTGGACTGCAAGGAGATCCAACCAGTCCATCCTAAAGGAGATCAGTCCTGGGTGTTCATTGGAAGGACTGATGTTGAAGCTGCAACTCCAATACTTTGACTACCTCATGTGAAGACCTGGCTCATTGGAAAAGTCCCTGATGCTGGGAAAGATTGAGGGCAGGAGGAGAAGGGGGTGACAGAGGATGAGATGGTTGGATGGCATCATCAACACAATGGACATGGGTTTGGGTGCACTCCGGGAGTTGGTGATGGACAGGGAGGCCTGGCGTGCAGTAGTTCATGGGGTTGCAAAGAATTGGACACGACTGAATGACTGAAGTGAACTGAACTGCACATAGGAGCATTTAAAATCTGATACTTGATAAATATACAGTATATGCTATATTTAAAATACTAAAATAGATACAAATTTAGAAAATAATTACCAGTTAATATAGTACTCAATTATTAGTAGAAATAATGATCAAAATAATGCTTTTGTTCATTTTGTCATCTAAAATCTCTCTCCTGTCAGAAAATTTCAACAGATCATTCCAATGTTTTTGCATTTTCTTCTTTTTTTTTATAATGACACTACTATACAATGTTTACCATTGAAAGAAAGAGAAGAAAGAAGTAGGGAATTCACATTTATTATCAGGAATACTGGGCTGAGGAACAACGATTACATTTCTATTGTTAGGTGTCAAATGCTGGAATCACAGTGACGATCGAATGATTGATTGGTTAGTTGTGCTCATGTTTAGTTTTGTTTTTTATGCCTTAGAATCAAATATCAGCAAGTGGTTTAGATTCAATAGTGATGATACTATGTCATTAAAATGATTCAAGTAACATGAATAGGAATATTGCATGTCACATTTAAGATGAGTTCACTGTTAAGAGTGGGCAGTGTATTTTGAATAATGTATTACAGATGTGCCTTCAGCAATATGTAAGAAATTAGAACACAATCATTAGTCAAATTTAATAGGATCACTTGTATAATTAATATTAGTACAAAGAACATATAATAGCAAGAAGAAGAAAAAATTCCTAAGAAATGCATCTGAAACATCTTTCACATATGATCAAGTAAATGTTGGGGAAGCTATAGTAAAATCCTTGAGATAGAGGTTAATCCATATCAACCAATGAATCAGTCATTCAGGGGAGTTTATCATTAAAACCTTGAAATTAAACATATGTTGAGACCATTATTACATTCATAATGTTAAAACTTTAACTATTTCAAAATTTAATTCTTCACATTAGACTTGTGCCTCAAAATAAGGATCATAAAATATTACAGACTGCTGAATTCATCCTTCAGCAGTGATCTCTAATTTTCCACCAAAACAAAACCCCACCAGCAAAAACCAAAACCCAATGTAAATGAGGCTAGATTTAAATTATTTTTAGTAATATAAAATGCTTTAGAAAATATATTACTAGATTGCAGTTGTTAAAGTCCCTATTAAAAATTGATATCTCTCCAAACTTTACAGATCTCCAAATGGTGAGTCCATGAACTCTTAGAAGGCTAGGATCGTATTTATAGTAATAGAGAACCTAATTGAAAGAATGGCAGCCTTAACTGGTTTTTATTCATTCAGTTCAGTTCAGTCGCTCAGTCCTGTCCGACTATTTGGGACCCCGTGAACTGCAGCACGCCAGGCCTCCCTGTCCATCACCGACTCCCGGAGTTCACCCAAACTCATGTTCTTCGAGTTGGTGATGCCATCCAGCCATCTTATCCTCTGTTGTCCCCTTCTCCTCCTGCCCCTAATCCTTCCAAGCATCAGAGTCTTTTCCAATGAGTCAACTCTTCGCATGAGGTGGCCAAAGTATTGGAGTTTCAGTTTTAGCATCAGTCCTTCCAAAGAGCACCCAGGACTGATCTCCTTTAGAATGGACTGGTTGGATCTCCTTGCAGTCCAAGGGACTCTCAAGAGTCTTCTTCAACACCATAGTTCAAAAGCATTAATTCTTTGGTGCTCAGCTTTCTTCACAGTCTAACTCTCACATCCATACATGACCACTGGAAAAACCATAGCCTTGACTAGACGGACCTTTGTTGGCAAAGTAATGTCTCTGCTTTTGAATATGCTAACTAGGTTGGTCATAACTTTCCTTCTAAGGAGTAAGCGTCTTTTAATTTCATGGCTGCAATCATTCAGTTCAGTTCAGTTCAGTCGCTCAGTCGTGTCTGACTCTTTGCGACCCCATGAATCGCAGCACGCCAGGCCTCCCTGTCCATCGCCAACTCCCGGAGTTTACTCAAACTCATGTCCATTGAGTTGGTGATGCCATCCAACCATCTCATCCTCTGTCGTCCCCTTCTCCTCCTGCCCCAATCCCTCCCAGCATCAGAGTCTTTTCCAATGAGTCAACTCTTCGCAAGAGGTGGCCAAACTACTGGAGTTTCAGCTTTAGCATCATTCCTTCCAAAGAAATCCCAGGACTGATCTCCTTCAGAATGGACTGGTTGGATCTCCTTGCAGTCCAAGGGACTCTCAAGAGTCTTCTCCAACACCACAGTTTAAAAGCATCAATTCTTCAGCTCTCAGCCTTCTTCACAGTCCAACTCTCACATCCGTACATGACCACTGGAAAAACCATAGCCTTGACTAGACGGACCTTAGTTGGCAAAGTAATGTCTCTGCTTTTGAATATGCTATCTAGGTTGGTCATAACTTTCCGTCCAAGGAGTAAGCATCTTTTAATTTTATGGCTGCAGTCACCATCTGCAGTGATTTAGAGATATATGTAATTGATTGTTACTTAAAAGTCAAGGGGAATGAATTTGAGAAACACATAAAGTGACCTGGCTCCTATTGACTACAGGAGGAACCAATCATAGTATGAAATCTTCATAAATCCTTATAAATCTTCATATAACATCTTCATGTAACTCAGTGGTGAAATTCATAAGGAAAATATATTGAAATTGCCCAGCTCTATTCTTGTCTAGTTTTCTGGGTGTGGCTGGCTCATTCAGAGATGGGTAAGTTGTGAACGTGTGGAATAGCTTGGGCAAACCTTCCTGATCGGACTTCTGCTGTCAAGAGGAGTTTATGTTGTTGAGTACATCATGCTGGTGAGATAGGGAGCTCTCACACTATCAGGTGATACCTAAACGGAACTTTGACTTTTTGTTCCAAAGCTTTCTAGTATACAGCATGACAAACAATGAGGATGATTTAACCGTCTCCCAACTCCCAGTGTGCACTGCACATTGTCACCAAGCCAGTCTGGAAACCCTGCTTCAATCTTGTCATTCTCTTGCTGAAAGACTTCAGTGGTTCATCATTTATAATAGATTTCTTGGCAGTGTAGTTGAGGCCCTGCACACCAACCTATTTAATAAGCTTGTCTCTTGCTATCCACCTATTAAAAGCCTTCATTTCAAGTAATCATTTACCAGCCTTCAAATATGATTATGTATTTTCTTTGCTCATATGTCTTAGATACCATGAATTTGGCCCATTTTTTTAATCCAAAAAAATTCCTTAATTATCTTTCGAGATGAATCAAGCCTGTATTTCTCCATAAGAAACAGAATCTACAGTGAATTTCGTTCCCTTTTTAATTCCTGAAGCTTTTATTGTTCATTTTCACTTAGCTTATTCATTCCTGCACTGGTAACACTGCATTTAATTTTCCCATTCTTCTTAAGCATTTCAGCAATTTAATAGATATATGCCCACTTTTCCTTAGTTTTCCTTACACACACATATGTATAATGTATATAATATATATGTATATATAGGTACTACATGCAGGACTATACATATATATATAGACTATATAGTATAGACTATAGACATATATACATATATAGAGAAACTATATATGTATAGTCCTGCGTGTAGTACCTATTACAATGTGTTTCCTTCGTTAGACACTTAACAAATATGTGCTGATTGATCTATAAATATGTCATAAACCTACAAAAGATAATTTTGGGCAATGAAGAATTGGTTTATCTGGTGGAGGCAAAAAATCATAGGTCTAAACCAACTCTTTCCCCTAGCAACCAGTAATGCTGAAAAAATGGTAACCACACTAGGTAACCCAATGAATAGACTCAACACATGCTTAGAACACCATTACACAAAACTAGATACTTTTTGAAAGACTATCTATATCCAAACTCAAAGCACATCAAATTAGTCACCATGAGGAAAATCAGAACTTGGATGGCTTTCTCTTAATTTATAATTTAACATTATTTTTACCTTGGATCGCTATGGTGGCAGAAAAGTGAAGGAGTGATAATCAATACTTTAGTTCAGTCACTCAGTCATGTGTGACTCTTTGCGACCCCATGGACTGCAGCATGCCAGGCTTCCCTGTCCATCACCAACTGCTGGATCCTACTCAAACTCATGTCCATCAAGTGGGTAATGCCATCCAACCATCTCATCCTCTGTCGTCCCCTGCTCTTCCCGCCTTCAATCTTTCCCAGCATCAGGGCCTTTACCAGTGTGTCAGTTATTTGCATCAGGTGGTCGAAGTATTGGAGTTTCAGCTTCAGCATAAGTCCTTCCAATGAATATTCAGGACTGATTTCCTTTAGGATGTACTGGTTGGATCTCATTGTAGCCCAAGGGACTCTCAAGAGTCTTCTCCAACACCACAGTTCGCAAGCATCAATTCTTTGGCACTCAGCTTTCCTTATAGTCCAGTTCTCACATCTATACATGACTACTAGTAAAACCATAGCTTTGACTAGATGGACGTTTATTGGTAAAGTAATGTCTCTGCTTTTTAATATGCTGTCTAGGTTGATCATAGCTTTTCTTCCAAGGAAAAAGTATCTTTTAATTTTATGGCTGCAGTCACCATCTGCAGTGATTTTGGAGCCCCCCAGAAATAAAAGTCTCTCAGTGTTTCCATTCTTCCCCATCTACTTAACTATGAAGTGATGAGACCAGATGCTATGATCTTAGTTTTCTGAATGTTGAGTTTTAACTTAACTTTTTCACTCTCCTCTTTCACTTTCATCAAGAGACTCTTTAGTTCTTCACTTTCTGCCATAAGGGTTGTGTCATCTGAGGTGTCTGTAGCTGAGGTTATTGATATTTCTCCCAGCAGCCTCGATTCTAGCTTGTGCTTCATCCAGCCTGTAATTTTGGATGATGTACTCTGCATATAAGTTAAATAAGCAGGGGGACAATATATAGTCTTGACATACTTCTTTTCCTATTTGGAACCTGTCTATTCCATGTCTAGTTCTAACTGTTGCCACTTGACCTGCATACAGATTTCTCAGGAGGCAGGTCAGGTGGTCTGATATTTCCATCTCTTTAAGAATTTTCCACAGTTTGTTTTGATCCACACAGTCAAAGCTTTTGGCATAGTCAACAAAGCAGAAGTAGATGTTTTTCTGGAACTCTCTTGCTTTTTCGGTGATCCAACAAATGTTGACAATTTGATCTCTGGTTCCTCTGCCTTTTCTAAATCCAGCTTGAACATCTGGAATTTTGCGGTTCATGTACTGTTGAAGCCTGGCTTGGAGAATTTTGAGTACTACTTTGCTGCAATATTACTATGCTAAAGTATTACTTTGCTAAAGCATTACTATGCTAAAGTATTACTTTGCTAAAGCATTACTATGCTAAAATACATAACCCGACCCCGAATCTGATCAAGAGACTAGACTTTTATGGTTGTTTTCTACATCCTTTTTAAAATAATATGAACAGTTACAGAACTAGTATATATATTCCTTTTCAGTAAATTTCCAAGTAGAGAGAATGGACGTGGCCCACGAAATTGTGAACTTAGTGACTGATGGGTGTTTCTCAGTGTTATGTGTATTTGGCAGGAATATACTGTATCAGGAAAATTATTTGATCTTATCAGTAGCTCTGACAGAAAGAAATGAAAAGGAGGGAGGAAAAGCAAAAAGAAGGAAAATCTTAAAAAGGAAGGAAAGAAGGAAACATGAAAGAAATCGTAAAACAGATAAATTTTCTGTTTCAATATGAAACAAATTAATCATGTTAAAATCAAAATATAAATTCTGTATTTATAGACATTGGGAGCTATAAGGAAAGACACTATAAGGAAATATTACAGTAAAGGGAAAGGTATTAGAAATAAACTTTTAAAATATTATTTTTAATATCTCCTATGTACCCCTTGAAATTGGATCTGGTGCTCTGCAGTAATCACCTTCCTCTGGGCAGAGGATTCAGTGCAAAGTAGAATAAAGCTTCAGATTGTCTTCAGATTTTCAAATATTCAGGAGGGTAGCTTCTGAAAATTGTAACACCTATTTATGCTTTTCTTAAAAAGAATACTTGGTGATAGCTGCAAATGCTTCATTAGTTGAGAAAACAGGTAACTTAGGGAACCAAAATTGTTGTGCCAAATCTTGGATAGAAGTTCTGAGCTGGAAAATAGAATTTTTAGAAGCTAGTCTGAAGAACTCAGTGGTCACCCAGGATATTCCCATCATCCCCACCCCTTCAGCCTTGCAAATCACCATGTGTATGCAGAGAGCACATAGTCCTCTGCCTTTTCCTCCACTTGGGTACACACTTTGTATATTGTATTTGGGAAGATTATGCTTTCAGATGGCCCCCAGGTGGGGAATGCTTACTCATATTGTGGCAGATGGACCACTGAAAATCATTGGTGTGAAACAAATATTTTGAGAGACTACCTCCACCTCTGATCCAGGCCTATGTTCCCCCCTTTCATCTGTTATGCTGAGATTCTGGATTTTGAGAGAGCTTATCTGTCTTCCCAAGACTGCCTCAGGCACCTTCTTATCTATTACATTCAATTCAGTTTAGTTCAGTCTTTCAGTCTTGTCTTACTCTTTGCGACCCCATGAATTGCAGCACGCCAGACCTCCCTGTCCATCACCAGCTCCCGGAGTTAACTCAAATTCATGTCCATCAAGTTGGTGATGCCATCCAGCCATCTCATCCTCTGTCGTCCTCTTCTCCTCCTACCCCCAATCCCTGCCATCATCAGAGTCTTTTCCAATGAGTCAACTCTTTGCATGAGGTGGCCAAAGTACTGGAGTTTCAGCTTTAGCATCATTCCTTCCAATGAACACCCAGGACTGATCTCCTTTAGGATGGACTGGTTGGATCTCCTTGCAGTCCAAGGGACTCTCAAGAGTCTTCTCCAACACCACAGTTCAAAAGCATCAATTCTTTGGTGCTCAGCTTTCTTCACAGTCCAACTCTTACATCCATACATGACTACTGGAAAACCCATAGCCTTGACGAGACAGACCTTTGTTGGCAAAGTAATATCTCTGCTTTTGAACATGCTATCTAGTTTGGTCATAACTTTCCTTCCAAGGAGTAAGCATCTTTTAATTTCATGGCTGCAGTCACCATCTGCAGTGATTTTGGAGCTCAGAAAAGTAAAGTCTGACACTGTTTCTACTGTTTCCTCATCTATTTCCCATGAAATGATGGGACCAGATGCCATGATCTTGAATGTTGAGGTTTAAGCCTGCTTTTTCACTCTCCCATTTGGCTTTCATCAAAGGCTTTTTAGTTCCTCTTCACTTTCTGCCCTAAGGGTGGTGTCATCTACATATCTGAGGTTATTGATATTTCTCCTGGCAATCTTGATTCCAGCTTGTGTTTCTTCCAGTCAGCATTTCGCATGATGTACTCTGCATATAAGTTAAATAAGCAGGGTGACAATATACAGCCTTGACGTACTCCTTTTCCTATTTGGAACCAGTCTGTTGTTCCATGTCCAGTTCTAACTGTTGCTTCCTGACCTGCATATAGGTTTCTCAAGAAGCAGGTCAGGTGGTCTGGTATTCCCATCTCTGTCAGAATTTTCCAGTTTATTGTAATCCACACAGTCAAAGGCTTTGGCATAGTCAATAAAGCAGAAATAGATGTTTTTCTGGAACTCTCTTGCTTTCTTGATGATCCAGCAGATATTGGCAATTTGATCTCTGGTTCCTCTGCCTTTTGTAAAACCAGCTTGAACATCTGGAAGTTCACGGTTCACGTATTGCTGAAGCCTGGCTTGGAGAATTTTGAGCATTGTATTAGCAATAAACAATTCCAGTCTTGAATATAGGGAAGGCACCTTCTCAGACTGGGTGATGCTAACTGGTGTTTAGGAATCTAGACTTTTTTCTGGATGCTGTGCTTTTAAACTGGAAGAAGTGTGACTAAGGGCAAAGTACATAGAGAAGTTTTGCAATCCAAATTCTAAATTACATGCTAAGTTCTGGAGCATGGTATTTATAAGCCCAGGGGCGTGTCTGTATTGATAGTTCTATGAAATGAAACAGTACTCCTCTGCTATATTTTGTCATGAGTCATTTCATTTCTCTCAGGAAGAGTTTACTGCCCCTGCGTTACACATGAGCTTAAATGCAAGCCAATGAAATACATTGAATGATCTGAGAGTGGAAAAGTTCTTGAAGTCTGTGTGCTAATGGAATTTGTTTAGTTGATGAGAAATTCATAAATATATATATATATATATATATTTCAAAGGTTGAATGATGCATGACTCTGTACCTAATCAACAATAATTGCTATACTAAGCTAATTTCAGATAATATTCCAAAAAGTTAAAGTACACACTTAAGAATCATTAGGTTAGAAATTTCCTCTTTATTTGCTGAAAATATAGATATTTTCATATATACTTGCCTTCTAAGCTCTTAGAAATAAAACTACATCATAAGTGGAAAATGTTATTACAATAAAATGTATTTCAATCTTAGGTTAGGTCTTTCTCCATTATTCCATTAAATTTTATAATGCAATACATTTTTTTCTGAGAAAATTCTAATATAATGAAATAAATCTAGCAGGATATTTTTTTTTTCAAATGAGAACACTGCCCAGTATGCTTATTGTTTTAATGATGACTTTTGAAGTGTAGATACCATATGGTTATTTCTAAATATATCAATCACTCTTTCAATATGTAGCATTAATTCCTCTATGTGCAATGAAACTTCATATGTAGTCCTTAATTGCCTAACATAATATAGGTAAATTCAGATATTCATAGTGTTTATTAGCAATAGATTGTGTAATAAAAGTGAAAGTGTTAGCTGCTCAGTCATGTCCGAATCTTTGTGACTGCATGGACTGTAACTCATGAAAATTCATGTATTCACAGTGTTTATGAGCAATAGGTTGCTATTTTTATGAAAATGGTTGATATAACTAAAGATAGGACGTTTACCTTTCCTTCTCAGCAACATTTTGTCTGTGACATGTGAAACGATGTTCTAATACTTAGCACTGACCAGTTAAGAAAGTCTTTTAAATAAACCATATTTTAAAGGAGTAAATACATTAACTGAAAATGATAGCATGACCTGTACACAGTGTTGGATGGACATGCCTATCCAATGTGTTCAGTGCCAGGAAACTGTTTTAAGGCCCAGGATAAAGATAAAAACACATGGCAGTAAGTGGTTCTACCAAATAACAGTTTTATCCTTCTGTCATAAAATACATCACCTCTGTTTTCAGCTGGGCCTTGATAACCCTTGGCAATCATTCAGTCTGTCTCTAATCACCTCAATTTTTCCATTTTCCAAAACGGATTCTTGTGTTTTTCCTTTTCCTCCCTGGACCTTCCTACCTATTTTTATGGAGAAAATGAGTCCAGTAGACAAAGACTTTTCAGCTTCTTGAAAGTCATTATAAAATTAATGAGCTTCCCTCTTCTTTTCCTTTTTGCTAATTTAATAGAAGTGTTATCTCTTTTTCTGGCCCAAATCTAATCCATCTTTCACCTTAAAACTTTGCATATTCATCACTCTTTCCTGGGTTTATCGTCACCTCTCTCACCACAGGTTCCTCATTCTCTAGACCATAGAACAGACTCATGTCTCTTACATTTAATCTCTCTCCCTTCCCTTAATTTCACCCTAAATAACACCTTCATCTATTCCCTTCCTTCTACTAAGCTACTGTACAAGAGTGTCTGATACTCTGCATTCAATTGCGTATATCTCTCCCTTTCTCTCTTGCTTTTGACTTCTCTTCTTTGCTCAACTATTTGTAAGTCCTCCTCAGACAACCACGTTGCCTTGTTGCATTTCTTCTTCTTTGGAATGGTTTGGTCACTGCCTTCTATACAGTGTTATGAACCTCTGTCCATAGCTCTTTGGGCAGTGTGTCTACCAGACCTAATCCTTTGAATCTATTTGTCATCTCCATTGTATAATCATAAGGGATTTGATTTAGGTCATACCTGAAAGGTCTAGTGGTTTTTCCCTACTTTCTTCAATTAAAGTCTCAATTTTGCAATAAGGAACTGTTGATCTGAGCCACAGTCAGCTTCAGGTCTTGCTTTTGCTGACTGTGTGGAGCTTCTCCATCTTCAGCTGCAATAAACATAATCAATCTGATTTCAGTATTGACCATCTGGTGATGTCCATGTGTAGAGTCGTCTCTTAGGTTGTTTGAGAAGGGTACTTGCTATGACCAGCATGTTTTCTTGACAAAATTCTATTAGTCTTTTCCCTGCCTCATTTTGTACTCCAAAGTCAAACTTGTCTGTTATTCTGGGTAACTTTTGACTTCCTACTTTTGCATTCCAATCCCCTATGGTGATACAGATATCTTTTTGGTGTTAGTTCTAGAAAATGTTGCAAGTCTTCATGGAACCAGTCAACTTCAGCTTCTTTGGCATCAGTGGTTGGAGCATAGACTTGGATTACTGTGGTGTTGAATGGTTTGCCTTGGAAACTAACCTCCAAATGTTTATATGATCTGCTCCTGACCATCTCTCCAGCACATCTTGTGCCATTCCCCTTGGGAAATTACATGCTTTACCATTTGCAATTCTCAGAAAGTTGCATGATCTCTTGTATTAGGGCCTTTGCATCCAAGACGTCCTGTGTCTGACACTGACATCCTCATCTGCTCACTCCTAGTCATCCTATAAGACTCAGATCAGAAGATTCTAAAGATCGTCACAAAATAGGCTGAAAAATAGCAGAAGCTTTTAAATGTTGCCAAGAGTAGATGGGGAATATTAAGATATAATTCAAAGCAAAAATAATTAAAGTTAGTATATTTCTTACCCATAAATAAGCAGATCAGGAAAAATAGATCCAAAAATCCCAGAAACACAGAGAAGTATCTGTATTTTATGTAAATCTGGCATTTTAAAACAAGGGTGGAAGTAAGATATGAAAAAAATATTGCTGGAACAATTTTTTCAGTTAACAGAGGAAACTAGACTGGCCTGTCTTATCACAAACCCCAACAAAAATGTAGATAGAAAAAAGATCAAACCTAAAATTACAAAGTAATAAACATTTACTCTAAATGAATAAATATTTATTTAGAATAAGAATTCTAAATATTTAGAATGTGGGTGGAGGAATATTATGGCTTATTAAAATATAAAACTAAAAGCAGAAATCATAATTAAAGTGATGAAAATGACTAGAGAAGAAGTCCTAATAGTAAAAACAGTGTTAACCAAATGAAGCCCTCAAGAAACCATGAGAATCAGCTTTAACATTTTCTAGTCCATGGGATTCACCAGACAAGAATACTCAAGTGAGTTGCCATGCCTTCCTCCAGGGGATCTTCCCGATCAAATGTGGGTCTCCTGTGTTGTGGGTGGATTCTTTACCATTGAGCCACTGGGAAGCCCTTTCTAGGCCCACAACGTCCAAAACTAACTTACAGTATTCCCATGTGAAGGGTGATTTTATTTTATCCTACTTATATCTTGGTTTATTTTAACAAATTCTTATAGAGTAATGTTATTAGTCATTGTTCAAAACAGTTTATAAACCTTCTCCTCCTTTGAAGATAAAAAAAAATGTTGAGAAATATGATATTAATAGTCATGGTATTCTAAACTTAGGAAAACATAAGGTGTTAAGGTATATCAAGTTTAGGGAAAAGGGAAAAATACTAAAAACAAGTCAATTTTCTTTATCCTTCGAGAGAAACAATAACTCATTATGACTAGAAAAGCTCTGTTTTTTTTCAGTTTATTTGAACAAGATATAAATAGTATGTTTATAGACCAGGCATTGAGTCAAGGAAATAGTGCATGTAGATATTGGAAATAAAATTCATTATAAAAGAATCTTTTTAATAGAAGAGGTCCTTAATGTTAGCCCAGTCTGCTTTTTGAATAACTCATACTTTAATAAATTACAACATCATTATTATTACAGTTCCATATATTAGCTAAGACATGGCTATTTTTTATTATTGTATATTGGTTCAGCCTGGTGATAACCAATACAGTCAGTGGCATTATCTATCACTGGGTTTGCATTCAATAGAAACATTAAAATATTATACTGTGCTTATATAACTATGCAGAAATTTTAAAATATTGTTGCTGGGGGAAAAGCCAAGATTTAACAAACTTCATAACATTGAAAGGAGTTGTAAATCAGCAGATATGCTGAGAACAGAGAATCTTTAGCCTTAATGAGTTGCTTGTTGGACTGAAGCCAGGTGAGTCTACATTCAATTAGGAAAGAAAAGAACAAAATTAAAACTATTGATGAAAGCTAAGCAATAAACCATCTAATCTGTGTCTAAAGGAAATGAGTAATTAGGGTTTAGGTACTATGTAGCTCCCCAGAAATTAAATCCTAACTTTCACATATTTTAATTGAGTTTATAGTTCTGAAATGCACATTTTAAATTGAGCATTCATTGAAAGATAACATCAGGTAAAGTTTGCAAGTCATAAGTGTGTATAGATGGATGAATTATTTTATTGAACACACCTGTGTAATCCACACCCAAGGCAAGAAATAGAACATGACCAGCACCCCCAAAACCTCCTTTAATTCTCCTCACCTTTCTCTTCCCCTCATGTATCCACTAGCAGGGACTATTTTTGCCTGTTTTTAATTTTATGTGTCTTATTCCTCCTTCCTTTCTTTCTTCCTCCCTTCTGTTTTCCTCTATTTTTTTTGGTAGTTGATTCCTTGCATGTATGTAAGATTTACATCATGTATGTAAGATTTACCCATATTATTATGTTAGAGAACTTTATTCATTTTCATCACTGTATATACCATCCATATACTAAAATTTATCTAGTCTAATTAAGAAAATTTTCATTGTTTCCAGTTACATGTAATGCTGCCAACTAAAGGCAATGCTGCACATATCTTTTGAGCTCATATATATATACATTTATGTTGAACATATGTAGGTATGGGACTCTAGGGCCGTAAGGTATGCATGTTTAAACATTAGTTGATATTAGCCAAACAGTTTTCTAAAGTAGAGTTTTAAATTTATATTTGCATCCTTACATCATATTTTTACCAACACTTGGTTTGAATGCTTTTTACTTTAAATCATTCAGGTGGGTATGTAGAAGTACTTATTTTGGTTTTAATTTGCGCTTCTGAAATGACTGATGGTCTTGAGCATTTTTTTTTATTTGTATTCATATGTATTGTAGACATTCTTATTGGGAAATGACTATTCAAACCTGTGTTCTTTCTCTTACTGAATTGTGGGAGTTATTTTCATTTCTGAATACAGTCTTCTTGGAAGTTATATGTGTTGAAATATCTTCTCCAAGTCTGTGGCTGGCCTTTTCATTCTCAGCTCTTGCTCTCAGGCTTGTAAAGAACAATGCCTTGTTTAAGTTACATCTTTTCTCAGGGATGCTTTCAACAGAATGAGTGTTTTGGTATTCAGAGATTCTTAAATGTAATGAAGTTGAAATATGTGAATAGTTATGATTCTTTCTAGTCAGAAAGTTTTTTGTCATATACAATGATCTGAAATCGATAGGGATCTGAGTTTTCTCTGTGTTCTAATGTAGAAGGTATTTTCTGTTTGTTTTTTTAAAGGGTATCCAGCTGATGTAGAGCCATTTATTGAAATTGTCTTCCTGTTTCTACTGCTCTGTAATTCCACTTTTATCATTTAATGCCTGCTTATGTGTAGGTTGATTTCTAAATTTGCTCTTCTGATTCACTACTCCACTCACTTTTCCAACCTATTTTAATAGGATAATTTTGTTACAGATCTTACTGTTAGCTAGGGTAAGTTGTCTCTTTTTTCTTCAAAATTGCCTTGGCTAGTCTTGATTTCCTAAAAACTTCATGACTATCTTGTCTTATTTTCACAAGAAATCCTTTAAATTTTGACTGACATTTTACTGAATTCACAACTTGTATCTGAGAGAATTGATAACTGGTCCCCAAGATTTTTAATAGCAGTGGCATTATTTCTGTGAAGTAGAATCTTGCCAGATCTAAGCAGCTCATTAATTGCTGGGCTACATCCTTATTACAGATAAAGCTAGCACACCTTTCAGAAAGAGAGCTGCAAATTTATGGCCTTAATGTTGAGTATTTACTGATACATGAAATATTCCAAGTTCTAGAGCATTCTCTAGACTGAGGAACAGCTCTAGGACTGGAGAACTCTAGGAACTCTAGGACTGGGGAAACAACTCACTGCTGAACAACTGTCCACAGGAGAATGCTGGATCCCACCAAAAAAATACGCCTCCCATCCAAGGTCAAAGAAGCAACCCGAGCAATATGGTGAAGTGAAGTGAAGTCGCTCAGTCGTGTCCGACTCTTTGCAACCCCATGGGCTGTAGACTACCAGGCTCCTCTGTCCATGGGATTTTCCAGGCAATAGTCCTGGAGTGGTTTGCCATTTCCTTCTCCAGGGGATCTTCCCAACCCAGGGATCACACCCGGGTCTCCCGCATTGTAGACAGATGCTTTACCGTCTGAGCCACGGGGCGAAATCATGGTTAGACTCAAACCCCATACCTGCCAGAGATGCTCGGAGGGCTCAAACAAAACCTTCTGCGACTTCACAGAGACTGAGCCAGACCTGCCTTTGAGTGACTGAGTGTCTCCTGTGGAGGTATGGGCTAAAGTGGCCTGCTGCACGGACAGAGGCTCTGGGTGCAGAAGACCTGGGTATGGCATAAGCCCTCTTGGAAGATGTCGCAATTAACCCCATGTAGAGCCGCCAGAACTTACACAGGACTGGGGAAATAGGTTCTTGCATGCCAGGACCCAAAAGAAAGGAGCAGTGACCCCAAAAGAGACTGACCCAGACTTGCACGTGAGTGTACAGGAGTCTCCAGCAGAGGCGTAGGTTGGCGGTGGCCTGCTATAGGGTTGGGGACTGAGTGTAGCAGTGTGTGCATGGGACCTTTTGAAGGAGGTTGCATTATCTTCATCACCTCCACCATAGTTTGGCCTCAGGTCAAACAACAGGGAGGGTACACAGCCCCGCCCACCAACAGAAAATTGGATTAGGATTTACTGAACATGGCCCCACCCATCAGAACAAGACCCAGTTTCCCCCTCAATCAGTCTCTCCCATCAGGAAGCTTCCATATTCCTCTTATCCTTCTCCATCAGCAGGCAGACAGAATGAAAACCACAATCACAGAAAACTAATCAAATTGATCACATGGACCACAGGCTTGTCTAATTCAATGAAACCATGAGCTATGCCCTGTAGGGCCACCCAAGACAGACGGGTCATGGTGGAGAGTTCTAACAAAATGGTCCACTGGAGAAGGGAATTGCAAACCATTTCAGTATTCTTGCCTTGAGAACCCCATGAATAGTATAAAAAGGTAAAAAGATAGGAGACTGAAAAATGAACTCCCCAGGTCAGTAGGTGCCTAATATGCTGCTGGAGAACAGTGAAGAAATACTCCAGAAATAATGAAGAGCTGGAGCCAAAGCAAAAACAACACTCAGTTGTGGATGTGACTGGTGATAGAAGTAAAGTCCAATGCTCTAAAGGGCAATATTGCATAGGAACCTGGAATGTTAGGTCCATGAATCAAGGTAAATTGGAATGGTCTAACAGGAAATGGCAAGAGTGAACATTGGCATTTTAGGAATCAGTGAACTAAAATGGACTGGAATGGGTGAATTTAACTCAGATAACCATTATATCTACTACTGTGGACAAGAATCCCTTAGAGGAAATGGAGTAGCCCTCAGAGTCAACAAGAGTCCAAAATGCAGTTCAGTCGCTCAGTCGTGTCCGACTCTTTGCGACCCCATGAATTGCAGCACACCAGGCCTCCCTGTCCATCACCAACTCCCGGAGTTCATTCAGATTCACATCCATAGAGTCAGTGATGCCATCCAGTCATCTGATCCTCTGTTGCCCCCTTCTCCTCCTGCCCAAATCCCTCCCAGCATCAAAGTTTTTCCAATGAGTCAACTCTTCGCGTGAGGTGGCCAAAGTACTGGAGTTTCAGCTTCAGCATCATTCCTTCCAAAGAAATCCCAGGGCTGATCTCCTTCAGAATGGACTGGTTGGATCTCCTTGCAGTCCAAGGGACTCTCAAGAGTCTTCTCCAACACCACAGTTCAAAAGCATCAATTCTTCGGCGTTCAGCCTTCTTCACAGTCCAACTCTCACATCCATACATGACCACAGGAAAAACCATAGCCTTGTCTAGATGGACCTTAGTTGGCAAAGTAATGTCTCTGCTTTTGAATATGCTATCTAGGTTGGTCATAACTTTTCTTCCAAGGAGTAAGTGTCTTTTAATTTCATGGCTGCAGTCACCATCTGCAGTGATTTTGGAGCCCTTGGATGCAATCTCAAAAATGACAGAACGATTTCTGTGCGTTTCCAAGGCAAACCATTCAATATCACAGTAATCCAAGTCTATGCCCCAAAAAGTAATGCTGAAGAAGCTGAAGTTGAAAGGTTCTATGAACACCTACAAGACATTCTAGAACTAACACACACATACACACACACACAGAAGATGTCCTTTTCATTACAGGGGGCTGGAATACAAAAATAGGAAGTCAAGAGATGCCTGGAGTTACAGGCAAATTTGGCTGGCCTTGAAGTACAGAATGAAGTGGGGCAATGGCTAACAGAGTTTTGCCAAGAGAATGCACTAGTCATAGCAAACACCCTCTTCCAACAACACAAGAGAGAACTACATATGAATGTCACCAGATGGTCAATACTGAAATCAGACTGATTATGTTCTTTGCAGCCAAAGATGGAGAAGCTCTATATAGTCAGCAAAAACAAGACCAGGAGCTGACTGTGGCTCAGATCATGAACTCCTTATTGCAAAATTCAGACTTAAATTGAAGAAAGCAGGGAAAACCACTAACCATTCAGGTATGACCTAAATCAAATCCCTTATGATTATACAGTAGAAGTGGCAAATAGATTCAAGTGATTAGATCTGATAGACAGAGTGCCTGAACGCTGTGGACAGAGGTTTGTGACAAAGAATGCAGTGGTCAAGACCATCCCCAAATAAATGCAAAAAGGCAAAATGGTTGTCTGAGGAGGTCTTACAAATAGCTGAGAAAAGAAAAGAAGTGAAAGGCAAAGGAGAAAAGGAAAGATATACCCAACTGAATGCAGAGTTCCAAAGAACACCAAGGAAAGGTAAGAAAGCCTTCCTCAGTGTTCAGTGCAAAGAAATAGAGGAAAACAATAGAATGGGAAAGACTAGAGTTCTCTTCAAGAAAATTGGAGATACCAAGGGAATATTTCATGCAAAGATGGGCCCAGTAAAGAACAGAAATGGTATGGATCCAACAGAAGCAGAAGATATTAAGACGAGGTGGTAAGAATACACAGAAGAACTATACAGAAAAGAATTTCATGACCCAGATGACCACGATGGTGTGATCACTTACCTAGAGCCAGACATCCTAGAATGCAAAGTCAAGTGGGCCTTAGGAAGTATCACTACCAACAGAGCTAATGGAGGTATGGAATTCCAGTTGAGCTATTTCAAATCCTAAAAGATGATGCTGTGAAAGTGCTGCACTCCGTATGCCAGCAAATTTGAAAAACTCAGCAGTGACCACAGAACTAGAAAAGGTCAGTTTTCATTTCAATCACAAAGAAAGGCAATGCTCAAACTACCGCACAAATGCACTCATCTCACACACTAGCAAAGTAATTCCTAATTCAAAATCCTCCAAGCCAGGCTTCACTGGTATGTGAACTGTGAAGTTCCAGATGTTCAAGCTGGATTTTGCAAAAGCAGAGGAACCAGAGTTCAAATTGCCAACATCCACTGGATCATTAGAAACACAAGACAGTTCCATAAAAGCATCTACTTCTGCTTTATTGGCTACACCAAAGCCTTTGACTGTATGGATCACAAGAAACTGTGGAAATACTTAAAGAGATGAGAATACCAGACCACCTTACCTACCTCCTAAGAAATCTGTATGCAGGTCAAGAAGCAACGGTTAGAACTAGACATGGAACAACAGACTGGTTCCAAATCGGGAAAGGAGTACATCAAGGCTGTATTTTGTCACCCTTCTTATTTAACTTATATGCAGAGTACATCATGCAAAATTCCAGGCTGGATGAAGAACAAGCTGGAATCAAGATTGCTCGGAGAAATATCAATAACCTCAGATATGCAGATGACACCACCTTTATAGCAGAAAGCAAAGAAGAACTAAAGAGCCCCTTCATGAAAGTGAAAGAGTAAGTGAAAAAGTTGGCTTAAAACTCAACATTCAGAAAACTAAGGTCGTGGCATCCAGTCTTACCACTTCATGGCAAATATATGGGAAAAATGGAAACAGACTATTTTTAGGGTCTCCAAAATCACTGCAGATGGTGACTGTAGCCATGAAATTAAAAGATACTTGCTCCTTGGAAGAAAAGCTATGACCCATCTAGACAGCGTATTTAAAAAAAGAGATACTACTTTGCTAACAAAGGCTCATCCAGTCAAAGCTATGGTTTTTCCAGTAGTTATGTATGGTTGTGAGATTTGGACTATAAAGAAAGCTGAGATCCGCAAAATTGATGCTTTTGAACTGTGGCGTTGGAGAATACTCTTGAGAGTCCTTTGGACTGCAAGGAGATCCAACCAGTGCATCCTAAAGGAGATCAGTCCTGGGTGTTCATTGGAAGAACTGATGCTAAAGCTGAAACTCCAATATTTTGCCTACCTGGTGTGAGGAACTGACTTACTGGAAAAGACCGTGATCTGAGAAAGATTGAAGGTGAGAGGAGAAGGGGACGACAGAGGATGAGATGGTTTGATGTCACCACTGACTCAATGGGATAAGAGTTTAATAAGTTCTGGGATTTGATGATGGACAGGGAAGACTGTTGTGCTACAGTCCATGGGGTCACAAACAGTTGGACTTGACCGAGTGACTGAACTGAGCTAAACAGAGCCATACTCAGTATCATTAAACACATAATTATCTGGTGGAAGTGATGTGAACTGATATGCCCCCATGTCTCTACAAATTATCTAGTGTCTCAGAAATTCAATTTCATTACATATATATTGACTACAGTTTGGTGTATGTAAGAGAGTGGAGACTTGATTGAAATAAATATTGAGGATGTGATGAGCTATATGAATTGGCAAAGTTTCCAGATAATATGAAAAAAAAGTTATGTTTATATCCTGGAATGAGATGAAGTAAAAATATGTGATCTGAAATTTTAAAATAAAAAAGAAATAATATAGTCTTCTAATAGCTACCATTCTTTATCAAAATACTCTAGAGTTAAGGATGTAACTTCAGAGAGTGACTAAAAGTGAGTGACTCTAAAACCAGGAAAACTTCATTTTTCTCTGTATCCTGAAGGTTGTATGAAAAGTCACAGTTGCCTCCTTCCACTGAAGGAAGAATTCCCCCCCCCCCCAAACACAGGATGCTGTGCTGCTCTTTAATATGTTGTTATACCTGATTTCCAGCTAGTTGATGTTGCTGTCTTATATGCATAATGATTCCATTTGTAGCAAGCACCATTCAGAACAAATGAGATATATGAACAGGTTGGAGGTGCCTCTCAGGTTCAAGGATGATCAAACTCCTCAGACCTCACATCATGGTGGGTTTGGGGTGTAACAGATACGTAGGCTCTGTCAATCATTTTCAGCCTAGTCCTTGTGCTGATTCTTCTCTGACTCAAATATGAGTTGCTGTTCTCCCTCCTCAGAGTATCTGCTGACCACTCTGGAATCCTCAGTGTCCTTACTGAATGTTTCCTCCATCTATTTGCACTGAGGGCAAAATATACATGGCTGATTTTGCCACTCTTCATCTCACTCATTATTAGGATTAAACATGAGTTTTTCATGCTGCCCAAAACACTTCCAGACCACCACTTTTCCATATTCCTCAGGGTGCATGTTGAGTATGCCTCCTTGACACTTGTTCTCATTCACTGCAGATTTTATCTCTCGGATAATACTCTTTCTATATATTCCACGTTTTGCCATCAAGCTACATGCATTGCATAACTCACGTAATATTAGTCTTTGAGTTCTTTTGCCTCCTAAACTCTAATGATCTTGCAAATGTTTTATTTCTCCCATTGACTTGACTGCTACATTTTCTCCCAAATCGTCAGCTATTTCTTGTCTTCAGTTCTTTCTTTAGCAAGCTTACACTTTGCTAAATTACTTCAGTCAGTATTTTCAGACTTTTTCACCTGATTATTCTAAAAACTGGACTGAAACACCTTCATACCTGGATTAATCTTTAGTTTCCACTACTCTTATCATCCCTACTTCTGCTTTACCTCAGAGTGTTGCTGGAGAAAATTTCAGTGTTACAGATTGATGTCATGGCAAATTACAATTACAATTTCATGACAATACCCAGCATCAAACACATTGTCACACTATTCAGGCAAATATCCGTATTTCTCTAATTCTTTTGTTCTTCCTTTTTCCAAAATAGCTTTGTTCAGCCTTTTGCATACCTTAAAGATTTTCAATACCGCCATCAGATACTTCACTCTTTGCTGATATCCCTGCTTTCTATTTATGTAGACTTTTTTTAAAAAGCTATCAAACATGAACTTCTGTAGTTCTGCTTTTACTTAAGATGTAAAAAGCTGCAGGAGAGCATCTGTCACACACTAACAATGAAAAAAAGCAGGATAATCTGTAAAATTAGAAGTTACTGTTAAGCACATCATACAGGAAATTTCACAAAATAACTAGCTAAACTCAGGAAATTCTAAGGATGAGAAGCTCATTCAGGAGAAGTTAGAAACTGTGAACTGTTTAGCATTTGGCAGACCATGGGAGGAAGAGACAGCCACTATTAAAGCAAGTAAGAGGTAAAAAGCTTCATTTTTCATAAATTCTAAAAGAATGGGACAGAATATGTGTCTGAAGAGAACAAAGACTTCTGTCAGAAACTACACATGCAGAAGACTGCAAAGACATCTGTAAAGTACTGTGAGAAAAATCTATGACTTAGAATTGTTTATTTACCTACTGAAAAAGGCTTTCAAAAATGAAAATGAAGTGAACTTTTTCTGACAAGCAAAAATGAGGAGCATTCTTTGCCAGCAGACCTGAACCGCAAGAACCACTTCAGACAGAATGAGCATGTATACGATGAACATTTGGATCAATACTAGAAATAAAAATCACCAGAAATAGAAAAGTTGAAGATGAACATGAAGAGATAATTGGCTACTTGTAGGAAAAATAAGGGGCTTCCCAGGTGTCACAGTGATAAAGAATCCACCTGCCAGTGCAGGAGACACAGGAGACATGCTTTCAGTCCACCCAAGGTCAGGAAGATCCCCTGGAGGAGGATATGTCAATCCACTCCAATATTCTTGCCTGGAAAACTCCGTGGGCAAAGGAGCCTCACAGCCTACAATTCATGGGGTCGTAGAGTCGGACAGAACTGAGCGACTGAGCACACAGGAGAAACAAAGACAAGGTTTTGGAACATGTATAGAGATAAAATGTGTGGCAAATGAAGCACCAAGAAAGGGATTGTGGAAATCGAAGTACGATGCTGGAAGATTCTTGTACAATGCAGTGCGATGGTATGATATCATGTGAGGATAGATTGTGAAAAGCCAGAGGTGCGTACTGTAAACACCAGGCAGTGACTGAAAATATTTTTGACAGAAGTAAAACTAAAAAGCAAATAGATAAAATCAAGAATAAAAAATGGTCAGTCCCAAAGAAGAACATAAAAGTGGAAAATAGAAACAACGCAGGCAGTAGGAAGAAACTAGTAAGGTGGCAGGTTTAAAAATCCAGTATTGTCAACAATTGCATTGAGTATAAATAGGCTAAACATAACAATTGCAGGTTAGTAATTGTTTGAGTTGATAAAAAAACAAGACCAAAATATGAGAAACTGATTTTAATGTGAAGATATATGCAGGTAAAAGCTATCAGAAAAGCCCCTGATGCTGGGAAAGATTGAAAGCAGGAGAAGGGGACGATACAGGATGAGATGGTAGGATGGCATCACTGATTCAGCGGACATGAGTTTGAGCAAGCGTCAATAGATGGTGCAGGACAGGGAAGCCTGGTGTGTTGCAGTCCACGGGGTTGCAAAGAGTTGGACATGACTGAACGACTGAATAACAACAAAATAGGTAAAAGCTAAAAAATGGGAAAATAAATAATGCAAACTTTAATTATAAGGGTATTGTAATGGTTATGTTTATACATATAAAAATGTAGACTGCAGATTAAATATGCTTTTCAAGAAGAATGATGGACATTATGAGAAAGGAGTCAATTCATAAAGAAGATTTAATAATTTAACATACATGCACAAAATGAAAGGGCTTCAAAAATGCTTACTAAAAGAACCTGGGGAAGAAAGTAGCTTCAATTCTTTGAAAGATAAGATACAAACTGCCAAAACTTACTTATGTCGTAATAGATGAATGATCTTAAATCTATTGAAACAATTAAATTCTTAGTTCAAAAACCTTCCCACGTGGAAAACTCTAGGCCTAGACTTTTCTGGTAAGGAAGACAAGATAAATGACCTTTGTAACTCATTATTTATTATCTGCTTTTTTGTAATTTAATTGTGCTCATCTCTGTGTTAGGTGCTATACTTGATTTTGGTGAAGCAAAAGTGAGTATAAAACAGTCTGCATCTTTTTCAATTATGAAAGCATAGGAGAAGGAAGAAATGAGAAGTGGTGCCAGTTTGTAACCTTTTGCTAAGAAGTCTAGAACTGTTTAACCTAGAATATGCTGCTGATTTACTTAGCTGATTTTACTGGTCTACCTGTGTGTTCCTATCATCTTTTTCTTTTGATTTATTTTTTAAACAATTAATTGTCAGTTGATTTTCTAAGTAATAAAAAAAGAATACATTGTCTTTCATTTTGAGCCATTGCAAAACCAGTTTTCTGTATAAAATCTTTTCATGAGCAATTTTCTGCTAATACTGCACTGATCTCATGTACTAGCAACGTAATGCTCAAAATTCTCCAAGCCAGGCTTCAACAGTACCTGAACTGTGAACTTCCACATGTTCAAGGTGGATTTAGAAAAAACAGAGGAACCAGAGATCAAACTGCCAACATCTGTTGGATCATCGAAAAAGCAAGAGAGCTCCAGAAAAACATCTATTTTTGCTTTATTAACTATGACAAAAGCTTTGACTATGTGGATCACAGCAAACTGTGGAAAATTCTGAAAGAGATGGGAATACCAGACCACCCTACGTGCCTCCTGAGAAATCTGTATGCAGGTCAAGAAGCAACAGACTGGTTCCAAATCAGGAAAGGAGAATGTCAAGGCTGCATATTGTCACCCTGCTTATTTAACTTTTATGCAGAGTACATCATGTGAGATGCTGGCTGGATGAAGCATAAGCTGGAATCAAGATTGCTGGGAGAAATATCAATAACCTCAGATATGCAGATGGCACCACCTTAGTGGTAGAAAGCAAAGAAGAACTAAAGAGTCTCTTGATGAAACTGAAGAGTAAGTGAAAATGTTGGCTTAAAATTCAATATTCAAAAAGCTAAGATCATGGCATCCGGTCCCATCACTTCATGGTAAATAGATGGGAAACAATGGAAACAGTGAGAGACTTTATTTTCTTGGGCTCCAAAATCACTGCAGATGGTGACTGCAGCCATGAAATTAAAAGATGCTTGCCCCTTGGAAGGAAGGGTATGACCAACCTTGACAGTATATTAAAAAACAGAGATATTACTTTGCCAACAAAGGTACATCTAGTTAAAGCTATGGTTTTTCTGATAGTCATGTATGGATGTGAGAGTTGGACTATAAAGAAAGGTGAGCACCGAAGAATTGGTGCTTTTGAACTGGTGTTGGAGAAGACTCTTGAGAGTCCCTTGGACTGCAAGGAGATCCAACCAGTATCCTAAAGAAAATCATTCCTGAATATTCATTAGAAGGACTGATGCTGAAACTCCAGTACTTTGGCCACCTGATGCAAAGAACTGAGTCATTAGAAAAGACCCTGACGCTGGGAAAGATTGAAGGCAGAAAGAGAAGGGGCTAACAGAGGATGAGATGGTTGGATGGCCTCACGGACTCGATGGACATGAGTTTAAGTAAGCTCCGGGAGTTGTGATGGACAGGGAGGACGGTGTGCTGCAGTCCACTGGGTTGCAAAGAGTCGGACACGGCAGAGCGACTGAGCTGTGTGCTTCACAGTTGCGTCCATGTGTGTTACAGTTTCAGAAAACCTAAATAATTGATTTCAGTTTTTATGAGTCTTTTCACCATAAATTATGAACCCTCCAATCATGAAAACTATTAGGTCATTAAACCATTACATGTTTGAAATATGTTCATGTTATAAAAAATGACAGATAATTGTTTGGCAACCTGTTAATAAAACTTGAAAATACATACTTGAAAACAATAAAGATTCAAAACCCTTAGGTGTATAGCACTAAACTGCTTTGAATTCTGTTATTTTCATGTATCAATTTTAAAAACAGTTTCCAATGTTTAATCAATACATAATTTGATTAGAAGGTGGTTTAAGTGTTTTTTAAGCCCTGCTTTCTTCTCTGCACATCACATATCTTCTTTACCACATAAAATAGTCTTATTTAATTATTTTACTGCTTTTTTAACTATCCTGAGGAAGCATGGTTTAGAAGGAAATCACTGGACAGGAGTCTGAACGCAAGGTTTCTAGTCCAACCTCATGACTTATTTCCTCAGGGCCAGGAATTTTTATTTCTGTATTTTATAGAAATATATTTTCCCATAGCATACATAATGAATAATAGTAACTCCTAACCTTGAATATTGCTTTGTATTTTTAAATGTATCTTATATCATAATACTGGATGAGGCAGTTTCATGCTTACTAAGTATTAGGAAGACAATAACAATATTACCAGTCCATCAGTCAGTTCAGTACAGTTGCTCAGTCGTGTCCGACTCTGTGCGACCCCATGAATTGAAGCATGCCAGGCCTCCCTGTCTATCACCAACTCCCAGAGTTCACTCAGACTCATGTCCATCGAGTCTGTGATGCCATCCAGCCATCTCATCCTCTGTCGTCCCCTTTTCCTCCTGCCCCCAATCCCTCCCAGCATCAGAGTCTTTTCCAGTGAGTCAACTCTTCCATGAGGTGCCCAAAGTACTGGAGTTTCAGCTTTAGCATCAGCCCTTCCAAAGAAATCCCAGGGCTGATCTCCTTCAGAATGGACTGGTTGGATCTCCTTGCAGTCCAAGGGACTCTCAAGAGTCTTCTCCAACACCACAGTTCAAAAGCATCAATTCTTCGGTGCTCAGCTTTCTTCATAGTCCAACTCTCACGTCCATACATGACCACAGGAAAAACCATAGCCTTGACTAGACGGACCTTAGTCGGCAAAGTAATGTCTTTGCTTTTGAATATGCTAACTAGGTTGGTCATAACTTTCCTTCCAAGGAGTAAGCATCTTTTAATTTCATGGCTGCAGTCACCATCTGCAGTGAATTTGGAGCCCCCCCAGAAAAGTCTGACACTGTTTCCACTGTTTCCCCATCTATTTCCCATGAAGCATTGGGACCAGATGCCATGATCTTCATTTTCTGAATGTTGAGGTTTAAGCCAACTTTTTCACTTTCCTCTTTCACTTTCATCAAGACGCTTTTTAGTTCCTCTTCACTTTCTGCCATAAGGGTGGTGTCATCTGCATATCTGAGTTTATTGATATTTCTCCCGGCAATCTTGATTCCAGCTTGTGTTTCTTCCAGTCCAGAGTTTCTCATGATGTACTCTGCATATAAGTTAAATAAGCAGGATGACAATATACAGCCTTGACCATAGAGGAGCCCAAACTGGAGGTTATCATGTTCATGGCCAGGGTATGGTCTGGGACTTCAATAAATGCATCTCAGTATGATTCTTTCTATTGAACACAGGAAGCAATAAGTATTGCTTGAGAAAATGAGCAGTTTACTAAGTGAACTATAACACGTAAATAAGAGAAACATTTTCTGAGTGGTGCTACACCTCCAAGGTCATAGCCCAAACTCCCAGCTGGGGTTTCCAAAGCCATGATTGCTCACTACTATGCTGATAAATTCCCTCCCATCGTTAGGCTTAAACTACCAGAGGTCAAGTAGATGTAAATGATCCCAAGTTCCTGGTTTCTTTGCCCAACTGAACCGATTACCCTTTCCTCCATTGTTGTTGCTGTTTGGTTCCTAACTTGTGTCCACCTCTTTGCAACCCCACAGACTGCAGCATGCCAGGCTCCCCTGTTCTTCGCTATCTGGTGGCGTTTGCTCAAACTCATGTATATTGGATTGGTGATGCCATCTAACCATCTCATCTTCTGCTGCATGCTTCTCCTTTTGCCTCCAGCCTTCCCAGCACCAGGGTCTTTTCCAATGAGTTGGCTCTTCACACCCGACTAAAGTATAGGAACTTCAGCTTCAGCATGAGTCCCCCCCCCCCCAATGAATATTCAGGCTTGATTTCCTTTCAGATCACTGGTGTGATCTCCTTGCAGTCAAGGGACTCTCAGGAGTCTTCTCCAGCATCACAGTTCAAAAGCATCAATTCTTCAGTGCTTTGCCTTCCTTATGGTCCAACTGTCACATCCATACATGACTACTGGAAAAACCATAGCTTTGATTATACAGACCTTTGTCAGCAAAGTAATGTCTTTCCTTTATAATAATATCTCTAGCTGTCATAGTTTTCCTTCCAAGGAGCAAGTGTCTTTTAATTTCTTGGCTATAGTCACTGTCCTAAATGATTGTGGAGCCCAAGAAAATAAACTGTCACTGGTTCCACTTTTTCCCCATCTAATTGCCTTAAAGTGATGGGACCAGATGCCATGATCTTAGTTGGTTGAATGTTGAGTTTTAAGCCAGCTTTTTCACTCTTTTCTTTCACTTTCATCAAGAAGCTCTTTAGTTCCTCTTTGCTTTCTGCCATTAAAGTAGTATAGTCTGCGTATCTGAGGTTATTGATATTTCTCTCAGCAGTCTTGATTCTAGCTTATGATTTATCCAGCCTGGCATTTCGCATGATGGACTCTGCATATAAGTTAAACAAGCAAGGTGACCATACACAGCCTTGTCATATGCCTTCCCCAGTTGTGAACCACTAAGTTGTTCCATGTCCAATTCTAACTGTTGCTTCTTGACCCACAAATAGGTTTCTCAAGAGACAGGTGAGGTGGTCTGGTATTAAGAATTTTCCGTCTGTTTAAGAATTTTCCAGTTTGTTGTGATGCATACAGTCAAAGGCTTTAGTGTAGTCGCTGAAGCAGAAATATATGTTTTTCTGGAATTCTCTTGTTTTTTCGATGATCCAACAAATGTTGGCAATTTGATCTCTGGCTCCTCTGCCTTTTTAAACCCAGCTTGTGCATCATTGAGTTGCGCAAGCCCCTATAGCATGACAAGGCTATAATCCATGAAGGGAACACTTTCCTCCTAGGAATTTGGAATTGGGTCTCGAGAGGATCTATCATTAGAATAAGTGTGCAGATATGGAAATAAGCTGAGTCACACACAAGGTAAATTACTTAGAATTAAGACTCATTAACTTTTACTGCAGATGTCCCAGGTGGCATCTGATTTCCTACCACCCTGGACACTTTTATTTTAGTTTTATTTAAATAACCATGATATAATTGGCAAATAAAATTGTAAGATATTTAAAGTGTACAATGTGATGATTTGATATATGTATATATTGTGGAACTATTCCCCCACTTAGTTAAATAATACATCTACTCTCTCACCAAATTTTAATTATACAATACAGTGTTATCAATTCTAGTTACCACATTATATATTTGATCCTCAGACCTTATAACCAGACATTAGTATCCTTTTACTAACATTTCCCTATTCGCTCCACCCTTGAGCTCCCTGGCAACCAGTTTTCTATTCTCCGTTTCTATTATTTCAAAAGTTTTTAAGATTCTACATATTAGTGAAACCACACAGTATTTTCTTTTTCTGCCTTACTTATTTTACTTAGTGTAATGCCCTCAAGAACCATCCATATTGTTGCAAGTGCCAAGATTTTCTTATTCTCTAAGACTGAACAATATTCCGCCTGAACAATATTCCTATGTCTTTGTGTGTATACATACATTTTATTTGTTTATTCATCTGTCTGTAGACACTCAGGTTGTCCGAGTACCTTTAAATATTCATTGAATTACATGCTATTTGTAGCTTTATGATAATGTCTCTCTTTTCAGTCCTCTCAATCTGCCCACACATTTTGAGAAAGACTGAATGGTTTCTTGTTCCTTGCCACCATAAAATTCTTGTACATTAGACTTTATTATTTCTCAGATAAAGAAATTAAAGAGGTCAAACATTGTCAAAAGTCCCACAACTAGGAAGAGGCACAATCTAAATATGAAAGAATAGGAGTGATTATTTTTCAAAAAGAAGCATTGCTAAAAATGATACTCATTGATAATAACAGATTCTTTAAAATTTAACTTCTATAAAAGTGGGGAGGGGAAAATCAACTTTTCCTCAGAAAATGTATATCAACTGAAGTTTAGTAGACAAGTTAGTCGCTCAGTTGTGTACAACTCTTTGCAACCCCATGGACTGTAGCCCACCAGGCTTCTCTGTCCATGGGATTCTCCAGGCAGGAATACCAGAGTGGGTTGCTGTGCTCTCCTCCAGGGGATCTTCCCAACCTAAGGATTAAACTCAGGTCTCCTGCATTCCAGGCAAATTCTTTAACGTTTGAGTTACCCAGGGAGAAGACAAGATACGTGAGTACAGCTTCCTTCCTAAAGACATGGCAGCTGTAGTTGCCACCACTGGTCTTCTCTATGTTTTCCCAAGTCTCTCATCCCCAGAGAGCAGGCATTAGCTGGATGAGCACTTTCTCACCTTAAGGTGTCAAACTGCTATGTCCTATGACAGAGGTGAGAAACCTAAGCTAGTAATATTTTGGAGTAAGAGAACATCCATAGGATTTCTTTTAATCGGCCTTTGGAAGCCACTTCTAGTACAGATTTTCATAGCTCTGGTTTATCACTAATTTAATTATGCTTCTGGAATGGATTATGTGTTAATTTTAGAATTCCTTAGGCTTTTTTACAACTTTATGGCTACCGTAAGCCTTTCTCAAGGGCCTAATTTTCATAGAGCAATCAAGTGCAAGCATTAAGTAAGACCAGGGGTCATTCATTCTCTCCTCTCTTTTCTGCAAGCAGTACTTTTATAGAGCTTTCAGAAGCTGTGAGGAGGGAGTACATGAAACCATTTCCTTTTACTGCTGAACTGCTTCTCCTATCAGACTGCTCATTAATTATGCCAATTACATTTTGAACAGTACTAGAAAGTGCAAAGGGTAAAATACGAATCAATATATGATTTTAGTACTTGATTTTGTCCAGAATTTTATATTCCTTTAGGGTTATTTCTGTTCAAAAACAAAGTGTCTATAAAACTTCTATTATTATTTTTGCTTCTAAACTGCATGTATTGACTACCTCCAGAGCTCTACCATACAGAGCTTAATAAAGTCTTTTTATGTTCAAGACATATACATGTATGCTTTGTAATAAGACAAGCCATATGTAAAATAAGAATCTCCTCTGTTAATGTTGTGCTTGATAAATAAAATGGACACCCATGCAACCACCCCCCAGCTTAAAAAATAGATTTTTCCCCCATAACCTGAAGCCCCCTTGTGTCTCTAATAATCCTCTCACATGACCTAATGGTAATCTGTCCTTATCCTGAATTGTGTATCCATTGTTCTTTTTCTTTTCTTTATAATTTATCCATTTTATGTATACTTTCACACACCTGTGTTTAAATTGTATACCAGTAGAAGTGGCTCAGATGATGAAGACTCTGCCTGCCTTGCAGGAGGCCCAGTTTCAATCCCTGGGTTGGGAAGATTCCCTGGTGAAGGGAATGGCTACCCACTCCCAGTATTCTAGTCTGGAAAATTCCACAGACAGAGGAGATTGGCAAGCTATAGTCCATGGGGTTGCAAAGAGTCAGACATGATTGAGCAACTAACACTAACAAAATTACTGTATATTTTTAAGACCTTTTTTGCTCAAAAATACCTAAGATTTATCCATGTTGATTCATGCAATATGCTAGAGGCCCATTTTATATATCATTCATGCTATTCATTATTACTGTTGTAAAGCTTTTGATTATATGATCATGAGACTTTCCTTACTCAGTTCATAGATACTTAGGTTATTTGAAATGTGTTGCCCTTATAAACAGAGTGGCTGAGAACATTCTCATATCAATCACTATTGCCACATACAAGAGTTTCTCTAGGGAAATTATCCCACCTCCCCATTTCCATGTAAGAAAACACAAATATCCATTTATCATACTGGAAAAACAGATCCACTCACAGGAGAGGGTGACTAGCCTAGGCGCTCTGGCTGGTCTCAGCCCTGGGGTTCTCCCCCTGACCCAAGTGGAGCTCTCAGGAGCATCCATAACCCATTCATGGTATCATATGCCCAGATGATGTCCAGGAATGAACTGTGCCATCTTCAGGAATAAACATCCTAATTTTTCTGAATAATGCCAAATGGTTTTGAAAAAAAAAAGATGTATCAATGCAGCAGGAAAAGATTGTTACAGATAGGGATAATTGAAGAACTTCAGAAATATTAAGTTAATAAATGAGTATTTTTAAAATTATAGGCAGAGAAAAGAGTAGGGCAGAGCACCCTGGGACTAGGAGCCTCTGGGAGTTGTCTGGACCAGAAGGAAAGGGTCAGGAGAATGAGCTGCTGTAAAAACTGAGAGACTGCAGCTACAGGAGAGCATCAGTGGCCTCACTCAGACACAGCCTGACATTGAGGCCTCTAAGGAAGGAAGCCAGGGAAATCAAAACTCTTGATTCCACTTCCTCCGCATCTGATCCGCTGGTCTCTCCCATGGACCAAAGCCCCTAGAAGCAAACAGCAAGAAACACACTCAGTGTAGAAATTAAAATCATCCTTTTGGCCTTCAGGGAAGGATGGAGGAAAAGTGGAGAACGGATACAGAGTGGCAAATGAAAAATCATAGTAATAGTAATTTATACTCCTGTTAGACATGTGTATTCCAATGATTCCTACTCTTGCTAGCAATTTTTATTATGCAGCAATTATATGTGATATCTATTGCATAGATATTATGTCTCCATTTATTTAGATATTTTAAAATCTTTCAGCAAACTTTTCTGCATAGAGATTTAGTGCATCTTTTGCTAATTTAATCTTTGGGATAGCAATTAATCAGGAACTCAAATTATCACTTTAAAATGGTTGTTTTAACTAGTATTGTTTTTAATAATGACAAATTATTATACATGTTTTCTTATTTTTATTGGACATTACTTCTAATGTTCTCTTCATTTTTTGTTCATTTTTCTATTGGGCTTATTATCTTTTTACCTTTTGGTGCATTCACTAAATATATCAGATTTTTACTGCAAGTGCAACAAATGTGTTTTTACTATATATGCACAAATATTTTCTCTGAGTGTGTGAAGCTTATGAACAGAAATTTTTAATTTTAGAATGATTTAATTATCAATTTCTCCCTTCTTATATTTATTTTTCAGTGTTTAAAAAATGTTTTTCTTGAAGTCATACGTTTATTCTTTAATATTCTTCCCTAAATTATCAAAATTTAAGTTTTTAATCCATCTGGAATTTTTTGTGTGTGTGTATGTATGATATGAGGAAGAGATCTGATTTTACCTTTTGCTATATGATATTTTTCCCAGATGCATTTATTGAACCATTAATCTATATGACAAATAATAATTTCAAATATCAAACCCCAAAAAAGGTATTGGACTGCTTCAGGGCACTGTAGCAATTTTATTCCATTATTTATTGTGCTCATGTTGAACTAATAGAAAACCATCTTAATTAATAAAAATTTTAAACAACTATTGAACTTTGGTCAGGTAACCCATCTTCTTTAATCTTTTCTATGAATTATCTAGATTGATGTGATCAAATAGATCTTTCTATGATGATGGAGCTGTTCTGTATCTGCACTGTGCAATGCACTGACCTCTAGCTATACATGACTCGTGAGCACTTGAAATGTGTCTATGTGAGTGAGTAACCGAAATTTTAATTTGTCATAGTTGTCAGCTACCTTACCGGACAGCCTATATCCATGATCCCTAGCATGTTTTGTCTTTCATATAAATATCTTATAAATTTCCATGAAATATCCTGTTGTAAGGCTGCTTCAGATAGCATTGTATCATGTGCAAAATAATTGTAACTAAGATCATTAATATGGAAATTTCTATTCATAAATTTGGAATATTTCTCAATTTACAGAGATATTATAAAGTCTTTTAACAAAACATTATAACATTTTCCATGAGAGTATTTTTAACTCTTGTCCATGTATCCCTGTCATTTTTTTGTTGTTGCTAATGGAAATAGCATATTTTATGTTACATTTTTTAATTGATTAAGTGCTGATATCTAGAAATAGATTTTCATGTCTTACAGATTGATAAATTATTATTTCTGATAATTCATGGGATTATATTTGCATAATTTGAAGATGTACAAATAATATTTTTTTCTTTTCTAATTGAAAAAATATTTCCCTTGTCTCATTGTACTGACCAAAATGTTGAAAGTGCTAAAAAGAATACTTTTGTAATGATCAAGATTTTAAACAGAATTGATTTTGTTATTTTACCACTCAGCTTAGAGTTTTTATAAGCATCTTTTATTAAGTCAAACGTTAATTTCTATTCCGGGTTTATTGTAAGTTTTTATTATGAATGGGGTTGGATTTTATTATTGCTTTCTGTATGTCTATTGATACAACCATATAATTTACTTCCATTAAAGTATTGTTCAGTTCAGTTCAGTTCAGTCACTCAGTCGTGTCCGACTCTTTGCAACGCCATGAATCGCAGCACACCAGGCCTCCATATCCATTACCATCTCCCGGAGTTCACTCAGACTCACGTCCATCGAGTCTATGATGCCATCCAGCCATCTCATCCTCTGTCGTCCCCTTCTCCTCCTGCCCCCAATCCCTCCCAGCATCAGAGTCTTTTCCAATGAGTCAACACTTCACATAAGGTGGCCAAAGTACTGGAGCTTCAGCTTTAGCATCATTCCTTCCAAAGAAATCCCAGGGTTGATCTCCTTCAGGATGGACTCGTTGGATCTCCTTGCAGTCCAAGGGACTCTCAAGAGTCTTCTCCAACACCACAGTTCAAAAGCATCAATTCTTCAGTGCTCAGCCTTCTTCACAGTCCAACCCTCACATCCATACATGACCACAGGAAAAACCATAGCCTTGACTAGACTGACCTTAGTCGGCAAAGTAATGTCTCTGCTTTTGAATATGCTAACTAGGTTGGTCATAACTTTCCTTCCAAGGAGTAAGCGTCTTTTAATTTCATGGCTGCAGTCACCATCTGCAGTGATTTTGGAGCCCAGAAAAATAAAGTCTGACACTGTTTCTACTGTTTCCCCATCTACTTCCCATGAAGTGATGGGACCAGATGCCATGATCTTCGTTTTCTGAATGGTGAGCTTTAAGCCAACTTTTTCACTCTCCTCTTTCAATTTCATCAAGAGGCTTTTTAGCTTCTCTTCACTTTCTGCCATAAGGGTGGTGTCATCTTCATATCTGAGGTTATTGATATTTCTCCTGGCAATCTTGATTCCAGCTTGTGTTTCTTCCAGTCCAGCATTTCTCATGATGTACGCTGCATAGAAGTTAAATAAGCAGGATGAAAATATACAGCCTTGATGTACTCCTTTTCCTATTTGCAACCAGTCTGTTGTTCCATGTCCAGTTCTAACTGTTGCTTCCTGACCTGCATGCAGGTTTCTCAAGAGGCAGGTTTGGTGGTCTGGTATTCCCATCTCTTTCAGAACTTTCCACAGTTTATTGTGATCCACACAGTCAAAGGCTTTGGCATAGTCAATAAAGCAGAAATAGATGTTTTTCTGGAACTCTCTTGCTTTTTTGATGATCCATTGGATGTTGGCAATTTGATCTCTGGTTCCTCTGCCTTTTCTAAAACCAGCTTGAACATCAGGAAGTTCACGGTTCACGTGTTGAAGCCTGGCTTGGAGAATTTTGAGCATTACTTTCCTAGCATGTGAGATGAGTACAATTGTGTGGTAGTTTGAGCATTCTTTTGCATTGCCTTTCTTTGGAATTGGAATGAAAACTGACCTTTTCCAGTCCTGTGGCCACTGGTGAGTTTTCCAAATTTGCTGGCATATTGAGTGCAGCCCTTTCACAGCATCATCTTTCAGGATTTGAAATAGCTCGACTGGAATTCCATCACCTCCACTAGCTTTGTTCGTAGTGATTCTTTCTAAGGCCCACTTTGGACTAAATCACCTTTGCATTTCTGGATAAACACAATTTTCATTTTGCTAGATTTGATTTTTTTAATGTTGTTTTGGACTTTTTATTTTAAGGGGTATAAATCCCTTAAAATTACAAGATTACAATCTTCATTCTTAGGTTACAGTTTTCTCAGTTGGGTATCATAGTATACAAGAGGCATAAAATATTTCTCCTCTTTTCCTGTTTTCTGGAAAAGTCTGTGTACTGTTTCAATCCCCTGGTCCATGAGTGTTAAGCAGAAAATTTCCTTGGCCTGATACTTTCCTTTGTTAGGTGTCTAACATGTTACTAAATATTTTACTAGATATAAGATTGTTTGAATTATCTGTTTGTTAAGCTAATTTTGAAATTAAATGTTAATTTTAAATGTGTTCTATAATTTATCTATTTCATATAACTCTAAGACTTATTGCCATGATGTTGTCCAAATATGCAGTTTTTATTCTACACTTCTGCATGTGTTGTTATATCTCTCTTTCCATTCTTGATATTATTTGTTCCATTTCTCTCTCTCTCTCTTTCTCAGCTGGGATCATTCTTGCCAGAGAAATTTGTCAGTGTTATTTTTCTCATCAGTAAGCTAATTTTGGGCTTGGTTGATTGTCTAGATGTGGTTTTATCTCAATCTTTCATTTTATTATATTTTTATCTTTAAAATTTTTATTATTTTCATTTCTTCTGTTCTCATATGGACTTTTTTCCCTGTTTGGCTTACTTTCTAATTTAGGCATTTAACTTCCCCGTATTTACTCTTCTTTCTTTTCTAAAATAATGTAATACTTTAAGTTACACATTCCCCTTTAAATAGCGTCTTCTCTATATCCCATGTATTAAGCTTATAGAAGCATTATAAATATCATTCAGCTCAAATGATAATTTGGTATTTTTGAATTTCAAGCATTTTCTTCTTTCACCAATGAGCTTCATGTCACATTTTTGTGTCATTTCCCAGTGTCTAGTTGTGGGGGTTTTTGTTACTTTTTTGATATTTAGTTATGTTTATATGTAATTTCAGTTTCACCAGAAAATATTTTCTTATGAGATTAATTATTCGATATTTACCAATGTGTGAATTATGACCTCCTTCTTGGTTTTGCTCTCTAATATGTAAATGAAAGGAATGTGTGTTCTTCAAAATGGGAATGTAATTAATATTTCATATACTCCCATAGATGTTCCTCAAAAAATCAGTTTCTTTACTGACCCTTTTTTTTGTACTTGGTCTTTAATTACTGTAAATTGTTCATTAAAATCTCCTCCCTTTGGTGATGTTTCTTTTCCACTTTGAAATTATATCATTAGGTGCATGCAAGTTTAGAATTCCTACATATTTCTGATAATTAGAATATTTATTAATACCGACCTTCCTTATCTCTAGTAATATTGAAACTCTATATTGTAGGATAAAGATAGTTACTCTATTAGTAACATTGTATGATACAGTCATTGCTTGTCACTTTCTTGACTGATTATTCCTTATTTTCTCTGCCATCTTTTCAGCTTACTTTGCTTCTTCCTGACATCTATTGTTATAAGTTCCCTTTATAAATATTTTGGCCTTTGCTTAGAATGTATTGCATATTCCCCTGATACTGAAAGAGTTCAACCAGTGTTTAATATTAACTTGATTGTTAATTTATATCTAAGTGGCTGAAGATATTGCTGTTTTAATGGATTAACTTTTATTGCTAAGAAATCAGCTATCTGCCTGGTAATCTGCTTTCTCTTTGATTTATTATAGAAACTTTCCTTTAGTATTTTGCATTTGACACCTTTACTACAATGCATCCAAGTACTGGCTTCTTTCTATTTATCTCTTTGGAGATTTTTAGTTTTCTGGATCCAACAGTTGTGGGGTTTTTTGTTTTTTGTTTTTTAATTTTCAAACATTCTAAGCTAATATCTCTTCAAATACATCCTCTAATTTTTAATTAGACTTTATTTCCTGTGGCTATTTGTGCCTCAACCATGTTTCACATAATTATCTTCCTTTGCTACATTCTGTTATTTCTTTAGGTAGCATAGGTTCTCCCTCACTCATTTGTTATTTTTTAAAAAACTGTGTTTACTGCTTAATTAGTCCCTAGAATTTCTTTAGAAAATGATATATATTTTTCAATTTTAGAAGCTTTAAAAATTATTTTTCATTAGTTTCTAATATACACAAGCAGGTTTATAGTTTCTGGTCTCATTGTACTGTAAATATCCACTAATATTCATTCAACATTCTAAAATACTTATTTTATATTTTCAATCATATGATTCTAGTATCTATTTTGCAGTATCTTTTTTCTAGTTTCACTCATTTTGATGTGTTTTTACATGCATTTTGTAATCTTTATTTCAAATGCATGTTTTATGAAATGATTCCTCTAGTCTAGAGAGTATTTGCTTTTTTGTGTTGGATGTTACCATCCCAGGGAAAATTTAATTCTCAACTTACCCTACATTTTTGGTGGGGTGGATTATGAATTCCAGTGCAAACCCACTTGAGAGCCAGAATTTCTTATAAGAGAGTTCTCCCCCACACACCCCACCAATACTCAAAGCAATTTCTTTACCACTTTTCTTTGAAGGGTCAGTTTCCCTTGACCCTCCTTTCAGCTTCTCTAACAACAATTGCTTTTGGTCTTTCTAAACTTGTTATAGGAGTATAGAATTTTGTGTTTCTTGTAAGCCTCGGCCTTTGTCTCCTGTTAGACTTAAAATTTTGAAAGGATCGCTTATGTGGAAACTACTGAAAGAGATAAAAATTTGTATCTTTATTTCCCCTGTATTACATGTGATACTGACATGATTTATAGTTAAGAAAGATGAATTCTGCTTTAATATGTTATTCAGAATATAGCACCTCTGGAATCCTCATAACATCTGCAATGGTAGTATTTCAGAATCAGGAGAAATTATTTACTTGATTTATTTCTGGTAGTTCTAGGGTGTAGAATTTTGTAAATTACTGAAAAGATGACAAGTTACAGGAAATTAGGAGATATAAACCCTGCCATCTTAGATTCATAAAAATCATCATCTAACACAGGACAGAAGGCATTTTGAATGTATTAAACTTAGTAGTTAACATTTGAAAGCATGCATTCACTTTATTATAATAGTTTTTCATGAACATATATTGTCTTCTTCCTAAAACTAAATTCCTTACCAATTTAGAAGAATAAAAGAGAATTTTATTAAGTTTGAGTGAGGCATCAATAAATTTGACAGCCAGACATTCTATCTGGATCTTGTTTTAATAAAATCTTTTTCTTTTAATTGTCTCTGATTTGAATTGTACTCATTTCTTCTTTCAGACTGGTCAGCAATTGTCTGCCTTGCTGATGGATATACAGAATACGAGGGTGAGAGGCCTCAGTAGTCACTGATGACTGTCATGTCATCATCAGACTTTATTTTGGCTTTAAACTGTCTTTCTCTTATTCTATCATGAGATACATGCTTCTAAGAGGAAGTTGCTACAATATCCATTTACAGTTTCTCTTTGTCTCTATCAGAATAATAGATAAGCAAAGTCCATCAAAAGAGAATAGCGACCAACAGTACTGAAAAAAATTTATGGAAAGTTTAAAGTAATAAATAATCATACATTTATTGAGGTGACTTCTTAATTTCTTTGATTGAAGTCTTTTAGTTGAGAAAAAGTTTTTCATATAAATCAGTCTTGTTGAGTATTCACAAATAAATCTAAAATTCATATAAATTATTAAGAAAAGAAATTAAGGTGACCATACCAGTTTTTAAATAATTAGTGAGAAATTTTGGATTCTTATTAGCAATTCCACATTGTGTAGGGGTTTCTGAGACATATATATGAGCTGTAGGAAGGAAAGAACCTTCACTGTCAGGAATAGTGCCCATAAAGCATGAATATTTTTTAAGAATATTGTGATTCATAGTTCATATAGTAGTGATTTTGTATATAATTGGATTATATGTTTAATTCTGATTATTTGTAGAAAAACCAGTTCACATGCTTATTAACAACTTTGCATAGTTTTTATTATTTATAAATCACTTCAAATTCATTGCTCTTCTAATCTTTAAATCAAGCCTATAGTTAGGAAAGACAAATACTGGATTTCTAAAACACTGGACTGAAAGACCAGTCAGTTTTTTTGATTTCACAAATGAAGAACTTTTCAAAGATTTGCTCATGGACGAAGAGCTAGTTTGTGGACATATTAATGTTGTTTTAGGTTTTAATGAGGGAGGCTTGAAGAAGTTAAAGATTTACTAAGAGCAAAATTGGCATGGCACAGAACAGACATTTAAAATAAAGCCTTCTATCTTTTCTATATCATTTTCCATATTATCATGCTGGCCTATATTTAATCTATTTTTTAAATTTGTTTTAACATTTCTGACAAAAAATTTCTTGATTTGTTTAAGAAAAATCAGTCTGGCTCCTTCATAATAGACTATGATTTATTTCTTCAATTTGATACATATTTTTAATTTATCAAGTGGAAAATTGAGTATCTCTTGCTATTTTTACAAACTGCATGCTGACCTCAACCTTTTTTTAACATATTATAGGAAGTGGCCTTAGGAATGTTTGGACCAAAAATCCCAAATCCTGACCCATAACTTGAACTGACCTTCATGAGTGCACAGGAAATTTCTTACAAGATTTATTTCCAGATGAACCAAATTGCTTTCACAGAGAGGGTGCAATCAAAATTTCATATGGGGAATTTAAAATGTATCAAAACATAGCCTTTGTTTTTGTGGTTCTAAATTTTAAAGTAAAAGTTTTCTATTATACCACTCACAAAAATTAACTCAAAGTAAATTAAAAATGTAAATGCTAGTCCTGAAACCAAGAAAATCTACAGAAGAGGAAAAAAATTTGCAAACCATATATCTGATAAGGGGTTAATATCCAAAATATAGAAAGAACTCTTAAAACTCAATAGCAGTAATAATAATAATAATAATCTAATTTTAAAATTGTCAAAGAACCTAAATAGACATTTTTCCACTGAAGATATACATATGGCCAACACATACATGAGAAGATTTTCAGCATCACTAGCTTTAGGGCAATGTGCATTAAAATCACAATGAGATATCACTTCATGCCTGTTAGAATTTTCATCATCAGAAAGACAAGAGATGGAAAATTCTGTGTGGCTATAGAATAAAGGAAACCCTGATTCACTTTTGGTGGGATTGTAAATTGGTACAGCCACTATGGAAAATACTATCTAGGATTCTTAAAAAATTAAGACTGGAACTACCATATGGCCCAGTAATTCCATCTGGGAATGTATTTAAAGGAAAGAAAAACACTAACTTGAAATGATATCTGCACCCTCGTAACAGTATTGTTTACAACATCCAAGACAAAACCAATCTAAGTGTCTATCAAAGAATGAATGGATAAAGAAATTGTGACATATTTGTACACATGTGGAATATTATTCAGCTATGAAAACAAGGAAATTCTACCATCTTCAACAATATGGATAAACCTTAAAGGCATAATGCTGAGTAAAATAATTTGTACATAGAAAGACAAATACTGCATGATCTCACTAATATGTGGAATATTCAAAAACAAACAAAAAGCACCAAATCCAAGTGTTGGTAGAAAAGAAAAGGGGAAAGAGATCAGATTTGTGGTTGCCAATGGTGAGGACAAGGGAAAATTGAAGGGAAGTGCTCAAAAAGATGCAAACTCCCATTCATGAGATAAGTAAGTACTAATGATACAATGCATGACGTGATGACTATAGTTAACACTGCTCTATCATATGTAGGAAAGCTGTTACGTGAATAAATCCAAGAGTTCTCATTACAAGAAGAAATTTTTTTTCTTTCTTTTCAGTGCATCTGTAGGAGATGATCAATGTTAACTAAACCTTTTATAGTTACCATTGCATGCTATTAATATATGTAAATCAAACAATCACGCTTACATCTTAAGCTTATAGAGTGATTTATGTCAGTTATTTTTCATCAAAATGGAAGAGGGATGCTTGCCATTAAATATCTTCAGAAGCATTTATTTATTTTATGAAAATAATATAAACTAAAGTGAATTTCCATAACTTATAAGTTTTAAATATCAGTAACTCAATTTCTATCAAACAAAAACCTCACTCATAGTTTGAATTGTGTGCACATCCTTACTTCATGAGTGGCTTTGTGACAAAAATTGTTTAGGTTTTATTACTTTACTTATCTGGAGAATACATCAAGCAACTAAGAATAATTAAAACTGATAAAGTTGTAATGAATGAGTGAACAGAGTAGGAAAGGATGGTAAGCTATAGATCTTAAGTTCAAGTCATACATGGAATGCTATTCTGTGACAGTCAACCCCTTTAAAGGTTGAAAAACATAATTCCCTAGTTCTTGAGAAGGTTGCCAGCTGAGAGATTTCAACTGTCAACTTTATCCCAGATTAACTCTTACCTTGGACAGCCTCTTCACTTTCTTAAGGTCATACCACTTCTGCTGCTGCTGCTAAGTCGCTTCAGTTGTGTCTGACTCTGTGCAACCCCATAGACGGCAGCCCACCAGGCTCCCCCATCCCTGGGATTCTCCAGGCAAGAACACTGGAGTGGGTTGCCATTTCCTTCTCCAGTGCATGAAAGTGAAAAGTGAAAGTGAAGTCGCTCAGTTGTGTCCAATTCTTCGAGACCCCATGGACTGCAGCCCACCAGGCTCCTCTGACCATGGGGTTTTCCAGGCAAGAGTACTGGAGTGGGTTGCCATTGCCTTCTCCGCCACTTCTTCTAAGGGCAACCAATATCCCATAGGTCCATCAGCCCATTTTTCCTGAGTATGCCATCTTGTTCCTGATCAAATACCCTAACTTCTCATCACTACATGAGTCAATATATAGTTTTAGCCTAAGAGTGCTTCTCTTTTTAGACAAAACCAATAATTTATGCACCACCCAAAATTCTATGAGTAAGAGGGTTTCTTCTTCCCCATTGTCTCTCTAGACTGTCTGCAACCAGGGCTACAATGAACCAACACATCTGGGAACCAAGCTTTGACTTCTTTCTCTGTTAGTTGGTATATAATATTCTCTTGGAGGTGGCATGGCCTTGCTATAGAATCTCGGGAGTCTGCACTGTGGTTGTCCCATTGGGATTTGCCAGAAATGCCACACATATCCTTTCTTGCTACTGATGGATCTAATAGCTTAGTTCATCTGACCCAAGAGGTGGGTCACTTGGACCTTAACGTGGACCTTCCAGGCTCTAGATTCTATCCATTATTGACAACACTCATATCATCCTGTTTGGTTAAAATTTATTTTCCTTGGTGTAAAGTGTGTTGCAGAACCCAGAGGAATCTGCCAGACATTATGCTTCATTGCTCTATGGTGGTCTGCTTCAGGGGAAGAGTGTGGACTTGGGCAAGTAAATCCAAGAAAGGACTAGCAGCTAAGATTAATTGCTGGACAATTTTCTTAGGTTCTGGGGAAAAAATTAATCACAAAACAAGAGATATGGATACTAGGGCACAGAATTCATGACACTGAGGGTATGAGTGTATGGGTAACTTTCCCATGGTCACAATTCCAGATAGGAGGTTGAGACTGATTTTGCTTTGCTCCGTGTCTATTAGGTCATGATGAATTAACTCTCATGTTCAAACAGATCTTGTGTTAACTTATCATCATTGCACAAATATTTCTGTTGTTGTTTGTATGTTTATTTAGTGTCTACCATAGATAAGCATAACATTTTTAGCTTTTCAAAGTCATACAAATAAGTAGTGTTAATTGTACACATAAATCTCTTATTTATACTACTTATTTTGCTTTTTTTTTTTTCTGAACAGGCAACTTCCTCTCCTTTGCACATATCCAATGGATTTATTTTAACCAATAAAATGAACGAGGTCAAATCTGGTAAACATTACTCTAGCTCATTTTTGGCATTTCAAAAGTGAATTATAGCAAACGATAATAGTGCTTGTGAAAGCACAGACAAGCAAATACAGTGATCTCCCAGGGCAGACATTTTAAATCATGTAGCTTTTTGAAATATAGGTAATGAAATAGTGACTTGCCTCATTTTTTTCCTTAGAAGAAAGATAATTATTTCCTTGTAGGAGCTCATCATGTGGCAAGTGCCTAAAGAAAATGGTATAATGGAAAGTGAATGCATTATAGTTCTCTTTGTCTCATTTCTGGATAAAAAAAGTAACATTCCGATAAATTATGTTCGATTCACAATTTATCCAGACATTCCAGCAATGAATAGAGAAATTAGTTCTATTAATGACAAGTATCTTCTGGAGACAGATATAATTTAATTTGGTTTAATTTTATGTTTTATTACAAAATCTTTTCAAAAAGGGAAAGATTAAATTAATAGAAGACATATCTTTGTACTTTGGTCTTCATGAGTAATTAAAAATTAGAAATGAGATTTTGAGTAAGACTTTTGATAATCTGTCAGGCTATGTGTTTCTGTCAAGCATCGAGAGACCAACTTTGACATGCACATAATTTTTTTGTCAATTTGGTTTGCCATTTACAATGCAGTAGAGGAGAATAGATTTTTTAAAATACATTTGACTAAGAAGAATTAGCTTGCCTAATGGAATAATCTTTCACATATGTCAATCAAATGACCACTAAATCTATGAATCATCTTAAATAGCCAACTACAGGGAATAAAATAACTTGAGCATTTGAAGTGAAAAAAAAAAAAACCTTTAGGATCCTTTCATATTAATAAATATCATTCTTATTGCCTTCCATTGGTGTTGACCTTTTTTTCCACAAACAGTAAGAATAATTAGCATACTGTCTTTAGTTTTTGTTTGTTGCATTGAAAATGGAGGCAGTGCTTCACCATGCTTTGCAGATTACAGGAAATAGTTTTAGTGGTCCCATAAGGTGCTTTTCTCAGGTCAAAGAAATAATCCAGTGTTTGACAGTGATAATTGAACAGACTGAAAACTTCACGGAAGTGTATATAGGATTGCCAGGGTTACCTTAGATGAGAGTTTGAAAAGTACTTCCTGAAATCAAAGGTGAGTGCAAATTAATACCAAATACCAGTAGTTTTGTTAAGATGGAATTAAAAATCAGGTATTAAATATATTTTAATTTAATCCTACTATGTCAAATTGTCATCACTCATAGTCTTTAGCTAGTCAAGCTTTTTTTTTTTTTTTGCTGTCATCATGACAAAAAAAATAATCATACCATTTCAAACTTAAAATTCTATGAAGTACTATTTTAATGACATATTAGGATGTCTGGAAAAAAACAACTTTAACTTAAAATTAGTAGGTTATTATTTTTAAATAAAGTAATCACCCACTATATTTAGTAGAAAAATACAGGTATTAATGCAAGACCCAGCTTGTTGGGATATCATTTCTCTGTGTATTCTCTATAAGTTGATTCCTTGGATATCCCAAAATAATCTTGAATTCTAAATAGGATCATTGATTGGATGTTGCCATATTATTATTGAATATTTTCCAGAAACTACTACTGATAATCTGTTTGAAAGCAAACAAAAAATATAAAAAAGCCTTTAATTTTAACAAGGACATAATTCAGTTAAACATATTTTTTTATTTCTCATTTTGTTCAGAGATACTGCTGTTAGTGCAGTTTTCTTACACTGTGTTAAAACAGCTGTTTGAATTATTTAATTTTATTTTTCTTAGGAACTTCTGATAGAGTAGACTATTCAGATAGGCATTTTTCAATGAACTGTAAACTTTTTTGTACAATTACAAGAAGATTTTCCCATTTACCCTTCCCACTGTAGAATGGATAACTAATGTGTTTTGGAAAGTCTGTAGAGGAGAAAGTTAATTGCCATAATTTCTGGATAAGAAAAGAGAAGTCAGACAAACCACTGAGAAGTATTCTCTAGATTGCCCATTGCCACCCGTCCAAGTGTTTTATGATTGTGTGTTTTTGCTGATCGAAGCTAGGAACATAAGTATAAATAAAGCAGCACTAATACCTTGCTAGGAAGGCAGAGACTCTCTTCCTTTGTGTATTGCATATATCTTTTTAAACAACTAATTTAAAAAGATATATATACCCCTATATTCATCACAGCATTATTTATAAGCTTATTGTTATATTAAAGATTCTCCTCCCTTGTTTTCTCTGATACCAGATTTTACACTAACAATCTGTGCTTAATTTAAATCCAAATATATATTCAAATTTTGATTTATGTCAAAGGAATATTAAAGTGATTATTTTATAAACTAATTCAACAACAAATTCTCAGAGAAGCTAAAATGCACATTAATTTCGGTTACAAGAAAACAATCTCTTCGATGTCAGTTTAAATGTTTTTAGTTCCAAATACTGGAAGCTATCTTAGTCTTTTTAAAAATAGCACTAAGAATATATAGCTCGTGTGACTTAGTCTAGATGAGACTGAAATACTATGTCTAAGGCTTAGGTCCTCTTAATCCCTGATGCCTTCTACTGTATTTCCTTCATCAGAAGTCTTTATCCTTATGAGTCAAGATTTATTTGAAGGCATAGAAATTACAGAAGAAATGGAATAATGTTTGAAATTAGGGTTGCCAGATAAAATACAGAATATCCAACTAAATCTCAATTTCAAAAACACAAATAATATATTGAAAGGGACATTTGTTCAAAACATACTCATTTTTACATAAGATTCAAATGTAATAAAGTATTCTATATTTTGACTTTCTAATTAAATCTGATAACCTTAACTGCTGTTACTGCTAAGTCACTTCAGTCGTGTCCAACTCTGTGCGACCCCATAGATGGCAGCCCACCAGGCTCCCCCATCCCTGGGATTCTCCAGGCAAGAACACTGGAGTGGGTTGCCATTTCCTTCTCCAATGCATGAAAGTGAAAAGTGAAAGTGAAGTCGCTTAGTTGTGTCCCACTCTTAGCGACCCCATGGACCACAGCCTACCAGGCTCCTCCATCCATGGGATTTTCTAGGCAAGAGTACTGGAGCGGGGTGCCATTGCCTTCTAAAGCAGACAGTTCAAATCAGTAAACTGTCTTTTTTTAAAATTGGTGCTGAAACAATTGATAAACTCTGAGAAGTGTAACTTTTAATCTCACACTGTACGCTACAATAAATTCCACATGAATTAGGAAGCTAGAGGTGACAAAACTGCAGTTAGAAAAATGTATGTGGGAAAAGAAATATGATTTATATGGGGAAGAGCTTTACAGAGACAAATCCACAAGAAATAGAATGCTTTATTAAAGTGTATGCTGCTGCTGCTAAGTCGCTTCAGTTGTGTCCGACTCTGTGTGACCCCATAGATGGCAGCCCACCAGGCTCCCCCGTCACTGGGATTCTCCAGGCAAGAATTACTGGAGTGGGTTGCCATTTCCTTCTCCAATGCATGAAAGTGAAAAGTGAGTGAAGTCGCTCAGTCGTCTCCAACTCTTAGCGACCCCATGGACTGTAGCCCACCAGGCTCTTCCATCCATGGGATTTTCGAGGCAAGAGTACTGGAGTGGGGTGCCATTGTCTTCTCCTTATTAAAATGTATAGAGTATATATATTCTTTAGAGCAATTTAAAGGAACTGACTTATGCAGTTGTTGAGGCTGGCAAGTATGAAAACTGCAGAAAAGGCTGGCAGGCTGGAAGCTCAGGGGAGAGTTGGTACTGCATCTCAAGTCTGAAATGTGCAGACGAAACCATAGCAAGATTTTTGTGTTGCAGTTTTGAGGTACAATTGTTCTTCTTTAGGAAACCTCAGCTTCTTTAAGAGAGCTGGCTGATGAAGCCCACCTACCTTGTAGAGCATAATCTTCGTGACTCAGAAATGTTCTTTAAATGTTCAGTTTAGCTCAGTTCAGTCACTCAGTCATGTCCAACACTTTGAGACCCCATGGATTGCAGCACACAAAGCCTCTCTGTCCATCACAAATTCCCAGAGCTTGCTCAAACTCATGTCCATTGAGTCAGTGATGCCATCCAACCATCTTATCCTCCGTCATCTCCCTCTCCTCCTGCCTTCGATCTTTCCCAGCATCAGACTCTTTTCCAATGAGTCAGTTCTTCACATCAGGTGGCCAAAAGTATTTCAGCTTCAGCTTTAGCATCAGTCTTTCCAGTGAATACTCAGGACTGATTTCCTTTAGGATGGGCTTCCCTGGTGGCTCAGGTGGTAAAGAATCTGCCCACAATGCAGGAGACCTGGGAAGATCCCCTGGAGAGGGAATGGCAACCCACTCCAGTTTTCTGGCCTGGAGAATTCCATGGACTGTATAGTCCATGGGGTCACAAGGAGTCGAACATGACTGAGCGACTTTCATTTTCACTTCCTTTAGGATTGACTGGTTTGATCTCCTTGCAGTCCAATGGACTTTCAAGAGTCTTCTCCAACATCACAGTTCAAAAGCATCAATTCAATGGTGCTCAGCTTCCTTTATGGTCCAACTCTCGCATCCATACATGACTACTGGAAAAACCATAGCCTTGACTAGACGGACCTTTGTTGGCAAAGTAATGTCTGCTTTTTCATATGCTGTCTAGGTTGGTCATAGCTTTTCTTGCAAGGAGTAGGCGTCTTTTAATTTCATGGCCACGGTCACTATCTGCAGTGATTTTTAGAGCCCAAGAAAATAAAGACTATCACTTTCTATTGTTTCCCCGTCTATTTACCATGAAGTGATGAGACCAGATACCATCCTTTTCATTTTTTTAATGTTGTTTTAAGCCAACTTTTTCACTCTCCTCTTTCACTTTCATCAAGAGGCTCTTTAATAGTTCTTCTTCACTGTCTGCCATAAGGGTAGTGTCATCTGCATATCTGACGTTATTGAATATTTCTCCTGTCAATCTTAATACCAGCTTTTGCTTCAACCAGCCTGGCATTTCACATGATGTACTCTGCATATAAGTTAAATAAGCGGGGTGACAGTATACAGCCTTGACATACTCCTTTCCCAATTTGGAACCAGTATATTGTTCCCTGTCCAGTTCTAACTGTTACTTCCTGACCTGCACACAGATTTCTCAGGAGGAAGGTAAAGAATTACAATTACATGGTAAATATTAATTGCATCTAAAAAATAACTTCACCGCAATATCTAGTCTGATGTTTGGTCCAACAACTGGGCACCATGAATCAAGTTGACTGATGAAATTCAGCTAATGGAGATATTTTTTAAAGATTTTTAAAAATTATAATGTAATTTAAAATATAGAATTTTAAAAAGGAACATATACTCAACAAGCAAGATTTTAGTCAACCCTACTAATGATAAAATAAAGACATTAAACCCAAAATCAATATAACAGCAATCTTAATCTGTTTTCTTGGACTCAGGGACACCTTTGAAATGTACATCTCACCTTTGATAACAGGGAAATATCAATTTTAAGTTTTTTTATGCCAAACTTGTTAAATTACTATAATGCATGATTCAGTCTTAACTTTTATGCTTAATTATATTCCTCTGTAAGTATAATATCTTTGTTTAGTTCCATTTTGTTTAGTGGAATTTATTTTAATAGTTGTTGAGTCAGAATGTACATTTTCCTTCCTGTAGTGGATCTCACTTATAGATATATAATGATACAGATATAAAGAGATAAATTGAGTAGGAAATGAAATGAGTTATCTGGTAAGCAGCTGTTCCCTTTAACTAGTAAACTTGCCTAGTTCTTTAAAGTAATTTATTTTAAAATTTGTTTTTTAATTAGTAAACTAAATTTTCATCAGTAGTATTAATATATTAAAAAGAATAATTGTTAAGGAGTTCTCTTACGGAAAGCTAAGGAAGGGGACCAAAATCCTTTCTGGGTAAATATGCACAGAGGGAGAGAGTAAAGAAAGTTTCAGCAAGTGTTGCAAAATTATTTTGTCTAAGAAAACTTAAGAATAAGTTATACTTATTATGTATTCACCAGGCTTGACTTTTATAAATGCTATAAATTTAATGAATGCCCCTTAAGGCTTCTCAAAGTCACTTTGACAATAGCCTGAATTATATAGTGTAAAAAGGCAGACACCAGTTGGGACAATATTATACCAAAAATTAAATGTCAGTGAACACTAGCATTACAACATCAAAGCTGTAAGCCACATAAAATCCATGTTTTGCATACTAAGAATATGTATTTGCATCTTATTTGTGTTGTTAATATTTATCTTCAGTGCAATCAAGGATATAGTATTCTCCATGGAAAAACCAACGTATTTGTTTTTAATGTTCAATAAGCCTTATTTATTTAAAATTCTGGGCTTTATGCATCTCAGTTCCCCTACGGCTTTATTTTAGCCTCCATGTTTTTTCTTTATAATCCAGGGATAAGTATTTCTCAAGTAGACAACTTCCATCAAAGTGATAGATACTTAAGTTTATATTACACGTGCAGTTGTCTCACGGCATGTTAGTTACATGAACTCCATGGCCAAATATCTTCAAATGGTCTAAGGGATCATTGAAAGAAAGAAGGAAGGAAGGGAATAAGGAGGGAGTAGGAGGGGGAGGAGAAAGAAAGGAAATATGTTGAGTGCTTGTCATGTACAATCGCTATCTCCACATTTGTACTTTTCACACTTTCCCTCTATTCTGTATATTATCTTGCAAATTATATAGCAATAACGTAATTTGTTAAAAAAAAAAAAAAAGGAAAAAGTTTTGAGTAGTCAAGGAACTTTCTTGAGGTTATATAAAATGAGTTGAAAGAACCAAAATTTGGTTAAAATAAAAGCAAGGATGTGGTCTCAGCTCAACATCATCATGCTCATGCTTAGTCCATGTCTGACTCTTTGTGACTCCACAGACTGTAGCCCACCAGGCTCCTCTGTCTATGGGATTCTCCAGGCAAGAATACTGGAGTGGGTTGTCATTTCCTCCTCCAGGGAACTTCCCCACCCAGGGATCAAACTTGAGTCTCCTGCAGCTCCTGCATTGTGAAGCAGATACTTTATCACTGAGCCACAGGGAAGCCCTTATTCAAACTTGAAGCCCAGGGAATTCAAACTTGAAACCCCTAGGAAAGTGTAGCATGAATTGTAGCAAGAGGTTTGGCCCTTTATACTTCCTGGTGATCAGTTATCAGACAAGGTTGACCCCAAGCAATGGGAGTGGGGGAATGTGTGGGTGAAACAGTTAGCAGGTGAGATAAGTCTTTAGGGTAATAGGAATTTCCTAGAGAAGAGGAAAATGGTAAATGACCAGCCAACACTATACCCAGTGAAAGTAGCGAGCTCTATCTGGCCCTGATAACATCCACTTCCCAACCCCATTCAAATAAAAATAGATTCCCAAATCACCATATTAGTAGGAAGTAGAACCTTTGAGACTATCTCTCTGCCTCCTCCCCTGTGTTAAAAAAACCTGGAGGCACTCACTTATCCAGCCAGAAGGTCTATTGACATATATAGTAATATATCATGAATAAATAATATAATGGGGGAAAACCCATAATTATTAGAAAGGTAGAGACATGTTTTTTGTATATGATTTGATTTTCCATACACATAATCAAATAAAAATTTTCTGTATAGAAAAGTCAAATAATCAAATAGTTCTAGTCAAAGTAATAAAATACAGAAAAATCAGATAGACAAAATTAGGAACCGTATGAATGTACTAAGAGTTACAAGGTCAATAGATGGAAATCAGTTCTATATACCACTAGAATCTAATTAGAAAGTGTGACCTATTGGAGAAACACCTTATTCATCATAAAAGCAAATATCATACCTAGGAATAAATCTAACATAAATGGGCAAGACGTTCATGAAAATATTCCGAAGCCTTTTTGAGGGCAGTAAGACCTGAATAAGGATACAGATATACCACATTAAAGAACATAAGGACTAAGATTGTAAATATATCAGTCTTACCATTGTAATATAAAATTACACATGCACACACACTCCAAGTTGATTTGAAAATGAAATATATTGAGGCTATAAAATAAAACATAATTAAGGCAATTTTGAATTACTGGTTTATTTTCCTACTTTGATGTTGACTTTAAAATGTGATTATAATTGTTTCAGGAAAGCATTAGCACAAGGGTAAGCAAATGACCAATAGAATCAAAAGAACGTTTATGGAAACAACACAATAGAGCCGGCATTGAAGATTGAGGAAGTAGTTACTTGTGCATATTTAGTTATGCAGAGAACAATGAAGTAAAAACAGATTCTTATTGTACCCTAAAAGTCAACAAGTCCAGATAAGGACTGAAGACACTAAGGTGCTATGTCACTTCATGAAAACTCTAGAGGAAATTATGGATTAATATCTTTGTGACATTGGTAGAAATGTACACTTTTAAAAAGATATAGAAGCTAAAAGTCATGAGTAAAATTTGAAAGTAAATGTTCTGTATACATTAAAAAATAACTTACTTGGGTACCGCTTATTGGAGAACTCAGAAGACATTTACTTAGAGCCTAATATAGTAAAATAAAAGTTGTTTTTAAAGTTACATAAACCTTTCTTAAAAAAATTCATAAGTTATATATTATGAATTATATATTATATATATATTGAGTAATACATTATATACATTTTTCACTCTTCTAAAAGTCCATGGGATTTTTACCCCTTTTGAGCTCCAAGGAAAGAAAAGAAAGTGAAGTCGCTCAGTCATTCCCAACTCTTTGTGACCCCATGGGTAGGTGCCTGCACCAAGCTCCTCTGTCCATGGGATTTTCAAGGCATTTGAGCTTCAAATGAACCAGTAATATGCCTTCCCATATTTTCTTAATTCCTTTCCTAAGCAATCTTTTAACTACTTTGTCAAATATCTAAAAAATGAGGACAATGAATAAATTTGCCCTGGATAGTCACCAATTCAGTGTTTATATTGTCATCAGAAACAAGTACCAACTATTATCAACATTTTGCAGAGTGTAAGTGCATATAGGTTTTTATAAAGATTCACAGGATGAATATTAAATTGTCCTCACCAGAAGTTTTAAAAACTATTATAGGAAAGCAAATATCAATAGGTTTGAAGGTATAAAATTTAGCTGCCAAATTGATATTTTAGAGATGAAAACAGAGGCATTGACTATCTTTTGAATGTAGATATTTTGTTCTTGATGCAACCAAACTATGTTGATGAAATACAAAACATTTCAAGAAGAACTATTTTATATTTTAGTAAACTGCATCTAAATCCAAGCTACAGGGAATAACCCACTGACATCTAATACAGAACTAAAAATCAAAGTGTTTGTAATTTACTATTTTAAAGAATGAAAGAATCAGAGTTATTTGTTGTACCAGACTTCAGTTCAAATACCAGTTCTTTAAGGAAGTCTTTCCTACAGTGATCACTATACCTATATATCACATGCTATACTTCACTGTTACATTTTTCACAGGTGAAGATTTCACTGTAACATTTTTCACACTAGTCTCTGTGCTCCACGTTGGCAGTGGCAGTGTCCGCATTTGCTCACCATTGAAGCATCAGTTATCATCTCCCACAAGACTGCAATAGGACAGATATCTTCTAAGAAATTTTCAAGGATTAACTCATTTGATCATCACAATAATCTTGTAAAGTAAGTACAATTATTTGTCCCTGCTTTAAAGATGAAGAAACAGAGGCAGAAATTTAGTTTATCTCAGGTTGTACATCTATTGGCTGGCAAAGACAGGATTTAAATCTAGGCAAGGGACACTTTGTCAAGAAAGGTCCATCTAGTCAAGGCTATGGTTTTTCCAGTAGTCATGTATGGATATGATAGTTAGACTATAACAAAAGCTGAGCACAGAATTGATGCTTTTGAACTGTGGTGTTGGAGAAACCTCTTGAGAGTCCCTTGGACTGTAACGAGATCCAACCAGTCCATCCTAGAGATCAGTCCTGGGTGTTCATTGGAAGGACTGATGTTGAAGCTGAAACTAATACTTTGGCCTCCTAATGCAAAGAGCTAACTCATTGGAAAAGACCCTGATGCTGGGAAAGATTGAGGGCAGGAGGAGAAGAGGACGACAGAGGATGAGAAGGCTGGATGGCATCACTGAGTCAATGGACATGAGTTTGGGTAAACTCCAGGAGTTGGTGATGGACAGGGAGGCCTGGCGTGCTGTAGTTCATGGGGTCGCAAAGAGTGAGACACAACTGAGCAACTGATCTGAACTGAGTAGAACTTGCCCATGAATGAAGCAGTGATCAATGTTTAGGATTCCAAGATGGCTGAAAAGTATGGGGTTACTACCAGAAATAAGGGAAGCAAAAGACAGAAAGAGCTCCATTTCTTTGTATGAAGGTTTCCATAAGTCTTTGGTTGAGTCCTGGAATACCAATCTGTACAAGCCTAGGATAAAACTCTTGGAAGTTTGAAAAGGAGCTACTGCAAGAGAAAGTACAATTCCCGGGAAATCAAAACTGAACCATTGCAAAAACTCACATATAGCTGGGAATCAATTTTTTTATCTGCTATTAATTGAATAGAGATAGCTTGATGATACCTTAGGCATTAAATGGAAATGGCCAGGTGGATCATGTTTTAACTGTGGGGCCAAACTAAGCTTAGAATAAAGACTACTTAAGCTCATTTTCAAATTAAAACACACATATACACTTAGAAAGTATGTTTCAGTAGTTTTTGTCTTCATAACTCATCCAAAGCCCTTTAAAGAAACACAACGCTATTCATCAGTCAACAATGGAATTTCACAATGTCCAGATTCCAGACAACAATTTTTTGTTATCCAAAGAAATGGAAAAGTTACTACTAAGTTTTTTTTCAAAAGTAGTCAGTAATAGCAAATCTTGAGATGACAAAATGAAGAACTGTTAGATAAGAATTTTAAAAGAACCATTTTAAGGCTTTAAAGGAAAATGTGAACTTAATGAAAATATAAATAAGAGATATGAAAAATATATATATTGAAAAGTAAATATAGGAAATAAAAGTATGCTTTAGTAAATTAATACCAAAGTAGGTATTTCAGACGGAAAACAAACTAGTGAACTCAAACACATAGTAATCATGGCTATCCAAGTGAGACACAAAGAGAAAAAACGAACTGAAAGAAGAAAAACCTAAGTGATCTATGGGATAGATCTAACAACGTTAGAAATATATAGATTTCTGGAAGGAAGTAAGAAATATGGAGTCAGAAAAGTGAAATATTTGAGAAATAATATAGAAAATGTACTAACTAGAAAAAAAGGAAACTGTGTGTGTATGTTAATTTACTTTTATTTCAGGGAGGTTTAAACAGTTGTTATGTCAGATCAGCAAACTTATTTGCTAGTTTTATGAGGTATACTTGACATATAAAATTATATGAGTTTTACATATAAAACATAATGATTCAATATTTATATGTATTGCAAAATGATCACACAGTAAATCTAATTACTTGTTATCATTCATAGTTGGGCTTCCCCCGTGGCTCAGTGGTAAAGAACCTGCCTTCCACCGCAGGAGACAAGAGATGTGGGTTCGATCCCTAGGTCGAGAACATCCCCTGGAAAAGGCAGTGGCTTCCCATTCTAGTGTTCTTGCCTGGGAAATCCCATATAGCATATCAGGCTATAGTCCATGGGGTTGCAAGAAAGTCAGACATGACTTTGACTGAACAACAACAGTCGTTCATAATTACAGAACTAATTTTCTTGTGATGGTAACTTGTGAGATTTCCTCTTTTAGCAACTTTCAGATATGCAATGCAGTATTTTTAACTGATGATCACCATGCTGTACATTACATCCATTATTTATTGATTTTATAACTTGAAGTTTGTACCTTTTGACCCCTTTCACCCATTTGACCAACATGCCCCCTCAGCCCCTTGCCTTTTGGCAACCACCTGTCTGTTCTCTATATCTATGAGGTACCCTCCCCCACCACATTCCATATATAAGTATTCGGTATTTATCTTTCTCTGTCTGACTAATCCTAAGTAACCACACAGTATATGGAAACGTGTAGTATGCGGCAGATCCAGGTTTGTATGGCTCAAGAGCCCCTGCCCTGAATCACTGTCCCTACTTCATTAGGTCTGTTTATACTGGGAGACTGGCAGGCAGGAGGCTATTTTCCTCATTTACACCTAAGAAATCTGAAGCCTGAAACAATCTGAAACCCTCATGAATGTCCTAGCAGTAGCACTAACACAGCTGTGTTCTGATTGCCTGTCTACTTCTTGCACCACACTGTACCCTCTTATAACGAGATCTATAGATTCAAAGACATAACCAGTATGTCCATATTATATGCATATATTAGAGACATAGGCTTATATATGCAAAGAATGTCTCTGGAAAAATACTAAGTAATAGGTGAGGAGGAAGATCGTTCCCTTCCAGTGCAAAGGGAAACTTCAGTGGCTAGAATGCTATGGTCACATGAGGAGGTCTTCTTTCCACTGTGTATCAGTTTATATATCTCGTAAATTATACATCATCTCAAATGTGCCTATATTTCAAAATAAAATTTAAATAAATGATAAGAATAAAGCAAAAGTAGAACAAATTTATTCAAATTTGATTGTAAAAAAGAACTATGTGTACTATAAATACATAGAACTGGAGATATATCATCATCCTCTTTGTATTTATTCAGTTATTTTGTACAATTGATGTGTAGCTTAAATGCTAAAAATAGCATTGTGCTTGAAATCCTTTACTTTTTCTTAAAATTGGCATTTTGGCATATAGATTATCCCATTTTGCTCCTTTTTCATATATATTATTTTTAATGACTGCATCTTATTCCTTTGTATATTTGTATGATAATTTTTGGGCAGTTATTCCAAACATTGACATTTTTATTGCTCATAATTTTTTACTTTGTAAATAATTAACTGTGCAATGAAAGTCCTTAATACATAAAACTTTATTTATTTGTAAGTTTATACCAAGATGAATTCCTATAATTTTAATTCCTATGTGAAAATACATAAACATTTTTGAAAACTAGATTGCATCCATCCAACCTGTATTTCCTCTATTTTAACAATAACCTCACTATCTATCTTTCCAGTAGAAGGCCCCATGACATCAGGGACAATTGTGTCCATTACTGCCTTTTCTTTGGTGTCCAGCAGGTGGTAATGGCTGATTTTACCTTTGCTGCTGTTGCTGTTTAGTCCCCAAGTCATGTCCATCTCTCTTGAGACCCTATGGACTGTAGTCCACCAGTCCATGGGATTTCCCAAACAATACTGGAGTGGGTTGCCATTTTCATCCCCAGATATTACCAATAGATTTCTCCCACTCTATATAATTTCCTTTTCTTTCCTACAGTGGCTAGGGATGTCTCTTTCAGCTAACTTCTTTATTATTTCTTTTTTTAATTTATTTTTAATTGGAGGATAATTGATTTACAGTGTTGGTTTCTGCGGTACAACAACATGAATCATCTGTACACATGGTTGTAGGTATACGTCAATGCTATTCTAATTTATTTCACTCTCTCCTTTCCTCCCTGTGTCCACAAATGCATTCTCTATGTCTGTGTTCTCTACTCCTGCCCTACAGATAGGTTCATATCTACTATTTTTCTAGATTCCATATTAACTTTTTGTCAAGAGTTCATTATTTTACTCGCTTGATAGATGAATATCATATATGTCTTTGATTTTTAATAAGTCCAAAGCTGCCCAATGTCAGCTCCTGTTGTTCGTAGGCTTTTGTATCTTCCCTCCCTCTAAAATTATCTATCTATACCCTTTGGTATGTATCTCATCCACTAGAATAAACTCATCATATGTTAAAAATTCTAATCCTTTGACTTTTATATTTCTTTAAAATATATCCTCAATTGCTAACTGCTACTTAATTCAGTTTAATTAAAAAGAAATTTAATGTTAATTTTTCAAGTTAATGTTCAAGCAAATACTACTTCAAGAACATATATATCACAGTCAGAAGAAGCTGCTGCAAGGAGCATATCATTTTAAACATAATATGGTAGTTATTTTTCCTACCTCATAGCACAGCCATGCTGTTTTTCTCTCACCAGACCAATTAGTTGTTATGCCAAACTATTTTTGCGTATTGTTTAATCCCTTTTTGTGGTAACATGATTTTTTTCAAAAATAAAGATAACAGAGACTGGTTAAGAAACTAAAGTCAAATGAAAATATATTCTTCCATAAAGCATTACTAGTTTGAGCCAAATTAGGTTTTGAAAATTACCCAGAATATTAATACAAAAATGTTTAGAAGTGTGGCCAAAAAGAGAAAAAGAAATCATATTTTCTAACTCCCATGGAGTCCCCATGCCCATCACACAATAACCAGAACCAGACATGCTCAGCTCAGCCTCCCACAATCACAGTTGAGCCCTTCAGTTGGACATTTAAACCCTCTACCCTCTACCTGCAAAAAAAAAAAAAAAAGAAAGAAAATAATAGACCTTTACATGAAGAAAATAAATGCAGTTCTCAGATAAAATAGACAAGATAGGCATGAAGTGAAGGAAACTTTGTACTGTGTTCGTGCAAGAGAACTGTTCACATTAAACATGAAAAAGAGAAACAAAGTGAAATGGCAGGCAGCCAAAAATAGTACAATACATGAAAAAAATAAAAAAGACTATAGTCAAAGAGGAAAAATCCATTCTAGATTAAAATAAAACCAAGAGGGGGAAAAAATCATTCCTTGATGTTCTTTTAGTTTAGATGAAATACATGTGGATATAAATTAAGCAGAAAGTGGTGCTGGGAAAACTGGTCAACCACTTGTAAAAGAATGAAACTAGATCACTTTCTAACACCACACACAAAAATAAACTCAAAATGGATTAAAGAGCTAAACATAAGACCAGAAACTATAAAACTCCTAGAGGAGAACATAGGCAAAACACTCTCAGACATAAATCACAGCAGGATCCTCTATGATCCACCTCCCAGAATTCTGGAAATAAAAGCAAAAATAAACAAATGGGATCTAATTAAAATTTAAAGCTTCTGCACAACAAAGGAAAATATAAGCAAGGTGAAAAGACAGCCTTCTGAATAGGAGAAAATAATAGCAAATGAGGCAACTGACAAACAACTAATCTCAAAAATACACAAGCAACTTATGCAGCTCAATTCCAGAAAAATAAACGACCCAATCAAAAAATGGGCCAAAGAACTAAATAGGCATTTCTCCAAAGAAGACATACGGATGGCTAACAAACATATGAAAAGATGCTCAACATCACTCATTATTAGAGAATGCAAATCAAGACCACAGTGAGGTACCACTTCACACCAGTCACAATGGCTGCAATCCAAAAGTCTGCAAGCAATAAATGCTGGAGAGGGTGTGGAGAAAAGGGAACCCTCTTACACTGTTGGTGGGAATGCAAACTAGTACAGCCACTATGGAGAACAGTGTGGAGATTCCTTAAAAACTTGCAAATTGAACTGCCTTATGACCCAGCAATCCCACTGCTGGGCATACACACCAAGGAAACCAGAATAGAAAGAGACACGTGTACCCCAATGTTCATCACAGCACTGTTTATAATAGCCAGGACATGGAAACAACCTAGATGTCCATCAGCAGATGAATGGATAAGAAAGCTGTGGTACATATATACACAATGGAGTATTACTCAGCCGTTAAAAAGAATCCATTTGAATCAGTTCTAATGAGGTGGATGAAACTGGAGCCAATTATACAGAGTGAAGTAAGCCAGAAAGAAAAACACCAATACAGTATACTAACGCATATATACGGAATTTAGAAAGATGGTAATGATGACCCTGTATGTGAGACAGCAAAAGAGACACAGATGTGTAGAGTGGACTTTTGGACTCTGAGGGAGAGGGAGAGGGTGGGGTGATTTGGGAGAATGGCATTGAAACATGTATACCATAATGTAAGAAACGAATCGCCAGTCTATGTTCGATGCAGGATACAGGATGCTTGGGGCTGGTGCACGGGGATGACCCAGAGAGATGGTATGGGGAGGGAGGTGGGAGGGGGGTTCATGTTTGGGAACTCAAGTACACCCGTGGTGGATTCATGTCAATGTATGGCAAAACTAATACAGTATTGTAAAGTAAAATAAAGTAAAAATTAAAATTAAAAAACAAATAAAAATAAAATAAACATTAAAAAAATAAAAAATAAAAACAGATATGAGTATACCAGAAATAATATAGTGTAATGGGATAATTTCTATAAAAGTTTAAGGAAACCAAAAAATAATAATAATAAATTAAGCAGAAAAATATGCCAACATGATGACAAAATAACAGAGAGGGGAAAACACAAATTTCCTAGCACTAGGAACTGAGGGAGAAAAATAACATTACAGCACAAATAATAAATACATGAAAAATATACATTTAAAAATATAGAATGATTTAAAATATTCATAGTAAATATAGAGGAAAAGTACCAAGATAGATAATAGGTAATAACTAAATAAATTTAATTATAAAACAACTAAAAAAGAAATGCAAAATATAGAAAACAAGTATGCAGATGGTTTTTTTAAATGGCATCCAGAAAAACACAATTTTAATGTGGATCATAGTTTATTCAGTGATCAATGAATGAGACTATCTATTTGGGAGAAAAAAAGAAAATTGGAACTCTTCCTCATTTTTTACATAAAATATTTTATAGTTGCAGGCTGTTTTATTCTGTGAAAGATTTCCAAAAACTCAATAGGCTAACGTGAGAATTCTATTAACGTAGCATAATGTTTTGTTGAGCAATATGAATAGTTCTGTATTTCTACAGAAAAAGGGACTTAAATTAGTTGGAGTTTATAACTTTAAAATTGTTACATTTATGTATCTTAAAGATACATAAAACTAAAAGTATTTTTAGGAGTTAAGTAATACATATTCCAGATTTTATCTGCTACAGTAGGAAGGAATCAATACTTCATCATAACTGTGAGCCAACATCAATGATCCACAAAGGGTTTAATCTGTAACTACTGTTTTTGTTTTATCTATTATAGCTGTTTTTATTGACTTGCATTTCAGTGGCACTTAGGTCAACAATCATATAAATAAATGGTTGAAAAATATCTAAGATTTTTATTTGACATCTGTACTAATAGGTTTAACTGAATCAAAATATAGACATTGAACATACAGTATTACTATTAATAAAAAAAATTGGAAACAGATTGCTGTCCAAACATACATCAGCAAGTGTTGAGTCCAGTTTTTTATTTGGAGGGAAAAAATGACAAGATTTGTAGAGTATATATTTTGGGTAAAATGCAAAGAATCAGTCTGGCCTAAGAATATTATATAACCTTATCCTGAGAGACATTTAGTGACTACATAAAGCATTTCTCTAATTTATGACCGTTTGCTCTAATGTGGGTAATTAACATGACATAGATATTACAGTATTTTTAATACATTTTGAAATGAAGTTTCTTAAAAGAACATCAAGATGTCTATTATTTACTCACTAGGAAATTACACCAAAATTCAACTTACAAAGTTTTAATTTTATTTAATTGAATAACTATGTTATAAAATAATTGCATTTTGCTCATAACTGTATCACTGTTATGTAGTATTCTTACCCTGTCAGTAGGGAAAATCATGGTCCATTATTTAACCAAAATTATATTTAGGGCACTTCTATATTACATAATTAGGTGTCATTCTAATATTGTAAAATTGAATAAAACAATTGATCCAAATATTTTATTTCTGTTTATTAAAGGATTGCAAGTCTTTGTTATTAAAAGGAAAATAATAAACTCTTGTACATATTTTTTCAATACTAAATGAATAGAATAGATATTACTATACCCTATTCTGTGGTAAATCAAGGAAATGAGTGCTTATATTTCTTCCCGCAAGTAAGGAACTGAGGCTCAGAGATAATGGCCTTAAAGAAAAAGTGACAACAGGGTGATATAAACTAAGAAGAAATAGGAAGAATATAAATTGAAATGTGTTCAAATTTAAAAGTCAGAAATAAAAACAGAAGGAAGGTAAATATGATTGCAAGTTTTGATCATTTATTAAATAAAACAAATATATTCCTCTTGCCCTGCATGTCTTGTTGTTCAGTTGCTCAGTCATATATGACTCTTTGTGACCCCATGGACTGCAGTGCACCAGCCCTCCCTGTCCATCATCAACTCCCAGAGTTTACTCAAACTCATGTCCATTGAATTGGTAATGCCTTGCAACCATCTCAGTCGCTGCCATCCCCTTCTCTTCTTACCTTCAATCTTTCCCCGCAAAAGTGTCTTTTCCAGTGAGTCAGCTCTTTACATCAGGTGGCCAAATTATTGGTGCTGCAGCTTCAGCATCAGTCCTTCCAATGAATATTCAGGACTGATTTCCTTTAGGATAGACTGGTTTGTTCTCCTTGCTGTCCAAGGGACTCTCAAGAGTCCTCTCCAACACCACAGTTCAAAAGCATCAATTCTTCAGTGCTCAGCTTTCTTTATGGTCCAGCTCTCACATCCATACACAACTACTAGAAAAACCATTGTTGTTGCTGTTCAGTTCATCAGTTGTGTTGACTCTTTGGGACCCCATGGGCTACAGCACATCAGGCTTACTTGTCCTTCACCATCTCCCAGAGTTTGCTGAAACTCATGTCCTTTGGGTCCATGATGCTGTCCAACCATCTCATCCTCTGTCTTCTCCTTTCCTTCTGCCTTCAGTCTTTCCCAGCATCAGGGTCTTTTCCAATGAGTTGGCTCTCTGTATCAGACGACCATACAGACTTTTGTCAGAAAAGTGATGTCTCTGCTTTTTAATATGCTGTCTAGGTTTGTCATAGCTTTTCTTCCAAGGAACAAGAGTCTTTTAATTTCATGGCAGCAGTCACTGTCCACAGTGAATTTGAAGCCCAAGAAAATAAAATCTGTCACTGTTTTTCATCACTTCCCCTTCTATTTGCCATGAAGTGACTGGAGCCCATGCCATAGTCTTCCTTTTGTGAATGTTGAGTTTTAAGTCACCTTTTTCACTCTTCTCTTTCACTTTCATCAAGAGGCTCCTTAGTTCTTCTTCACTTTCTCCTGTAAGGGTGGTGTCATCTGCATATCTGAGGTTGTTGATATGTTTTTCCTGGCCATCTTGATTCCATCTTGAGTTTCATCCAGTCCGCATTTTGCATGATGTAGACTGCATATAAGTTAAATAAGTAGGGTAACAATATACAACCTTGCCGTACTCCCTCTCCAATTTGGAAACAGTCTGTTGTTCCATGTCTGGTTTTGTTGCTCCTTGACCTTCATCCAGGTTTCTTAGGAGGCAGGTAAGGTGGTCTGATATTCCTGCCTCTTTAAGAATTTTTCACAGTTTGTTGTGATCCACACAGTTAAAGGCTTTAGGGTTGTCAATGAAGCAAAAGTAGATATTTTTCTGGAGTCCATTGCTTTTTCTGTGCTCCAAAGGATGTTGGCAATTTGATCTCTGGTTCCTCTGCCTTTTCTAAATCCAACTTGTACATCTAGAAATTCTCCATTCACATACCGTTGAAGCCTAGCTTGAAGGATTTTGAGCATTACCTTGCTAGCATGTGAACTGAGTGCAATTGTCCAGTAGTTTAAACATTCTTTGGCATTGCCCTTGCTTGGGTTTGAAATACACTTCTCATAATAGACTTATAAGAAAAAACCATGTTATTATTTCTGTTATGCATATGAAAGGACTGTGGTATTAGAAAGATAAACAACCAGACAAGGTCATGTAGCTAACAAGTAAAGGTATTACATTTCAAACTCAGCTTCTTTCCAGTGCTGTTTATAACATTGTTATATAACCTCAAGCAATATATGAATGTGTATGTAAATACATATATGCTTGCAAAATAAATAAGTAAATAAAAAGGCAAACTAGAAAAAAAAGAGGATTGATGAAGAATTGGTTGCTCGTGGAAAAAATAAAAATATCTATCTAAAAAATAAAGTACAACCATCTAATACTAAATTTTAAAAAATAAACCTGAAGCACTACTTTAAATTTTGAAAGAATACTGTGTAAAACTAATTTTTAAAAAATATTGATAGAATGGATGAGTTTATGGGCAAAAATAACTCAAGAAGATTTAGAACACCAGAATAGATCATTGACAGGGAAATATACTGAAAGATGCATTGATGTTATTTGAGAAAAATTCTGGGCTAAGTATTCTTTTATAGGCAATGAATTTTGTACTATTGAAAAATAAAATCTCTATTTTATATAAATGATCACAAGCTCGAAAAAGAAATTATTCCAATTTTTTGTATTAAAAATTCTCATAATGAAGCATTGACAAAACACATGTGATATATGACAAAGTGGGATTCATCTCAGATCTTTAGACTGGTTCCAAATTAGGACATCTATTAACACAAACCATCTCAAAAGTAGGTATAATGAGAGCAATTATGATTATGTAGACAGATAACAAAAAAGTCTTCTGCTAAAGAGAAAAATAAACAATATTTGCTATGATTAAAATTCTTCATAAAAATTTATGAGTATTTTCTTACAATGATTAAGACTGTCTTAAGATGAAAATTACTAGTAAATTAAAGAGATATTTTCTCTGAAGTCTGGGAAAAGATCAGGATCTCTGCTTATCATCATTACAATTTGAGGCAATTCTAGATGTTCCAAAATTTTTAAAAAAGAAAGTTAGAATTTAAACTTGCAAGTATTAGCTACTGTTATCATGACATAGTTGGAAAAAGTAAGAAACCAACAATGAAAAAATTGTTTATAATTAATAAAGTGAAGAAAGGAAACCATTTTAAAATAAATACTTTAAAAAATCAATAATTCATTTTGACCCAAGTGGATATTTATAAAATGAAAAAAGATAATATGTAAGTAATTGCAAATATATTTCCTTCCTCTTTTTCTTAAAAAATATTTATAGTAGCCACAATGTTCAAAGAACTTCTATTGGAGATAAAATACAAAGCACAAAGTTCTTATTCTCAAGCAGTGTATATTCTAGGATGTGTTTGGGGAGACAGTTATGCATGTGTAAATATGCAATATAATTTCAGGTAATAAATATTATTCAGAAAAAATTCAAAGCAGAATAATAAGGTACAAGTTAAAAGCAGAAGATCCTGTAGGCTTGGAGGGATATTTATCCATCTTAGTCAAGGAATGTCTTCTAAGATGATGACATTATTTTGTAGAAAAGAAAAAACTCAGGTTTGGTCTTGTTTTAAATTTAAATGAATATTTGATATACAAGTAAAAATGTTCAACAAACTAGTGAATATGAATCAGCAATTCAGTGGACAGGTTGAGTCTTGAGAAATAAATTTAAACATTTTCAGTATATAAATATTATTTTAAAAAAGACTGAATAAACTTAACATGTAGTTAGGTATAATCTTGATAAGGAGCATGAAAAATTATAAAACAGCTATTTAAAATTTATAATGGGATTTTGAAAACCAAGATTTGAGTGATTGGTGAATGTGAGTTCCTACATTTAAAAGTTCAAGAAATGTATACATCTTAATTAAAAATAATGCTGTAGCAGCAACACGGATAGGACTAGAAATTGTCATACTGAATGAAGTAAGTCAGACAGAAATGGAGAAATACTGTTTGACATCCCTTATAAGCAGAATTTAAAAAGAAATGATTCAAATGAACTTATTTGCAAACCAGAAAGAGACTCATAAACTTAAAGAATGAACTTACGGTTGTGGAGAGGGGGACAAGAAATGAGGAGAAGGGATAGTTAGGGAATGTGGAATGGACATGTACATATTGCTCTATTTAAAATAGATAACCAACAAGGACCTACTATATACCACAGGGAACTCTGCTTAATGTTATGTGGCAGCCTAGATGGAAGAGTTTTGGGGGGAGAATGGGTATAGGTGTATGTACGGTTGAGTCCCTTTCCTGTCTGTGTACCTGAAACTGTCACATTGTTAATCGGCTGAAAGACAGTTCCAAAGAATGCTCAAACTACCGCACAATTGCACTCATCTCACACACTAGTGAAGTAATTCTCAAAATTCTCCAAGCCAGGCTCCAGCAATACGTGAACTGTGAACTTCCAGATGTTCAAGCTGGTTTTAGAAAAGGCAGAGGAACCAGAGATCAAATTGCCAACACCTGCTGGATCATCAAAAAAGCAAGAGAGTTCCAGGAAAACATATATTTCTGCTTTATTGACTAAGCCAAAGCCTTTGACTGTGTGGATCACAATAAACTGTGGAAAATTCTGAAAGAGATGGGAATACCAGACCACCTGACCTGCCTCTTGAGAAACCTGTATACAGGTCAGGAAGCCACAGTTAGAAATGGACATGGAACAGACTAGTTCCAAATCGGGAAAGGAGTACGTCAAGGATGTATATTGTCACCCTGCTTATTTAACTTATATGCAGAATACATCATGAGAAACGCTGGGCTGAAGGAAGCACAAGCTGGAATCAAGATTGCCGGGAGAAATATCAATAACCTCAGATACACAGATGACACCACACTCACAGCAGAAAGTGAAGAATTAAGGAGCCTCTTGATGAAAGTGAAAGAGGAGAGTGAAAAAGTTGGCTTAAAGTTCAACATTCAGAAAACTAAAATCATGGCATCCAGTCCCATCACTTCATGGCAAATAGATGGGGAAACAGTGGCTGACTTTATTTTTCTGCGCTCCAAAATCACTGCAGATGGTGATTGCAGCCATGAAATTTAAAGACGCTTACTCTTTGGCAAGAAAGTTATGATCAACCTAGACAGCATATTAAAAAATAGAGACATTACTTTGCCAACAAAGGTCCATCTAGTAAAGGTTATGGTTTTTTCAGTGGTCACGTATGGATGTGAAAGTTGGACTGTGAATAAACCTGAGCACCAAAGAATTGATGCTTTTGAACTGTGGTGTTGGAGAAGACTCTTGAAAGTCCCTTGGACTGCAAGGAGATCCAACCAGTCCATCCTAAAGGAGATCAGTCCTGGGTGTTCATTGAAAGGACTGATGTTGAAGCTGAAACTCCAGTACTTTGGCCACCTCATGTGAAGAGCTGACTCACTGGAAAAGACCCTGATGCTGGGAAAGATTGAGGGCAGGAGGAGAAGGGGACAACAGAGGATGAGATGGTTGGATGGCATCACCGACTCAATGGACATGGGTTTGGGTAGACTCCGGGAGTCTGTGATGGATAGGGAGGACTGGTGTGCTGTGATTCATGGGGTCACAAAGAGTTGGTTGCCGGGAGCCAGCGTGAGGAACCCCGCCCATGGCAAAGGTCATGAGGAAGGAGGCTTGGCATACGCAAAGGTGGGATCAAGCCTCAGGGGTCCCCCTGGAAATTCTCGAGCATCTACCCCTAAAACCAGAGTCTGCCTGCTTTACTGTGTTATGCTTTCCACCTACTCTTCTGACATTAACAGGGGGCTGTCCCCCAATCACCTTTTTCTGGAAAAAGTTAATTTAGAGCTTTTAGATAATAAGTCTCCTGGGCATAATAAGAGTGTTTCAATCCAAAAACCCCTCTGATGGCTTTCTAACCTGCCTGCCGGACTCTTACAGCTACGCATGTGATTGTTTCCTGCCTCCCGACCGTGAGAGGCACAGGAAGCTTAAAACATCCTAGGAATGTAGGGTCTTCCAAGGAGTCAAAATCATTAGAATAGGACTGATTAAGGGTTTCATTTGTTGAGCCAAAACGTGCTGCCAAATTTTCGTATCTTTTATTTGTTGATATAGTTGGTATATAGAAAAAACAGGTAGTAGCCCTGGCATTAGCAACATTAGATCTTTGAGTTAAGTATTTTCTTTGTTATAACCCACTGCACCTTTGTTCTACAGGAATGTAACTTTATTTAGTACATTGAGGGTGATGCAGATTAAAGAAAAAACACTTCAAGGGAAAAAGAGTTTTCTGGTTGATAGACATTTATCTAGAAAGAGAGCCATAAAAATGTTAACAGGCCTCTTGGTCAGAAGATAATGTAAACCACCTGAGACCTTTTGTATACGGGAAGGTATGCAAAAAGAAAGCCTGCTCTCAATGAGGGTCAGGACTGCTGCCCCTGCATAACTCTGCATATTCCATTATTTCTTTATGTACAACTTGGGTTATATAAGCTGCTTTTGAAAATAAAGTTGTGGGTCTGGCACCGATGCTTGGCTCCCCCATGTCGTTCTTCTCTCCCTTTTCTGGCTGAATTCCCTTCTGAAGTGTGGAGGCTCACTGAGTCTACTTATTTGCCCTGGCTTCTAAGACCCACATGAGAGGGAGCCCAAGGCGGGGCTATTCAAGCGAGCGCCGGTGGCCTACATAGACGGTGCAAGTTCCTTGTCTTGGAACTTTATTGATTTTCCATGTAAACCAAGTTATTCAGCCTCTTTTCTCCACTTACATTATTCTTTCCTAATCTCTCTTTATTATTTCTAATAAATAAGTTTTCCCTCACCAAGTCTGTCCCGCTTCAAATTATCTTGGATCCACTGGAACTGGCCCCCGGCAGCTGGACACGACTGAGCAACTGAACTGAGCTGAAAAAAATAATAATGCTGTTGAAAAAATGGTACCAACAGACTTGCTTGACACAGGGTTGTTACAAACCTTCAAAATGCAAAACAGAACAAAACCAGTATCTAATAAATGCAGTTAAGGGAAGAGCAATACAATGAAGTGAGCCTGTATTAGTAGACACTTAAATTAAGAAAGGTTCTTGTCCTTACTAAACTCAAGGGATAAAAAAATACTGCCCTATGTAATCATGGTCCACTAAGCAAGAGAGCTTTTTACACACCCCCAGAGGCGATGGAAAACCCAGCGAGGGGCTCTTTCCCAGGAAAGGAAATACCGGGCAAGAGTAGTTGGATTGGTTTAACAGTGAGACTGGTTTAACTACATGAGATACAGTAAAACTCTCTGAACCTGTTATTGGTGGTTACACAAATTATACAACAGAGATTTAGGTCACTTTTGGTTATTAAAAATTGCAAAGTGTCATTTTTAGTGTCTGGCTACTTTCCAACAGGAACGAGTGATATTTCTTGTTACATTAGAGACCCAGGTAATATTGTAGGCCCTGTCCTGAATTATGTAGTAATGTTCATATGAAGTGTACAAGAGGTAATACGCTTGCTTCACAAAAAGAGTAAATGTAGAATCATCATGAATGCTTCATTAGCTTCAGTTTACAAATTAATGAAGTTAACCTAAAGGTATCAGTGGAAAACAGAGGTAGGAATTATGGTATATCCCTTTTATTGTAATGAGGGATATATTTGCTTTTTTGATTTCTTGCTCTGGCTTAGTTTGTTTTCAAATAAAACATGCCTAACAAAAGTTTCATTGCATGATAAAGGGAAATAAAGTGTAGGAGTTCACTGTAAGAAACACCAATATAAAAATTAATTAGGGAGTTATTACACTTAATTTACAAAATATTCTGAGCTCTTTTCAGAAAAATAAATGAATTATGTAGTTAACCATTCAATTTTTCATTCATTCATCCATTCATTTAACTGATTTATTCATCTCCGTATTATTTCCCTATTTTCCAGACATCATTCATGGAAAGAGATGTAAAAATGAATAGTACACAGGCCCCACTCACAAAGAAATAAATGGAATAAATTTGTAAACAATAATCTTGTTTATACTACTAATAATATGTTGAAAGTGCTACACTTATTTTAGTATATAATGAGGGGTACAAAGGTGTTGTGCTATTTTACTTGATAAAAAGCGCTCAGTTCAGTTCATTCACTCAGTCGTGTCCAACTCATTGCAACCCCATGAATTGCAGCACGCCAGGCCTCCCTGTCCATCACCAACTCCCGAAGTTCACTCAGACTCACGTCCATCGAGTCAGTGATGCCATCCAACCATCTCATCCTCGGTCGTCCCCTTCTCCTCCTGCCCCTAGTCCCTCCCAGCATCAGTCTTTTCCAATGAGTCAAGTCTTCACATGAGGTGGCCAAAGTACTGGAGTTTCACCTTTAGCATCATTCCTTCCAAAGAAATCCCAGGGCTGATGTCCTTCAGAATGGACTGGTTGGATCTCCTTGCGGTCCAGGGGACTCTCAAAAGTCTTCTCCAACACCACAGTTCAAACGCATCAATTCTTTGGCGCTCAGCTTTCTTCACAGTCCAACTCTCACATCCATACATGACCAATGGAAAAATCATAGCCTTGACTAGACAGACCTTAGCCGGCAAAGTAAGGTCTCTGCTTTTGGATATGCTATCTAGGTTGGTCATAACTTTTCTTCCAAGGAGTAAGCGTCTTTCAATTTCATGGCTGCAGTCACCATCTGCAGTGATGTTGGAGCCCCCCAAAATAAAGTCTGACCTGTTTCCACTGTTTCCCCATCTATTTCCCCTGAAGTGATGGGACCAGATGCCATGATATTCGTTTTCTGAATGTTGAACTTTAAGCCAACTTTTTCATTCTCCACTTTCATCAAGAGGCTTTTAGACTCCTCCCCACTTTCTGCCATAAGGGTGGTGTCATCTGCATATCTGAGGTTATTGATATTTCTCCCTGCAATCTTGATTCCAGCTTGTGCTTCCTCCAGCCCAGTGTTTCTCATGATGTACTCTGCAAATAAGTTAAACAAGCAGGGTGACAATATACAGCCTTGACATACTCCTTTTCCTATTTGGAACCAGTCTGTTGTTCCATGTCCAGTTCTAACTGTTGCTTCCTGACCTGCATACAGGTTTCTCAAGAGGCAGGTTAGGTGGTCTGGTATTCCCATCTCTTTCAGAATTTTCTACAATTTATTGTGATCCACACAGTCAAAGGCTTTGGCATAGTCAATAAAACAGAAATAGATGTTTATCTGGAACTCTCTTGCTTTTCCCATGATCCAGTGGATGTTGGCAATTTGATCTCTGGTTCCTCTGCCTTTTCTAAAACCAGCTTGAACATCAGGAAATGCACTGGTCATAGCAAACACCCTTTTCCAACAACACAAGAGAAGACTCTACACATGGACATCACCAGATGGTCAACACTGAAATCAGATTGATTATATTCTTTGCAGCCAAAGATGGAGAAGCTCTATACAGTCAACAAAAACAAGACCAGGAGCTGACTGTGGCTCAGATCATGAACTCCTTATTACCAAATTCAGACTTAAAGAAAGTAGGGAAAACCGCTAGACCATTCAGGTATGACCTAAATCAAATCCCTTATGATTATACAGTGGAAGTGAGAAATAGATTTAAGGGACTAGATCTGATAGATAGAGTGCCTGATGAACTATGGAATGAGGTTCGTGACATTGTACAGGAGACAGGGATCAAGACCATCCCCATGGAAAAGAAATGCAAAAAAGCAAAAATGGCTGTCTGGGGAGGCCTTACAAATAGCTGTGAAAAGAAGAGAGGCGAAAAAACAAAGGAGAAGAGGAAACATAAGCATCTGAATGCAGAGTTCCAATGAAAAATAAGAATAGATAAGAAAGCCTTCTTCAGCAATCATTGCAAAGAAATAGAGGAAAAGAACAGAATGGGAAAGACTAGAGATCTCTTCAAGAAAATTAGAGCTACCAAGGGAACATTTCATGCAAAGATGGACTCGATAAAGGACAGAAATGATATGGACCTAACAGAAGCAGAAGATTAAGAAGAGGTGGCAAGAATACACAGAAGAATTGTACAAAAAAGATCTTCACGACCTAGATAATCATGATGGTGTGATTACTCACCTAGGGCCAGACATCCTGGAATGTGAGGTCAAGTGGGCCTTAGAAAGCATCACTACAAACAAAGCTAGTGGAGGTGATGGAATTCCAGTGGAGCTATTTCAAATCCTGAAAGATGATGCTGTGAAAGTGCTGTACTCAATATGCCAGCAAATTTGGAAGTGGCCTCAGCAGTGGCCACAGGACTGGAAAAGGTCAGTTTTCATTCCAATCCCAAAGAAAGGCAATGCCAAAGAATGCTCAAACTATTGCACAATTGCACTCTTCTCACAGCCCTTAGAAGGAACCAACCCCGCTGACACCTGGATCTTGGACTTTAGCCTCCAGGGTTGTGAGGGAATACATTTCTGTTGTTTAAGCCACCCAGGTGGTGGTGTTGAATACTTTGTTAGACAAACTATACAGTGAAGGGTATGAGGGTTTCCAAGGTGGCACAGTGGTAAAGAATCTGCCTGCTAGTGCAGGAGATGCAAGAAACATGGGCTCGATCCTTGAGTCAAGAAGATCCCCTGGAGAAGGAAATGGCAAACCACTCCAGTACTCTTGCCTGGAGAATCCCGTGGACAGAGGAGCCTGACAGGCTGTAGTCCATTGGGTTGCAGAGAGTCAGACATGACCAAGCAACTGAGCACCCACACACACAGTGAAGGATCAGCAAATCTGCATGTCTTGGAGTTGTTCTACTACTGACCACCAGATGATTCAGACCTTTGAGTTTCTAAAATATTACATGCCGCCGCTGCTGCTGCTAAGTCACTTCAGTTGTGTCCAACTCTGTGCGACCCCATAGATGGCAGCCCACCAGGCTCCCCTGTCCATAGGATTCTCAAGGCAAGAACACTGGAGTGAGTTGCCATTTTCTTCTCCAATACATGAAAGTGAAAAGTGAAAGTGAAGTCGCTCAGTCATGTCCGACTCTTCGCAACCCCATGGACTGCAGCCCAGGCTCCTCCGTCCATGGGATTTTCCAGGGAAGAGTACTGGAGTGGGTTGCCATTGCCTTCTCCGAAAATATTATATAAGAGCATCTAATTAGTTTTCAAAAAAAATCACAAAAGAGAGAAATTTATTATTAATGAACAGTAAAATTTCTAGTTGCCTTATGTTTCTACATTCTTATACTATTATATCACTTATATATTATTCCTGGATAGGAAAAGATGTTCCCAGCATCATATTTATGTAAAACAGCAAAGTTTTATTATGTCCTAATGGAAGCCAAAATGATATTCTGTATTTTAACAACAGCTCATTTATTTAAATGTATATTTATAACCTAAGTTACTTGAATTATTATATAAATATCTTCCAAAATATAAATTTAAATATATGAATTTTTAAAGTGATTTCTGAATAATTTCAAGAAATATTCTTTGCCTTTTTTATACACACTATTTTTGGAAAAGTGTAACCTAAAAAAAATGCGCATTTTATATCTTTTGCCAACCTTGAGGCTATGAAAAGAAACTCTCATTTAAATTGCAGTATTGTGAAACTGGAGGCCTTCAGGCTGAAGAAGGATTCCAAAAAACATTATGGAAAATTCAAGTATTTATTGGCTATGCCAGCTGGGAAGTTTTCTTGATTGAATGGTGTTTGGAAAGCAGCAGAAATGTACTGTCAAATGTATAAAAGTCAACATCTCTCTAAGAGGGAGGACAAGAATGGGATTGGTATTTTATTACATACTTTCCTATGAGGTATTTTAAAGTAGCTGCAACATAGCATTTATATGACCTGAATGCAGGGTAAATTGGTAATTTTCAAGAGGACTCCTCATTGGAAATGACTTCTAAGAGTGAAATCATGCTAGCATCAAAGCATTTTCTGTCATTATTACTCCCTACTAGCATGGAGAGAAACACATAGCCCAGTTCCCTCAGGAGCTTAACATCTAGCAAGAAATCCACTTTGCCACCATTTGAGTAAATTATGTAATGAGAACAGGCATGTGTCAAGATAATTCATTGTTTGGGGAGATACAGAAAGTAGCAGTAAGATAACCCTCTGTGATATCTTGATTTATAATAAATATGCATTCGGTCTCATCCCCATTTCTGGTGTGGAGCTCCTAAAACCTTTGGAATTTCTTCAGTGTTAAGAGACATAATGGTGTTTTTTGTTCCTTTAATAAGGTAACTTTTAGAAAGCCCCTAACCAAGTTTTCCAGGTGACTAAGTGGGTAAAGAATCCACCTGCAATGGAGGGGATATGGGTTGGATCCCTGGGACAGGAAGATCCCCTGGAGGAGGGTATGACAACCCACTCCAGTATTCTTTTTCTTGGAGAAGCCCTTGGACAGAGGAACCTGGCGGGCTACAGTCCACTGGGATCACAAAGAGTCAGACATAACTGAAGCAACTGAGCACAACCAGGTGGTTAGTGGGTTGGCAGCTCCAGTCTCAGTCCTGCCCCCAGCCTCTAGGTATAGAGAGGAGCTGGAGGTTGAATTGATTGCCACTGACCAATGATTTAATGGTTCATGCCCATGAAATGAAGTCTCTACAAAAACCCAAAAGGAGAAGGTACAGAGAGCTTCCAGTTGGTGAATGCATGGAAGGTCTGAGAGAATGGCCCACCCAGAAAACATGGGAGCTCTGCACCCGATGATGGTTTCCAAGAAGTGCTGGGTGGTGTGTGAGGAAGTCCACCCTGCCCCCCCCAACACACACACAATGGAATTGGGTCCAGGAACCCTGAAGTACCCTTGTTCTTTGGAAACTAAATGTGAGGACAATAGGGACCTGATTGATTGATTGACCTGAATGATTAATGATAATCATTCATTAATTCATTTTAAAAATATGCCCTGAGACTTGTTGGATGAAAAGCACAGATGAGTACACGATTATGAATAAGAAAATAAAAGTGTCTGCTTCTGTAAGATGCATCTGCTATGAAAGACAAGTGATAAAACATTGTATAACCTACAAATTCTGGAATTCTGTAAAGGAAGCAAAGTAGGTATATTAGTAGTGAATATTGAGGGCCTGAAAGAAGGGAAAGGGTTGTTTTGATTTTTGGTCAAAAGTCTCAAAGGGAGAGTAGTATTGAGATTGGGACCTGACCATTGAAGAGGCAGGACTCGAAAATAGCAGGTGAGGAGTGTTCTAAATCTCTGAAGAAAACATGCAGAAATCCTAGGATGGGAAAGAAGTTGCTGTGTTTTCTGAGAAGAAGGCAGTAAGTTAGAGATTCAATAGGTTACAAAGCACAGAAGTCTGCATTACAGGGCATGATAGGATTTTAACTTTAAAGTATTGAAATGAGATTGAAAGTTTTACAGCAGGAAGATTTTTTAAGCCTATTATTTGCCTTTTTGATTTAGGTCCTGTGTGGAGATTCCTTCAAACGAAGACTTGAGATTCAGTGGGAGATGGGTGAGTAGACTACCACAGAGGTGGAAGACCAGTGATAATTGTTTGAACCAGGGTGATCAGGTGAAAATACTGGAAACATTAATGTGTTCGTGGAGATGAAATAAACCAAAACATTTAGAGCTAGTTAGGGGGAATGAGCACACGCCCTAGCTGTAGTCATTCAAAAATCAGGGAGAAACATTAGCCAGTGTGAATACATTTTCAGCTCAAGAGTGCTTGTCCTTTACTATTAATACATGTTTAAAATACAAGGGTGTTGCAAGTGGAATCTGAGTTTTGGTAATCTTTCTTATAATTAAAGGATTTAAGCCATTCCATTTGTTAGGCAGCCATTATACTTAGAGCATACACCTATAGTTTTCATCTCTTCTCATTTTCACTCCAGTTCTCACCAGAGTTATCAAAGTTAGTGAATGGAAAAGTGAAGTTCTGATGATTACCGTCTTCAGTCTTGATAATTTCCTTCTTGTAAAAATTGTTAGTTGTGTTTCTAAGATCTCTCTGCTTTTTGTTTGTTTTTAGTTTTATTTAGTTGCATTTGAATTATGTATGACTGGGTTGTCTAAGCAAATCTAGTTACTTGAAAACCAAAATTCTTTTTAAGGTGTTTTGCATACCTATAAACACAACATGGAACCAATATTCCAAGTAAGACTAATGGCAAATATTGGTATAAGGATTCTAGGAAATACCACCAGTGCCTTCTCTCAAAGAGCGTATGAACATGGATGTCCTTTTTAATTTTGATGGGATTCGGACACCTTGACAATTATCTAGAATGGATTTATAGAAAATATTGTGCAGAATACATATAAAATTCAAGACGACTAGTATGACCATCTTTTTTGAAAATATGGGGAACTATAAAGATTGAGTATTGTGGTTTGTGTTCTCACATTGATTTCCTGATGGCTTAGCTTTTAAAAATATTGCCTTCAACCAGGGTTTAGAAAATCTTTGCTTTTTGTTGCTTTGTACTTTTTAAAAACTACTTTATCAGCCACAGAATGGCTCCTTTTGTGTGAAGAGTGAGCTTCTGTGTTGTTACTGGGCAAATGCCTTCCATTCTCCTTATATTATTAATTAGGAGATGTTAGGATACTGGGGAATCCATGGTAAAGACATTAGATCTTCATCAAATATTCACTGAGTGCACACTTGATTTCAAAGTGGCCCAGGATTTCTTTGGGATTCTGCTCTGGGAATTACTGAAAATATGGTAAATAATGGTGTCTAATTCAGAACTATTGTGACGATTGTATGGAATAATATGTATTAGGGGACTTACTTAGCATGATCATTTGCTATTTGTAATTGTTCAACAAAGATAAACATGAAATAATTAAAAGCTACTTTGGTTGTTACAATATTACACAGATTAAAAAATTCACAATCTTTTGGGTGACAAGGTAGGAAAAAAATAGGAAAAAGATCTGAAGGACTCTAGGCCAAAAGATGATCAAGTTCTTACTAAAGAAATGTTTGTGAAGCTGGACAGTAGAATCAGTAGATTGTGTGACTACCTGGAGAGTGTGAAATGAAGAAATGGGAGGAAAGCAGGGGATCCAGAGTGTCTGGATTACCTGGTGGATGGTGCTGCCCCGCTGCCCCTTCTGTGTTCGGTTGAAGACGCGAGTTTAATGAAGTTTTACTTTCAGTGACACTGCGGGTCAGTTTCAATGGCAGCATCAGCAAAGACTTCATTCTTCACAGCTTTTTCTATGAAGACCCAAGGTGAGTACAAGCAATCATCTATGACTAAGGTCACTTATTGACCTTTTTAAAAGGGCATGTTCTAGCATTTTTTCAGGTACTAGTTTTGTGTTTGCTTTTTTTTTTTTTTCATGTTTACACGTTAAACCTGCTTGTAATAATTGGTAATATTAAGTAATCGTATGAAGGTTGTGATGACCATCAATGTTCGAAGGACTGGAAAAAAAATCTGTGATTTTATTGGAGGATAAAATAAAGAAAAAGAAGAGAGGCCTTTATTGACTGTCCTGTAAACTTAAAACTGCTCTCTACTTCCCATGTGAAAAATTAATCATATAATCTTTTAAAGACACAATATTGAAAAAAAAGTATTTTAACTAGAGTAACTTTTTTTTTTAATTTTAGTTTTTTATTTTTTAAATTTTAAAATCTTTAATTCTTACATGCATTCCCAAACATGAACCCCCCTCCCACCTCCCTCCCCATAACAACTTTCTGGGTCATCCCCATGCACCAGCCCCAAGCATGCTGCATCCTGCGTCAGACATAGACTGGCGATTCAATTCACATGATAGTATACATGTTAGAATGTCATTCTCCCAAATCATCCCACCCTCTCCCTCTCCCTCTGAGTCCAAAAGTCCGTTATACACATCTGTGTCTCTTTCCCTGTCTTGCATACAGGGTCGTCATTGCCATCTTCCTAAATTCCATATATATGTGTTAGTATACTGTATTGGTGTTTTTCTTTCTGGCTTACTTCTCTCTGTATAATCGGCTCCAGTTTCATCCATCTCATCAGAACTGATTCAAATGAATTCTTTTTAATGGCTGAGTAATACTCCATTGTGTATACATACCACAGCTTTCTTATCCATTCATCTGCTGATGGACATCTAGGTTGTTTCCATGTCCTGGCTATTATAAACAGTGCTGCGATGAACATTGGGGTACATGTGTCTCTTTCAATTCTGGTTTCCTCGGTGTGTATGCCCAGAAGTGGGATTGCTGGGTCATAAGGTAGTTCTATTTGCAATTTTTTAAGGAATCTCCACACCGTTCTCCATAGTGGCTGTACTAGTTTGCATTCCCACCAACAGTGTAGGAGGGTTCCCTTTTCTCCACACCCTCTCCAGCATTTATTGCTTGCAGATTTTTGGATCGCAGCCATTCTGACTGGTGTGAAGTGGTACCTCAATGTGGTTTTGATTTGCATTTCTCTAATAATGAGTGATGTTGAGCATCTTTTCATGTGTTTGTTAGCCATCCGTATGTCTTCTTTGGAGAAATGTCTATTTAGTTCTTTGGCCCATTTTTTGATTGGGTCGTTTATTTTTCTGGAATTGAGCTGCATAAGTTGCTTGTATATTTTTGAGATTAGTTGTTTGTCAGTTGCTTCATTTGCTATTATTATCTCATGAAAACCAATGTCTGCACATATTCTAGTAGAAAGTGAATGCATATTAATCAACAGTATTTAATTTTCAAAAATAGAATTTCTCATTGTTTCCATATGGTATAAAAAGACTTTCTTCTTTGAAATTGTCTCTTATATGGCTAAGTAACTGGTAAGATTCACAATTTAGGTTCTACTGGAGAAATTAGCAAAATGCTGTTATTGAAGTCATGCCTTAATAGAACTTCTATGAGTTCTGAATCCCTATTTCTTCTCTGTCCTTCTTCTTACCCTGTTTCTTGGTTTCTGTCTCTCCCTCTCTCCTCAAATATTGGGTCATAGTCCAGATAAAACAACTTAAATATAAATAAAATACAGTTTCCCTAATAAAAAGATGTCAAGATCACATCCATAATTAACATTTGTCTCTTTGTCACAGGTCCTAGGAGGAAGGTTAGGTAAAAATCACAGGATTGGGGATAAATAGAAAAAATTGGCCAGTAATCACAATCAGCACTCAACAAAACTTAGTCAAAGTGGGTAAAATATAAAGTAACATTTTATGGTTTGTGTTCTCACATTGATTTCCTCATAGCTTGGCTTTTAAAACCATTGTTTCAACCAGCATTTAGAACAGGTTTGCTTTTTGTTTCTGCCTACCTTTTAAAAACTACTTTATTAGCCATAAAATTATGACACAGGATTTATTTGGGACTCTGGCTCTGACATTTTCTGCAAATGTGGTAAACAGTGATGTCTAACTCAGAATTATTTTGACAATTGCGTGCAATATTTAAAAGCTACTTAGGTTGTTACAATATTACAATAATTTAAAACTTCACAATCTTTGGGTGACAAGGTAGAAAATAAAGGATAGGAAAGGAATCTGAAAGAGTCTTGGCCAAGTGATGATCAAGTTCTAACTAGAGAAATATTTGTGATATTGGGCTTTAGAATTACCAGATGATGTGTTTATCTGCAGGGTCTGAGATAAGGAAATGGGTTGCAGACAAGGAGATCCTAGAGTCTGTCTGGATTACTTGATGAATAATGCTGCCTGTTCTGTGTTGAGTTGGGAAAATGAACTTTAACAAAGTTTTACTTTCAGAGACACTGCAGGTAAGTTTTCATGGAGCCATCTGCAAATACTTCATTCCTCACACCTTTTCGTCTGAAGACCCAAGGTGAGTACAAGCAGTCATCTATGACTGTCTGTCATTTATTGACCTTTATTTAAGTGCATGTTCTATAAAACTATAAAATCTTTTAGACACCAGTGTTCTGGTTAGTTGTTATGTTCATATTTACATTAAACCTGTAGTAATTGGTAATATTAGATGATTTATGAAGCTTGTGATGATTATCAATGTTTGAAGGACTGGAAAATAATCTGTGTTTTTGTTGGGGGATAGAAGAAAGGAATTAAAGAGAGGAGAAGCATTTATTGATTGTTCTATGAACTTAAATAGCTGTGTACTCTCCATGTAAAAAAATTAAATCATACATTTTTTTCAGTTAAAGACATGAAATTGAAAAAAGTTAGCTACTTTTTAGTGAAAGCTGGTGTCTAGAGATATGCTAGGAGAAGTTGAAGGTATATTATGAATTTAATTTTCATAAGTGATTTTTCTTAGTATTGTTTCCAGATGGTTATAGTAGATTTTAATCTTTGAAATTATCTCTAATATGACTAAGTAACTGATGTGATTCACAGTTTAGTTTCTGCTGCAGAAAGTAGCAAATAAACATTATTGAAATCATATATTCTTCAAACTTCCGTGAGCGCTAAATCTCTATTTCTTCTCTGTCCTTCACCGTCCCTTTTATCTCGATTTCTGTCTCTTCTCAAATACTGGGCCATCGTTCAGACAGTTGCATGGACCAATATGTTTAGGGGACTTATTTGGCATGATCATTTGCTATTTGTAATCATTCAACAAAGCATAACATAGAAAACTTTAAAGTTACTTTGATGTTATAATATTACAAAGATTAAGAAATGTCATTATCCTTTTGGTGACAAAGTAGAAAATAAAGGATATGAGAAGAGTTTGAAAGAGTCTTGGCCAAGAGATGATCAAGTTCTAACTAGAGAAATGCTTGTAAAGTTGGGCAATAGCATTACCAGATGGTGTGATTGTCTGGAGGGTGTGAAATAAAGAAAAGGGATGAGAATGGGGATCCCATAGTCTGTCTGGATTACTTGGTGGATGGTGCTTGTAACGATTGGTAATATTAAGTGATCATATGAAGCTTCTGATGAATGTCAGTGTTTAGAGGATTGGAAAATAATCTGTGATCTTATTGATGGAAAGAGAAAGAGAAAAGAGGCCTTTGTTGACTGTCCTATAACCTTGAAACAGCTGTCTACTTTCCCTGTGAAAAAATTAAATCATGCAGTTTTTCAGTTGAAAGACATCATATTGAAAAGAGGATTGTTAACTAGTTACTTTTTGGTGAAAGTTGATGTCTGAAGAGATACTAGTAGAAGTTGAAGGTATACTAGTGAAGAGTAATTTGATTTTCCTAAATAGGTTCACTTAATGTTTCCAGTTGGTGCAAATAGATTTTCTCTTTGAAATTATCTCTTATATGACTGAATAACTGGTAAGAGATACAGATTAGGTTCTGCTGCAAAAATTAGAAATGAAATATTATTGAAATCACATCTTCTTAGAAGTTAAGTGAGTTCTAAATTCCTATTTCTTCTCTGTCTTTCTCCACCCCCATTTCTCAGTTTGTGTCTCTTCCTCTCTCCTCAATTATTGGGCCAAAATTCAGATAAAATAACTTAAATAAAAAGAAAATACAGCTCCTTTAATAAAAAGATGTCAAGATCACATCCATAATTCCATTCATCTGTTTGTCACAGGGATCAGTGACAAGGCCAGGTAAAAATCAGGATTGGTGATTTTAAAAAAAAAAGGCCACTAATTACTGGGGTTTTTTTGCTCACAATTAGCACTCAGCACAAGTTAGTCAAAGCAGGAAAATAAAGAAATACAAAGTAGTTTTTTATGGTTTGTGTTCTCACATTGGTTTCCTGATGGCCTGGCTTTTAAAACTGTTGCCTTCAACCAGTGCTGAGAATAGCTTTGCTTTTTGTTTCTTTCTACTTTTTTAAAAAAGTATTTTATGAGATAAAATTGCTTCTATGATTCCTTATAGATATTTTAGATGAAAAGTGAACTCTCATGTTGATTGTTAGTTGGCAAATGCCTTCCCTTCTCCTTATTTCATTATTAAGGAGGCTGCTATTGAGTTCATGATTAAGACATTTGACCTTCATCGAATATTAACCAATTGCCTACTTGATTTCAAACTGGCCCAGGGTTACTTTGTGGTTCTGGCTGTCTCATTTCCTGCAAATGTGGTAAATAATGATGTCTAACTCAGAATTATTGTGAAAATTGCATGGAGTAGTATGGGTTTGGGGACTTATTTAGAATGGTCATTTGCTATTAGTAATCATTCAACAAAGTATAACATAGAAAATTTAAAAATTACTTTGGTTGTTATAATATTACAAAGATTGGAAAAAATCACAATCCTTTTGGTGACTAGGTAGAAAATAAAGGGTCTGGATCAGTCTGTCTGGATTACTTGGTGGATGGTGCTGCCCCTTCTGTGTTGGTTGAAATATGAGCTTTAACAAAGTTTACTTTTAGTGACACTGCAGGTAAGTTTTCATGGAGGCATCTGCAAAGATTTCATTCCTCACACCTTTTTCTCTGAAGACCAGAGGTGAGTACCAGCAGTCATCCACAACTATCTGTCATTTATTGGCCTTGTTCTATAAAATATAACAACTTTTAGGTACCAGTTTTGTGTTTGCTTGTTTTGTTCATGTTTCCGTATTAAACGTGCTGTGATAATTGGTAATAGTAAGTGATCATATGAAGCTTGTGGTGGTTGTCAGTGTTTGGAAGATGGGAAAAATAATCTGTGATTTTACTAAGGGTAGGAGATAGGAAGTAAAGAGAGGAGAAGCATTCATTCATTCCATGAACTTGAACAGCTATTGACTCTCCATGTGAAAAAATTAAATCATAGAGTTTTTCAGCTTAAAGACATAATATTGGAAAGAAGGATTTTAACTAGAGTAACTTTTTTAGTGAAAGTTGGCGTCCACAGATATTCTAGTAGAAGTTCAATATATATTTGTCAACAGTAATCCAGTTTTCATAAATATTTTTCTTATTGTTTCCATATGGTATAAAAAAGACTTTTTTCTTTGAAATTATTTCTTGTATGACTAAGTAACTGATAAGATTTACAGTTTAGATTCGGGGGCAGAAATTAATGAAGAGATGTTATTCAAATCACATCTTAATAGAACATCTATGAGTTCTAAATCCCTATTTCTTCTCTATCCTTCTCCACCTGTTTTTCCCCAGTTCCTGTCTCTCCCTCTCTCTGGAAATACTGGGCCAAATTTCAGGAAAAATAACTTAAATACAAAGAAAATGCAGCTCCTTAATAAAGAGATGTCAAAATCACATTCATAATTCCATTGATCTGTCATGGTCCCCAGTGGCAAAGCCAGGTAAAAAAAAAATCACAGGATATTTTAGGTGAAAGTGATTCTGTGTTGATTGTTACTTGGCAAATGCCTTCCCTTCTCATTGTCTTTAATCAGGAGGTGTTAGAGTGCTGGGGAGTTCATGACAAAGACGTTGGATCTTCAAGTACTTACCAAGAGTCTGCTTGATTTCAAAGTGGCTCATGGTTTCTTTGGGTTCTGGCTCTGGCATTTTCTGTAAATATGGTAAATAACAATGCCTAACTCAGAATATTATGACAATTACATGGAATAATATGTGTTCTGGACTTATTTAGCGTGCTTATTTGCTATTTGTCATTCAATAAGGTGTAACATAGAAAACCTAAAAGCTACTTTGGTTGTTACAATATTATAAAATTAGAAAAATCACAATCCTTCTAGTGACAAGGTAGAAAATAATGAGTCACAGAGTTTTTGCCAGGAGATAATCAAGTTCTAACTAGAGAAATGTCTGTGAAGTTGGGCAGTAGAATTACCAGACAGCCTGGCTCTCTGGAGGATGTGAGATGGAGAAACAGGATGAAAACAGGGGACCCCAGGGGACCCCAGAGTTCAGCAGTCATCTATGCCTCTCATTTATTGGCTTTTATTAATTTCCATGTTCTATAAACTAAAATGTCTTTTTAGTACTATTTTTTCCCTATTGTGTTCATATTCATATTAACCTGCCTGTAATACTTGGTAATATTAAGCAATCACATGAAGTTTGTAAAGATTATCAATGTTTGGTGGATTGAAAAAATAATCTGTGATTTTATTGGGAAATGAGAGAAAGAAAGCAAAGAGAGGAGAGGCATTTATTGAGTGTCATATAACTTGAGACAACTGTCTGCTCTCCATGTATAAAACTAAATCATACAATTATTCAGTTTAAAGACATAATGTTGAAAGGAAGGATTCTAACTAGAATTACCTTTTAGTGAAAGCTGGTGTATGCAGATATGCTAGTAAAAGTATAGTAGTCAAGAATAATCTAATTTCCATAAATAGGTTTCCTGATTATTGTTTCCAGATGGTATAAATAGATTTTCTTCTTTGAAATTATCTCTTATATGACTAAGTAACTGCTAATATTCACTGTTTGGTTTCTGCTGCAGAAATTAACAAAGTGATGTTATTGAACATGTCTTAATAGAACTTCTATGAGCTCTGAATCCTTATTTCTTCTCTGTTCTTCTCCAACTGTGTTTCTGACTCTCCCTTTCTCTGGAAATATTGAGCTAAAATTCTGGTAAAACAAATGCAAAGAAAATACAGCTCCTTTAATTATGCGATGTGAAGATCATATCTATAATCCATTTGCCTATCACAAGGTCCATTTGGCAAGGCCAGGTAACATAGAATTGGAGATAAGTAAAAATTGGCCTCTAATCATTAGGCTTATTGCCCACAGTTAGCATGCAACACAGTTAGATAAAGTGGGGAAAATAGGACAGGGGGTTACAAACTGCTCCAAGGAGAGGTCTTCAAAGGAGGCTCCCTAGTATGTCCTGTGGTCTCTGTTTCAGCAAGGGACAAGACAAACTAAGTGGAACGTCATCATCTGCTTCTCGGAGCCTCCAGCAGGGTCTGTCTGAACCAACTCTCTGCTGATGGAGTTGGAAACTCAGCAAAGAGCCTCTAAGTTTCTTGGCTTTTTAAGGAGTCTGTCAGTGGAGTGTAAGGGTTATGCTGCAGGTAGTCTTGTCTATCAGTTGCTCCTTCTGTTCCAGCAACTCATGTTGCCAAATAAATTTCTTATCTAAAGATAAGACACTCACACTAAGACACTCACAGTCCTACAGCACATGTATTAATTTGTATTAAGTACCGGTTCCCTTTTGGTTATGACATGAGCTAGGTTAAATAAAATGCCTTGGTCTTACTTTCTTCTTTAGGATAAGTCAGCAAAGGTTTTCTATGAAGTACTATTTCTGACGATGGTCTACCTGTGCGTGCAAAATGCTACACAAACACTGTGGTCTTAGAGATTCACGCTGCATGTGGCATTCTAAAGGCTCTGTGAGGATAGTCGAAAACAGTAACCAAAAAAAAAAAAAGAAAAAGCTTAGCTTTGTTCAGTTTGGTTTTTTCAAACCTGTTTAATGATGTGCTGTCTTTTTTATCTACTATCTCAGAAACACTGAGATAGAAGATCACTGAAAATACCTTTTAGAGGTAAATCTTTACGAGAATTTTTCCAAGCCCTCTACAGAAACAAGGCATGCTTTAGTGAAGACTCTTAATTGCAACAAACAGGAATCTAACCCAATTAACTTGAAAAGAAAATTCAGTAGATTACTTGAATTTGGGATGAAAATAAAGAGAAATAATGTTGCAGAATCTCAGGAATAAAATAAACCCTTGAATAAGCACTAGAAACCCTAAGATAAGCACTGGAATAAGAACAGGGTTCTATCTCCATCTTATACTTCTTGTTTCTTCTGCATGCATGTCTAAGCCTGGCATTATCTTCTTTCTTAGTCCACATGATTGAAAGCTTGATTACAGCAAATTCCAACTTTACATGTTCCCATTAATTCTCCTGGAGAAACCCTCCATAAATTTTTTTTGGCTCCAGTATGACATTTTTGTGAAGAGAGCTGATTGCCCAGCTTGAGTCAAGGACCCATCCCTGGGCATATTGCCTGTTATAAGATAAATAAGGTCCTCTTATTAAAACATGTATTGTAACATGTTTGTCACATTATTATTATGTTATTTTATTATTATAATATATGCATTATCACATTATTGTATAATATACATACATTTATTTATTATAAAACGTTATTTTGATGTGTAAACAGAGCAAGGAAAAGTAAGGTGATTCCCATAAATGGGGTAGTGAACTGGACACAAAACACAATAGCTGTAAGCATTTTGGTCAGTTCATGGTGTTCTCACAGCAAGAATACTGAAGTGGTTTGCCATTGCATCCAGTAGTCATGTATCGATGTGAGAGTTGGGCTGGGCTGTAAAGAAAGATGAGCGCCAAAGAATTGATGCGTTTGAACTGTGGTGTTGGAGAATTCTCTTGAGAGTCTCTTGGACTGCAATGAGATCCAACCAGTCCATCCTAAAGGAGCTCAGTCCTGAATATTCATTGGAAGGACTGATGCTGAAGCTGAAGCTCCAATACTTTGGCCACCTGATGCAAAGAACTGACTCCTTGGAGAAGACCCTGATGCTTGGAAAGATTGAAGGCAGGAGGGGAAGGGGACAACAGAGAATGAGATGGTTGGATGGCACCACCAATTCGATGAACATGAGTTTGAGCAAGCTCCAGCAGTTGGTGATAGATAGGGAAGCCTGGTGTGCTGCAGTCTACGGGGTCGCAAAGAGTTGGGCATGACTGAACTGAACTGAACTGAATACACATAAACAGTGATCAGTGATATTAATTGTTTAATTTGCTATTTTTGCTATGCATGCAATCTTCCCTTCTGGATATTCTGTGCTTCATTGCTGACCCAGTCGATTTCCTAGAAATCAAAAGCTTGTGAGATTTGTTTCTGACTTGCTTTTGCTAGTCAACTTTGTTCTAAAGTATAAACTACAGTTTTGTCTCAGAACACCATCACAATTTCTGGGGCCAACTACCTAAGTGCTATAGTGGAAGGTCCAGACCCCTGAATTGATTACATGCTTTTTCCTATTTTAGTTTACCCTTAAAAATATCACTGTTTATTCCTGCTTGGATTCCCATGAGAATAAATATCTATTTTCTTTCTTGTCAGATTTCCTGAATACCTTCTTTGGTGCCACACTCATTGATTCTGTCCCCTAAGAGAGCAAATTTTAAATTTATCATCTAAATTCTGACATATGAGAGTAAAAGTGTGCATTATTAACTAATAATTATGCCAGGACTACAGACATATAGTGAATCTGTCCTAAGAAAAAGAGGTTGAATGATTACTTTTATGAACTTTACAGAGTATTGCTATCTGTTCAGTCTTTCACTAGAACTTCTCTTCCAGTCAATATCTGCTCAGTCTTTGACTAGAACTTCTGTTGTTAACAGTGGTTTAAAATTTTATAACACTAATTATAATAACTGCATTTATTGACCTATAAGACAGGAATATCAATAACCTCAGATATGCAGATGACACCACCCTTATGGCAGAAAGTGAAGAGGAGCTAAAAAGCCTCTTGATGAAAATGAAAGTGAAGAGTGAAAAAGTTGGCTTAAAGCTCAACATTCAGAAAACGAAGATCATGGCATCCGGTCCCATCATTTCATGGGAAATAGATGGGGAAACAGTAGAAACAGTGTCAGACTTTATTTTTTTAGGCTCCAAAATCACTGCAGATGGTGACTGCAGCCATGAAATTAAAAGATGCTTACTCCTTGGAAGAAAAGTTATGACCAACCTACATAGCATATTCAAAAGCAGAGACATTACTTTGCCGACTAAGGTCCATCTAGTCAAGGCTATGGCTTTTCCTGTGGTCATGTATGGATGTGAGAGTTGGACTGTGAAGAAGGCTGAGCACCGAAGAATTGATGCGTTTGAACTGTGGTGTTGGAGAAGACTCTTGAGACTTCTGGACTGCAAGGAGATCCAACCAGTCCCTTCTGAAGGAGCTCAGCCCTGGGATTTCTTTGGAAGGAATGATGCTAAAGCTGAAGGTCCAGTACTTTGGCCACCTCATGCAAAGAGTTGACTCATTGGAAAATACTCTGATGCTGGGAGGGATTGGGGGCAGGAGGAGAAGGAGACGACAGAGGATGAGATGGCTGGATGGCATCACAGACTCGATGGACGTGAGTTTGAGTGAACTCCAGGAGTTGGTGATGGACAAGGAGGCCTGGCGTGGCGTGCTGCGATTCATGGGGTCACAAAGAGTCGGACATGACTGAGCGACTGAACTGAAGACATATAAAGGATTATGCTAATCCTATATATGCAATTGATTTATCCTCATGTGAAGTACTACAAAGTATTTACTATAATTGTGGCTGTTTTTATATATGAAATAGTATTACTTAGAAGTTAGTTCTTTGATACCAAGTTTATTCCTATAGTTTGTGGTGTTGATGTTTAATGGATTTTGATGAAATTGAGAGAATTTTAGGTTGGATTATTCTTCTGAGACATATTCTCTCCCTCTAATGAGGTAAATAAAATGGTTCCTAACTTGGAAACCAATTGTGCAACTTGCTTGGATAGATAAGAGAGTAGGTAAGAACCCCCAAGTGGGTGGTAAAACTCATGTGGCAGACACTGTCTCTAGGAAGAGTAATTCAATAGAGAGTTTTATCAAGGATAGCAAGAAATGGGTGGACCATATGTCCAGGGCCAGAAAAAAAAGATTATGGTGGCTACACCAACGTGAAAGTCCATAGGCGGTACTTGAAGCTGAAGGAAGAAGAAACAGGGGCTGCAGAGACAAAATAAAACCCTGCCTCAGTTGAGGAGTATAAAATATTATCCAGAGCAAGAGAGTATTCTCTGATGATCCTGCTAAGTCAGACTTCTTGCTGACCATCCCTCAGACCCATGGCCCAGAGCTCATCCCACAAAACCTCCCATGTTGCTTGTTTGTGTTGGACACACAAAGCTTTCCTGTTGCACTCCTCCTGGATTAGTACCTAACTATATGTGAAGTACAGGTTTTATATGTCATTTCCTTTTCTTATTGAACATATATGTTAATTTTCAAGCAGACTTACAAAAGAGAAATCTTTTAAAGTACTCAGACGATTGTGTTGCCAGTCAACATGCATGCAGTTCATCTCAACACTGTTTCAGTATTCAAATTTGGTGAGCATCCTGACCATGAGAATGGGATTTATTTTCTCCATCATGTTATATTCAGAGGGGTTTTCACAGATAAGTTGCATAACTAAATTTGTCTCTTACTTAAAATATACCATAATGAAGTGCATGCTTAAATCAGAACACCAATACCCCATATCCTTGTTTTTGAATTCAGTTCAGTTCAGTCGCTCAGTCCTGTCCAACTCTTTGCGACCCCATGAATCACAGCACGCCAGGCCTCCCTGTCCATCACCAACTCCCAGAGTTTATCCAAACTCATGTGCATTGAGTTGGTGATGGCATCCAGCCATCTCATCCTCTGTCGTCCCCTTCTCCTCCTGCCCCCAATCCTTCCCAGCATCAGGGTCTTTTCCAATGAGTCACCTCTTTGTATAAGGTGGCTAAAGTATTGGAGTTTCAGCCTCAGCATCAGTCCTTCCAATTAACACCTAGGACTGGATTTTTGAGTTAGTATGTGGTAAAGCAAAGTGAAAAACAAAGACTCAGGAATAACATATGTGAGTATTTGAAACAATTTTCAAGTGAGGAGGAACACAAAAATCCCTCCTTTCTTTGAAAGACATTAAATTCAGTTTAGTAGTTTAAAGCTATCTTTCAGCAATTGTGTTTTAGTATATGTTATTCAGCAACTTTTCATCAAAATATGTCACTTTTCACTTAGTGAGTCCCTATAAACATTGTTTAAGAATTAAATCTAAATAGTAATTCACATTTTTAGAAGGAATTATATAAATGCCAGCAGTCTTGTCTAATTTATTAAGGAAGTTTTACTGGATAAATGCATGTAACAGGTAGGAAATAGAGAATATTTCAGGTATTACCGTGAATAAAAATGTTCACTACAGAGCAGGGATTGTGTCTTTAATTAGCATTGAGCTTTATATAGATAGCATCAGAAATAAATAACAGAAAAACCCCAAGTATTTAAATTCTGAAGATGTTTAATACTATATTATGGCCACTTGAGATTAGACAATAGATATCAAAATATCTAAGAATGTCTCTTGGTACATCTTCCCCCCAAAGCTCAAAATGTCTTATGGTCCTTAGTCCCACTATCTCACTCTGAAGATCAGCACTGTCAAGGAATTTGCCCATAATTATGCAATAACTAAATCCAGTTTTGTATAGTGTTTTTTCCACTCTCTTGTGTGAAGTCATAAATGTTATGTGTTATCTATAGGCAACCTATTCTGCTGGTTTGCCATTTTTAAAATACATCAAAGTATTTTATTTCCAACAAGATCCTAAGTTCCTGGAGAGAAAACATTTCCTTCTACTCATTTCAGTATGTCCCCCTAATACCTGGCACAATCTTGAAAAAAAAACAGAAGAAAATGGATATTAATCATCATAACATTGTATTCATTTAGGTCACAAATATTCATGGAGCACTGGCCATATGGATGAGCAGTGTTTAAAGCACTGTGGACGCAGCAGCAAATAAATGATGCTTTTATGGAATGTATGACTTATCAACTCATTTGATTCAAAGATCTTACTGAACACTGACTAGACACCAGGTACTGTGCTCTTAGTAAGAATATAAAAGTGAAAATTCAGTCCATTTCATATCTCAAGAAACTTTTAGTGCAGTTGGATAAATGAATCATCGTGCTCCAATGCTGTGATAGAGATAAACACAGGGGTTCAGGAAGCACCAGTGATGGACCCCAGTTCACATCTGGGCAGAGAGCAATACAGAAATGCTTCTTGGAGGATGTGATGCTTACACTGACATACAAAGTACTAGATTGCTTTGCAGGTGGGGAGACTAATATTAGAGAGGGTGGAGGTGGTGGAAGTGGGAATTGAGAGTGGAGAGTCAGTCCAGGCAGACCCAAGGGCATGTGCAAAATCAAATACTGAGGGCATATCCCGTGACTAAGTGAAAACAGTTCAATATTGAATAGTTCAATATGGCTGGATAATAGAAACCTAGACAAGAGAAGCTGCCAAGGGGAGGCAAAGACTGATCACAAAGAGCTTTGAACACCTGTGAAACAGTGCAGTCTTTTTCTAGAGGGTAATTGGAAGCTATTATGATCAATACAGACTAAAGCAGTAAACTGTATTCTGAGGCATAAATAAAATGTCTTCTCAAATTCTATAAGCACATGAACAATTTTTGTGTTCAGGATATTCCACTAGATTTGTAGAGAGCATAAAAACATTGAAGTATTATAAATCTTATCCTCAGTAAATTTGCAATTTATTAGAGGGCACAAGCTAAGTACACAAATGAACACATAAAATTGGAATGCAATCAGAATCCCAAGAGACAAGTTCTAAAGGACGGAAAGAAACCACATTATTTTGATGAAAGGTGGAAGCTTCAGGATTATGTCTGTATCGGGTTTTGAAGGATGGGTTTCATTTCAACAAAGAGAATTAGAGGAGCAGTCATGAACATGAAGCATGCAGTAATATGGAAAATTAGAAAGCAAACCAAAGTAAAGGTTATGGATCAGCCAGAAACCAAATTTTGTCTTGAGTGTGTAAAAGTGTGTGTGTCAAATTTGAAACTGTAAAGTTCGAGTGAGTGAAGTTTGTTGAGGGGATTAACTTCGCGGCTTGCCTGGCTTCTCTCAGCAAAACTCTGACCTCAGACCTAGGTCGTAGGTGGCTTCTTGCTGTCATTCAGATCTCAGGGCAAATATTTGCTCCAGAAAGACTCCTCCTACTTAGGTACCTCAAATGGAAGCTTCTATTTATCCTCTATCATGACACCCTGCTTTGTTTTATTTTCCTAATTTTTTTTTCCCGATAGACCTCCCATTTTTATCATGTAAGTGGAATGAGTATGGTTTGTACATATTTCACTACTATACCATAGGTACATATATGTAAATTTGTACATATTTGCATGCCTGTAACAGGCCCCCAATACCTATTTCTGGAATGTGTGAAATAATTGACCAAATCAATAGGATCAGAAAACAGTTTGAGGCTCTAGCACAGAAAGCTTGCAAGCCAGGCAGAGATGCTCGCTAGAGCAGTGTCTGTAGAAGTCTTTGCTGAGGGAATGGTCTGACCGGAGTTCTATTTCTGAACACCTGGAAGCCCTGAACAAGTTGGATTCGAGACTGAAAGATCAAAGGGAAAGGAAACATCCAGAAGCTTCCATAGGAGCTTTGGCAGAAGAGATTGAGCACCAGAGCACGGACTATCACAGTTGAATTAGGAAGGAGGAGAGGTGGACCAGCTAGAATGGCCGGATTTAGTGGCCTTGACTCAATGTGCAAGCAAGAAAGTTAAGGAACAGTCTCAAAGTTCTGGAGTCAATAAATAAGATAGCAGTGAATCCAGGGATATTTTGAGTTTACAGTGTGGTGAAACATTCAGATGATGACATCCACTTGGAAACTCAGCTGTTGAGTCAAGAAGAGAATTAGGGCCGCAGACCCACACCTGACAACTGATTTATGGAGGTGAGTCCTGGCTTCCCACTCATAGCCATCCTTCCAGCAGGAAAACCTTTCAAAAGTATCAGCAAAACTCAGGAGTTAAGCGCACTTATTACTGCCTTCCCTGTATCATTTTTTTTCCCCCAGCTGACAGAAGCGTTTAAGCTACTTGAGCTCAAGATACACAACCTGATATCACACTCTATTCCTCCCTTCTCTGGCAGGTCACTTTTTCCTGATGCACAGTCATGTTCAGCCTCATGCATGCCTGCACAGCTTCTCTCAGATCTCTCCTTGGCAGAGGTATTTTGTTTGATTCAGTACCTGAGACTTTACTATGATTTCTCCTCCTTTCAGGAAACAGTCTGCTCTCATGATTCATCTCTCTATATTTTGCGTTCCTTCTGCTGCTAAGTCACTTCAGTCATGTCCGACTCTGTTCAACCCCATAGACAGCAGCCCAGCAGGCTCCCCCGTCCCTGGGATTCTCCAGGCAAGAACACTGGAGTGGGTTGCCATTTCCCTTTCCAATGCATGAAAGCGAAAAGTGAAAGTGAAGTCACTCAGTCATGTCCAATTCCCAGCGACCCCATGGACTGCAGCCCATCAGGCTCCTCCGCCCATGTGACTTTCCCAACTCCATTTCCTCTTTCCAAAAGTGTGTTGTGACTTATTCCTCTGTTTAAGGCAGATACATTGGATTCATATAAAATGGAAGCCATGTGCAGTTTTAAAGAAAAAGATTGGTGAGGGAAATGGGTGTGCGCTTAATGATATGGGTGGGCTGTGGTACCACCAGGAACTGAAAAATGATTGGATGGAACTCTTAGTATAGAAAGTAGGGCTCAGTCTTTCTGTTGAAGAGGAGCTAAAATAATGACTGCAGATTTTTAATAATTTGATTTAATCATTTAATTCTTTGATATGGATATTTCTGTGAGACTGCAGTAAAAGAGAACGAAACAAGGCAAAAAGTATCAAGAAATGGGTAAATTTATAAATTAGGATATAGAAACAGAAAGGGAGCCAGGTCAGAGATAGAGGAACCAGAATAGAATAGTGTTGATGAATAATGATAATGATGACGAGTAATATTTATTATCCTTTTACCAAGGACCTGCTATAGATATAATCACTTTGTACGTATTATTCTTTTAAGTAATGTCCCATTATTTTAATGTACATTGGATACTGGAGGTTTTAAAATTAGAAAAGTTCAGTAGCTTTACAAGGTCACAGAGCTAGTGTGTAGATATGCCTATTGGTTGGTTGGACTTCAGATTTCCAAGCCAGTAGTCAGTAGGCTAAAGCAAAAAAGGCAAAAAAAAAAAAAAAAGTTTGAAAAGAAAAGAGAAGGGCAGGCAAGTGTCTTAAATGCTGCAAATAATCAGTGAAAATAACGACAGGGGAAAGGCCCCTGGGTTTGGTAATTAAAATGTCATTATTAATCCTTGAGAGAGCAATATTTTTAAGAAAGAAGGAGTGTTAGAAATCAGATTGTATCCTATAGAAAGAAAATGGTGTTTCCTGTAAATGAGAAATATTAGGGAAGCTGAAAACAAAGTAATAGTGAACTGAGCATTCAATTCAAATTCCCATTTGATTTTTTATTCCAGATTTTCATTTATACATGCAATATGCTAACAAATACACATTAAAAAAGTTGTAATTCATTTAAATCTTTCGAAATACTTTGTTCTAATCTTGATGACTAAAGAGAGAATGATAATCATGGACTAGCTAATTTAAGCTGCATGCTAAGGGCCAATGTTCTGGGTAGAGCAATTTTTAAGAAGAATAGCAAGGATTGCTTTAAAAAATGTAAGTTAACACTGTGCAGAGGGTCTTCCATTTATCTTCATTTCTGAGGTCAGAAGCTAAATTCAGTTGTAATTCACAATCTGGCAGGAGAGTGACCTTTAAGGTGAGCTGTTTCAGTCTCCAACATGTCCTTGTATGTTCTTAGTTTAAATGCCAATACCTTCAGTAATAAGACTGTCTTTTTTGTTAAAATTTTGTTGCGATCATCATATATACATATTTCATTTTGGACATAGATAACTTTTAAAAAGTAGTATCTGTGTTTGACTCTAGTTTCTATTTTTATGGCACAGAATAAGTTTAAATGTCATTGGACATATATTTACATACAATTCAGTCTTATTTCTTTGCGGAGGTATGAGAGATCAATTGGGTCTTAAATTTGCAAAAGATGCTGGTTCCCCAAGATGAGAGTAATGGCAGATAAATTGGGTTTCCCACTGTGGAACTCCCCAGAGATTTGTGCTGTAATACAGAGTGGAAGGGTTGCCTTGGAGAATTTTCTTGCTAAAATACCTATTTCTGCACTTACTTACTTATATGACTATCTGCCATGAATTAGGGAATATAGAAATTTAAAAGAATTAGCTGAACTGTAAGAATATGCTATAACTGAAGATCTTTATATTTTGAAGATTAAGCAACATATAAATGAATATAGGAAAAGTGCTTTATCTGAGAATTAGAATCTTTGAAAAAGATAAAAAATGTGCAATAGTTTAAATATGGATGTGAACTTAGAATATTTGTAATAAAATCTTCTTTTTGGTGGCAACAAATAAGTTATTATTTAACTTATGTGGAATTACCAAGACTATGTACCTTTAAGCTATTATGGTTTATTGATGAGCCTCTAGTGATTTTGGAGTTCTTAGGCTCAACTGAACAACAAATGTACCTTTAAAACAATCCAGGAGTCAACAGATTCAGAGGTAGAAGAATAAATAATGACTTTATTTCTTTGTTATTGTTTGGGAGGTCAGGAGAAAGATAATACAATTGATTTTGAATGCATATTGGCTTATATTATATTACATTCTAATTGATTGTGCTGATAATAGTAAATTGAACTCTACATTTTATTTGGCGTCAATGCCAAATTCTTGACAGTAATTAGTTCTTTGAATCAGCAGGAAGTATGGATAATTGTAAGTATTATTTTAACAATTTTTGTAGAATAATCAGTTTTTTTCATTCTGCTTTTTATTTCAACAGAAGATCTTATTGAATTAAGGGATATAGTCATGTTCAGTTCCTATTCATTATTAACTATAGAATGCCTAGCTTAAGGCTCCATGATCAGCCTCAAGTGAGATGTGCTGCCTTACTTTAAATTACTTCCATTAAAAAAAAGGAAAATATGTTCATGACAATAGTATCATAATTGGATTCTCACCTGAGTGTAGCTTTTAAAAGTGTTTTTAATTTTTTTTATCATTTAACTTTTTTGTGATGTTCCTTCCTCCCCCCTTTCTCCAAAATATAGCATACACACACACACACACACACACACACACACACACACATATTTATCTGCATTAAAAATAGTCTGTATCTTGTCTACTAAAAGTAAATAGTTCCTTCTTTGTACCAAATAACCACTGATTCACAATGTTTATTGTTTAGTAGGTTTATACAGAAAACTGAGTTTATCATTAACATGCATCCAATTTTGTACTTGATTTATGGTCCCTAAAATGTTTTAAGTGAAAACTTCTAGTAATGTAAAAGGTTTTATAAGGAGGGTTCAATGGTCTCAGTTGAGTCTGAATCTTACCAGTATCTTCTGTAAGTCAGTCCAGTCATTGTGATCTCAGTTTGTGCCCTAGAATCAGTAGACTTCATTTCATCACTTATATTCCATCTCTTTATTCCATTTCTTATTTTAGGCATAATGTTGGTGTGCAGAACAACTGTGTGTGTGTGTATGTTTTTTTAAGTTTTTCCATGCTAAACAGACAAGTTCTTTAAAAACTCTTGAAGTATTTACTGTTTTCTCTGTGCTTTGGATACCCTGGTTCTGCTTAAATTACTTCTCAAAAACTCTGCTGTGTAGTGTGATGGTTACAAATTTCCTCTCCAGCAATGTTGTTGTAGTTTGTTTGTGCCTTACCTATAATTAGGTTTGGAAGACTCATCCTATAAATGTTCTTTTCTAAATACTCCGGTCTTTATCACAGACACTGGGAAAAACAGGGAATCAGGCCAAAGGGAATAGTCACTTGGATAAACAGGTGAGCTTTGGTCTAAAACACTTCTTTGTTTAGAGACATTTGTGTTTTGTTCAGCAGATAAAAATGGCATGACTGTGATCTCAGAATATACCTGACATTTGAAAATTTGTAAGTAGTTATCCACCCTTAATCATCAACTTCATCCGACACCGGTGGAATAGCCAAGGAAGCTCAGTGGAATATCTCTGAAGTTTCCTCTGACCAATTGCAGATCAAGTGACTGAGTGAAAGTAGAATTTTAATTCTGAATATCAGACCTATAAGCGCGAATGAAATCCTAGAGTACTTAAACAATGCTGACCATTTATATGGCCTCTGGACATTGCTAAATAGTCCAACTTTTTACAAAAGGCAGAAAGTTTCCTCTGGTATTTCCAGAGTCTGAAAGTCCCCCTTAAACACTTTTTGTGTCTGTTAAGAACACGACTTTAGGAAATTATTATTAAAATATGTTCTTATATGAGAAGAAGGAGAAATAAGATATAAAAGAATAAAGGTATGGGTTTTTATGAGAAAGTCAGTGACAGAAGGCCTGAAATATGAGTTATCACATAAAGGACACTTATAATGGAGTAATGAAGGGTGGGAGGAGAGCAAAAGGGGCCTGGGCGTCAGGTCTGGGGTGAAAAGGAGGTGGAGTTGCAAAAAGAAAAAAGAAAGCTCATTCCAAAGGGTGAAGGGCCCCCAATATCACATCAGTAACTACCTAAACCCCTCATCCAAAGCTTACAATTTTTCCCAACCCTGAAGGAACTTAATTCCTTCAACACAGCTTTCTTTTAATTACAGCAGCACCAGTTTAGGAGATTGTTTTCTAAGATAAATATATTTTCTCAACATCAATGAGTTTTTGATTACTGTATTGTCATTTGTCTCATCATTTCTTTTAGTATTTCCTCTACAACATAATATTATAAATGCTTCAAGTGATTCTAGTGATTAAAAAATTAAGCATAGGAAAAAGATTAAAAGAATCTGTATTAAATAATAGTATGAAGAATTAGTAGGTACAATATAGTTTTTAAAATATTCCAATGAAATGCTGGGCTCCGCAGGCAAAGTTACTAAGTCATTTTTGGTTATATAAAATAATCTATAACATGATAGATAGAGATATCCACTACAAGGGAATCGAACGAATTGGTCAAGAGGAAATTTCTCAAAATATACTCCAATTTCAAATGTCTGAAAAAGGTATGAGATCTGCTTACCAACTTTCAGGGAATGCTGAGGACAAAGGAGCATATTAAAAAAGCACCACATAGATAAACTCAGCCAATTTAGACTGAAATTACAGAATAAAAGATCCAGTGTCTTCAGCAAACACTGTGCAGAGGGGGTGTGGAGAGAGACAGAGAGAAAGAGAAAGATGAAAAGAGAACTATAGATTAAGGAGATAAGACTACAGTGTGTGGTCTATGATTTTATCCTGATTCAGAGGGATAAATTAAATGCTATGTATGTGAAGAAATGTGTATAAAATATAATATTTATAAAATAATTATTAAATTTGAACACTGACTATTAAAGAATCATCCTTAAGGCTTTTCAGTGTGAAAGCAATATTGTGTTTATGTTTTTTAAAAGTTCAGTTCAGTTCAGTCGCAATCACTCAGTCATGTCCAACTCTTTGCGACCCTTTTAGTTATCTTTTCAGAAATATGCAGTGAAATAGCTACTGATGAAATACTGTAATGTTTGGGAGTAGAAAACGTTGGGAGAATCAAATTAATCAGATTTTCCATGAACTATAACTATTAAGGGTTGGATAATTAGAAGATGGAGTTGATTGTGCTCGTCTGCTTCCTTCTCTAAAGTTGTCAAATATATACAACAGTTGCAAAGTATATAAACACAACATATTCTTGAATCACTATTTTTCTATAGAAAATCTCTTCACAAAAGAAGAAAAAAGAACTTGAGAATTCACAACTCTTTCCTCTCAATCTTTATCTTTGGCAATCTTTAATGTTTTCATTGACCAAATATATATCTGTTACCTTGAGATGTATACACTATAGAACAGTCTCTGGCCATTAAAGATTACCTTGAGGGAAAAAAAAATAAAGCATGTAAAATGATCCTGAATTTCACTCAGGGAGACAGATCATTCCACGATTATGTTAAGGGAAAGATCACCTTGTACAATGTTTGTGATATCAAATATGATCATTGCAAAATACCTTTAAAATATTTTTTTTAAAGAACATTCTAATGGCATTGAGTATTTCTAACTTAACTTTTTGGTTCTCAATTTTGTGTTTTCTGTTCTTTGTTTAATCTGTGAAACAGGATTTAAAATGATAAAAATTGTGTCCCTTTTTTTTCATTCTGTCCTAAGCCATGTTTTGTTGTTCATTTTCACAGCTTCTCTAAATCTTAGGTATTTATGATCATTACTGTGTTTTATATATGAAGAAACAAAACAAGGAGAAAAATGTACCCCAGAAAATGACTGTGCACATCTATGTTCTTACTTGGGGGCATTTTGAGGATGAATGTATCTGCGAAATATGCTTCAAGTATTAGACAGTAATAGCAATCTTGATACATGTAAAGCAGCTTCATTTGCTTTAGCTAGTCACAAAATATCCCTTTATATATGGGCTTCCCAGATGGTGCTAGTGGTAAAGAACATACCTTTGACAATGCATGAGACATGGGTTCAAATCCCTGTGTCAGAAAGATCCCCTGGAGGAGAGCATGGCGATCCACTCTGGTATTCTTGCCAGGAGAATGCCATGGACAGAGGAGTCTGGTGGGTTACAGTCCATAGGGTCTCAAAGCAACACAACTGAAGTGACTTAGCACACATGCATCCCTTTATATATAATTGTTTGGTTACCAAGTTGATTAGTAGACAAAGATTAGTAGAAGATTTCAGATTCTGATAAAGTATTGGTAGAACTATTTTCACATTACCTTTTCAGAACAATTCCTGGGTAATATTCATAGAACTTTGGTTAACCTTGTTAGCAAGAGTTTGACGTTTAATTTGCAATGACATGGCATACTCTTTCATCTATACATCAAATAAAATCTTTGCTAGACCTTTGCAGTTTGAAGGTATCATAAAAGAAGAGTTAAGTTGGAACAGTGAAGAATGCCTCTCCCCAGAGGCTTGGATAAGAGAGTCAGACTGACTCAAGAGCAGAGAGAAATGAAGCAGCATTCAAGTAACAACATTGCTGTTCTATGCATTGCTATTTGGTGCAGAAAAATACGGTATCAGCACTAATTCCAGAATATTCTTGCTTATATACTTAGAAAACGATTTATCCTGACTCTTTATTTTCTAATAGTGCTTATGCTAGCTTCTACCAATGAGAAAAACCTACTTGCAATTCTTTCAATGTTTTGCCTTTATAGTTTTTGCATTTGGCATGTTTCAAAGTAACCTAAGTATTTTTCTGTATTTTTCCTTAATGCTTTTAAAGTTTGGCTTTTAAAAAAATATTTCAGTTCTTCAAGCTTTTTTGAAATCTTTTTCAAAGTAGCAGAATAAGATCATTAGAAGAGATAAGCGGGATACAGGAGCCGACATTTTGTGAAATTTTATCTGGAGCCCCAATATTTTGAGATTTGTGTCTCTATGAAAATATCATTAATGATGGATGGACAGTACTAGGACAATACCATGATCCCAAGAAGAAAACTGCAGATTGCTGGGGAGGGAAAGTTTGGGTGAGCAAAGGGCACGATATGCCACAGTAGTAGCAGATCTCTCCACAAGATGGCGGTCATGGTTTAATAGTAGGTTTTAATTAGTATATTCAGAATTTACAGTGTTGACACTACAGAACACAAACAGATACTTGAAGGTTACATAGATAAATATGACAACTTTCTACAGTGTTTTGTAATCTAGTGTATTTTCAGCAGATATATTTCTGACAAGCCCTTGGAGAAAACATAGTCAAACACCCAATGCATTCATTAGAGACCTAGAAGGGTTATGCCATAGTAACATGTTTAAACTAGACCTAGAAAAAGGCTACTCTCAATGGGATCAAATATAATTTAGAAATTATCCTCAGAAGGAACAAACTAATTTTTAATTGCTCAACTAAAGGCCCAAACAGAATTAAAAACTATTTAAGGAATATAAGACCCAGGCATTCAACAGTGTAATACTTACAATATCCAGAATTCACTTTTTAAAGTAAACAGCCAAAGAAGCAGGAAAATGTGACCCACATCTGGTTAGAAAAAGGTCAATAGAAACTCATCATGTAGCTATAGAGGTGATGGAATTACTAGCAAAGATTTTGAAATAGCTACTATAAATATACTCAAAGACTTTAAAAGATGTAAATATGGAGGAGAGAAAAGGAAGATAATAATAAAGAACCAAACTTCTAGATTTTAAAAATATAATATCCAAAATTTAAAAATTAACTGAATACTTCTAGAGACAGATTAGACCCTGCAATAGGAAATGATTCATTAATATAAGGACATAGGAATAGAAACTATCCAAGTTGAAATACAGAGAAAAAAAGTAAGATAAACATATACTAAGTCTCAGTCAACTGTGGGAAAGAACCAAGAGCTTCCATATTATACGCAATTGATGTCCCAGAAAGAGAGGACAGAGTCAGGGTAGATGCAGAAAGAAATACTTCCAGAAATAATTTCAATATTTTTTCAAACTTTATAAAACATACAAAATCAAAGTCCCAATGATACTGATAAACCATAAGCAAATAAGCATAACACAAAATATATCTAGGGACACCATAATCAAACTGGTAAAAAAAAAAAAAAGGATAAAAACAGCAAGAAAAAAGATACCTGTTATGTAGGGAAACAAACAAACTGCAAAATCTTAACCAGAAATAACGAAATTCTGAAGTCAATGGAATGACATCTTAAAAGTATACAAACAAAATTCGAAACTGTTAATCTAAAATTACCTATCCAGTAAATGCTACTATAAAAGGGAAGGAGTGTATAAACTTACTTGGAGCACACACAGAGTAACAAAATGTGTTTCTAATAGACCAGTACAATCTGAAATATTAATGCTATTTCTGCATGTCAAAGAGAAGTAATATAGGATGCAGGATTTAAACTACAGAAGTAGTATAGAAAATGTTAAATATTTTAGTAAATATAAATATAATTTTTAAATTTATCTTTTAAAATTTCTTTAAAAGATAACTGTTCAAAGTAAGTATAATAATGTATTTTACAGTTGCTAACGTAAACTTCAAATGTGTTACAAAATAAAGTCAGTGTACAGGTTGTCAAGAGGAAAGCATACTATTTGGAGATCTCTTACATTGTATGTTGGAGTAGGAAATGGCAACCCACTCCAGTATTCTTGCCTGGAAAATTCCATGGGCAAAGGAACCTGGTGGGTTACAGTCCATGGCGTCTCAAAGAGTTGGACACGACTGAGTGACTGAGCAGTGAGCGTGTACATTGTATGTAAAATAGTACAGATAATATTTATTTGAAGATATACCATAATAACTTGTGAAAGTTATTCAGTCGTGCCTGACTCTTTGCGACCCCATGGAATACACAGTCCATGGAATTCTCCAGGCCAGAATACTAGAGTGGGTAGCCTTTCCCTTGTTCAGGAGATCTTCCCAACCCAGGGATCGAACCCAGGTCTCCTGATTGCAGGCAGATTCTTTACCAGCTGAGCCAAAAGGGAAGCCCAACTTAACCATATATAAACTCTAGACCTACCACTACAAAAAGTAAATAAATAAAACATAGAATAAACTATTAATAAAGATTAAATCAAGTCACAAAACATTCTCAATTATTACCAAAAAAGAAAGAAAGAGAGTAAAAAAAGAACAAAGAGAAGATGGGCAAAACTAGAAAATAAAAGGCAGGATGATGTGGCAAAATGCAGCATTTTAATACTCAATGAAATAGAAATGATCTAAATAATCCAATTAAAATGAAAACTTATCAGAGTGAATACAAACAACATCACTTATAGGCTATCTAAAAGAAATAGCATTTCAATATAAGTGATAGTTAAAGAGTAAAATAATTTACAAATTATACCATGAAAACAATAGTCAAATAAATTTGTATTAGCTATTAATATATTAATACCAAAGCAGACTTCATAAAAGCAGTATTACCAGTGACAAACAGAACAAACATTATTATACCATTTTAAATATGTATGCATGAAATTAGAGGGCTTCATGTATGAAACAAAAATGAGAAGCTGGTAAATCAACAGTGATACTTGAAGATTTCCACATTCTTTTATTTGTAATTGATAAGTAGTGTGAAAAATAGGTAAGTGTATAGAATATTTGAATATTTTTATTATTCTGACATAATTGACATTTATAAAAGAGTTCATCCAGCAGTGGCAGAATACACATTTTTTTCCAATTAAACCGAATAGTGTACTCTGATATCAGTATAAAAAACAAGTCCAGTGGTTCTTTTAAACAATAACAAAAAAATCCTTAAAAATATTAACAAATTGAAAGTAGCAATATGCCAAAAAATGGTGATACAAAGAAAATGAAAACATAAAAAATTACACTTCATCACAATTAAAACTCATCTTCATTCATATTTATATTAGAGGTTGCTAAGATTTTTGAAATATAAATACACAACTTTCAAAAATTTGAGGGACTATTTTGCCATCATGTTTTCACATTATGTCTGTCTCATTGTCCATGTGGGAATTCAATCACACATTTGTTAGACCTTTTGATACTGTCCCCTAAGTTTCTGGGCCTCTGTCCATTTGTTTACAAAATTTTTCTGTTTTCTCCAGATCAGATAATTTCTGTTTAACCATCTTAATATGTACTGATACATTCCTCCATCATCTACATTTCAACCTTCATTTCATCTGGGGAAAATTTAATTTCAGGTGGCATAGTTTCTGTATTAAAATTTTCTATATGGTTCTTTAAAATTTGTTCTGCTTCTCTCCTGACATTTTCTATGATCTCCTTTATTGTGAGAATATTTCTGTTTATGTCACAAAGCATAGCAGTAATAGTTACTCTGACTCCTTTGCTAATGCCACATTCAGATCATCTTAGGATATGCTCTTATTAATTTTCTTCTGTCTTAGACTGATATATTCGTGGTTCCTTATATATCAAGTAATTTTTAATTTTATCCTGGACATCACAAATATAGTATTGTGGAGATTCTAGGTTCTGGTCTATCCACCAAAATGTCTTGATGTTTTGTTTTAGGAAGCAGTCAGCTCGCTTGGAGTCAAGCTGCAAATCTTATTGCTTGGACAGGACCTCAAAGCTCTGTTCATTTATTTTCACTGCAGTTACGTGATTACAGAGTAATAAACTGAAGCTTGTATTGTAGGAATTGAATGATTTGCCTGTAGTAACACAAGTGAAAGGACAATTTTTAAATTCATGCTTGTGCAATTTTACAATATCCCCAAACTTCTAACCACTGTTATACTTTCATTTATCTGATTACTATATAAATGTTTTGATTTCTAGTGTTAGAAATTTCCCAAAAATATTTTGAGAAAATATATTTTATTATTGTGGGAAATTCCAAAGAAAAAATCAGCAACTTCCAAGTCAGCTTATACTTGAGGGTAGATTAACTTTGTACATTTTTGTGATGTTACCCGTTGTTCAGTTGCTTAGTCATGTCTGACTCTTTGCGACCCCATGGACTGCAGCACACCAGGCCTCCCTGTCCATAACCAACTCCTGGAGTTTGCTCAAACTCAGGTTCATTGAGTCCGTGATGCCATCCAATCATCTCATCCTCTGTTGTCCCCTTCTCCTTCTGCTTTCAATCTTTTCCAACATCAGGATCTTTTCTAATGAGTCAACTCTTCACATCAGGTGGCCAAATATTGGAGCTTCAGCATTAATCCTTCCAATGAATATTCAGGACTGGTTTCCTTTATGATTGACTGGTTTGATCTCCTTGCATTCCAAGGGATTCTCAAGAGTCTTATCGAACACCACAATTCAAAAGCATCAATTCTTCAGCACTCAGCCTTCTTTATTGTTGCCATGTAAAATAGTAAAATGAACATGATAGAGGCCTAGAAAAGCAATATATTAATTATAAAAATCTTAAAATTATATAATCTGTTTGATGAAAAGATTTGGGGATTTGATAGCTATCATTGATTAATCATATGTAGCATTAAATGACACATAAGATTCTCAATATTTTGAGGCAAATCCATAGATGGAATAAAACATAAGAAGGACCAAGTGTCATGAAAGAGGTCCTAATAAATATACTTTCCAAATCTACCATAGATGAAATTTTCTACCAAACTCCATCTCTCCGACAATTGATATAAGAGAGAGAAATCCTGAATTAATCGTTAACTGACTTATTCCCCAGTATTACTTCTGGGGCAATTTTGAGCCATTCCTCTTATAACTGCCTCTGGAGACTAAATGATAGACAGTAGCTACCTGGACAATTTCCAGATAATGCAGGAGAATCAGGGGTGAGAGGAAGATCAGAAAGTTCAAGTTTGAAACTCAGTCGATGCTTTGTGGGGAATGCCCCCAGGATTAGAATTCATTACACATAGAAACAGCTTTGACAATAAAAAGGAGAGGACTAAAAGCACACAGAAATTTAAAGTGAGAAAGAAAAACAAACAAGAGGGCAGTGTTTACAAGGGAAAAAGTCTTTGTTTGGGGAAGGAGGAGGATTTTAATTATGCCATTCTGATAACAAGTAGATCATGTGATTTATTTATTTATTTATTTATTTATTTATTTTAATCATGTGATCTAAATACAGTCTCTGTTTCCCACATGTTGTTTTTCACCTTGATACTGAGCTATCTATTCACCTATAATTAACATATTTGAACACTTACAACAAATCACCACTGTTGTCTTTGTGTGTGTGTCTGTGCGCGTGCGTGCTCAGTCATGTCTGACTCTGTGACCCCATGGACTATAGCCCATCAGGCTCCTCTGTCCGTGGGATTTTCCAGGCAAGAATACTGGAGTGGGGTGCCATTTCCTATTCCAGGAACTCTTCCTGACCCAGGGACTGAACCTACATACTTTTTCATCTCCTGCATTGACAGGCATATCTTTACCACTGCTTCACCTGAGAAGTCCACTTTTCTCTTTATCTTCCGGCTAAAATTAATACAAGTTTTTCCTCATAAAATGGCTATTATATATTTAAAAACATAAATTGAAAAAATGTATCATTATTTCTAACAATCTTAGGGAGGACTAGTGTAAAAGATATTCTTTCCTTTTAATTTTTCACTCATTTAGAAACTTTTAAAATCACTAGAAAATACATTTAAAATGTATAAAGTTATCCCATGGTCTAACACTATTATAGTTATTTGGGATAGACTGGCAAACTAATTATATCATATTGTTAAGCAAAATTTGCACCTATTGTCCCTCCCAGTCTTTTAAAGTTCTTGAACAATTTTACTTTATTTAGGACAATGTGTTTATTATACTCTAGATATAAAGGTATTTTTTCAAGAAATTCTGAAAGAATATAATATTCTTTTCCATTAGTCCTTATATGAATAACTCAAAGTCATGGGCTAAGCAAATAGTCATATTTCCCTTCATGGTTTTCTTAATATTAACATAGAAATTTATCACATAACTATGATATTTTAAAAAGAAAAAAATCTGTATAGATAGTAATGAATCTTAATCTACAAAGAGAATGGTTGACCTTTAACTTATTTTAATTGATTTTATTTTTCACTGAAAGCCCTACGGTGAAAAATATATATTCTTATAGTTTATGTTTCACTTTCTCCTTTTTCTTAATATGGAAAATTTAATTTAAACACTTGATATATTAGTATTATAGGAGCATTTTTTCTGTATTAGATTCTTTTTTGCTAAGAATTCTATTTACATAACTACCAGGGACATTTATGTTCTACTCTTACACTTTGGATATATTTTTGTATCAGAAATATACCCCAAATATAAGTAATTATGAATTTGAAATAAGAGGTAGAACCTTGTGACACAGAAATGAATAGATGAGAATTCTGAGAAAGAATATACTTCTGATTTTAAGTAAACACCAAGAAGTGTCAGTGGAGATCATTACAACAACTAGATTATATTAAATTTCAAAAACAATGTTGTAAAGATAGTCTTATTTTGTTTCAGTAGCAGAAGTATTTATTTTAAAAACCTGCTGGTGTTCTGTTGTTTTGCTGTGGTAATGGTGGTAGTAAGTTGCCTTAATAAATCTCTATACACTATCATTTGTGAAAAATGACCTAATTTCAAACTGAAAGGAACCATAAAACTCAGAATATTTAAGAAAAAATTGGAATTTTAGAAAGCATGGCTATAATTTTCTTTGAAAGAAATGCATAAAATAAATAGATATATGTTCACTATCTCGATTTTGGTAGTCATTGCACTGGTATATAAAAATATTTAAAGTTATCAAATTGTACAATTTAAATGTTTGACTTCAGTTCAGTTCAATCGCTCAGTCATGTCCGACTCTTTGCGGCCCCGTAAATCACAGCACTCCAGGCCTCCGTGTCCATCACCATCTCCTGGAGTTCACTCAAACTCATATGCTAATTATACCTCAATAAGGTCATTTAAAAAACAGGTACACTAGAGTCTCACTTTAATGTAAAATTGTCCAGAGGTCTTGCCCCCTGCCTTTTGAAAAATACAACAAAAATCTTACCAGTCATTCAGTTATAAAGATCCCTTGACCAGTTCCCTCAGAATTGTACATTATAATACAGTAAACAGTTTTGTAATGAGGTTATAATGAATAAATATTAATGATAATTTTGGTTTATTCCTATACAAAACAGTTGTCCCCTGGGTAAGTCAGTAATTTTAAAGATTTTGTAACAAGTTCAAGCTCATTGAAATATCTTATAATCAGCTGGATAATATAAAGTCTGATTAGCAAAGTACAGATTGACAGCAGTAAAACAGTGAGGCTATTTCATTTGTGAAAAGAATTTAAATTATGAAAGTCAATGAAAATAGTAAAAGGTCTCTATCACTGGGAATTAAACAACAGTAGATGGCATATTATATCTATTACAACTTGAAAATATTCCTTCAGATAACTAGTTAATATTGGACTTGGGCAACTCTTGTTTAGTTTTCTCAATTTTGCAGAGGAAGTCAAGAGTAAGGTTTAATGGACCACATTATTCCTTAGGAAGACGTTCAACTGATATAGACTATCCTTATGGATTTGGAGATTAAAGAAAGATGAAAGAAAAGAGCCTCAAAGAACATGATTCTGCTTCATAGGTTATAAATTCAAAAATTGATGTCTTGCCTTAAAATAATGTAATTCACACAATTTATCCCTTATATAAATATAGAAAAATAATTTCTGAGTGATTATGCTAATGGGAATGATAATTTAATAATTATACTGATTTAAGAATCAGTTTAACCTAATGAAGTTAAATTTCATTTCTTCTGATGTGATCTTTGTTGCATCAGATTGGTTGTGTGTCAGTTATTTCATGTAGCTCCTTGTAATATCTGAGGATAGGATTTGGGCCCTGATCTTAATGACACGGTGTGTCTGGAAAGAAGATTAATAATGAAACAGCAAATTTGAATAACACTGTAGACCAGATGAACCTAACAGACAAGTCCAAAATATCCCATTCAATAGCAGCAGAATAGATACTTGTCTTAAGTACACACAGAACTTCTTCCTAGATAGATCACAAACTAGTTCACAAAACAGTTCTTAACAAATATAAGAAGTTGGAAATCATTCCAAGTATCATTTATAATTAGAATGTAATAAAGATAAAAATAAATAATAAAAGGAAAAAATGAGTAATGTCACAAATGCATAATGATTAAATAACAGATTCTTGAACAAAAAATGGATCAAAGAAGAAATCAAATAAAAATTAGAATATATCTCCTGACAAACTACAGTGAAAAAACACATATCAAAACTCAAAGGATATAGCAAAAAGAAGTATTCAGAAGGAATTTCATAGCATTAAATGCCTACATTTAAAGTGATGACAAATCTCATGTTAGTAACCAAATTTTACACCTCAAAGAATTAGAAAAGGACTAGAAAACTAAGGCTAAAGTTAGCAGAAGGAAATAATAGAGATAAAAGTAGAAATTAGAGAATAGGAAAGCAATGCAAAAAGTCCACAGAAGTAACGTTTGGTTATTTTTGTTTGTTTGTTTGTTTAATACAGAAATAAAATCATCAAACCCTTAGCTAGACTACCTGAAAGTAAAAATGAAGAGTCAAATATGTAACTACCAGAAATGAAAGAAATATATTACAGCTGATGCTATAGAAATTTAAAAACATCATTAGAAACTATTATGAACAAGTATACATCAACATATTGAATAACATAAAATAAAAGGATAAATTCCTAGAAATATACAGCCTACCAAGACTGAATTATAAAGAAATAGATGGCAGAGAGTCACTACTCAAAGGGTACTAAGTTTCATCTCTGCCATATGAATAAGTCCCAGAGCTCTTCTGTACAGCATAGTGTCTGTAGTAAACAATATTCTATTGTATACTTGGAAGTTTGCCAAGAGAGTCAGTTGTACTTGTTGTGTTCTTATTACAAAAAGAAAACCCCAGAAATAACAAATAAGGAGGGCAGGAGCAAACCTGTGAATGTGAAAGTAGCTGAGTCATGTCCAACTCTTTGTGACTCATGGACTATATAGTCCATGGAATTCTCCAGGCCAGACTACTGGAGTGGGTAGTTGTTCCCTTCTCAGGGGGATCTTCCCAACTCAGGAATCAAACCCAGGTTTCCTGTATTGCAGGTGTATTCTTTACCAGCTGAGCCACCAGGGAAGCCCAAAAATATTGGGAGTGGGTAGCCTTTCCCTTCTCCAGGATATCTTCCTGACCCAGGAATCAAACCAGGGTCTCCTGCATTGCAGACAGATTATCAGCTGTGCTACCAAGGAAGCCCAAACCTTTGAAGGTGATGAAAATGTTTATGGCACACATAACATATGTACAGCTTTTTCTTTGTCAATCATACCTTGATAAAGTGGTCTAAAAATAACATTTTCCTGAACGTGAATAATGACTATTGTGAAACCTTCCATCTATCTCAAATTAACATATGGATAATACACAACCCCCTGAAACATACCTTATGAGTGCTTTTAAAAAGTTTAACAAAATAGTTCTAAAGTTGATCCACAGGAGCAAACTTGCAAGAATAACTAGACATTTATTTGAAAAATAAAAAGCAATGAGGGAGACAGGATACCAGATGGTAAAATGTCATAAAAGCCCCATAAAAAGACAGTGTAAGGCAATGCCCAATAACACCAATAATAAGCAAAAGAGAACAGATAGCCCTGGAATAGACTTACTGGGTGAAAATTATGCTTTTTGAAACTAAGTAGAACTAAGTATATTATTCGGGCTTCCCTGGTGCCTCAATGGTAAAGAATCCTCCTGCCAGTGCAGGAGACACAGGTTTGATCCCTGGGTCAGGAAGATCCCCTGGAGAAGGAAATGGCAACCCACTCAAGTATTCTTGCCTGGGAACTTCCATGGACAGAGTGGGCTACAGTCCATATGTTCACAGACAGTTGGACAATACTGAGCAACTAAACAACAAATGTATTATTCATTCATTATGTTTGGGAAATGGCTAATTAATTTGAAATTTTTCTAAGAAATTCTTTACCTATTCCATAAAATAGCATTATCAGCCATCATTTATAGAGAAAATATAATTACTGGACATGAAAAAAAGCTTATGTTTTACTGGACATGAAAAAAGTTTATGTTTTACCTTATTGACTGTAGTAAAAATAATGAAAGATTTAAAACTTTTCTAGTGATAGATTATTACAACTCTATTGTTAAATAACCATCAGAAATAAAGAGGCAGAAATATAGTAAAGAGATATTTACTAGAATAGGTAACGGAGTGGTTATATTATAAAACAATTAAAAAGTAATTTCCATTAATGATCATGAAAAATAGTCATTAATACTTCCAGAACATAATTATCTTGATAGCTAACCTATGCACTCCTGGTTAGATTTGTTAGAACATCATAATTCATCTCAGTAAACACAATTAGCATCAACCCCAGCCTTATGAATGGACCTCATACCTCATAAAGCAAGGGGCTTTTTATTGGAGTGTTTTAATTAGTGATGGACTGTTTCTCCTTGTCCCTTGGTAGATATAATAGAACTACAGTAAGTTAGGGCTTTTTTTTTTTTCATCCCCAGAGATCTTTAATAATAAGTTTTTGGGAAAGTTTCTCAGTTATTAAAGTTTAAGGCATGACAATTGAAAGAAATGAATTTAAGTCAAGGGTATTAGATTATCATCTCAATGAGAAGTGAAATCAGCACTTTCAAAATGCTAGAGAGTCCAAACATTCTTCCTCCCTGTGTGAGAAACAATGGGGAACTTAAAATAGCAGCTTTTGTTGTTACTTAAGATGATTAGTTTAGATAAGCAGTAGACATTATCATAGTGCTAAAATAATTACAGGTTTTATTCAGTTTTAACTTGTCACTAAGAACAGTCTTTCATTACATTGGTCAGTATTGAAATGTATAAAAGATTTTTCCTTCTGCTCTCAACATTGTTAAGTAAACACACACACACACAAACACGTATAAAACACAGAAATTGCCAAAGATGTGTATTTCTTTCTTTCTTTATATTTTCTTGCCTTTTTTCTCCCTAATAAATATTAAGGCACACAAAGTGTGTTGCAGCTCTAAAGACCCTCTCAGGAAACTGGGACAGAATTTCCTCGAATTAATCCTCCAGTAATGCTGAAGGAGTATAGGTTCATTTGGTTCAGAAAGATTTCTTTTTTTTACTTGAGAGTTTAGATTGTAATTTTGATAATATCTTGCTTGGAAAGTTAATAAATTCGATTGGGAATCATGGAGACTTTGTCCTGAAAGTAAGATAATAGATTTTTCAAGTCTAAGTTTAACTTGGTTTTGGTGGGTGGGTTAAGGGAGTATAGACCTAATCTGGAACAAGAAAACATATGCATTAACCTTGTGTATTTGCCCAGAGTCTTTTTATTCCCATACTGAAATGAAATGAAATAACAACACAAGCACATAGCCTGTGAGTTTGTATGAACTTGCTTTATCATCCAAAAGCTCTCTATATTTCCTCTGGTTTCATATTTTAGATTAGCTCTAAGGTCCACTGGAAACTCCTGTCATCTCATTTTAATGAATTCTTCTTAAGCAATTGAACTGCTTAATTGAAGCACTCTTACAGCAAGGGATCTCACATCTCTAATGTGAGAAACTAGCAAAAGTGAAAGTGAAGTTGCTCAGTCATGTCCGACTCTTTGCATCCCCATGGACTGTGGCCTACCAGGCTTCTCCATCCCTGGGATTTTCCAGGCAAGAGTACTAGAGTGGGTTGCCATATCCAAGTTGTGAATAGAGAAAGATTCCCTTGGTCAAAGAGAATTAGGAAACTTCTTCAAAACTGACTTTAAATTTTGGCTTGCTCTGATCCAGCCCCACCCTGGGATGCTATGAAGACAGTAGACTTGTCATCCTGTACATTATGCTGAACTGTTGAAATTAGCTTTTAAGTTTTATTCAATAAGAAACTTGTAGTGCTTTCTGATTAAATAAAAAACATAGTCATGGCTGATAATACTTCATGTGTATGTGAGTATAATTCACTAGATTAATTAATTAGTAACAGAAACTAACTTTATCATTACCTGAATCTTAACAAAATTCAAACATTATATCTCAATTTTCTCCAAGTTAACTGTCTTCTAATACTGTGTTGGAAATGCCAATTCGCTGCCTCTCTCTTTCCCATTCAAACACTAGGTCCTATTCTTTCCTGAGAACATCATTTTCTGAATAAAGTACTTAGGAATATAACAATTCCAATTAATATGAAAAGTCTACATAAATGCAAAAGGAAAAGTGGATATTTGGGGTTATACAGAGTATAGCATAGAGTAACCTTTGGTCAGTTTGTTAAGGTTTTTTTTATTTTTCTCAGGTTGGAAACCCTTTATAAATCAAGATTATATTCAAAATTTTACCAACCAACTGGTGTTGAGACTGAACTGATGTGGCCATAGCAATGGAATGGTTAGACCTGTGTGTCATGTTGGCCTGCCATCATCCCAACTTATGAATTACATATACTCTGAAATGAGGTGTTTATTGTTTTGTCTTTGTTTGATTTTTTTTAAGTGGGCTACTGCATGTCAACATCTTTCCTACTCCTGTTAATTATAATTAATTAAATCATTTTTTTCTCCCACAGGTCTAGATTCAGTGTACACAATATGATTAAAGGAAATAGAAGTGACTTTTCTGAATTTTGACAGAAATATGTATATACAAATATGTTTAGTAAAAATGTTAAGAGACTGTGTTTAGGAGAGGTGTGTTGTCAGAATTCAGCCTGGGGATGGATAGATCAGGGAGGAGATATTCTAAATTGAACACTAGATACTTGCCACTACCTACTTCTGTAGTACACAAATGTTAGTAAAGCATTTGAGATTGAGTGATTGATTCTGAGAGTAAAACAATAACAACAATAATATCAACAACTGTGAACTTTTTTTTTTATTTCTCCTAGGTTTTTAAGAACAAACAAAATATAACACAAGTCAGCCACATCAGAGCCTTTCAAACAAGGTGGAATATTAATAAATATATAATAACATAAAATAGCTAAGAACTTGTTTATAAATACTTTTTTATTACTATAGGTTTCTCTTTCCCTTCCTTCATAAAGACTGCATTTCTCTTTTACAGCATATGTTAGATTGAGAGTGAACGATGTGCTAAAAGAAAACAGAACTATCTGTGTAACCATAAGATGAAACAATCAAGTGATTTTTTTTGCAAAGAAATATGAGTCACTCTTCAAGTGGCTAAGAGAATATGGGAACAGATGCTGAAATAATAAACATCTTGCATTATTTCATTTAGAGGAAGCTATATAAATTCCATCATAAAATAAAGTACTTGGTACACTCTGAGAAATATGTCATCATCAAACAAATGCCTTTTTTATTACCAGCAGGAAGAACACAGATGGCTTGCTTGCTCATTTTGGTATTTATTAAAATAAAGTTGCTAAAGAGCAGGTAGATGCCTTTTGATTTTTGAGACACATTCAATGCTATAGAAATATACTGAGATCTCTTTAAGAAAAACTGTTCAGGACCCATATGACATTGTCATGTACTATGAAGATGTTTGATGGAAAAAATGATTTTTTTTCTCCATTCAATTGTAGTAGTCAGTGTGATTAAAATATTTTGACATTTTCAAATGGTACCAAGGTGAGAAGTACCAGGAAGAGTCTGAAGAATGAGTCATCATATCCATTCCTTTCTCAGTACAAAAAAGGCAGGAGTATGTACCTTACAGTGTTCACAGTCACACTTCACACGACTTCACTTTTAAACTGAGTTACAAGCTGAAAGAGAACTACTTCCAGTTTTTACAAGGAATTCAACACTCTGGAGAAAAGATGCTTCCCATACTTTTCTGGCTTGTCATTGTTTCAGGATTTCTCTAATGTCCTTAGTTTAAAAAATATACATATATAGCCTTTATTTCCCTTACATTTTACCCATATCTTTCTCTCCATATTGTATTATATCATCATATCTTGGATTTTAATGCTGTTATAATACATTTAAGCCCTTTTATCATTTTTTTTTCTAAAAGTAAAACGCAATGCCTATTTTGAAATGTCAAAAAAATATGTGTTGGAATACATACAGAGTTTTAATCCACAAAGTTATCCATTTCTGTTCTGGGGAAAATATAGGAATAGTTCATGAAATGCATTGTTGAATATCAGAATAGTCAAATAAATGACAAATGTAGTTTGGCTTGAAGTTTTTAGGAATAGAATTGCCTGTGTTTTCTATTTCCCTGAAATCAATGTACATAGTCAATGATAGATGCTACATTTTATGCTCATTGGATGTGAAGTATAATAGTCACTAAAAAAGAAAAAAAAAAGCAAATAGTGTGTTAGTGAACATTTGTAATAAAAATAATTTTGTATAATTAGTTTTCTTTGGTTTACTGGTTATTTTTTTAAGCCAAGGATATATTCAGTCATTTGAATATTAATATCTAATGATGTGGTATAACTCTAACTTATTCTGGTCTATTTATAAAATGGAAAAATAATCCTTAGCACCCTGAATATATTAATAGTCAGTTATTCCCTTCATTTAATATATTTATTGAGCAAGAATGCAATTTTGAAAGAATTATATGATGGTAGAAAGTGGCGCTAAGTATTATTTTCTAAAAATCATAAGGATACTTATTCACTTTCCTAACGGTTTTCACTGCTGAGATCAGAGCTCTTCCCTGTTGATAGCACTACTTGATATATATTTGATGAATGACCCATAATATCTTACCAATGGTGATAACACAGCTTTTGATGATGGAGTATATATTTAAAAAACATCTGTTCTGAGGTAGAAATTATATTTTATTGAGCAGAGTTTTAATGCATTGTTAATTCAGAAGCTCCTTATATAGCCTCCAGGTTTAGAAATGCAAGCCCATTAAAAAAAAAGAAAGAAATGCAAGCCCATGAAAGACGATTTAATGTGGGTTTTGTATTTGTCTGCCGAATTGTTTATACAGTTTCAGCTACAGTTGTTTTATATCTATATATAAAATGTAGCTTCTAGTCAAGGCTATGGTTTTTCCAGTGGTCATGTATTAATGTGAGTTGGACTGTGAAGAAAGCTGAGCGCCGAAGATTTGATGCTTTTGAACTGTGGTGTTGGAGAAGACTCTTGAGAGCCCCTTGGACTGCAAGGAGATCCAACCAGTCCATCCTAAAGGAGACCAGTCCTGGGTGTTCATTGGAAGGACTGATGCTAAAGCTGAAACTCCAATACTTTGGCCACCTCATGCAAAGAGTTGACTCATTGGAAAAGACTCTGATGCTGGGAAAGATTGGGGGCAGGAGGAGAAGAGGACGACAGAGGATGAGATGGCTGGATGGCATCACCAACTTGATGGACATGACTTTGAATGAACTCCAGGAGTTGGTGTTGGACAGGGAGGCCTGGAGTGCTGTGATTCATGGGGTCACAAAGAGTCGGATATGACTAAGCAACTGGACTGAACTGAACTGAACTGAGTACTATTAAAAATATTTGTTTTATAAAATGCTAAATGTTATCCATTAGAGTTGAAAGTTTGGGAGAAGGAAATGGCAACCCACTCCAGTATTCTTGCCTGGAGAATTCCATGGACAGAAGAGACTGGTGGGCTACAGTCCATGGGGTCACAGAGTCGGACATGACTGAGTGACTAACATTTGCACTTTCTTTCAGAGTTGGAAGTTTAGGCAAATTGAATTTAACATTTCTAATTTTCAGTTTATAAAAATGTAAGGCCCTTCTCTGGAGTGCAGATGTATAATAAGGTGGTTTCCTTTTGAGGCCCCAAAACTTTTCTCTTCAAGGAAATCATCTTCATTGAATAAACAACCAAATGACCTTTGCTTATTCATTTGCATTTTTGTTAGGGTTGGCCTAACTATTTATAGAAGAAAGCACTTTACTAGATGTATTAACCAATAAATTAGCAGATAACCAAGAATAACCATGACTAAGTAGAATTTGTTACAGAAAAGCTGTGTTGGTACAACATACAGAAATTAATTGATATAATATGCCACATTAACAGAATGAAGATGAAAAGACTTACATGATCATCTCAATTGCAGGAAAATAAAGTTGCCAAAATACAACATCTTTCATGATGAAAATACTCAGAAACCTAGAAATAGAAAGAGACTCCCTCAACCTAATGATGAATATTTATGAAATATTGCCAGCTTGATAATTTCAAATGGAGAAAGACACGATGCTTTCCCCCTAAGATTAGGAGAAAGAGAAGAATGCCTTTTTATCACTTCCTTTCAACCTCATCCTGGACATTTTAGCCAGATCAGTTAGACAAGAAAAATAAAGGCTTCTAAGTTGGAAAAAAGTAAGTAAAACTACCTGTATTCTCATATGATATAATCTTATATAAAGGAAATCCTAAAGAATCCATATAAACTGTTAACACTTACAAATAATAACAAAATTTCAAGATTTAAAATGAACACATAAAATTTATTTGTATTTCTATAAACCCATAGTTTGGAGAAGGCAATGGCATCCCACTCCAGTACTTTTGCCTGGAAAATCCCAGGGATGGAGGAGCCTGGTAGGCTGTAGTCCATGGGGTCTCTGAGTCAGACACGACTGAGCAACTTCCCTTTCACTTTTCACTTTCATGCACTGGAGAAGGAAATGGCAACCCACTCCAGTGTTCTTGCCTGGAGAATCTCAGGGACGGGGGAGCCTGGTGGGCTGCCGTCTATGGGGTCGCGCAGAGTCGGACAGAACTGAAGCAACTTAGCAGCAGCAGCAGCAAACCCATAATTAACAATGTAAAAAGGAAATTAAGAAAACAATTCCATTTGCCTTAACATTAAAAATAACAAAAACCTGTGAAACTCTTAGAAAATATAAAATACATATTCATGATGCTGATGATGCTGTATATGACATCAGTTCCTAGCTATAACACTGAAAGTATAAAAAATAGAGAGGAAATAGATAACTTGAATGTTAAAATCAAAAAAACTTTGTGAATCAAAAAATACTATAAAGAAAAAGAAAGTGAAAAGACAGTATGCAGAGTGGGAAAGAAACATTTGCTAATCATATATCTGATGAATGTCTAGTACCCAGAATTTATGAAGAATTCTTACAAATTACCAACAACAATAAATAATCTAGTTTTAAAATGGGAATAGGACTTGAATAGACATTTCTCCAAAGATAATATACAGATGGTCAACAAGCATGTGAAAGATGTTAAATAGTATTCAGTTCAGTTCAGTCGCTCAGTCACGTCCAACTCTTTGCGACCCCATGAATCGCAGCACGCCAGGCCTCCCTGTCCATCACCAACTCCCGGAGTTCACTCAGACTCATGTCCATCGAGTCAGTGATGCCATCCAGCCATTCAGGTAAATATAATTCAAAAGCACAAAGAAATACCACCTCAAACTCACCAAGATGGCTAAAACCAAAAATTTAAAAAATGTAACATAACAAGTATTGGTAAGAATGTATCAAAATCAGTGGCTTCATGTATTTCTGGTGGGAATATATATTTCCCCAAATAAAGTGGTGGATACACTGTGGAAAACACTTTGACATTTCCTCATTATGCTCACCACAGAATACCCTGTGACCTAACAATTCCAGTCCTCAGCATATAAATTTCTATGTTGAAACAAACATTTGCATGTGAATATCCTTTGCAGTATTATTGAAAATAGCCAAAAAGTGGGAACCTCCTAAATGTCCCTCAGTGAATGGATTAATAAGTAAAATGTCATCACACTTACATAATGGAATATTATTCAGCAATTACAAGGAGTGATGTTTTTATAAATGCATACACCATAGTTGGGGAGAGGAGACAGAGCAGCAGACAAAAATACTGAAAATAATTTGGACAACGTGTGTATGTTTTTAACGGGGAAAACATCTTAGATTTAGTGTCTCTTTTGTATTTTCCTCATAAAATGAGTTAGCAGCTTTCAATATGCTCCCAGGTTTTGAAAAATATTCATAAAAGTCTATTACACTTGGGACTAACCAAACCTCATATTAACTTTTTCACGTGTGTGGCCCATAGCCACTCCTATGAAAATCAATTTTGCAGCCTTTGTGGAGGAATGCTGCCCCCAGAGTGATTTTCTCTTCACTGGTGAGCCACATTCCCCAACGGAATCACTGATCCAGGGATATTTTTCTGTTATTTTTCCCAGTATAAGAATTTCCTTACCATGGAGGTAGTGTAAATTCACATTTTATAACCACCATATCATCTTCCCAGTCCCAAACAGAGGCCAGAGCTTTGAATTATCAATAGAACTATAATATTCCCCCTACTCAGAGCCTAAAGAAAGGATAAGCTCTTTATCATTTTACTGGCACTTTTCAGTATTTTCTGATATCCCTTTCTTGGTGGAAGGAACCCCTTGAGTGCTCTATTTTAGGTGGGAGATTATCTTATAAGTCCCTGCTTTAAATTGTCCCAATAGCTTGCTGCTTCTGCACCTATAAGCATAAAAAGCAAAGCTCGTAACTATGAGGGAATATGTTCAGGTCAGGCTTCTATCAAGGTGCCTCCAACTGCTATATGTATTTAAAGCAAATTCTTTGAAATTCATGCCCTCTTTGTGTCTGTTCCATAGAGATTCGACTTTTCTTTCCATTTCTTTTTTCTTGCAAGCATAACCATGCTTTTAAATGTGTTTTTGTTGTTATTGTTTAGGAGTTTGTAACAACAGAATTTATTCTTTAGTCTCTGAATCCATTTAGCTAGAACAAAATATTTCACCTCATTGTCGTGTTTATTATAGTAAGTAGCAAATTTGAAGGTATAACAGGCATGAAAAATTTATATTATATAGGTATAGTTTAAAGTTACTATGATGTTAGTAAGAAATTAGAAAAAAGGTAGTTTATTAGAAGAGAATAGAGACCACCCCAATGCATGAGAATTTTATGCATAAAAAGATAGTAGTTCATAGATAAACTTATCTTTATCCTTAGGTAACTTTAAGTTCTCCTGTGTAACAAAACTAAAAATATACTAGTTAAAAACACTTTACTTTGTTTAGTATATTGTTGATTTTGTTACACAGGAAAACTTTAAGCTACTAAGAATAAAGACGAGTGATTCTAAAGTCTTTTTATTGTGAATTTGTGATCTAGGAGGAAACTTAAATAAGAAAACTGAACATCAACTTTAACACCTGCTCATAACACCTGTAATGAAAAAATAATGGCCTTAGAAATCAAGGGGGTTTGTTATGAGATTAACGTGATTTAGTGAACTGAAAAAATTAAAATGTTTTTGCCAATTTTCCTTAAATGACATTTTATATAAGCCAAAAAATATCATGGAAACTAAAGAGTAAGTATTTCAAATAGTATTGCTCCTGATGAACTAAATATTTAGCTTACTATTTGCATTTTCACTCCTTTCACTAGAAAATAGCTTAAAGGTAAGTTAATTTCCATGTTAAACCCAAAGTTGGCAAGGCCTCTACTGCTAAATCAGAGTTGACAAGGAAGAGAAATCAGAGCTTCGATTATAACACATTTTGCTGTATTTAAAGTCTGGCTCACATGAATTGATACACAGCTCATATTTTAGATGCCAAAATATTGTAATATAAGCCATTCTTAAGAGTCACAAGTATCTTTAGCTCTTGTTCACAAATAGAAATTGAAATAATATAAAAACTCAAATAGAAAGTTATGTTTTTATGGAAAGTATGACTTAAAAATAGTCACAACCTGAAAGTGGAGATTTACATTTTATTTGGTAGGAATTTTTAGGACTTCAAGCCTAGGAGGCAGCTTCTCAAATAATCCTGAGAGAACTCCTCTGAGGATGCAAAGGGAGGAGCCAGGTTACATAGAAGTTTTACAACAAAGGGCAGGTAGGCTGAACATCAAGAGATTGCTGTTAATTAAAGGAAACCAGATGTTCCAAGTTAAAGAAGTTGGCATTTTTCTATGTATGGGAAGACACAAGAGTCTGGGCTCACTGAAATCAGTCCGTTTATATGCATCTTGGCTATCTGGGGCCAGTGTCCTGTATTTTCACATCCTGAGTTCCTGAAGCCTCACCATAGGGAGTCACAGCATGATCTTGCAGGTATTCTCCTTTCTGAGTGTCCTGGAGTGCTGGAATTGGTGATGTCTGACTTCCTTGTTTACTGACATGGCAAGAAATACTTCATTTCCCAAAAGAGCGTATTTGTTTATTTGATTTGTTGTCTGAGGCATTCAAAATAGCTTCCCAAATTCTCAGCCTTAAAAATTCATTTTTTCCCGATGTATCATTATCTTCTGTGCAGTTGGAGCACAGAACAATAAAGGAGGGAAGACCATTGTGGAATCCAAAATGTCCTATAGCTGAGGATAAAGAACTAGCAAAAAATTCTTTCAACCAATTATAGCAAAGTGTTTTCGTTGAAGTTTATATTAGCAGTTAAGCCTCGCTGTTTGCTGTGCTAGTGGTCAGCCACCCAAGTGATGTGTACTTACTGTGTTCCTATACATGGGGGTGGGGTAGGATTGAAAAATAGCATTCTGTTCAGGGATACTTGCAGACCTGAGTAAAGTAAATATCAGGAATAATGATAGATATGTTTGTTTGATCTATATGATAGATTGTTTCATATCAACAAATAATAGATTTGTTGCCTGTCTATTCTAGTATACTTATTTTAAGCTCCAGTAAAGAGTGGATTGGGACCATATCTTACCAAACAGTTTTATAAGAGCCAGTGTGAGACTCAGACATGTCAGATAATGCTGCACTGTTGTTGCATCATTGTCTCACTGCTGCACCATTGTCTTGTGATGCCCCGGACCTTGAGTGTCTGGCTCAAAACAGCCAGATAGCACTGTTACTTGATTGGAGTAGCATACCATCTTTACAGAGAAGCGTGAGCGGCCAAAAATAATTGGCTACAACTTCGAGGGCTGAGACATTTCTCAGTCATAAGAGTAGGGGCCAAGAAAAATAATGTGTTATTATGGTCTCATTTGTACCCAGACTGGTGAAAATTAAGAACATTCAACTTGCCTTTCTCTAACTGGCAGCTTTGAAAGGAATTAGAAGTAAGCATAATATACCATTTTGTCTTTTCAGATTTTCTATTTATGGTGTTTTGTGCTTCAGATAACCAACAGTTTATTATCTTTCTCTTCAGACTTGCTCTTTCTACTTTTCCCATCTTGATTTTAAAAATGTGAACTCAGCCTCCAGGGTTCTCAGACAAAAAAGCCGTAGTCATCCCTGACTCCATACTTTGAACATATTATCCATCTATATCCAATCCATTCTGTTGGCTATGCATTTTAAATATATATAGGAGTCTAATAACTTCTGAATAAATCAGAATTGTCCAATGGAAATATTATGCAAGCCATATATGCAATTTATAGTTTTCAGGTGATGTGAAGTGAAAGTTGCTCATCGTATCCAACTCTTTGTGACCCCATGGACTCTACAGTCCGTGGAATTCTCTAGGCCAGTATACTGGAGTGGGTAGCCTTCCTTTTCTCCAGAGGATCTTCCCAACCCAGGGTTCAAACCCAGATCTCCTGTGCTGCAGGCAGATTCTTTACCAACTGAGCCACAGATAGCTACATTAAAAAGAAAACCAAAGAGGTGAAATTACTTTTAATATTTTATTTAACTCAAAAAGCATGTAAAATATCTCAACATGTAATCAACTTTCATAAATATTAATGAGATATTTAATTTTTCATATCATATCTTTGAATTCTGGTGTGTGTGTTTTTTTTAGAGTTAGACTCCATCTTAGTTCAGACCTGCCACATTTCACATGTTCAACAGTGATCAATAGGAGATTTCAAATTGCACACAAGAGCTCCAAATAATAGTTTTCTGAGGTCACTTTCTACCTTTCCCTCTTACACACTTGTTCTCAATGTTTTAGCAAGAGACATTATAAAATCTGTAAAACCTATAAAATAGATTCTTATACTATATGTACATATACAATGGCCCATATTCTATATATATATGATGCTTATTTCTTTAAATACACAGTTTCACATTTGTTATGTGTGATGGAGCTCAGGGCACTGTACCCCAAAATATGGCACCTTGCCATATTGCAAATCTTAAACTAAAGGAATTTGAGAAAATGGTAGAATTAAGATGGTCACTCTGACCTCCCTTCACCTTGCTCTCTTCCTGGAAAATAGGAGATAAATCATCCATATGAAGAACATCCTCAGTGTACCGGAAGGAAGGAATTCATTTTTGTCACCAGAGATAGGGAATTTGGGGGTCAAGAAGTCAGTACAAACCTTGTTAAATCAGTCCATATTTTTCTAATTACTTCTTTACATTTAACCCTGCAGCTCAGAATTCTGTCAGTTCTTCACAATGTATTTTTTGTTTGTTTGTTTATAAATTATAAAAGTTTCCTGCTCTGGTCTCGTCTTTGCAATTTCATGCTCTTGTGAAGGTACCCATAACATGTAAAAAAAATAATAAAATTTGTATCTTTTTCTCCTATTAATCTGTCTTTATCAGTTTAATTTTAAGACCTAGCCAGGAAACCTAAGAAGGAATGGGAAAATGTGCTTCTCTAGTGCTCTTTAGTAAATAAAGCTATATAACTATTCCAAATATATCGATTGTAACAATTTATTGTCATTGACAGTATAGGTCATCTCGTTGAAAGGAGAAAAGCTCTAAACAATGCATAAAGCAATCTAAAACCATTTCATTGTTATAAAACAATTAAGTGAAGAATACATTAATTGGCAATTCTTTTGTCTTTCTAGTTACTTGACCTGCACCTCTCCATTTCAATAGAATCATGTAGACCTGTGTTCTTAACTTTCATAAAGTAAACAGATTTTTACTACTTGAAGAGCTTCCCAAAGGAGATTTTTATGCTCTGTAGAATGAAAAAATACAGCATAAGAATCTTTAAATAAAAATAAAGATATAAACCCAAATTTTTCTTTAAAATTTGGCTCCAAAAAAAAGAGTAAAAGGAAATTAGTGTAGCACTTCACTTTTTGAATGCATTGTTTTTCAATGAAATGGTGGTAAATAATACAGGAAAAGAATAAAACATATATGAACTCTTCTTAGTACCACTTATTTAAATAGAAAATGAAAATTAAATTATATCAGTCCTTAAAAATACTCTAGGCATTATAATTCTTACATCACCTACCTTCAAATTCTGATCGTTCGAATTAGGAAAAAATTATTGGCGAAACATGCCAAATGATAATTTGAGAACAATTTGCTCTCTGATTAGGTGTATTTAAATATAAAGCTTATTCCTATCAAAATACATTTCAGATTTTGCTAAATTAATGCTTTGCTTAAGTCAGTGGTTCTCATACACATCATGTCTAAATCATCATAATTAGGTGAAATTATATCACAGTTATATTCATTAGCCAAATATTTTTTGGAAAGATCTGTCCATTAGTCCTGTCAGTGGGATCTGTTGTTTTCCTGTTGTCATCCTGAAAGTGTCTTCAATTATTGAGAATAGAGATGAGTTAGGAGGATGTAATTGTTAGACTGTAACAGGAGTTTATTTTTATGTCCTTGATAACTAGGACCTACATGATAGAGGAAAGTATTTTGGCCAAGTATGAACTAGTCCATCTGGCTTATGACCACATGTTCTATCATTATTAGTAAAGAATTGACCAGATGAAAAATTTCTTGAAATGATTTTTTGTGAAAGTTAACTTTATCATTGAGTGGTGATTCAAGAAGAAAAACAAAATGTGTTGGCTCCCCTATAAATGAAAGAATGAATCAAAATTGATTTCCTTTTTGCAAAACCACCCACCATTCTGAGATATTGTACAGTAAATCTCACATTTTTTAAGTAAATAGTTTTGAATTGAAGTCATGGCAACTAATTATTTCTAATCATATCCTTATAGTGTTATTGTTGTTGTTCAGTCGCTAAGCTGTGTCCAAATCCTCAGCCCCATGGACTGAAGCACGCCAGGCTTCCCTGTACTTCACTATCTCCCAGAGTTCTCTCAAACTCATGTCCATTGAGTCAATGATGCCATCCAACCATCTCATCCTCTGTCATCAATCTTTCCCAGCATCTGGGTCTTTTCCAATGAGTTAGCTGTTTGCATCAGGTAGCCGCATATTGGAGCTTCAGCTTCAACAACAATCCTTTCAATTAATATTCAGGGTTCATGTCCTTTAGGATTGAATGGTTTGATCTCTTTGCTGTCCAAGGGATTCTCAAAAGTCTTCTCCAGCACTACAATTGGAAAGCACCAATTCTTTATTGCTCAGCTTTCTTTATGGCCCGACTCTTATATCCGTACATGACTACTGGAAAAACCATAGCTTTGACTATAGAGACTTTTGTCAGCAAAGTAATTTCTCTGCTTTTTTAATACACTGTTTAGGTTTGTCATAGCTTAGGGCTTTGCTGGTGGCTCAAGTGGTAAAGAATCTGCCTGCAATGCAGGAGACCCAGGTTCAATCCCTTGACTGGGAAAATTGCCCTAGAAAAGGAAATGGCAACCCAATCCAGTACTCTTGCCTGGAGAATTCCATGGACAGAGGAGCCTTGGTGGGCTACAGTCCATGGATTGAAAAGAGTCAGACACCACTCACTTTCATGTTTTCTTGCAAAGAGCAAGCATCTTAATTTCATGGCTGCAGTCACCATCTGTAGTGATTTTGAAGTCCAAGAAAATGAAATCTGTCACTGTTTACCCTTTCTCCCCATCTGTTTGCCATGAAGTGAGGGGACCAGATGCCATGATCTTAGTTTTTTGAATATTGTTTTAAGCCTGGTTTTTCACTCTCCTCTTTCACCCTCATGAAGAGGCTCTTTAGTTCCTCTTCACTTTCTGCCATTAGAGTGGTATCATCTACATAGCTGTGGATGTTGATATTTTTCCCAGCAATCTTAATTCCAGCTTGTGATTCATCCAGCCCGGCATTTTGTATGATGTACTTTGCTTGTAAGTTAAATAACAGGGTGACAATATACAACCTTGTTGTACTCCTTTCCCAATTTTGAACCAGTCTGTTGTTCCATGTCCGGTTCTAACTATTGCATCTTGATTTGCATCTCCATTTCTCAGGAAACAGATACAGTGGTTTGGTATTCCCATCTTTTTAAGAATTTTCTACAGTTTGTTGTGATCCACACATTCAAAGACTTTAGTATAGTCAATGAAGCAGAAATACATGTTTTCCTGGAATTCCCTTGCTTTTTCTATGATCCAGGGGATCATCCTTATAATACTACTTATCAATTTCAACATCATCATCTGTTAACATTTTTTGAGAATTTATCCCTTTTAAATATTGTTTTGCAACCTTTTCCCATACCTCAATATTATTAAATCATATATTTTTGGTTAAGAGTTAGTGCTTACATTAATATGACCTGTAAATTTTGACTATCTTTATAGACCACATTTGACTTTATATTTTATTTTTTCCTTGAAAGCTACTGCATTTTTAATATTATTTTATAGGCTTGGTTGTTAATGCATTTCTCACCATTCATCACAAAACCACTTTCACATTAAACTAATCTAAATTTTTTTTCATATCATAAATGTGTGTGTATGCTTAGTCGCTCAGTTGTATCCAACTCTTTGTGACCCCATGGAGTAGCCCACCAGGCTCCTTTGTCCATGGGTTGCTCCAGGCAAGAATACTGGAGTGGGTTGTCATGCCCTCCTCTAGAGGATCTTCCCAACCCAGGGATCAAACACAGGTCTCCCACATTACAGGCAGATTCTTTACGAGCTGAGCCACCAGGGAAGCTCAAGAATACTGGGGTGGGAGCCTATATCTTCTTCAGAAGATCTCCCCAACCCAGGAATTGAACCGGGGTCTCTTGCATTGCAGGTGGATTCTTTACCAGCTGAGCTACCAGGGAAGCCCATTGTAAATCTATCCATAAATTTTTTATTTCCTAGAGACCTACCTCCTATATCCTCTGCCCAATGTAAAACATATATGTTATTTTAGTCTTCAAGTATCTTTTTCTGTTAGTTTTAATCATTCTGAATATTTGCCACAAATAACATAGACGTTATATGTATTTTAGCCCTAGGATTTTTGAAAATAAATTCTACTCTATCATCACATTTACATGATAATATGGATGGTATGGGATTCTAGATTTAAAATATATTGCTCTAGGGATTTAAAGCTTGACTCCATCATTTTCTAGAATCTAATTATACTGTTGAGAATTCTTTTTTAATTAACATATACTTGATTTACAGTGTTGTGTTAATTACTGCTATACAGCAAAGTGATTCAGTTATGCACATATGTGCATCGTCTTATTTAATATTCTTTTCTGTTATGGTTTATCATAGGATATTGACTGTAGTTCTCTGTGCTAGCCAGTAGGACGTTTTCAGTACTGATTGTATCCTCAGAAGGCATTCTAATATGAGACAACAGAAATTCATGCAGAGAATACAATGTTGGAGCCAGACACACTTAGATTCAAAACTCAGCTCTTTCACTTACTGAGAAAGAGAAAAATGAAACCTCTGTTTTCTGATTTGTAAAACAAGTGTAGTGATTTCTACTTGTGAAGGCATACGTGGATTAAATGAAATAACAAAAATAAAATGCAGAGCATATATATGCATGGTTTAAGTATATTTACAAAAAACATGAACTATCAGTGGCATAATTATGATAAGTTCATTTCTCTCTTATACAGAGTACAAATATAAGCACTCAGGGAATGGTTGTTTAAGAAGTTTCTAGATACTCACACCCCTTTCTCAGGAGCATTGCAGTACTATATATGAAATTTTAAAAGTTATTAACAATTTTTCTACCTTTTTCCAATCAATAAACATTACTTTTATCTTTCCCATAGTTCTTGAAACAAACATACTTTTAGTATCGTTATCCTTAAACCTATTAAACTATTTCTGCAATTACATGACAAATGAAGATTTTCTTCTGCATGGAATAATCTGTAAAACAGTATCTTCCCTTGGGTTGTTTTGGTTTCAGCCCAATGTACTTTATTCCCATGTACTCAGTCACAGTTATAGCTGAAGAGAGGCTATAAAACAAATGTAAATAATTACCCTTAGTTATGTGTTAAAAGGAAACATGAGATTATGGTGAGAAATGTATTTATAAATGACATTTGTATCTATATCTTATCAATAGAGACGGACAGAAAGATATAGACAGAGATTACCATTTACTTGAAATGATTCTAGTGGTCATTATCCTAAGGGCTGCCAGCAGCACTAGAGCACTGATGCCGTGTGTGTCTTTAGGCACATTCTGTCTCTGGACTTAATTAAAACAAATATAATTTATTGCTTAGCACAGTGGTCCTCTCAAGTTAATATCTCTGGAAATTTCCCAATCTATTAGTATGTTTCTGCCTACCTCGATAGCTTAGATTGCATATCAAAATCATTGATTAGTTTCCATAGATTTGGTACCTCACTGTAATATATTTCAAAGTTACATTTTATCCAAACTTTAAAAATATAACTCAAGGACTAGTTGAAAAAGATGTATTCATAGTTAGAGAGTAAGTATAGTGGGGTCGCTAAGAGTTGGACATGACTGAGTGACTTCACTTTCACTTTTCACTTTCATGCATTGGAGAAGAAAACAGCAACCCACTCCAGTACTCTTGCCCGGAAAATCCCATGGATGGAGGAGCCTGGTGGGCTGCCGTCTATGGGGTCACACAGAGTCAGACACAACTGAAGCAACTTAGCAGCAGCAGCAGCAGCAGCATCGTCATATATGTGCTTATAGTAAGTCATAAGTAAAGTTTTATACACATTACTAATTATATATAAGTGCAATCAGAGCAAGGCAAGTGTGTTAGTCATTCAGTTGTGTCCAGCTCTTTGTGGCTCCTCTGTGCATGGAATTCTCCAGGCAAGAATATTGGAGTGGGTAGCAATTCCCTTCTCCGGGGGATCTTGCTGACCCAGGGATTGAACCTAGGTCTCCTGCATTGCAGGTAGATTCTTTACTGTCTGAGCCACCAGGGAAGCCAATACAAGTAGCATATTCTAGAAACCTGCCTGTCAGAATGATGGAAAAATTTCATTTAGTAGTAGATCAAGAGCTCTCTAGTCATGACTGAGAGTTTTTCTGTGTGGTTCTGATTTTTATCCTACAGCCTCTAATCTGTTCTTTGATTTTGAATATTTGGGATAAATTTATTTCCTTGAATCATAATGAATTACTAATTGCTAATAGTTCTGACCTCTGTCTAGAGTTCTTCAAAGCTCATCATTTAAATTATTGAGATGATCTGTGTCAGATAAATTTAATCAGCCTTATAAAGGTGCCCTATATACATGCATTCCTGTTATCACACAACGCCGTGTAGTACAGTTAGTGACAATGAGCATACAAAGAGGATATAAAAAAATCTTCCCACTTTCAAATATCTGTAAATAATGTATAAGCCTTAGAAATTTTATAAAATTTTATGACTCAGAAGGAGCACAGAATATATACGAGAGATCAGTAAAAGTGTTATTGGATAGGGTCATATCTCAAAGAGAGTGGTAACTTGGGATTATGGGTGTGGACAGACTGATACTCATATGTTATTGAGCCCACTGAGCTAATTCTGAAGGCAGTGTGTGATCCTGATGGGTTTGTGGTCTGAGTCATGGCACTATTAGCCAAGACAAAAACCATTTTATTCCCAGTTTCTCAGTCCAGAGAGATGGGTGTTGTTGGGTTGATTAGATCTGCTGGAAAAACATGACCCTGTACATGAAGCCAGAAAAGATAGATGGTAAGATTGAAAACAGCTGAAGAGATTGTGTACATTGAACTGTGTTAGAAGAGGAGTCTGAGTACTGAAGTCACTTTTTTCATACATTACCTACCTCTTGAAGTGGAGCCACCTGATGCGAATGGCTGACTCATTTGGAAAGACCCTGATGCTGGGAAAGATTGAGGGCAGGAGGAGAAGGGGATGACAGAGGATGAGATGGTTGGATAGCATCACCGAATCAATGGACATGAGTTTGGGTAAACTCTGGGAGTTGGTGATGGACAGGGAGGCCTGGCGTGCTGCAGTTCATGGGGTCGCAAAGAGTCGGACATGGCCAACGACTGAACTGAACTGAGGTAGAGACATAGTCTGAATATTTAAACATGCAGTCTTCCAAATTGAAACAGTTATAATTTCTACAATAACCTCCAATTATTTTCCTGAGTGTTTTCTTCTGTCCTGTCTAATAGACCTTAGCATAAATACAGCACAATAGGGTATAATGTACTTATAAAAAAAATAGACTTGAACCACTGGCGCAAGAGTTAGCTCCATTATATGTCTGTGTGATCTGAGGTATATTATTTAAGCTCTCCGAGCTGTAGGTTTCCCATCCTGAAAATACTACTAATAATAGTATCTCTGCATAGGCTTGTTAAAGAAAAAAATATTTTAAAGTATTGTTTAGCAAAATATTCAGTAAATTGTAGATATGCAAAATGTTTCAGCTACACTTTTTTCATGGTGGGAAAAATAATGCAGTCCTAGCTATTTTGGAGACATCATCCTCACCTTTTTAATTTCAAAAGGGAGAACTGAATCATCTGATTTCATGATAGTTCTTTGGTTTAAATGTAATTATATTACAGCTTTTTAAAGTTTAATTTGATCAAGAGATGAGTTCAGTTTTTTACAGTCTAAGATATACAGAGTAAATGCTGTAACAGAGCTTTAGTTTGTTATTGCAATATCTAGAAATCTCACATATATTAGATATTCTGATTCTACATTTTGGATCTTTAATAAATATACCTTTGATGTATAATCAAATCATAGAAAAATAATTTTAAACTATTTTTGTCATTAATATAATCTGCTATAGAGAAAAGTTCAAAGAGGCTTGCCATTGATTATATTTTCTTTCCATTTTATTATGCTTCATTGTATAGTATTTAGCATACTAAAGAATTATAAGTCTCTAACATAGATAATTTTCTTTACATTTTACTTGCTTCTGTTGTTTTATAATTTTACATATGCCTGCACATGTACAAATATAATATTACCAATTAAGACACTTTTATAATCCACAATCTGGCTCTTACTAATGCCTTCTCAAATGTTCCTGTTACAAATACTTGTCTTGTTCATTTTTGTTCTAGCTCTTGAGAACTTATTCATTTGTACAAATCTTTGTATCCAAATAAAAATGAGTAATGATAGTAAATGTTGAAAGTTGGATAAGTAATGATATGCAGTGTGCTGTATAAAACAACAGTGAACTCCAGAAGCAAGATCAAATTTATATTGATTTTCTTCACTAATTTACACATGAGATAAGTTGTGGATTTGTGAACAAACCTTAAAGAAACCAAACCTATGTAAAATATTAGGTAATATGAAATTATTTTTGTTGAAGTTCACAAAGTCTGCAGACTGAAGCAACTATCTTTAAACCATTTATTTTAACAAGCATTGAATGTAGTAGCTCTGTACCATAACATGATACTCCAAATTAAACTTTTGCATCTCAAGTGACCTTTAGAGCAGTTTTACAGTTCATAAATTCTCTACAATATTGCTCTGTGGAGTGGTTCTAATAAATCTTAATTCTGCTGTAAACATTAGTACACCTATTAAAAATTGCATTTTCAGTCCAAACAAACACAAATGCAGGAATGGGTCTCCTCTGCCATATGAAGAATTTATAGTATAATTCATAAAATAGTAGACATAATTTTGGTAACGAGAGTAAGCGCTGCTGCTGCTGCTGCTGCTGCTGCTGCTGCTGCTGCTGCTGCTAAGTCGCTTCAGTCGTGTCTGACTCTGTGCGACCCCATAGATGACAGCCCACCAGGCTCCCCTGTCCCTGGGATTCTCCAGGCAAGAACATTGGAGTGGGTTGCCATTTCCTTCTCCAATGCATGAAAATGAAAGTGAAAGTAAAGTCACTCAGTCGACTCTTAGTGACCCCGTGGACTGTAGCCTACCAGGCTCCTTCGTCCATGGGATTTTCCAGGCAAGAGTTCTGGAGTGGGTTGCCATTGCCTTCTCCAGAGAAAGCACTACAAATTACTTATCATTAACATAGGGAAAATGAAAAAATCAGGTGGTCAATATTTACACATATTTAAAACATGTTTAAAAGTCATAAAGTTCCATGTCTACTATGGTGGGGGGGGGGAACTAATTTGTTAATGTGATGAAGATTTGAGACTGTATGATGGAGAAAGAATTTAAGATATGAAAGCCTTAATTCCTTATAGCTTGCAAACTTTCTATATTGAGCACATGAGAGGGTTCAGCACATTGGTTATGTTTGATTGGTGGAATCTCAGTGTATTCATTCCATGAGAATTTGATTCATCTGGAATTTTAAGTTTGCGATTACATTTGGAGAAAATTTATGGAAATCCCTATGTTGACTAAGCTGAGCATACTCTTGTATATCTGAGTTCCTGAGACCAGAAGAACAGTGTTGGGTGAAGACACGTGCAAATGCTGAGATTTAATTAACTGTGTTACCACTGTCTTCAGAATAACATTTTACAAGACTATTTCAAAATCAGGAATATAAATAAATATTATTTGATCCTTTCAGACTGTGCTGAAGCTGTCAACATGGAGAAAATTTTTCTAATGGACTAAAAGGGAAAAGCAAAGGACTTGGAATATGTATTTCCTTCTCATTTCTTGTAGGCAGCCTCTCCCCTATGCTCCCTACTTCCTCTTCCCAAATTTCAAATAGATTGTTGGACTTCTGGATATAGCTTCTGTGTTCCTTATGACCTGTTTCCTTCACTTTTTGCCTGATATTCTTAGGAAATGCCTAAATGTAATCATCTACTTGATTTATTTTCTCTTCAGAATTGTCCATTCCACTATTTACTCCATTGGTTGAGCTTTTTAAAAATGAACATTTTAATTCTGAAAACTTATCTGTGCAGATCCTTTATTAGGGGGGTAGAATATCTTGTTGTATATCTCTGAACATTTGCAGCACATTTATATTTTGTCTCAAGTCTCTGTTAACTCTATTTGTTCCACTGAATATTAGTTCTGCTATGATTACCTTCTTTTTAGTTTGGTTTTCTTCCAAAATTGAGAATTTGGGGTTGTCTGCTCAAACTTATATTTGAGAATTCCTATTTATCTTCCTATTACATTTACTTAAGTCTGAAAGGCAGGACTTGACCCCTTGTGTGAGAGATCTCAGCCCTTTCGAGGATCAGGAATTACTGGAGAATTGTGCAGAATCTCTGGTCTTGCTTCTGCATTTGTGCTATAACCGGGAGATAATTTCATTACTATTTGTTTTCTTAGCATGGATGTACCCATAGGTGTCCGTATTTGTCAAATGTCCTGTTTCTCTTAATTCCTCTCCACTTAATCATGACAAATTTCTCAGGCCATGAACTGAGAAATGACTGAGAACTGAACTGAGAACTCTCACCCACTGACTCTTGACCTTAAACTTCCACACATTTTTCCTATCAATAAAAACACCTCTCCTACACTTGTGGACTTTTACTTCTTTATTTCTCCATAGACTAGATATTGTGGTTTTTTTTCTGTCTTTCAAGGATCCCATAAATTTATTTGCTTTAATGACACTATCTTTTTTTTCCTACTCTGCATTACATTTATTGTATAAAAAAATCATCTTTTCTGTTACACTATGGAATTTGAGGCCCAGGGATATATGCCCTATCTTAATGCAACATATTGATTATTTTGTAAACTAATTACGATGGTAATCCTGATATCACGAATTAGTATAGCAACCTTCTAACATAATGTTTTAAAATCAGATAATGTGTCTTATTTACTCAGTGCTATGGAAACTTGAAACAGAAAATAAAACTCTTTACTGTTTGTGAGGACTGTTTAATACGGGACCCCAGAAGATCAGTCACAAAATGGGCCCTGTAGAAAAAGATTTAGACATTAATTACCATTCAGAAAACTTACTTTATTTTAGGTTTATTTTAATTATGATTCAAATATAATCATTTGTATACTAGTCTTTAAGAAGTAGGCTTTTCTAAAAGAGAACATTACAAGCAATTTTATTAGATAAAAATTTTTATTAATGTCATTTAAAATCTTCTCCTACTTAAGAGAGTATTTGACTCATGAAAATGTTACATTGATTAAAGTTCGTAAGATTTACAGTGTCAAAATTAAGGGGATCCATTAGTCTGCATTGTTAAATCATTTCAAGCACTTTTCAATAACTTAACTGTTAATCCAAGTAGCAAATTAATTCAGTAGGAGTTATATCTGAAGATTGACTTTTCTTATGTAGAAATAAAAAGTTCAGTGAGCTGTGTGATGGTTTTAAGGATGATAATTTTCACTATGAGAAAAAGGTAGCCTGTTGACATATTATCACCAAAAGATGTCCAACGGCCATAGAGAACAGACTTATGGACACAAGGAGGGGGAGGAAGGAGAGGGTGGGATGTACGGAGCGAGTAACATGGAAACACACATTACCATATGTAAAACAGAGAGCCAATGGGAATTTGCTGTATGATTCAGGGAACTCAAACTGGGGCTCTCTGACAACCTAGAGGGCTGGGATGGGGAGGGAGGTGCAAGAGGGAGGGGACAAAGGTATACCTATGGCTGATTCATGTTGATGTTTGGCAGAAACCAATGCATTGCTGTAACATGATTATCCTTCAGTTAAAAATAAATTTAAAAGAAATGTCAAATGGCAAAGTGAAGTCAAATTATACTGAAATTGCTTCTAGTGAAGTGATGATTTATATTGGTACAATGTCTGACCTTCCTCCCCAGACACTAGAGGTCTAGGAAGCTGCTTGAGAGCATCATGCAGAGTGTAGGCTCATAACTTCCATGTTTATTACTTGAGGCCCTGAGTAATAGTAGATAATCAGTAACAGTATTGACACTTCTTGCCTTCTCATTTCTGGACCCACGTTCTTCCAGGAGATGAAGGACTAAAGCTTAGATCTTCTTAGCCAGTCTATCTTGTTCCAGACTAAGGGAACATGCCATGTCCACGTTTCTGAGATCTAGCTGGAAAATTTCTGTTTGTATGGTGGTGATATTATGTCTGTTTCTTGACTATGATGTCTGGGTTTTATGGTTCCCAAAATGCTCTTCATGATCCAAGAATGAGAGGGAGACAACAGGGACTGAGGTTTCTTGGAGAACTACTTATTAAGCAATAAAGAGGAGGGTCCACTCATTATTCCCCAGTTGATAGCTTGTATCATAAAAATGGACAGTACCTTGCTCTCCTGAACTCATCCAAGACTCTGTTGGTAGGTGAAGCTTACAGATAAGGCAAATTTGATTATAGTAATGATTCACAACTTTTCTGTTTCCATCTTCAAAGTACAGAAGGTGTTCAAAGTTTCTTCATTATACTTAAAATCCAAATTAAAAAGAGAGAAATTTCTGTTCATTGTTGTAACAAGAATAAACTCATAGGTCATAGACAAGGTGAGCTAAAAATAAAATCAAGGTTATTAAAGGTCAGTGTCTCAGATGACTGCATATTATACAAAGGAATGTTTCTAACCACACATGGAAATGAAGATCAAAAGAAAGGACAAATTGTTTCTTAACACTGCTGGTAGCGGATGTCCTAAGGAAAAATAGCAAATTATCTGAGAGTGTACCTCCATTCTCTAGAGGAAAAAACACTAGAGTGGGAGCAACTGTCGTGTGGCCACTGCTTACACCAGTGGCTTCTAAATTTGACTGCACACTGGAATCATCTGGGATCTTCAAAAGTCACTGGTAACCCACTTCCAGTCATTCTCATTTTTCAATATAGGATGTGAATTGGGATTTGAGAATTTTGAAAGGTCCCCAGATGATTTTACTGTGCAGCAAAGACTGAGGACTACTGGCTTACATAACTATCAACATGTGAATTTTCAGCAGTTTCATGTTTTCACTGTCCAAATGATTATTAACCCGATTCCTGCCTTGTAGAGTGGTTGGGACGATTGAACAAAGATACTATGTGAAAAATACTTTGGAAATGGGGAAGGCAATACTTAAAGGTAAAAAATCAATTAGTAGCTTATAAGAGTCTCAAAGGTTTATTAAAGTTTTCCTGATGAGTTTGCAACTCTGGTGATAGTCAAATATTGAAACGTTTAGAGCCTTTACAAATTTAGAGCTCTAACTGTGCTTTGAAATGTGTTTCTCTTTGTATTACACTCATATTCTGATACTGAGCTATCAAGTTGTGACTAACGCAGTGTGACACACCAGTATGTATATAAGTTGGCAACCAGAGGTTGGTCCAGCTCTCTAATTCACTTGACATCTTGAGCATGTCATTTAACATTCCTATGCTTTACTTGTCCATAAAATGCAGAGAAATATGTGTACTAACTATTTCTAAAGTGTAGGGGAAGAATCAAATGTGCTGATAGATGAAAGTCCTTTGAAAAGTAAACACTATTAACCTTCTACAAAAATAAAAATTAGCAATAATTCCAAACTGAGAAACAAGCAGCAGGGTATTGTGAAAGGAATATAGTCCTGGGAAATTGATATCCTTTCTCTTTCATTTTCTTCTTAAAGACAGAGATCTGAAACAAATATGACAAAAATCTTATCACTTGTTAAACAGTCCCATAATTGGCACATAGCTGGTTTTTATATTATTACCTATCCACCAAGGAATATAGGTAAAGAATCAAATGATAAAGAATCTGCCTGCAATGCAAGAGACCCGGGTTTGATCATTGGGTTGGGAAGATCCTCTGGAGAAGGGAATGGCTACCCACTACAGTATTTTTGCCTGGATAATTCCATGGAGAGAGGAGCCTGGCAGGCTGCAGTCCATAAGGTCACAAAGAGTTGGACCTGACTGAGCAACTAATACTTTTAACTTTTCCTACTATTATATGTTTAAAATAATTTATAATTAAAATTAGAATATGACTTCCAATATTATAATTGTTTCAGCTTTCACAAGTCATATAACCTTTCTGGTCCTTTCCTTGTCATTTTATTAAACAGAGAGTCTTTACTATCCCTTCTGAACTGTAACATTCAGATTCAAGTGGTAAGCTGATAACCTGATGTAGAATTTTAAATATTTATGCTGATTATAATAGAATATTTACATGCTTTGAAAAAAAAAAGAAAAAATATATTTTATCATTTGAGGCAATTGAGAAATGAATTCAGAGATGTGGTCATCCAGGAAAAAACTGCCACATGCCATGGTGACTCCTTCACAAGAAAGGCATAAGATTATAAAGGTAATGACAAGAGACACTGAATTTGGGCAAATGTAATATGTATAAGATAAAGATAATATCTTTGGAAAACCAAAAGATTTAGTCAACAACCTCAGTCCAAAAAGGATCCCAGGAGCACACTGGAGGGCATCAGTTATAAATTAGATTTAATGGACTTCTAGTTCTGTGTGTGTGTTTATAATTAGAGGTAAAATATGGATATTAAAATAAGCATAAATATGTATATGGGTATACAACACAGATATAAAATCATTGATATATTCAGTCCCCTTCTGTTTAGCAATATTGCACATTTATAGCCTCAATGTAAAGCCAAATACTCTCACACAATATATAATTGTCAACATTTATAAACCTTAGCTTGGTTTTCATGATTTTCTTCTAGGTTCAATCCGTAGACTTTATCTTTAGTTAATGTTCCATCTAGTCAATATAGTGAAAGTCAGATTTTTCAATTAAGAATTTCTGGTCTCGTGTGCTACTTTAATTAACAATTTAATCAATTACTTTTTCAAGTCCTAACCAGGCCAGACCCTGATTAACTTCTGAAATCAGACAATATCCTGTGCATTCAGGGCGATGTGGCTGTAGACATTTTTGGGTCAAGCAGAGGACGTAGGGCTGAAAGACATCTCATTTATTATAATCTCCCCTTTTCAAGTACTTGTACAGAAAGTCTGACAGCTGAGTGTTCACGTACATGCACACACACACACACACACACGCACACACACAGAGTCCTGTTTGCAATGACAGCCTTGCTCCAGAGAGAAACCTGATAGGGAGGGAGGAAGATCAAGTGTGGCTCCCCTACTTACCAATCAGATTCTCTAAACACACACCCACCTACATGCACACACACATTCATATCCCAATTTTTGCTGTAACGTAGCAATAGTCATAAAAGTTTTTAAAATGCTTTGTGCTTCATGTAAGGACTGCATTGCTATCTCATGCTACAGTGGGCATCTGTGTTTCCTGCATGCTTTTTGTGGTTTAAGATACAAAGCATTTAATTCTTACAGTTTTGTGGGCAGGAATTAGAGCAGGGCTTAGCAAGCAATTCTTTGTCACATGGTTGGCAGAGGTCACTTGGGGATATTTAGCTGGTGCATAAGCCCTTCTAGAAGGTGCAGCATGTGTTTGTTCACTTGTTTGATGTCTTGGCAGAAGAGTTGGAGTGCTGGGCTCAGCTGGACTGTGAATCAAAGCACTTACATGTGACCCCTCCAGGCAGCATTCCAATAAGCCAGATTTCTTACATGGTAGGTCAGGATTCCTTGGAAAAGCATCCCAAGAGTTTTGTTTATTTGTTTTGTTGTTTTACCAATAAATATGTGTACTTTCCATATTGCTTTTATGATACATGTGTCTTTTAATCTTGCTTTTCTTTCTATCTTGATCTTAAGCCTCAAGTTCACTTCTTCCATGTCACTTCAATTCTCAAACATATGCCAACGAGAAACATTTTCAAGATAAAAAGTAGATTATTACTGCCACTTTAGTTTACGTATGTGCTTTTGAAATGTTTAAGCAGATATGGACTTTTATATTTGCCCTTTTGCATTCAATGACCAAGATAGGCTTTCATTCAACTAGTACTTTTAGACTTCACTGTAATAAATTGTGACTTAGCTGTATTCAAAAATGTTGGAAGAAATGGTCCTTATATTTTTGCGGTTTGTAATCTATTTCAAGTCTGATAAATATGAAAAAAGTAAGTGGAAATTTCCAGTAATAAAGAAAAATGTGCATTTTATGCAAGAGTGCTATAAAATAAAAAATATATATATAAAACCAAATGATTGATTTGTCAGAAATAGATCAGGCAGGCGTTTGTATTGAGACAGAGGACCCTGAGCCAGTTATTGCAAGAATGCTGGCTGTGAGTTATCACAGACGAGGATGTGGACTTTTCTCTGAAGAGATGAAGGGGAAGGGATGTGTCCTTGGATTACGGCCAGATACAGTGAATAATCATAATGAGTAATGTGCCTAGATATAAGTATAAGAAATTGTACAAAGTTAAGGGGCTTATGTGGCAAAATAAAGGTCAGATTATCTCATTTTCATATAAACTGAAGTCATTTATTACTCCTTTCATATTTGCTTGAGGAAATGAAACTACATCTATCTATTATCTATCTTACCTTACCTATTACATGGACTCTCTTTCTTCACCTCTCTATTTCTCTATTACTTAAATGTTTTTTTCCTTGCATATACCTGAGTTAATACTATTATACCCATGTTAATTTCCTGGTTCTGATAATACCGTTCATTATGGAAGGTATTGTAACTGGGACAAGTTGGCTGAAAGGTACTTGGGAACTGTCTATAGTATTTTTTCTATTTATTGTGAGTCTTAAATTACTTTTAAAAAGAAATGTTATGCTTAAAAAAAATGTAATGCCTTTTTCTTGAGTATGGCTGTAGGTAACCAATATACATTGAGAAGAAAATAGGAATAAAGGTTATCAAGTTATCTATTGTTTACTAAAAAGTCATTCTCTTTGAGGAAAAGGTGAGTTTGTAAATATATCTTCATCCAAGCTAAATAACTAAATTCCTAAAACATTCTCTAAAATCTGTTAGTCTTAAAAAGCAAACTACTCTGTGAGGAAGGGAAATTTAGGTCAATGCAGTTTCTTACTAACATGATAAAAAAAGAAGGTAATAATTGTACCCATCTTTATAATTATTATGAGGAGGACATGGCAACCCACTCCGGTATTCTTGCCTGAAGAATTCCCATGGACGGAGGTGCTTGGCGGGCTACAGTTCACTGGGTCACAAAGAGTCAGACACGACTGAATGACTAAGCACAGCACATAATTATGATATTCTCTTTTCTTATATTTAATATAGAAACTACCTCCTATGTTATTTGATACTTAAAAGTTATATCAAAGCAGTTGGAAAATGGAATGTTTTATGCTCTTATTTTGTTATTCTTTCTATAACTGTATTTTGTGTTGTTATGAAGCATGCTTATTTCTGCTTTCTTTGGCACTTTTTTTGTTTACTTCCATACTAAGTAACCAATCTTATTACATTTTAAATTTCGGAAAAAGAATTTGATTTTTAGCAAGGGTGACATGTTTACGACTTGCTTATTTGTTTTCTACCCAAGCTGGCATTTTTTAAAGTCCTAAAATAATCACTCGGACTTTAAGAGCTAAATCGAAGCACTTTTTTAAGCACTTCTTAGAATTAAACCTCTCTTGTGAATGGCTGTTAAATGCACTGTTTCTCTAAAATTCTCATCATCTTGCATCTCTTAGCAACTTTTATCTGCAAATCTGCTGGTGTTTTAGAAGTCATTATTTCATTATCCACTGTCCCCAAAGCTCTTCTGAAGTGTTATGCAAATATTTCTTTCTTAAATCTTTCTTCAGTTCCCAAGTGAAAAATTTAAGACACACAAAAAAGAAGTGACTTTCCTGGGAACATTCTCATTTTCTGAAGGAGCAGGTTATTAGGAAGTGTGAAGGCCCCGTTAGTCCATTCAAAAGAGAGAAAAGGATGTGTAGTGGATTTTGTTTCTCTTTTAATCAGAGACAATAGTCAGGAAACAGTTTAACTGGGGAAGAATAGTATTCTGTAGGTGATCTCAGTAACCTGACTGTCCAAGAACAGTGTTTTTTATTAAAAAAAATTTTTTTTCATTTTCTTGTTTTTGTTATTTTGGGTTTCTTCTCTAGTCTTGAGATCCAACCAGTCCATTCTAAAGAAGATCAATCCTGGGTGTTCACTGGAAGGACTGATGCTAAAGCTGAAACTCCAGTACTTTGGCCACCTCATGCGAAGAATTGACTCATTGGAAAAGACCTTGATGCTGGGAGGGATTGGGGGCAGGAGGAGAAGGGGACAACAGAGGATGAGATGGCTGGATGGCATCACCGACTCGATGGATGTGAGTTTGAGTGAACTCCGGGAGTTGGTGATGGTCAGGGAGGCCTGGCGTGCTGCGATTCATGGGGTTGCAAAGAATCGGACATGACTGAGCGACTGAACTGAACTGATATGTAAATAACAAGGCATATTATAACAAGAACTTGGTGAATTTATTTAATGAATATTTATATGAGTTCAGGACTCTTTTCAACCCTTGAGTTCTGTCCATCATAGTACTTGAATAAAATCTTTATTATAGTGTCTATATAGGGTGAAACATACTACTGAGAGCTCATTCATTCCATAACCAATGTTTATAGAATGTGTATTGTGTGCCAAGCACCATGTATCAAGATTACAGCATCAGCTACTTTAGTAGTTAAGAGTGTGAGCTTTGGAGACTCATGTTTTGTGCTTGATTTCTGCCTCTGCCACTTACTTATTGTGTGGGCTTTGTTTTTCTTTCCCTCAACTTATCATCTATAAAGGGGGAAGAATAATAGGATAACTTCTTCATAAGTTTGCTGTGAGTTAAATTAAGCTATATATGTTAACTGTATGGATGTGAGAGTTGGACTATAAAGAAAGCTGAGCGCTGAAGAATTGATGCTTTTGAACTGTGGTGTTGGAGAAGACTCTTGAGAGTCCCTTGGACTGCAAGGAGATCCAACCAGTCCATCCTAAAGGAGATCAGTCCTGGGTGTTCATTGGAAGGATTGATGTTGAAGCTGAAACTCCAATGCTTTGGCCACCTGAGGCAAAGAGCTGACTCATTTGAAAAGATCTTGATGCTGGGAAAGATTGAGGGCAGGAGGAGAAGGGGACGACAGAGGATGAGATGGTTGGATGGCATCATCGACTCAATGGACATGGGTTTGGGTGGACTCCAGGAGTTGGTGATGGACAGGGAGGCCTGGTGTGCTGCGGTTCATAGGGTCTCAAAGAGTCAGACACGACTGAGCGACTGAAATGAACTGAACTGAAGTGTTACTAAGTATTACTAAGACATAATTTCACTCTGAAAGATAACAGCACCAATACGGAGATAGCGAAAAATCTCTACTGGGATATTGTACACAGGATTTAATACAAAATGAAAAGGCTAAACTAAGTATGTGCTGCAGAACAGAGACATCTTTGAGTAGATTTGATACTAGAGCTGATTTGAAGGAAGGTAAGAGATAGATGAGATAGTTGGAGAACAAGTACAAGTGAATGCCAGGGTCAGTATGTGTGAACACACAGAAATACAGTCATACCAAATTGCAGAGTTGGCAGGAAACTTCATTCTCCTGGAGAAAGCATATAGCATATATCTATGGAGGGGGTGAAAAAGATAACACGTGGAAGTTATGACCAAACTGAGGCTGCCTTTGGAAAGCAGGAAGTTTACAAAGCAGAAAATTGACTGATACAGATTGCATATTAATTAAAAAAAAAAAAAAAACAGCCTGTCAGCTGTAGGGAGGATGGCGAGGCAGTACCACGCTGGACATGGGAAAGCTGGTCAGTGGGTTTAGGGAGTTGTTTAAGGCAAGGGTTAAGTAATGATAATGTAGGAAAAAAAGAACTTTCTGAAAGCTGTTAGTATAGATGGAATGTGTGGAGTTGAATATGAGGTGATGAAGTCAAGCAAGGACTTGAAATACTGAATCTGAGAAACTTGCTAGATTTGCAAGTGAAGATGGACCGCAGACACTGGAATATGGGAAGGGGTTTAGAGTTTAGAAGCATATTCTAGGCTAGAGGTATAGATTTGGGAATCTTAACCAGTTAAGTGATTGTTGAGGCCAAGTAAAAGTTTCAGAAGGCTAAAGAAAGAGCTTTAGTGAACATTATTATTTAAAGAAAGAGTCAATAAGATCAGTAATATAGGAAGGGTCCAGAAAATGTCAGTATAAGGTAGCTTGAAAGACATGATACTAGCCATTGGGCTTCCCTGGTGGCTCAGTGGTAAAGAATCCGCCTGCCAATTTTTGCCTATGCGGGAGACAGGGGTTCAATCCCTGGGTTGGGAAGATCCTCTGGAGAAGGAAATGGCAACCCACTCTAGTATTCTTGCCTGGGAAATCCCATGGACAGAGGAGCCTGATTGGCTACAGGCCATGGGGTCACAAAGAGTCAGACACAACTTAGTGACTAAACAACAGTCATCAGTGTTAAATGATTCCAGGAAGGTATGTGTTCTTTGGATTTACCAATTTGGATGTGACTAAACACTTTATTCAAGGAGAAGGTAATGGCAACCCACTCCAGTACTCTTGCCTGGAAAATCCCACGGACAGAGGAGCCTGGTGGGCTGCAGTCCATAGGGTTGCTAAGAGTAGGACACAACTGAGAGACTTCACTTTCACTTTTCACTTTCATGCATTGGAGGAGGAAATGGCAGCCCACTCCAGTGTTCTTGCTTGAAAAATCCCAGGGACGGCGGAGCCTGGTGGGCTGCCATCTATGGGGTCGCACAGAGTCAGACATGACTGAAGTGACTTAGCAGCAGCAAACACTATTCATAGCAGGTCCCCTCTTATGAGATGGTAACTAGCACGTATATTTTCTTTCCATGCATCAGTTATAAAGTTAAATGTTTGTTCAAAGTTCTTAAACATGCATTTACCCTTCTTCACTGTGGTGTTTTCTAAAAAACTATATTCAACTAGTTCTCACTCCCTGGTGTGAAATAAAAGGTTTTTTCATAGTCTGAACTTTGATTTATCACTGACTACCAATGGTTTCAAAGAACATAGAACCTCTTAGAATAAAGTAGGACTGAAAAAAATTATATAAATAGAATTTATCTGGAAACTGTGACAATAAGCATTTGGTCTTGGTTAGTTTGCATAAGCTACCCGTTTTTCTTTTCCAGAATCTAGACTACAATTTCAGGCTTCCTTTCATCTCACCCAAAGTGACAAAATTGTGAGGTTTATTTCATCTTCATGGAGTTGAAGACTATGCCACATTCCTAATTCTACCCATGACATCCATTCAAGCTTGAATTGTTACTGTTCATTAGAATAGTTTTCAAATTTCTTCCTCAAAATATTCCTCAAATGGAAAAACCACCAAAAAGCTTTTACTCAACTCAATATGTATAAAACAACTCTTCTTCACATGTACTGTGATGATACTCAGAGAATACAACAAAAAATAATTCTGTAAGATATTCCCTATCATGTAAAATCTAAGGATTTATAGGCTGATTATTTTCAAAGAATACTGTTGCAGTTTTATATATACAAACATTAAGTAAAGATTTTTAAAAATAAAATGCTGGGAAAATATTGCTCTTAGTAGCTTAAAAAAAGAAAAAGATGTGCTTTAAACACATCTTAACTCTAGGGGAGTCAAAAGATAACCTTTGATCTGAGTGCCTGTATTTCAGGGGTGAGAACAAGAAGTTAATGGAAATTTTTTCATGCATTGGAGCTGCATTTTGAAGCTGGGGTGAGGCACAGACAATGTGTAACTCTCTTTATGATACCTTGTGAGACTTAAGCACATGCCAAGCTACTTTGGGGCCTCACCATTCTCCAACTGACCCAAAATCGGAAGTTTAGAGAGGCTGTTTGGTATTTCACAAACGGCATCCTACGTAAAGTTTCTGCTGTGAGTTTCATGGTTAATTGTAGCAACAAAGAAATGAATGAAAGTAAAATAATACATTTGATCCAAATCAGAACACACTACACAATGGGGAAGAGAATCCAGGTATCCGTGTTTCAATCCCCTGAAATTATGCTGGCATGATTCTGTCTAGGAAGGTTGAGCTACAACTACTGTGGCCTGGACAAGCGCCCTGGCCTGAGACACCCCCATTCCTACTCCTATTCCCGTACCCCTACAGAGAACTCTGTTTTCACACCAGCACACCGACTCATCTCCAAGTTGGCCAACCAGTCTTACCTCTTTCAATTAATTGCAAGCTTATTTGAAGATCTTCTTGGTCTTTTTCTTCCATAGTGACAGGACAGGGCCCTCTGTTTAATTCACAGTAAGGATCTCATATTTCTTTTCTAGGCAAGCAGGACTGGGTCTCTCTGACAAGTTTGTGGGATTCCTTATATCATCCAGTTTACTTCTACTCGGGAAATGTGTGTAACTAGTTTAGACATACTGTTGTTAGGACGTTGTTAAACCCTTCGTCCAGAGTACTTCTATTTTGTGTAACCAGGAGGATCATTGCCTTGTCGACACTATTTTAAAAGCAAACAAACACCAACAAAACCCTAAAATACCATTGAGCTCTGACTGGAAATCAAATAGATGAAGCCAGATTAATCAAATTTCATTTGTTCTATATAAAAACTGGTGAATTACTCTGAGGACACATAAGATGTAGCAGTTTTTACACATGTATACAAAATCCAATAAAGTATACCTGTATATAAAATCCAGAAGGATTTTTTTTAAAAAAACTGAAAGAGATTTGTTTCATTTATTTTTCCACCTTTCTTTATATTGCTAGATATTGTAAATAGAATAAATTTTAGCTGCACTGCTTTAGAACAAATAATCACCAGTTTTTTTCAAAAAAAAACATGAAGAGATTTGAAGTGAGAAGTTCACTACAGGACTTTGGATAAAAGTCCTGCCTTGCAAAAGCTGCTCTCCCTAAGCAGTAGCCTGTGGGATATTAGGGTGACCAAAATTTTCCTGAAAAATATCCTATTATCAGAAATTCCCCAAGTTTTGAAAAGTAGTCTTTTTTAATTTAAAGCAATCTACAGCATAAAGAAAAACATGAAGAAGGAGGGGGAAAAAAACAACATAAAGTGCTGGAGTATTATCTTTTTAAATTGTCCATTAAGATTGTTTAATAGAAATGTACCAGCTCATTTTTGAAGTTATTTAAGATGTTACATTAGTAGTGATATGTAGCAAATGTTTTATCCAACAAATTCTAAATAACTGTGAAAAGATTTAACAAAGTGCCAACTGGATATTAGAGTGCTCTGTGGGTTATTTTGTTTCCAATTTGTTATTCTTATTTCAAAATAGTATTCAGTTCTCCCTACAGGTAAATACAATGTATGAATAATTGCTTCTATATAATTCCAATTAATAGCTTTAAACAAAGCCAGATTTACTAAAAATATGCTGAAACTCAGCATGTATATTGAATCAGGACTCAGAAACTAAAAGTGAAACAATATTTTTAGAGAGATCCTGGGAGCTTGTATACACCCGCGGTGGATTCATGTCAATGTATGGCAAAACCAATACAGTATTGTAAAGTAAAATAAAGTAAAAATTAAAAAATAAAATTTATAAAATTTAAAAAAAAAGAATTTTGCTGTATCAGTTCTCAAAACCAAGCTGTGCATATATTTTTTTCTAAAGCATAATAAAGAACAATTATTTCTAGCAAATATCAAGAGAGTATAAATACTAAAATGCATTTAATTTTTATATGTTCCTTATTCCTTGTATAAAGAGGAAATTACCAAATCCTCCTTTTGGTGGAAATACTTATTGCTTTCCTGCTAATATTCTCTCTATGACAGTGGTGATTGCTGCATATTCTCTTGAATATTTGCACCAAGGTATTCCCAGTTACCTCTTTAATGTTCAGTAGATATAACTGTCTATATTATCCTCTGCTTGCTCATTTTAGCTGTATCAATTCTAGACTCAAGATAAGTTTATAGTCATCAACCGTGTCTATAGAATTTCAAGGTATTCAGCTGAATTCATACCACGTGTCTTCACAAATTATAGCCTTCACCATAAACATTTTTCTATTTCTCTTTATTTATTTTCTGGCATAAACAAATTTTTTGTATTATGTAAAGTAATAAAATTAGTATTTTATGGCTCACAAAACATTAATTTCTAGTTACACAGTTAGTCTATTTTTCTGATTTATTGTTCAGTCGCTGAGTTGTGTCTGAATTCTTTGTGACCCCCTAGACTGCAGCACACCAGGCTTTCCTATCCTTCATTATCTCCCAAAGTTGGCTCAGACTCATGTCCATTGAGCCAGTGATGCCATCCAACCATCTTATCCTCTGTCATCCCCTTCTCCTCCTGCCTTCAGTCTTTCCCAGCATCAGAGTCTTTTCCAGTGAGTTAGCTCTTTGCATTAGATGGCCAAAGTATTGGAGTTTCAGCTTCAGCATCAGTCCTTTCAAAGAATATTTAGGGTTGATTTCCTTTAGGACTGATTGATTTGATCTCCTTGTTGACCAGGGGACTCTCAAGACTCTTCTCCAGCACCACAATTCAAAAGCATCGATTCTTCGGAGCTCAGCTTTCTTTATGGTCTAACTCTTACATACTGTTCATGGGCTTCTAAGGGGACGACAGAGGATGAGATGGTTGGATGACATCACCGACTCAATGGACATGAGTTTGAGCAAGCTCCGGGAGTTGGTGATGGACAGGGAAGCCTGGCATGCTACAGTCCATAGGGTTGCAAAGAGTCGGACATGACTGAGCAACTGAACTGATCTGAACTCTCACATATGTACATTAGTATCGGAGAATCCATAGCTTTGATTGTATAGACCTTTGTTGGCAAAGTATTGTCTCTGCTTTTTAATACAACGTCTAGGTTTGTCAGAGCTATTCTTCCAAGGACAAGCATCTTTTAATTTCATAGCTGCAGTATCACTATTTGTGGTGATATTTTATTCGTTCAGGACACTTGTATCAACCACCTACTTGAAGTAAAATATTAAGTGCTCATCAGGAAATGGCTGAAAAAGACAACCTATGTCCTTATGGAACTTACTCATCATGGTGGATACAAATGTACTACTATCTTTATAGGTTTGTAACAAATTCCATTAATGAGCTATGTACTGTTGAACATACTGAGTAAAGAAAACACCCCAGTTTTGTGGTTTTTTTTTAAAGAGAAAATATTTTTAGAATCAGTAATAACTTCTAAATACTTAAACTGAGAAATTCAAGCATACTTTTGTTTCTTTATTGTAAGCTATCTTATTGTACTATCTAGCAATCCTTTAAAAAGCCTGGCTGAAAAAAAAATCCCATTATGCGTCTACTGAGAATATTCCTGATTACATCAATGCTAGTTCTGGGAGAATTGTCTCATTAAATTACAGCAGGTTAAGTAACAGTTGATCCATAAAATGTTTAAATTATATTTTCTAAATCAGGATTTAAAAGATGTTATCTCTGTTTCCAGAGGCCCCCCAAGAATCCTTTGCCCACTTAAAGTATATTGGAAAGAAATTGTATAAAGTATAGCAGAAAAGAACACAGTTGTTGAATTGAGGGTAAACACCTACACATAAATGCCAGACCCATGCATTCCTTATGATGTTTTAATAAACAATTTCTGTTACCCAGATGATATGAATTATTACTTTATTATCACAGATCAAATCATAAAAGAATAACTCTGAGCAGCACTGTGGGATTAAAGCCTTCCACACCTTTCCCCACACCTATCCATCCACAAGTTATTCATCCACACGTTATTCAGGACCTCAGGCTGAGTATTCATATAGATTGAAACACCACCCACGAACCAAACAAGTTGATTAAGCCATCCTTTTTTTTTCTTTTATCACTGTTCATGTTAAACCAACTCCAGCAAACACAGTAAGATTTATTGTAAATGTATATCACTTACAATAATACATATTTTATTTGTAAATGAAATGTCCTAAACTTGAAATACTTTCCATCTTATTATTTAATAATGTGCAGCAGTAATTCTGCTTGAAGTCTGAATTGCGATAAACATCATCAATTTTATAATACATTAAAGGAGAGTTCTCTTGGGTTTCAAAAACTCAGCACAATCTTATACAGTTACCAGTAAACCTTTTCAATTGGAAGAACAGTGAAATCACATTTAATGCTAAATCTGCATTTCACATTGATTAAGAGTTCACTTAAAAATAATCTCAATTCCTTCCTACTGGAGAAGTAAGAGGGAACTTATATACAGGAAGACAAACAGAGAATGTAGACTAAAAATAATCATAGCTCAGGCCGACTGAAATTGCTGAAATGTTCTGAAAGCAGAATGGGAGGCCAGAAGACAGTTCTTTGGTTACCAGGATATGAAACTATTTTTTATTTTGAAGATAAGAGATGATTTAAAAATCTTCCGGTATCCTAGGCATTCAAAGTAGAGACATAATACATATACCTAAACCTGTTTTAGATTATTCAGTCTAATATCAAAGGAACTTCAGGAATTAGGTCAGAAGTAGAAAAATAAGGGCATATGACTGCATCCAAGGAAAAAGTGCACAGGAAAATAATCTGTTTCTCATTCTTTTCCCCTGGAGATGTTGACTTACAAAATTTCCATTTATGCTTACTTTGGATTTGGTGTATATATATGTGTGTGTACATGTAAATGCAAAGTAGCAAAAAACTTTCATATCAGCAGAGTCTAACCATAAAGCAGTGGAAGTCCTCTTTTATGCCTCTTCATTAATATCCTTTTAGGAAGACAAACTTATTTGGGCATGAGGAGGAGTCAGCAATATACCCATTCAACCAACACTTGAGTGATGATTGTGTGCCTCTTATGACTGCTCAAGTAATTGACAGCCATCCATATAATCACCATCAGGGAGTTAGGAAACTCTTCAGCTCCAGTGAATTCTTGTCATTAACAAAAACTGAACAACTTCAATAATATTGTAAGTTCAGTTCAGTTGCTTAGTTGTGTCCGACTCCACAACCCCATGGACTGTAGCATGCCAGGCCTCCCTGTCCATCACCAACTCCTGAAGCCTACTCAAACTCATGTCCATCACGTTAGTGATGCCATCCAACCATCTCATCCTCTGTCATCCCCTTCTCCTCCCACCTTCAATCTTTCTCAGCATCAGGGTCTTTTCCAATGAGTCAGCTCTTCACATCAGTTACCAAAGTATTGGAGTTTCAGCTTCAGCATCAGTCCTTCCAATGAACATTCAGGAATGATTTCCTTTAGGATGGACTAGCTGGATCTCCTTGCGGTCCAAGGGACTGTCAAGAGTCTTTTCCAACACCACAGTTCAAAAGCATCAATTCTTCGGCACTCAGCTTTCTTTATAGTCCAACTCTCACATCCATACATGACTATTGGAAAAACATAGCTTTGACTAGATGGACCTTTGTTGGTAAAGTAATGTCTCTGCTTTTTAATATGCTGTCTAGGTTCGTCATAGCTTTTCTTCCAAGGGGCAAGCGTCTTTTAATTTCATGGCTGCAATCACCATCTGCACTGATTTTGGAGCCCCCCAAATAAAGTCTGTCACTGTTTCCATTGTTTCCCCATCTGTTTGCCATGAAGTGATGGGATTGGATGCCATGATCGTTTTCTGAATGTTGAGTTTTAAGCCATCTTTTTCACTCTCGTCTTTCATTTTCCTCAGGAGGCTCTGTAGTTCTTCACTTTCTGCCATAAGGGTCATGTCATCTGCATCTCTGAAGTTATTGATGTTTCTCCGGCAGTCTTGATTCCAGCTTGTGCTTCATCCAGCCCAACATTTCACATGATGTACTCTATGTATAAGTTAAATAAGCAGGGTGACAATATACAGCCTTGACGTACTCCTTTCCCAAGCTGGAACCCATCTGTTGTTCTATGTCCTGTTCTGTTGCTTCTTAACCTGCACACAGATTTCTCAGGAGGCAGGTCAGATGGTCTGGTATTCCTATCTCTTTAAGAATGTGCAGTCAGTACTACTGACTGTCCCAGGTAGGTCTCTTAAGTGCTAAGGAAAAGAAAGAAAATGAGATCACTCAGTCATATCTGACTCTTTGTGACCCCATAGACTGTAGCCTACCAGGCTCCTCTGTCCATGGGATTTTCCAGGCAAGAAGTCTAGAGTGGATTGCCATTTCCTTCTCCAGGGGATCTTCCTGACCCAGGGATCAAACCTGGCTCTCCTGAATGGAAGACAGATTCTTTATCATGTGAGCCACCTGGGAAGCCCATTCATTATCCAAGGGAGATGCCAATACCTCAGTGCTCACTTAAGAAAGATTTTTCAGAGTAATAATAAACATGCTTTTAAACTACTATTTATTCTGTTCAAAAATCTTTAAAAATCATCTAAATATGGGATAGCATGTTCATTTTCATTCATCTCCCTTGGATATGAAATCTTTTTTAAGTGGGCACTGAGTTCTAGGCAACTATGACAGTCAAAATAATCATCCCTCCAAAAATGTCCACATCCTCTTCCCCAGAACTCAAACTAGCTGTCTTAACTGACCAAAAGGACTTTGAAGATGTGATTAAGTTAAGGACTTTGAGATGGGAGATCATCCCAAATCAGCAGCATGGATCAGTGTAATCCAAGGGTGCTTATAAGGAAAGAGGGAGGCAGGGGAGGCCGAGAAAGGGATGTTATAACTGAGATTTATATGCAGAGATTGTCAGTTCAGTTCAGTTGCTCAGTCGTGTCTGACTCTTTGTGATCCCATGAACCACAGCATGCCAGGCCTCTCTATCCATCACCAACTCCCAGAGTCCACCCAAACCCATGTCCATTGAGTCGATGATGCCATCCAACCATCTCATCCTCTGTCACCCCCTTCTCCTCCTGTTCTCAATCTTTCCCAGCATCAAGGTCTTTTCAAATGAGTCAGCTCTTTGTATCAGGTGGCCAAAGTATTGGAGTTTCAGCTTTAACATCAGTCCTTCCAATGAACACCCAGGACTGATCTCCTTTAGGATGGACTGGTTGGATCTCCTTGCAGTCCGAGGGACTCTCAGGAGTCTTCTCCAATACCACAGTTCAAAAGCATCAATTCTTCAGCACTCAGCTTTCTTCACAGTCCAACTCTCACATCCATACATGATCACTGGAAAAACCATAGCCTTGACAAGACAGACCTTTGCAGACAAAGTGATGTCTCTGCTTTTTAATATGCTGTCTAAGTTGGTCATAACTTTCCTTCCAAGGAGTAAGCGTCTTTAAATTTCATGGCTGCAATCACCATCTGCAGTGATTTTGGAGCCAAGAAAAATAAAGTCAGGCACTGTTTCCAATGTTTCCCTATCTATTCCCCATGAAGTGATGGGACCAGATGCCATGATCTTAATTTTCTGAATGTTGAGATTGTGGACAGCCTCTAAAAGCTGAAAAAAAGCAAGATAATATCCTCTGCCAGAAGTTCCAGAAAAATGCAGCCCTGAAGACCCACTTAGATATATGACCTCCACATTGGTAAAATAATACATGCTATTCTTTTAAGCTACTGCATTTGTGGTCTTTGGTTACAGAAGCAATAGGAAACTCATACAACAATGTAAAGCCATTTTTAGTATTTTTAAATTTACATCTATCTATAAAGTAAGGAGAATACATAGTGTTTAGAGAGAATTTATAAGTATTTATAGAGTATAAATAATATGATATTAAACATAGTTGAAAAATGCTAACAATTCACTAAAAGGTAAACCACTTCATTGTATGAATATGGTCAGTTATGAAAATAACATGAGAATTTTTTTTTTCAGTCTACTGGGAAAATATCCTACAATTTTCATTCAAATGAATTGCAATATTGTGAGTTACATCTCAAAAAAGATAGAAATTGCTATCCCTTTCAGCGTGATTTTTTGACAGTTTATAGCAATATAAAGGTAATGTAGACATCAAAAGTTAATAAACACAGAAATGAGAGTTAACAGATATGGAAAACAGCAGAAGGAAATATTAAAGACATCAGTGTATCAAATATAAATCCCATCATTATGTCATTTTAAAACTGAGATCAGTTTTTAAGTAAATCTAAGCAAAACATGATCCCTTCCAAATCTAAAAAGTGGAGTATATCTAAAGAGAATGTAACATAAATTACTTTTCACCAATTATACTACAGAGCAACAAAAAGCATTATCTCAGGGATTTTGCTTCCTCACTTTTATGGTATTTTTTTTTTTAACACTCTTGGTTGTTTCGTGGGGCTCTGAACTAACAACCCCTCCTTTTTCCCTGTAAGTCTGAAGATAAATTAGTGCTTCTTTTCAACACCTCTAAAACAAGAAGAATACTTTCATTTGCTTTTTTATGAGAAGAAAATGATTATTTCTTTAGACCATAGAGGTAAAAAGCTAAGAATTATATTTTAAAACTATATATTTCATAAATATCTATATGATATGACATGCTTTGCCGTGCTTAGTCGCTCAGTCTTGTCAGACTCTCTGCAATCCCATGGACTGTAGCCTGCCAGATTCCTCTGTGCATGGGATTCCCCAAGCAGAAGTACTGGAGTGGTTTGCCATTTCCTCCTCCAGGGGGTCTTCCCAATCCAGAGAGTGAACCCAGGTCTCCTGCATTGCAGGCTGATTCTTTACTGTCTGAGCTACCAGGAAGCCCATATTATATGGAACCATAATCAAATAAAACCGTTGCTCAGAGACTTTAATTGTAAATTACTGAAGAATTATTAACATTATCTCTTATTGTGTCATTTGCTCCCTCCCTCATCCCACATTTAAAATATCTGGGCATCTGGAAATTCTGGGTTTTCAAGCAAACAAAAAGCTTTTCTCAGCATAGCCTAGAATGTCCATGAAGAGTTGGAAAGTCAGAAATTCTCAGGCCTCAGACGGGGACAAAAATGAACAAGGAAAAGGGAGCAAAAAAGTACTGAAAATGTGTACTTGGGCTGGAAGTTAAGTGGTTTAATTGTTAATTGTCTGTTCTACAAGAAATATTCTACCATTTTTCCCATCCTAATATTTTGGACGGGGATATTGAAAGAAACCTTTGACTCTAAAGCTTTCATCCGCCTATAGACTATGGATTTTGTCATTTGAATTTAGGTCATGTTTATCTGACACTTCACTACTGTCTTCGACAATGTCCTGTCCTAAAGGGCGATCTGATAACAAAATATGATCTGAAGTGGAAGAACGTATGTGGTTCTACCTCCTTTGAGCTTTACGGACAAACTTGAACAGTAATCATTTAAGCATTGGTCTAACAGTGGAGGCCTTAGACACTGCATTTCAAAAACTTTGGTTGCTAACAAAGTTGAGGCTAAAATGGATGTAGACATTGATATCTGTTGATTGCACTTTGTCTGGTGAAAATCGTACCTCTCAGTGGGCATTACTCAGTTGATCTCAGTTCTGAGTGCGTTAATCCAGGGTCTTCTTTGGTTTCTTGAGTTAGAGTTAGTCTCTCTGAGGCTGTCAACACCCAGTACTAGGAGGAATTGCCCTGTGGACCTTTAAGGGAAAGGCAGAGAAACACAGCTTTGCACTTTACCTCTTGTAATTCACATTCTCAAAACCGCTGAGGAAATATCACTTAAGCTCATATTAATATTTACATATGTGTGTATATATATATACACACACATGTGTTTCTTTCTCTTTCTCCCTCTCTCTCTCTCTGTGTATATGTATATACACATACACATGGTAAAGAACTCAGCTGCCAATACAGGTAGAACAGACACAGGTTTGATCCCTGGGTCAACAACATCTGGAGGAGGGCATGGCAACCCCCTCCAGTTTTCTTGCCCAGAGAATCCCATGGACAGAGGAGTCTGGCAGGCTACAGTCCAGAGCATTGCAAAGAGTCAGGCATGACTGAAGCGACTTAGCAAGCAAGCAAATATATATTTTTTTAAAAGTATATCTTTGAGTATGAAGAAGACAATAATTTACTTTTTTCCAGAAATAATATGCTGTTATCTTTATCAAAGGGACAGCATGAATAAAAAAAGAGCTGTGTTTCCATAAGTTGTCTGGTTGCAGTGGCATTCAGTAGGACACGTAGTAATTAGCTCTGTATTTCTTACAGAGGTGATTGTCTTATTGCTTTCTTAATAAGCCCTAATGTTAATACTATGTTTTCATAAACTTACTTGAAAGTTTCCCAAAGGAAACTTTTATAAATCTGTCATTTGGTTGAGTTTTATGTCTTTATAACTTCTAAAGTCAACAGCTAGCAATTTTCTTTCCTTATGCTTAGACTATTTTCAAAATACTTACATTTAAAAGTACCCTGCTGTAGAACAGATCTGAGTATAAAAACCATAATAAACAATTAGGATTATATTCTTAAAACATCATTCACTCAATAGGAAATTATTTAATCTAGTTTTGTAGGTACAAAATACTAACTTTAAAATGTACTTCTGGTGAAAATTGAAGAAGAAAATGGCAACCCACTCCAGTATTCTTGCCAGGGAAATCCCATGGGCGGAGAAGCCTGGTGGGCTGCAGTCCATGGGGTTGCAAAGAGTCAGACACGACTGAGCAACTATCACTCACTCCTTCCCTCTGGTGAAAATCATGGGAGTTCTCCTTTAAAGAGAAGAATATAAAGATAATCATTCTGGCTCTAAAAAAATGAACATTTCCTATAAATACCATTGAATAAGTGCTATTGTTAATTATAAGTTGGAAGAAATCAATAATGTGTATACTACTGCTCACAAGGTCATCTTGATGTTTGTTACAAGTTACTGTTACTTGTACGAATACTCAAGATTTTGCTCTGATTGAGGAGATCCAAAAAGTTTCTTGCCTGAACTCAGCATAAGCCTGAAGCATCCATATGGAACCCAGTCACACAGGCGTGTGCCTTAGGGAGTGTGTGAAGGAACCGCAGGACTCTGGCAAGGAGCTGGAAGATACAAATTAAAAGCATGGCAGTATGTTAGGGAATTGAAGCTTGATGTTCAGGAGGCAGAGGTTAGGCAAATACTCATTGGCAAAGTTACAATACGATTTAAACACAAAAACATATTCTACAAATCCTGGTAATCCAAACCAGATCTGAACCTCTGTTCAGGTGACCCCAATTCCACCACACCTCTAAATGAGCCCTTGTAAACTAGGCACATGAAATCTGCTCATTTATTCTAGGAATTTGATCTAAGTGATGTTAGTGTTCTTGACAGCACTGTGTGGTTTCTAACCAAATATTTGTTGCAATTTAATTTCTGCAATGTTAAGTCGAAAAAGTCTTACTTCACCGTTTTTTAAATAGAAATAGATAAGAATATGATGATTTATCAGCCCCCATTACTGGGATTCAAAAAAGAGAAGTTTCCAGTTATTTGCATGAATTTGAATCTTTTCTATTGATATCTGACCACTTGCTCATCTGCAGCCCTGGGAAGCAGCTCTAATGTGGAAGATGGGGGTTTGTGATGCTGTAACTGAGACAGCTTCTGATTCTGACTGCACCTTCATAGAGCTGCACTTCCTGAAGAGACGAATGCTCTGAGATTGTCAGGAAAGAATCTCACTTTAACACCACAATCAAACCTGGAGTCCAGGGCATCAACGGGACCCTAAGTCAGGCTTTTCAAATCTGTATTTTGAGTCTTCCTTAACTGTGATAATGATAGAACGTTGTCATATAAAGGGAGAGTTACCTTATTTTTTTAACCTTTGAATGGTCCTCAGAGGCCTTGGAGAAGGAAATGGCAACCCACTCCAGTATTCTTGTCTTGGAAATCCCACGGACAGGGGGCATGGTGGGTGTGGTCCATGGGGTCGCAAAAGAGTTGGACACGATTGAGCAACTAAACAATGACAGAGGTCTTATTGAATCCATAAGTAGAATTAACTCAATAAATCTAAACAGAAGACACTATCTGTGGAGAAGATCTGACTATCAAAGCACGGAAAACATAGATGCTGAGAGCACTGTGTGCCGTGAAGCTAAGACTCATTCTGCATGCAGAAACTCAGCTTCAGGTTTAGTTCAGGAGTGATTTGCAATTACATTCCTTCCTCATATTCTAAATGCATCAGATGGGAAGTGACTTAGGTTGAGCAGCTATAACAATATACCATATACATGGGCTTCCATGGTGGCTCAGCTGGTAAAGAATCCACCTGCAATGCGGGATACCTGGGTTTGATCCCTGGGTTGGGAAGATCCCCTGGAGAAGGGAGCGACTACCCACTTCAGTATGCTGGCCTGAAGAATTCCATGGACTGTATAGCCTATGGAGTTTCAAAGAGTTAGGCACCACTGAGTGACTTTCACTTGAACAGCAGATGAGTTTGGTTCCTAGTGAGCACTCTCTTCCTGGCTTGCAGATGGCCACCTGCATAGTGTCCTAACATGGCAAAAAAAGACTAAGTAAAATCTCTAGGGACTCTTCTTATAAGGGCACCAATTCCATCAAGCTTAGTCATTCCCCAAAGACCGCATCTCTCATAACATCACAGTTGGGCTTGGAGCTTCAACATATGAATTTTGGAGGAACACAGTTCAGTCCCCAGCAGGAAAGCACCCCAAATTCTAATTCACGTGTTTTTTTGTGTGTGTTTTTTTTGTTGTTGTTGTTTTTTACTTTCCAAACCATCCAACACCAAACTGAAGAAGAGATTATGAACAGTTCTATCATGGAGTATCCCAACTATAGCTCATGATTGGGCAAAATCTTAGTTAAAAGTCATGTGATGTTTAATGTAACAAAAACTACTTTTAGTAAAGCACAAAAGGAAATCAATACGAGGATTCCTATCTTTCATTTTGATCTATGATGAATAGAAGACCCAGCACATTTTCCATCAAGATAGCACTCTCAAAGAAAGTACTTTGTACTTGTCATTAACTAATTTTCCTTGAGAGAAAAATTGAAGCTGCTTTGTATCAGAGTCATTCTCCACCTGCCTTCAGAACAAAAGGTTTTTAATAAAAGATTTGCTTCTTCTTCATTAATACAGAGTCAGAAATTTATCTTGAGGTTCCACTCTATTTTTGTAGCTCTCTGTGAACCCTACAGGAAATGGGGGGATTTGCAACATGTATCCCCTGACTGAACAACCAAAAAAAGTTTTAGTTCAGACACCATCCAGCATAGATGCTGAGGGAGCTGCATGGACGAGGAAGATACAAACCCTGTCTTGGGTTTCGTTTCCTAAGAGAAACATAGAGAAAGGCCCTCCCCTCCATGAAGACACCAAAAGAGTTGGAATTGGATAGGTTGTGTGTCAATGCACCATGTTTAAAAACATGAAATTTTGGCAGCTTCCTTTCCTGGACTAGTGGGGGGAAAAGAAAAGATAAGTAGGTTAATAATATGTTTGATATAAATCCAAATATGCCTTTGTAAGAAATTACCCATCACAGAGTATATTTAATTAAATGAAGAAATTTAAAATACGGATATTTTTCTTTCAGGCAATCAGAGCAAACACAACAAAGAACAACCCACTCAGGGACTGTTAGATTATATGCTGTCATTCAAAACAATTAACAATAGACGTATTTAGAAGAAAAGCTTTGTCTGTGTCAGACAAGAAACATATTGGGCTTTTTCTTTTTCTTTTCAAACATCACTTATAGATTTATTAGCCATGAAATGTTGAAACAGTTTCAGAAATCCTGCAAGTAGAATGTCTTGTGTGGGAAGTAGCACATAGTAGGCACTCCGTTATTTTGGCTTTCTTCCGTGATTGGGACAAGTCTGAGGAAGAGGCAGGGAGAAAGACATGGGAAGAAGAAAAGCGTGAATGGCCAAGGTTCTTTGCTATTTTTATATTATAGAAAATATTATACTTCATTATATTATCTCATATCATATCATATACTTACTTCTTTACTACAAATCACTTCCCAGGCTAGCCCTTTCCATGGAGTCAAGAGCTAATCCATGGAGTCATACATTTACCAGAGCAGTCATTTCACTTACAGATTTGATACCCTCTCTTGAGAGGCAGAACACTCTACATCAAAAGTTTGAAAAGACTTAAGGTTATTGAACTTATGGTATGACTTGCTCTGAGAGGAGATGTGTATACATACATACATGTACATATAGGTGTGTACTTATAATACATGAACACACACACACATATACACACCAATATAACAATTTTAAAAATATATTTATTTACTTATTTAGCTGCACTGGGTCTTAGTCGCGGCATGCAAACTCTTAGTTGAGGGATGTGGGATCTAATTCCCTGACCAGGAATTGAACCTGGGCTTCCTACATTGGAAGCCCAGCGTCTTGGCCACTGGACCACCAGGGAAATCCAAATGTAATAATTTTATAATATCCAACTACTTGCATTTCAAAGAAAAAAATCTGATATATCCTCTCTATTTTCAGTATAGCTTAATTTCATTGCTAGGCTTTTGGAGTTCTTGGGAAATAGAATTTAATTTTTCAATAGATCTTTAAAAAAGCTGTTTAAATAATTTCCCAAACTCATGTTGTTATTTATGTAAATATTTGTAGAAATCAGAGTGTATTTTCTTTCCATTAGTGAGCTGTGAATACCAAAACTCACTGCTCTACCAGTTGTTAGTATTTTTCATTCTTCTTAAAATAAAAATCTATTATGGGCCTTTTTCTTTTGATATTGTAATAATATTAACAATGGCAAGCCCATTTTTTCAGTGTTGCTTTACTGAATATAAACACTGATTTAAAAATACAATACTTTCCTTGCAGTCCAGGAGTTATACTATACTATCTATCCTATCAAAGTATTTGCCTTCCAACTCAGAGGATAGTTTGATCCCTGGTTAGGGAGGTAAGAGCCCACAAGCCTCACAGCAAAAAAAAAAAAAAAAACAAACAAAAAAAAACACACACAAAACATTTTTTTTTTAAAGATGCAATATTATAACAAATTCAGTAAAGAATTTTTTTAATGGTCCATGTCAAAAAAAATCTCTAAAAAAAGCAATAAAGAAAAGTACTGATATATATATATATATATATATATTTTTTTTTTAATACAGTGACTCTGCGGTTTCCAGTACAGAGAAGCATGCTGCAATAGATACTGTCTTTGACCTGTGCAAGTACCACAATACTATGCTCTCGCCTGGATAGTTAAATCTGGGTGTTCAGCAGAAGAAGCACATTTATTCTTAACAAGTCTGTTTTTCAGAGAACTGTACATCAGACAAAAGCATTTTCTGTGAAATTTCTTTTAGATGACGGTGCATGTGCATGTGAATGGTGCGCTTGTACAAGTTGCCGAAGAAACTATGAAATTGATTCCCTACTACAGATAAATGCATCCTAGTGTTAGTTAGAGTTTCACCTTTATCCTGAAATTGTAGAACTTCCGAGATAAAAATATGCAGCCAGTAGACCTTAGTGTGAAATTTGCTTTTAAAAATATATTCAATGTCTGTATTATCAAAGTTTGATATAATTTGAGTTAACTCCTGAAGGTCCATTTTCCCAAAATATTTTGGCACCATTGTTCCATTGTAAATAAAAGAGCTCACCTAATTAACAGAGGGGATGGGACAATTTCTGAAGCAAGTGTGAAAGTGAAAAGCAAGTGTATGCTTTCCCTAAACAGAACATGTGTCGCTTAAACAAAATGTCTCTGTTGATCAGATATTATAGGATTTGATTTGCTTCACACTGTGAGGCAAATCTGGCGATCCATTCAAAATCAACATGAAGGTTTGTAAAGCAATTTGTGGTCTGCAGTAAACAGTGCTGGGTTGATCTCTAAATAAGAAAAAATGTTGCCCCTGAGGACAAGAAGTACAGGATAACGCACAGACAATGTCCTGTTTTTCTCTACATTTCCCAGTGGGTGCACATTTTAATAAACTAGCCTCTCACTGGCATAAATGCCGCAGGTGTTGCAGAACTTCCATTTCTAATTTGCATTCACTAACTCATCTCTCTTCTAGCTTTGCTTTTCTAACACATATATGGTTGGGCTAACATATCTGTTTTGGTTTTCCAAGATGTGTGTATTTTTAATCCACTCTCAAAAGATGGAGGGATGGTTTTCCCTCAGTTAGTCTCCTGATTCAGCAAACTCACTCCCCATTGGCTTGTGCGAGCCTGGGAGGGAACACAGAGCAGGTTACTGCTGTTCATTATTGAGCTGTCATGTAAACTGCTTATTTAAATTGCTCTTGACTTTGCAAATAATATCTCTCTTAAAAATAGCTATTTACTTTCTGTAGTGCTGGCTTGTGCTACTATATATTTTAGTTTTCATCTTTTCATCATTTATTCACAAGGCTACCCATCACCTGAAATAACATTAATCAGACAAAAACTTGTCTAAAGAGTGACTGTCTCTGTATATGAACACTGGCAAGCTAGCTGATTGGATTTCCTCAGAGGCACGTGCACTTCACTCTAATTCTAGAGCTTTGTTTTAGCTTAAGTACAAAATGGCAAGTTTAAATCAGGAAAAAAAAAAAAAGACTTGATCCTCTAACCCTACATTTTCTTATGTGCATTACTCATGTTAAGACGCATAAGATGCTATT